>NC_132921.1:29520208-30140785 GCF_047675955.1 Chlorocebus sabaeus | reverse complement strand
CTTACCAATGAAGACACGGGGCTTTATACCATATAAAGAGAACTTTCCGCTGTTGCCATCCTCCTGTCTACCTCTCCTTCTCTTGTCTCCCTTCTATTCCTCCTCCTGCTTCACTGGATTTCTGCAGATTAAACTCACCCATATATGTGCATACATAAACATACTCTTGATAAACTGAGTTGGAATAATTTGCTTTATGTATCAATAATCTACAAATTAATTAACTATTGAAAACTTTGTGATTAGAAAATTGACTGTTTGGGAATATTCAAGTGCCACTTAAAAAGGAAAAAGCATGAGCATTTCTTCATTCCTTCCCTAACCTTTACCGTGAAAATGAACTTGCATCTGTCCAACCACATCCTCCCTACTCTAGATGTTCCCAGATATCTGAGCCTTTGGATTTTCTTCTGTTCAGCAGACATAATAATAACCTACCTCCCAAGACTGTGGTAATTTTCAAACAACATGTAGGATGTAAAGCTCTAGTGCAGAGTAGATTCTTATTCAATGACAGCCATAGTATAAAGAGACCTAACAATGATTATTATTGCATTATTTTAATAATTATTATTAGGAATGAACAACTTTCAATATTCTCATGTAATGATGCAAAATATGTTTTTTCAGGGCGATGAAAAATAGGCAACAAATCCTAAGACATACATATTGTAATCTTGGATCAGATATCTGCCTTTGCAATCTGTGAATACAAACTGGCAAGCCTGAATTGAGTTTTCAAAAAGTTAAATCTATGGAGATTTTTTGGCAAGCAGTGACCAAATCCCTTGGAATAAAGGATTCATTTTTGACCAGTGGATCTACTATTATGTTAATGTAATCAATACAGTTTGTACTGACCAGAGCAGACGTTTGAGATTGAGCAACCTTGCAATCATTTCAGAAACAGGTGCAGGGCACTCCTCTCTACCTTTCTTAATGACTTTCCAACTGAAAAAGATTCACTGAAGCTGGTTCATGGGAGTTCACTTGGTCTCAACTTGGAGTTTAACACAACTGGTACCCTCCTGGGGATGAGGGATTAATTCCAATATGTAAGAAGACTAGATAACAATAGATTTCCTATGAATAAGCATAAACATCCCATTTTATTTTGTTTTTTAATACAACCATGACCACCTGTCCACCCATCCCCACACCTACCCGCCCACACAGCTCCTTGTCCACTGACTTGCCCTGCACGCTCTGAGGAGCACAGTTGGAGCCTAACTGGTACTTCTGTTTGCATTTATACTTCTAGGGATGGCGTAGGACAGGCTCCTCCAAGGGTAAAGCAATGCTGACTGCTGGATACATTATAGTGTATTAGTGTATTTGTGTCCAGGTAGATTTGTCTTTGTTAATTTTTGAACATGTATATCTTAGTATTAAAACCACTGACTTGCTTTTTATAGCAGTTTCTGCTTCAGAAAGTGAATCTGTATACAGTACCTGGTAATGCTCAGAAACAGTCTGTGAGATAAGTGCCCAAATTGACAGGTTAAGAACTTACTGGAAAAAGCTAAGAGCTCTATGGCCAGAGACTAGGACTTAGTCTAAATCCAGATGCACACTTATTCCCTTATCACTTTGCTTCTCAATCTAACGATTTAAACAATTTCTTATGTAATCAGTCATTTATTTTTAATCAATGAAATTCTCCACAATACAAATTAAAGAAGATAACAATAATGGTAATAATGATAATAATAATGAAAATCGATTTATCCATTTAGTGCCTTGAAAATGTCAGCTCCTTTTGGGAAACACTATGATTTAGATGTTTTCTTCTAAGATGAGAAGATTTTGCTATCATAGCTATACATTCAATAGTGACACATGACAAATCTGTGTCAGAAAAACAGACAGCATATAATTTTTAAAATAAGCTCATAAATAATGGTCTTCTAGGAACACAATTTGGTGATCTTTTATCTTTCTATGTGGTTTTACAATTCAGGCCAAGTTTGCATATTTTTTTTCCTGCTTCTTAAAAATCAAGAAAATAAAAGGCCAACTAAATTGCATTTAGTTGAGTTGTTATTTCATTCAGGGACATATTTTTTCTTTCCTATTACAATAGATGTTCAAGATGCAAATTGTCACACTCCACTTTTAAATAACACCGGCATTATAATTAAAATTCCCCTGTGTTTTAAAAAAATAATTAGTTACTTGAGGAGTTGTTTCAGTGAATTCTTTTCGAGAAAGCCTCCCATTTAAATGAGTTATGAAATAATTAGTGAAAGTATATTATGGTTAGAGAAGCTAGAATGAAGCATTTTGTGAAATGATAACCTGACCTTTATGTTCTTACTTAAAAGAAGCTGAAAAAAACCTTAACTGAAGAGAAGGAGGAATAAACCACATTGCCTCAGGTCACTCAAATGTTATATAAAGGAAACAGCAAGAAAAATGTTCATATTCCTTCTCTCTACAGGAGCAAATATAAGAATTTTGCCTAGAAGGTCAACTTTATCCTGTGTAGCAGTTTGGAAAATGTATCCCAGGGCCCTTGAATACGCTCAGAATTCTATTTGGGAAGGTTCAGTTACAGCACAGAGCTTTCCATTTTACATTTATAGAGATATTGTTTATTTTCAAATGATAAGCAGAAAATTAAATTGCTCTGACTCCATAATTCTTAATGACTTAATGATCTTCATTTAGCTAAATGTTCCTATTGTTTTGTAGTTAAAGCATGAGAGAAAGAAAAAATAGGAAGTAAATGTGGTCTTATAAGTAACTGCTGTATGTTTACTAGTCTTATCATTTTTCTTTAATTTTATTGCTAAATAAAACTGAGATACAGTCATCACTAATATTTCCCCAATGCCTATTCCATCACACAGCCCCCACACCCTCAACTTAAATAATTGCATTCGAGAGAGTAAGGTTTTAGTTGCCTTCTTCCTAAGTCAATTAACTTTGCAATAAAATTAAAATAGAAATATATTCCTGAAAAATATGCAGAGTGAAAAGACATCTTCTACATTATAAAATTTACAATAGAGAACTTGACAAGGCTTTTTATAGTAGAAACATCAACAAAATAACCTAAAAAAAATTCCAACCTTTCATTTCCTTTTCTTTGTTATGAATTCTAATTCATGTGACAATAGAAATAGCTAATTATTCATTCTAAATTTAATCAGTATCTTAAGAGCTCTGTTCTTTTATTCAACTCTTAAGCTATCTACAGTTTGATTTTTGCTGGTACTTTAATGAAAATGCACGAGAAACATCTAACACAACTCAGTAACCAAAAACTCTTTTGAATTTTAGAAAACGTTTTTGGAATATAAAAATTCAAGTTTCTTGAAAAATGTCAAGATAAAAAAGATTCAAATCATAGTAATGTGAGAGAAAATAATGTAATATCTTTTCCTTTACATCACAAGGAAAATATATTACACTATTAATCTTGCTAATCTGTTTAACAAAACAGATTTACAAGAAAAAAGCATAACAAATTTATTTAAACAAAGTTATACACAAGTAACTTGCAGAAATGAAGACCCAAAGACCAAGGGAAAGCTTTATATTTTTATGCTAAGTCTTATAAGAGAAGTGGAGAATTGTGGAAAAACATGATTGGACAGAGAGCATAGACAAATGGAAATAAACTGGGGGAAAACGAGTAAGGTCTGGTTGTTCAAACAATTGTCTGCATCTCTGTAGGATATTCCTTCCTGTATTAGTGTGTTCTCATACTGCTATAAAGAACTGCCCAAGACTGGGTAGTTTATAAAGGAAAGAGGTTTAATTGACTCACAGTTCTGCAGGGCAGGGAAGCCTCAGAAAACTTACAATCATGGTGGAAAGGGAAGCAAACTTGTCCTTCTTCACATGACAGCAGGAAGGAGAAGAATGAGAGAAGTGCAGAGTGAAGAGGGGGAAAGCCACTCACAAAACCATCAGACCTCATGAGAACTTAGTATCATGGAAAAGCATGGGGGAATGACCCCCATGGTTCAATCACCTCCCATGAGGTCCCTCCCACAACATGTGGGGATTACAATTTGGGTTATAATTCAAGATGAGATTTGGGTGGGGACACAGAACCAGACCATATCACTTCCCCTGGCTATGGGGCAGGACTCTTGTCACATGAGGGTTTCTGTTATGGACAGCTCTCACATAGAAAGGTGGGAGATAGGCAGAGAGTGACCTCCAAACCACCACATTTTGGTGTAGCATGTCCTGCACCCCATCATTAAGTAGAATAATTGTAGCATTACATTAGATAGCACAGTTGTACAATTCTGATGAAATAATGATGGATAACAACTTTAAGAACCTATTTCTGGTACTGATTTTTTTCCTATTATATTTTTATGTGTATGGTAAAATATATTATTTAAACCCAATAATTGTATACAAAAATACTTGAGTTAAGATATTAATATTAGATACAAAGTTTTTCTACAAAGTAAAGAGACATTATAACCTAGAATGTGTCCTGGAAGCCAAGTAAATTAATTAGAGGAAATCATGGAAAATCTCAGTGTATAGTACCTCAACCTTCTTAAACTTGAACTGTCATAAGCAGTATATATAGATGAAAGTAATGAATACAGTTAGTAAACACAATTACTTATCTCCCTGTAAAAAGTTATTGTTAACAGTATTTATATTTATAATATATTTCTATATACTCTATAATAAGCAGTCTAATACATTGGTCATTATATTAGTCCGTTTTCATATTGCTGATAAAGACATACCACAGACTGGGAAGAAAAAGAGGTTTAAAACAGTTCTACATGGCTGGGGAGGCCTCACAATCATGGCAGAAGGAGGAGCAAGTCACATCTTACACGGATGGTGTCAGGCAAAGAGAGAGCTTGTGCAGGGTAACTCACCTTTTTAACACTATCAGATCTTGTGAGAGTTATTCACTATCATGGGAACAGTATGGGAAAGACCTGCCTTCATGATTCAATTACCTCCCACAGGGTCCCTCCCACAACACATGGGAATTCTAGATGAGATTTGGGTTAGGACACAGTCAAATCATATCAGTCATTACACATGTCACTGCTAAATTTACCTATTACCTTGAATCACGAAGTTAACATAAAACAATAATAATAAAACAACAATGATAAATATTTTTGATAGAAATTCAATAACCAGAGTAGGTCCCAAATTTCCAAATTTATCTCTTCATTCTATGTTATACTGGGAATGAACAAACACACACACATGTGCACACACACACACCTGTGACTCTTAGTGCTCTAGCCCAGAGTACTTTGGAAGTTTCCTGTTAAAAGACAGAGCCTTAGCCTCAAAGGTCAAAGCACTTCTGTTGAAAAGCCTTGTTTGAAAAATTCCCACAGCAACTGAGGAGCAGCTCTTACGTACACAGAATTTATTACAGGTTCTTAACTAGCGCTTATTGTGAAATGTAACTCAGGTATCTCTAATTGGACCAGATGGAGCTATGGGGTTCTAATTTCTGGAGGGGAGCTAAGCCTCAAAGTTTGGTTTCTCAGAGTAGCATGTCTACCTTCAGAATCCCAATGAGCATGTGTCAGAGAAAAGTTACATTTAAATAGTTTGATAGGCTGGATATGGTGGCTCACACCTGTAATCCCAACATTTGGGAGGCTGAGGTGGCAGGATTGCTTGAGCTCAGGAATTCAAGATCAGCGTGGGCAACATAGTGAGACCCCTGTCTCTACAAAAAAGTAAAAAATTACCTGGCTGTGGTGGTGTATGGCTGTAGTCCCAGCTACTTGGGAGGCTGAGGCAGAAGGATCACTTGAGCCTAGGAGGTTAAGACTGCTGTAAGGTGTGAGTGTGCCACTGCACTGCAGCCTGAGTGACAGAGTGAGACCCTATATCAAAAAAAAAAAAATTTTTTTTTTTAAAACAAAAATTTTAAAAAATACTTCAATAGGTCTCAGTATATCTGGGACTGGGAGTGGCAGCTCATGCCTGTAATCCCAACACTTTGGGAGGCTGAAGCAGGAGGATCACTTAAAGACAGGAGTTTGAGACCAGTCCGAGCAACATAGCAAGGTCGTGTCTCTACATAAGATTTGTAGTACATGCCTGCAGTCCTAGCTACTTAGGAGGTTGAAGTGGGAGGTTGCTTGAGACCAGGAGTTCGAGGCTGCAATGATTTATGATTGCACCATTATACTCCAGCCTGGGCAACACAGTGAGATCACAACTTTAAAAAAAGATAGTTATATATGTGGGCTATAGTTTGTGTGAGAGGATCTGTATTCTATCGCATCTGCATATTTCCCATGATGATCTCTAAAGGAATGTACACTCTTTATATCCACTATTTATATTAACTCAGGTTACCAAGAGATATTTAAAGGTAAACACAGTACATAGACACATTCACACACCTTTCCATTTAGATGGCTCTTCCTAGATAAGCCTCTGTGTCTTCAGTCTACTGATGAACACCACGGTCATAAAATCTGCTTGTTGATTTATAATCCTTGTTTTTTTAATACACATTTTTAAAAGCTGCTTTAAAAAATCAGTTTCATTGTAACCCTGAGGCTTTACCACCCTTAAAACAGGCTGCTCATCAGGTTCATTTACTAAGATTTTACCTGGAACACTTCACCAACTAGAAGCCTATTTAAGGAAGTGTGTTAAAGATTAATAAAGCCTATATAGCTTCAACATTAAATTTCAGTGCTGGTTGGTTTTATTGAGTTGGACTTTTGTGGTCCCTTTTGCAAAGGAATTCATCTCCAAAGGCTGAAACATGACATAAAAAATAATTAGCATTTTTTTTTGACGCAGAAGGCACAGGTTCCAGGAGCATCCTTTGGGTCCCATAGTGCATTGGGCATTCCATGAGCCAAACTTGTGGCTATTTTTCTAAAGTTCTTTCCAGTTATGTCCCAGTCCAGGAGTGGCCAGGTTTGAAATATGTAATTGCAGATACAATAAATGTTCTCTTCCACCTCAGTATACACATTGTGAGTATCTGGATTTGTTTATTTGTTTTTATTGGAAAATAGTTTATATACCACAACATTTACCCTTTAAAAGTATATAATCCAGTCACTATTAGAATATTCATAAAATTGTGCAACCATCACCACTATCTAATTCCATAGCATTTTCATCACTCCTATTTCCCCTTCTCCTCCTGCTCTGGAAAACACTTACCTACTTTCTGTCTTTGCTATTTAACATAAATGAGATTATCTGATTATCCTGTGGTTTGTTTTTTCACTTAATGATGTATCTTGGATATCTTTCTATATTTGTTCTTACATATCAATCTCATGCTTTTTAATTCCTGCAGAATATTTCATGGTTTATGATTCATATATTGAAAGCTATTCTATTTGTTCCCCAATTTTTGCTTTTGTTAATAATACATGAATGAATATTCTTGTATTTAGTAAATGCTCTTCTGTACATACCTTTGACACGTCTTCTTCTTACCTAGTGATGTAATCACTTAATCAAAGGGTATGAACATTTTGATAGAAACTGGTATATTCAAGAGCATTTTATTAGCCTGGACCTAAACATTGTAAGCCAGGATTTCTTTTACTGCTGTTGACTGAGCAAATAGAGCTGGCTTCTTCTTAACTTATAAGTATCATTGAAGCCTACTTCCTACTCTGATAAGAGTAGTGATGAGTTGACACTGTTAATGAACAGCCATAGGCATTTGCCAGAGAGAACCTTATACATGGAAACCTGGAGGAATGCATCTCATCCATGTCCTGGGTTTTTGACTATGGTTTAGACATTCATGCCCTCCAACCACATGTTGAAATTTGGTCCACAAGTTGAAGATGGGGCCTAATGGGAGGTGTTTGTGTTATGACAGTGGATTTCTGTCATAATAAATGAGCTCTTGCTTTATTAGTTGCCAGGAGAGCTGGTTGTTAAAAAGAGCCTGGTGTCTCCTCCCTCTCCCTCTTGCTTCCTCTGTTATCATGTGATCTCTGTACATGCTGGCTTCCCTTCACCTTCTGCCACAAATGGACAGCTTGAGGCCCTTATCAGAAGTAGATGTTGGCACCATGTTTCTTGCACAGCTTTTAAAACCGTAAGCCAAATGAACATTTTTTCTTTATAAGTTGTCCAACCTCAGATATTCCTTTATAGTAATACAAATAGTCTAAGACAATTCTCCATGTATGGATTTGTGTCTCTTCTGCTGTCTGTAAAAAGAAGTTTCTAGTAGATATTACTCCATGAACTATCCCGGGATTCCTCTCAGGTCCAAAATAAAAATGTTTCAGGCTCTGTATATAATGTCAGATGCCATTGAGTCACATCAGCATACCACAGAAGAATGATAACTCTTTCCAGTGGCCTAAATGTCTTTTAGGATCTTAGTCCTGCCTGTACCTGTAGCCTCTTTATTTTTTTATTTATTTTTTTTTTTGAGTTGGAGTCTTGCTCATGTTGCCCAGGCTGGAGTGCAGTGGTGTGATCTCAGCTCACTGCAACCTCTGCCTTCTGGGTTCAAACCAAGCGATTCTCCTGCCTCGGCCTCCCGAGTAGCTAGGATTACAGGCATGTGCTACTACGCCTGGCTAATTTTTTTTTTTTTTTTTTTTTTTTTTTTTTTTTTTGTATTTTTAGTAGAGACTAAAAGGGTCACCATGTTGGCCAGGCTGGTTTTGAGCTCCTGACCTCAAGTGATCCTCCTGCCTTGGTCTCCCAAAGTGCTAGGATTACAGGCATAAGCCACTGCACCCAGACTCTAGCTTCGTTTGTAACCAAATCCATACTGATTTCTTCATGTTTTACAGCGGTTTGATAAATGTGCATTCTGGTGCCATGGCTTTGCACCCTTTATTCTATATGCCTTATTCTCTCATACATCATGCTAGCTCTTGCCTTTTTTTTCCCTCAGACTCAGTTCTTGCAACCCACCTTCAGGAACCTTTAATTGGCCCCCTAGACTAGGTGAGGCTCCATCTTCTTTGTGCCCACCATAATCTATCCTTCCCTCTGTCATCGCATGGAGAATATTACATTGTATCCTTACAAGACTCCTAGACAAACACGACTCCTCCCCTGGCCAAAGATCTCATAAAGACATAGACCGTGTTACATTTGTCTTAGCTTCCCTAGGCAGTGAGACTCCACAGAACCTTGTTAGTTGTATGGGGTAACACCGTGGTTAGGGGCACAGGCTTCAGAGTCAGTCAGCCTCAGAATCTATCTCTTGGCCATTCACTAGTTCTGTAAAGTTGGGACAACTGTGGAAATATTCTGGGCCTAGTTTTTTCATGTATTAAATACAGCTATGAGATAGTGTCTACCTTCTAAGGTTATTATGAAGATTACCAAATAATGCTGAACAGAGGACCTAAAACATAGTGAAGCAGGACATTTCCCTGACCCCTTCATGGGACTTGCAACAGGGATGCTTGCTTTACTCAGCCCACGGCTCTCAACTCCTTGTGGAGGGAGCCCACAAGTGAACAAGCCAGGAACTGGAATGCACAAGGGCTGGAACCAGCTGGCCATTGTGGTACCAACAGGATCAAACTCCAATCACTCAGACCTGCTGCACACCCTTCACAGGAGGGAGTGCACAGGCGAGCAGGTACAGGAGCCAGAACAAACACTTTTGGGTGCCAGCAGGACCAAACTCTGTGCAGGCCCCATGGCAGCATCCAGGTGGGGTGCCTGCCATTCCCGAAGCCCCAGAGGGCATGTTACAGTGCTTTTAGCTCTGCCATCTGCAGACAGCTTAAGTGTTAACAGTTCAGTGGGTCCATGGCTACCCACCGCCAACAAGGGCAAAGAGCCAGTGTGACAGCCTTCTGTATCCGCATTCATGGCTCCCAAACTCTTGTCCCGCATGCAGGAAAAAAAAGGTTGCATGAATGAATTGAAGGATAGTAAATGTGGGGGATTTTATTGCCTATGAAAGTGGCTCTCAGTGGGAAGAGAAGCTGAAAAGGGTACAGTGTAGGGGAAGGGTAGGAATCTTCCCTTGAAGTCTGGCTGTCTCTGGCTGGATTCTTTTTTGAAGTTATGCCATCAAGCTGTTCCTCTGAAGTCAAGCCACTTCTCTCCAATCATCCGGCTGCTTCTCCCCTCTACTGGCTGAGTCTGGGGTCTTCATAGGCACACGATGAGACAGGGTGGGGCCATGAGTGGTTTAGGAAAAGGCAACATTTGAGCAGGAAAACAGGGATGTAAGTTCCCATTTTAGGTAGTGATTTCAGGCTTTTCAGCTTGAGGGTGAGATTTTGTCAGGGACCCTCCCTCTTCTGCCTAGAATTTCTCTGTTCCCTGTCCCCATCAATAGTAAAAGCTCAATAAATGAGGCTTTATGAAAAACAGAAAATAAGGATAGTATTAAAGATTCCCTAGGTACCTTGCAGCAAATAGGAAGGGAGAAGCCCCATGAAGAAGCCTTTTTCTATGTGGGGACACATATTCTGTATCTTTGCTGCTCTATGAGTATTGGCCTGTTTCCCATGCAGAGGTTTGTTCTTCCCCATCTAGGTGGACTCTATGCAAACATATGAGATTATATTTGTCTTTTTAAAGTTCTTAGCACCAATATTGTAAGATCAATACTTCTGCCTGAAGTAAACAGGATCAATAAAATAATGACTGGGCTAGAAAATAGTTGGATAATACTCAGGGTTCATGATTTTAATATTTGATGATATTGAAGCACATCTCTTTAACCTCACTTAGCAAAAGTCAGAAGTAAAGTTTGTCATGGCTTTGAAGAACTTTCTATGGGTCAGCAAACCTTGGGACAATTTCATTATATTCTGGTAAGGCATGTAAACTACCTATTGGCTCGCTACCCCAGGCAGCCTTTAACATATCATGAAAGAAAATGGTTATTACAGATATAAAAATGATGGGGTTAAGAGACTCATGCTTATGATGACTTGAATTAACAACTATGTTTTCATACAAATCTTCTTTATTTATAACTGGTTTAGAAAATTATCCCTCATTTTATGCTTGTTGGTTTCTTGTGTTCAAAAACTGCAAGCAGTTACTCTATTTTGCCCGAAGGTCTAAATTTGTTTCTTCCAACACTAAGCCATTTTTCCCAAGTCTTATTTTTCCTTTGAATTTGTGTAAATACCTGTAGTACAAATGTTTCACTTTAAAAAGGGCTTTCTAAAAGCCGTTTTTCTAGGAAATATTTTAATAATCAGCATTATTTATGTTACCTGTGTAGTTATGTAAATAATTTCAGCCTTTCCTCCACAAAACTCTTATAACTTAACATGCCTTCAGAAAATGTGAATAAGATTACCAGATAATGCCTCCCCAATAAGCATGTCAGTACTTTGGAAAGAAAATGTGAGTGCTGAGTTGAGAATGTGTGTTAGGCACAATGACAATAACAAGGAGGTTTACAAGTGAAATAGCGTTACAATTGGCACCACAGTTTGGAGGAGGAAAGCAATTTGGTGAAGTGAAAGATGTTAAATGTTTTAATTTTCTTCCATGCCAGTAAAATCTTGTAAAACAAGGTGACATACTAAATTTTCTATACTACAGTCGCTCCAAGAGCCTGTCAGGATTTTCATTATAAACTCTATTTTCAGAGCTTTATAACTCAGCTTTAAGAATTCACTCTGGCTTGACATTTAGAGTGTAAGGTCTTACCTGGGGAACATGTGTTTCATATGTTTTAAAAATTATGAGTTTATCCATTTTTCAGTTTATAATGAGTAACCTTTTCACACTTTTTCACTTGTCTGCTGTGCCTCAGAAATTGGAGGGAGAAGGCTTACATATGGTAGATCACCAATGGGGGAAGAATCTACAGATGAGGTCAACACAGGTCAGGGCTGCTGATTTTCATTACTGAAACTCACAAAGAGTTTCTGTAGAAAGCAAAGAGCTCTGCTATGCTGCCCTCAACATTTCAGACTAGACTTTGTGCTATCCGAGGGGTATACTATACCATGACAAGACCCTGATGGATTGTAGAATTCTTAGTCCCCAGTCTGCTTATTTCAATATTTGTATTATGTTGTGGCTGGCATAAGACCTTTTTCTAAAGCGTCACAACATTCACTCTAATCTTACTTGTTCGTTGTTAAGTCTTCCTTGCATGTGTTTCTGTGTGTGTGTGTGTGCATGTGGTTTATTTTCCACCTTTCTATCATTATTTAGCATAGGGAGGTTTTCAGCCAATATTATTCATTAATACAGCTACCCTCTTTACACCTTGAATATCTACAGTTAAATCTCCTGAAGAATTAGTTTTTAGAAAGTTAGAATCAGAAAAGAGTGAGGGAGAAATAAACAAAGAAGCAACAGAAGAGAAAAATATCTGTGGCCATTTGGTATCAGACCTTAAAATGTCTTGAGACCTGGGTAACTACTATGGCTTCCCAAAAGGATCATATATGGGTTATCTAGGAAAAAAATGGAATTCCCTCAATAAAAGGTATGGTAGCAAGTCTTCAGTTCTAGGTTATTTCAGGAGAATCCTAGAAAATCATCACTTCCTGATATGTATTGAGAATTATTTCACTCCCACCTAATTGCATTGTATTTTTACATGGCTGACAAATTATCTTCCAAAGTGGATGTACCATTTTGCATTTCCACTAGCAATTAATGACAGTTCGTTGCTCCACATAATTTTCATCATTTGATGTCAGTGTTCTGGCTGTTGGTCATTCTAATAGATGCATGGTAGTATTTCACTGTTATTTTAGTTTGTCACTTTCTAATGACATATGATATGAAGTATCTTTTCATATGCTTATTTGCCACCTGTATGTCTTCTTTGGTCAGATATCTGTGCGGGTCTTTTACCCATTTTAAAATTGAATTATTCATTTTTTTTCTGAGTGTTAAGAATTTTTGTATGTTTTGTTTGACAGTCCTTTATCAGATATGTCTTCTGTAAATATTTTCTTCTATTCTGGAGCTTGTGTCTTCAGTCTCTTGATGGCATCCTTCTTGGAGCTGACGTTTTTAATTTTAAGGCAATTCAGTCTATCAATTATTTCTTTCAAGGATCGTGCCTTTACACGTTGTTGTATCTCAAAAGTTGTCTAAAAGCCATCTCTATACCCAAGATCATTTAGATTTTCTTCTATGTTTTCTTCTAGGAATTTTATAGTTTCATATTTTACATTTACATCTGTCATTCATTTTGAGTTAAGTTTGTGAAATATGTAAGGTCTGTGTCTAGATTCTTTATTTTTCTTTTGCATGCTGATGTCCCGTTGTTTCAGCACCATTTGCTGAAAAAAAACTGTCTTTCACCATAATATGGTCTTTGTTCCTTTATCAATAACCAGTTGGCTATATTTTCAAAACATTTTTAATATGTTTATTTGTTTCCATGTCTATTAACACCATCCAAACAGAAACTGCCATAATCTCTTGCCTGCTTCTCTTAAAACGGTCTATTAATTGGTTTACAATATATTTCATACACAGAGACCAGTTGTGTTTTAAACCATTTGAAGTTGGTGAATGATTTTCCACTGCTTTTAGGATCAACTATAAACCTTTCATGAAATTTAAAGCCCTATGTAATCTAGCTTCCTCCTGCCATCCCTTCTCTTTTCCTCTCCTTTCTCCCCAACCAACTTCATTTCTGCCAATTTCTTCATAATGCTCCAGCCATATTTTTTTTCACTTCCTTGAGCATGTCTCACTTCCTCCCACATCAAGTCTTGGACTATGGAGTAATTTCGTGGCGATCCTAAACACAGCTGCCCTTGGTTTAGCTCATTGCTATCTATGTTCATTCTTTAGAGCTGTTTTGCTGTTTCTTTCTCTGAGCTATCTGTTGAGTGTTTAGGTATCACTGCTAACTACTACCACATACCATGCCCTCAATGTCCTTCGTAACAATTGCCAATTATAATTTCATTATTATTTGTTTAGCACATGCCTTCCTCACTAGAGTGAAGGCTTCCTGAAAGCAGTCGGAATCGTAGCTGTCATCTTTGCTGTTGTATTCACAGTGGGCACAGTATTACAGTGTCTGAGTGTCCTACCAGGGTCATGGGCAGTGACTGAACTGGAATCATCAGAAATGCAGAGCCAAGGAGCTGAGGGTTAAGCTCATGATTACTGGAGCCCAGGACTTCTCTGTTCATCTAGGAGTGAAGTAATCCAATGAAAAGTCAAAAGACTTTAGTTATCAGTGTACAGGGACAGCCTAGAGAGCAAGGACTTGGTGAGTCATGGAATCTTGGACTTAGAAAAGATAAAAGTCTACACGTAGAAGTCAGGACTTTTAATAGTGATCTCACATTCAGAGCATTAAATGATTCAGGGTTCATCTTCCTTCCCCATCCTTCAAGGCACATGGTCTAGAGATCATTTCGTTTTCTATACATGGTTCCTGACATGCTGAGGAAGATGGGACAATGTTCTTAGTCCCTCCTTCCCATTGGGCCTCCACAGGGGAAAATTAGTGGCATTCATTTTTTTACATTTTAAAGAAATAATCTGTTTTTCTTTCCAGAAAGCAGTTTTCAGATGCTCTGAAGTTTACATTCATGCCTCACTGGGCCTGATTTACTCAGTGTCATCTGAGCAAAGATGAGCCCTGGGGTGCCCCAGCATTAGAGCGGGTGCTTGAGCTCAGATGCATGCACAGAATGGTACATGAAGCAGGCAGGAAGTGGAGACCATATATTTCTTTTAATGCGGTAAAGAAAAAGTATTCACATAGAATGAATATTTAAATAAATGAGTAATGTAATTATTTTTCTATTCCATTCAATTAAAACATATTTATTCAAATTAAAAGGGAATATGTCTGAGCCCCTTATTAGCTGACATTGGTGATTTCTCTAGTGCTTTCTCCATTAGAGAGCTACTAGCCTTCTCCTTCCAGAGGCTGGGGATGCTCTCACTTTTCTTTCCTATACTTTATGGATGGACAGATAAGCAGGAAACTTCCTCTACATAGAAACACTAGTGAGTCAATGTCTGAACCCAAAACATTTTGGTGCATTACACTCACTAATATAAGATGCAGACACTGTTATCAGAGAGGTCTGTAACAAAGTTTTCTCTGTGCTATTTTATCTATGTGAGGAAAGTGGGAATTTCTTCAATATCAAAAATGTCCTATAATATTGAACTGTTTTTGGCACTTGATCTTAGCCAAAAGACCAAGAAACACTGAAATGTTTTTTGTTTGTTTGCTGCTCCACATACCTTCTCTCCCTAGTCACCTCTCTCATGTTTTAATTAACTTGTAAGTTCAGTGCTTCTCAAATTTGGTGTGTAACAGAATCTTCTGTAGAAACATGTAAAAAAAAAAAAAGAAAAAAGAAAAAGTAAAAAGAAAAAACAAGGCCCAGGTTATGTTCTACCTCAGTGAGGCTGTTTTCTTTATTAGCTCCCCAGGTGATTCTAATATATACCAAAGCTTAATATGTCTATGGTTTCATGTTTACACAAGATAACACTATGCTTTGCTACTCCATAATAACCTCTTTTTTTCATAATGTAGTTGTTTACTCAATGATACATTCTTTTTACTTACTAGAGTTGAATCATTTTTGATTCTTGGAAGCTATTAACTATCAGATTCTCTTTATTAGAAGTTATTGTCATGACAAACACTTAGGTAAATGGCGATTTTGTCAATTTATGCTGAATATCTCTTGTTTTAGGATCTTCATGTTAACTGTTATTCTTTTAAGACTATTACATTGTACCATGATTAAAAACAGACAGTAAACCATGGATATCAAGAGAATAATAGCAAGGGGTTTGTAAGTGTGTATTGTGGGGCACCAGCAATTTATTTTATTTTATTTTATTTTATTTTTTATTTTATTTTTTTTTTTTTTTGAGACGGAGTCTCGCTGTGTCACCCAGGCTGGAGTGCAGTGGCCGGATCTCAGCTCACTGCAAGCTCCGCCTCCCGGGTTCACGCTATTCTCCTGCCTCAGCCTCCCGAGTAGCTGGGACTACAGGCGCCCGCCACCGCGCCCGGCTAGTTTTTTGTATTTTTTAGTAGAGACGGGGTTTCACCATGTTAGCCAGGATGGTCTCGATCTCCTGACCTCGTGATCCACCCGCCTCGGCCTCCCAAAGTGCTAGGATTACAGGCTTGAGCCACCGCGCCCGGCCACCAGCAATTTATTTTTCAGAAAGCCTGATTAAATGCATCCCAACGGATTGCCATGGTTTATAGCAGAAGTGATGTGATGATTTGCATTCGAGTTTTAATAAGTTTAGAGTGAAAAATTTATTCTTTCAGTTCCTTCCCTCTGGCTGAGTTAATGTCCAAGGTACTTAATCAGAGAAACTACCATAGGAGGTCTAATAACACTGTGCAACAAAGGGAAAAGCACATCTCTAGGATCAATTTCAGAGCTGGCTGTATTTTCACCTTAAAGAAATAATAACTCAAATTAGATAAGGTCCTACCTTCAAGGAGATTTCAGTCCAGAAAAGGATCTGATCCATCACAGTGCTTTTGTTTTTTATTATATTGGGTGGTGTTCTTTCTTTCTTTCCTTCCTTCCTTCCTTCCTTCCTTCCTTCTCTCTCTCTCTCTCTCTCTCTCTCTCTGTCTGTCTCTGTCTTTCTCTTTTCATGATAAGGACTCAGTGGAAGCTGAAATTCCCCAAGGAGTGTTTTAGCATCTTATCTCTAGTTTCTAGGCTCTAAAGTTGAAGTTACAGTAGCACAGTACATGTGTTTCTCCTTGCTTATCCTGGAGATTTCCTGCTTAAATACATATCAAAATGGTTGCAAATATTTTCATTGCCAGGAAAATAAACTGTAAATTGGTTGGTTGTTTGGCATTCAGAGTGCCATGGGCATAGATCCTTGCAGGCAGATTGACGGTAAGGCTAAAGCTATTATATGATGATTCTCCAATCCCTCATAGATCCTTGCAGGCA
Source organism: Chlorocebus sabaeus (assembly GCF_047675955.1). NCBI lineage: Eukaryota > Metazoa > Chordata > Mammalia > Primates > Cercopithecidae > Chlorocebus > Chlorocebus sabaeus. The sequence continues at coordinate 30,123,935 of NC_132921.1, read as the reverse complement.
GATCGACTGTATGGCTAAAGCTATTATATGATGATTCTCCAATCCCTTTATGATTTTTGTGAGAGAACCCCACGACATCCTCCATGGGCTGCTATAATGATTAACAGCAACTGTAAATAACTTTGCAAAAGGAAATTATACTTTGAGTGGAAGAAACTAGATTTAAGGTAATTAGATCTCTGAAAAGTATAGCCTATGTGTTCAAGTTTATTCTTTCAGTTGGTTAGGTATCAAACTAAGATTCTGGCCTTTGAACTATTAATGGTGAAGATTTTTATCTTACATGATGAATACATGACAACAATTTTGTGATCTGAACATCGAGTAAGTTAGTAGCCACAATGAAGAGGTCAGCCTTATATTTTATATCCTTAACTATGAGTGCTATTTCAAGATGATACATTCACCAAATCTTTATTAGTTTCCCCAACAATACCGTGGGCATTGATAGAAGAAGTTTATAAGAAATGAAAAATTAACCCCCCCAAATATATATAGATATATCTCTCTATATCTATATCTAGCCACCACACCCGGCTAATTTTTTTTGTATTTTTAGTAGAGACGGGGTTTCTCCATGATTGCCAGGCTGGTCTCAAACCCCTGACCTCAGGTGATCTGCCCACCTCGGCCTCCCAAAGTCCTGGGATTACAGGCGTGAGCCACTGTGTCCAGCCCAAAAAATATACGTATATATTTTTAAGATGGGAGTATATATACAAAAGACAACAACAATTTGTGGGAAAGATAAGTCAGATACAGGGGGAAGATAGATGAATCAAGGCTGTTGAAGCTTCAGCCAACCAAATTTCCCCAATAATAATTTCCACAGGTGGTTTTTAAATTTACCAATTTGTAATTACCAAATAGTTGTGGGGCCTGGGAAACCACGCTTGAACAGGGGCCCCAGATGCTTGTAATATTCAGACTGATTAGATAAACGGTGGCCTGGAGCCATGGCTGTCAGAAAGTGTGGTCCCTGATCAGCTGCATCAGCATCATCTGGGAACTTGTTAAAAATGAAAATCCTTTAGCTTTATTCCAGATCTGCTGAATCAAAGATAATGGTAGTGGAGTCCAAGCAATCCATGTTTTAACAAGCCCTTCAGGTGATTCTGATGCACACTCGAGTATAAAAACCACTGGTCTAGCCCAGGTCCAGTTTGATTGCAGCTAAGGATGGTATTGATCTGTCTGGCCGAATCTTGAAGACGCTTCAGTACCAAGAAAAACCCCAAGGTAGGAGTGTGGAGAAAGGGCAGAGTGAGGAAGTGGGGATATTAATGAGATATCTAATTCTATTTCTATAGCTATATCTTCTTCCCTACTTTGTGCAGAATACTCAACAAATAGCCATTACTCCCAAGGTAAAAGAAGCAATATCTTCTTAAAAAACATAAGTAGACTGCGGAGGTCAGAGCAGCAAAGAACTCTGCATTCTGTTGAAATGGGAAAGGTTCCCTTGTTCCCCTCGCAGAGTGTGTGATGTGGGTATGGCTTGCTTCTTCAGTGCTCCGCTGCTCACGCCTCTGAGGGAGCACACAGTCGGGGCCCGGTTACTGCCTGTTTTCTCCAGCCCCACTCATGGCTGCTGGACTCGGCCTTTGCCTGCTGGGAAAGGTTAAAGAGAGGTGCCCTGAACCATGAGTGCCTGCAGCTGTCGAGATGGAGGCATATATGACACCTCTGAGAATAGTTGGTCTGATTTGCACCTTCGGCAGCTGAGCCAAATCCTCACTTTGTAACATTACTGTAGCCTGTAGCAAAACTACTAACATTGTAAAGAAAGTGATAAGAGCCATTTCAAACCATGTGAGAGAAAAGAAAGTCTGGGGCTTTTGACCAGCCCAGTTAGGGAAGAGTTTTTTAAAACCCAGAGAAGGGAAACAGCCTCTTTCCAGCAGGAAAGAGGTGGCAGGGTTTTGGAGGAAAGGCAGACCCAACAGTTTCGCCTTCGTTCACACTTACCTTCCCAGGCGAGGCCCCAGTTGAAAAGGGAAAGTTTCCCTTGTTCACCTCGCAGGGCATGCGATGCGGATGTGGCTCGCTTCTGCAGTGCCCCACTGCTCAAACCTCTAGGGGAGCATACAGATGGGCAGGCTATGGGGCTCCAACCCCACGGCAGTGTCTAGGGGTGAATGTTTCCAGCTCCTGAAGCCCCAGTTGGCCTGTGTTACAGGGTACTCTCTGTTTGCTGTCTATAGGAGGCTTGTGATAACCAGCTCAATTAGACCCTCTATCTTGTCGCAAGGACAGAGAGGTCTTTCTGTATCCCGGGTTCTTGTCTTGGTGTACTAGAAGAATCGAATCACACGTGGGCTTGGAGAATGAGTGCAAGGTTTTATTGAGTGGAAGTAGCTCTCCTCTGATGGGGAAGCCAGAAGGGAGATGATTTCCCCCTGGAGTTGGGCTTCTGGGTGGCCCCAGCTCTTCTCCGACTGCCCGGTCAAACTCTGCCTCCTCCCGCCGGTAGATGGCCTGCAGGCCTGCCAGTATTAGTTGGTGTGCTCTTTTGCGGGAGTGCTCCCTCATGTCCTCTTGCCATCCAGCCACTTGTGTCTTCTTCCGCTGATGTGCTCCTCTTGACGTCTGGCCACCTGTGTGTCTGCCCACTAGGGTCTCAGGTTTTTAAAAGCCCCTGATGGGGACGTGGGGGGCTAGGGTAGTCTTGGAAAATGCAACATTTGTGCGCGAAAGCAGGAGTGCCCGTCCTCACCTAGGTCACTGAGGGTGGAGCCCTAGCCAGGGACCCGCCTTTCTATACCCAGCACTTCCCTGCCCCCTTCATTTAAAAGGTCTTCCCTTCCCAGCACTCCTGTATCACTGTCATCAAGATGTTCCCAGAACAATAGGGAACTTCTTACTCACACTACAGCAGAGTTTGATACTGTCTTTCTCCCCAGTCCATAGACACAAGCGAATTTCCATTGGCTCACACGTAATATAAATTTACAACAGGATCATCAGACATGTACAAAATTTTTGCAACACAACCGAGAAAGGCAAAGTGAACAGTAGAAAAAATAATCCCAAGATAATTCAAGGAAACAAAGATAATTTTATAAATACTAGTATTCTTAGAGAAAATTGATAAAACATTGTACATATTTATAAACCAATAATAGATACTCCAAAGAAAAGTTAGAGAACAAAAATGAGCTCTTAAACATTTAATTCATTAGGTTTGTAACTGATAGTTTTTAAATGTATTAGATTTGTTTAGAACTTAAAGATATTTTAGTAGAAATGTTAAATAGAAGGGTTAAAGGAATACAGGAAGTCTATCAGATTTGTTCTATTTTTTTAAAAAACTGGAAGAAAAAGTAGGATTAGGTCAACAGTTCTAGAGTATCTGGGTAGCAAGAATACCAGAAAAGAGAAAAGATGAAATGGAGGGAGAGGACATCTACAAATATATAAAATAACATCCTTAAGACATCTTCTGGTGGGGTTTACTAAATGCTGAGCCAGGTTGTAGAAGGTGGGGATGGGTGGGGAAAGCTTACAGTGAATCTACTATACAATTTAAGAAAATGAAAAATAAAAGTTTCAGAGAAAAACACACATACATACACAAAGCATACTCAGTCTCCCTGTGACTCCTCAACAAACTAAGTGTAAGATGATAAAACAGCGTTCCTTATTTCTTTGAGAAAGGTTTTCCACAAACTAGAGTTATTTAAACATTCAAACTATTAATCACATGTGAGTATGAAATAAAGACATTGTCAGACACACAAGGGCTCAGAAAGTGTCTCAACCCTTTGCTAGAAAGTTAATTTTTGTAACCAAGAGGAGAAAATCCTTCACTAGCAATAGGTTTGGGACTAGCATGAGGCCAGAGGTGCAGGTTCAGAGCCTTTTTGGGGTGTTTTGGGTTTTTTTCCATTATGGGACTTTTTCCATTTATTTTTACATTCAAAAATTACCTTATAAAATGTTATTTATTTTAAAATTGAGTGTTTTGGTGCCCCGTTAACTTTTACATCCACACCTCTGCCTCACTAGTCTCATCTCAGTCCTGTCCTTGACTAATGTATGTGTTTCCTGTGGCTGCTGTAACAAACTGGATGACTGACAAAACACAAGTTTATTCTGATAGTTGTGGAGGCCGGAAGTCTCAAATCAAAGTGTCAGGAGGATCACAGTCCCCCTGAAGGCCATGAAGAGAACTCAGGTCTTGCCTTCTCAGGCTTCTGTTGGCCCCAGAAGTTAGTTGGCTTGTGGCTGCATCACACCAATCTCAGTCTCCACAATCACACTACCTTCTCCTCCTCTGGGTGTCTTCCCCTTCACATGTCCATCTCAAAAGTCCCATCTGTGTCTCACTGGATTTAGAGCCCACCATGATAGCCCAGAATGATCATCTCATCTCAAGATCCTTAATTTAATTACAAAAAAATATCTTTAAAAGAAATAACATTTATGGGTTCTGGGGAGTAGGATGTAGATGTATTTTTTTTTGCTGGTTGGGGCAATATTCAGCACATCACAAGTAGCAAGCAGTGGATGCAAAATCAGAGGAAATAATGAAGGAACATTCCAGAAAGATAACCTGTGCAGCTGACCTAGAGTATCTAGCCCAGACTAAAGCAGGAGAGTCTAGGAGGCAGATCTCCAGGGGGGGAAAAAAAAAAAAAAACTAGTAGAATCAGTGAGATGTTTGAGGGAGCAAATGAGATTATAAAGGCAAATTAAGGAAGAAATGCAAGTGCATCTATGGCAGAAGGTAGATGAAAAAATGGAAAGGAGAGCTAAAAGCAATGGATAAGTACAGTAGTAGTCTCTTCTTACTGTGTATAAAATGAAACATTATCTAATCTTGATAGAAGGAAAAATAGAGCTACAAAAATTGTATTACTTAGTTTTTTTTTTAATGGTAACCGATATAGATAATCCAAATAGCAATATACTAAGCAAAGGAAAAGATGGTAAAAGTGAACCAAATTCTCATCTATCATAGTAAGAAGTCAGGAAATAATGTCTAAAGTTGAAAAACTTAAGAAACACACTATGTAGAGACGTGAAAGAAGCTGCAAAGAAAGTTTTCGAAAGTTTTCTATGGAGAGTGAAACTATTGTATAGAAGGTTATTTTCCTTGGTGTTTTAAACGAGCACTAATATATAAAAATAAAAGAACCTGTAACACTTTCTTTAGTTGCATGCCTTGGGAATGTCTTTTAATGAATCTTGGGGTGTCTTTAATAAATAGAATTTTAAAAATTTATTAATTTTTTGCATTGCCTTACATTGCCTATTTCATTATTAAACTCTTTGAACCATTGACACTTTTCCCAGGCATTGGCTGATACATTATTAGAATGCAATGAAATGAAATAATATAAAAATAAAGACATTCTAAATCCAAACAATTTTAAAATCATACTCAATAGACATAAACTTTCCCCAACAAATTGTTATTAAAGTTTCTAAATCTTCCTGTAGATGTATATTTCCTGTATCTCACACTGGTAACACAAAGCTTGCAGATTTTGATAATTTTGAGAGGCATAATTTGAGTAATTGCCTAGTTTTTTCTTTTCCTTCTCTTGTCATAAAAAAAGTCTTTAGTAGGCAGGCGTGGTGGCTCATGCCTGTAATCCCAGCACTTTGGGAGGCCAAGGCGGGCAGATCACGAGGTCAGGAGATCAAGACCATCCTGGCTTACATGGTGAAACCCCGTCTCTACTAAAAATACAAAAAAGTAGCCGGGCATGGTGGTGGGTGCCTGTAGTCCCAGGCCGAGGCAGGAGAATGGCGTGAACCCGGGAGGTGGAGCTTGCAGTGAGCCAAGATCGTGCCACTGCATTCCAACCTGGGCAACAGAGCGAGACTGTCAAAAAAAAAAAAAAAAAAAAAAAAAGTCTTTAGTAGTTTTGATTTTGCTGTCTTGCCTAAGAAAACCTTTCCTAAACCAAGGTTGTCAAGATATTCTGTTTTATTATCTTCTAAAAGTTTTGTTACTTTATTTTCCACACTTAGGCATCAAATACACATAGGCATTATATATGCTAGCAGATAGGGCTGTAATTTTATTTTTTTACTGTATCAATATCCAGTTGTCCTCTGCTCATCAATTGATAGGATCATACTTTTCCCATCGCTTTCACATGATATAAACACATATGACATATCAAGAGTTCATTAGTGTATGATGTGTTTTAGGACTCAGCATTCTGCATCAGTGTTCTATATACCTAGCATCAATCAAATGTCAATTTGATTACTGTAGTGCTGGAATAAGTTGGTGTTCTTGGAAAATTCTTTCACCTTGTTTTTTGGAGGTGTGCGTTGGCTTCTGATGGCCCTTTGCACGTCCATAAATCTTTTTTTTTTTTTTCATTTTACTTTAAGTTCTGGGATACATGTGCAGAATGTGCAGGTTTGCTGCATAGGTAAACATGTGCCATGGTGGTTTGCTGCACCTGTCAACCATATTAGGTATTTCTTCTAATGCTATCCCTCCCCCAGTGCCCCACACCCCAATAGGCCCCAGTGTGTGAAGTTCCCCTCCCTGTGTCTGTGTGTTCTAATTGTTCAACTCCCACTTAGGAGTGAGAACATGCAGTGTTTGGTTTTCTGTTCCTGTGTTAGTTTACTGAGAATGATGGTTTCCAGCTTCATCCATGTCCCTGCAAAGGACATGAACTCATCTTTTATTATGGCTGCATAGTATTCCATGATGTATATGTGTCACATTTTCTTTGTCCAGTCTATCATTGATGAACATTTGGGTTGGTTCCAAGTCTTTGCTATTGTGAATAGTGCCGCAATAAACATACATGAGCATGTGTCTTTATACTAGAATGATTTATAGTCCTTTGGGTATAAACCCAGTAATGGGATTGCTGGGTCAAATGCTGTTTCTGGTTCCAGATCCTTAAGGAATTGCCACACTGTCTTCCACAATGGTTGAACTAATTTACACTCCCACCAACAGTGTAAAAGCATTCCTATTTCTTCACATCCTCTCCAGCATCTGTTGCTTCCTGTTTTTTTAATGATTGTCATTCTAACTGGCATGAGATGGTATCTCATTGTGGTTTTGATTTGCACTTCTCTAATGGCATATCCGTAAATCTTTAATTGACTTTGATGTTTTCTCCATTAAACATGTTGAGATTTTGATTGAAATGCATTCAATTATAAATTTGGAAAGAAAAATCGACATCTTTACAGTTTGGGATTTCCAATCTATGAATATAATTTACAGCTTCATTCATTGTGGTCTTTTATACCTTTCTATTTTAAGTGTTATTAATTTACGATTGAGGTTTTTCATAGCTTTCTGCAGGTTTATTTCTAGTACATCAAATTTATTATTGCTGGATACTTTACATAGTATTTTTAGTTTAATTTTATCTGTCTTTCCTTTATATGGGATTCAATAGATATATAGCTAGACAGAGAAGTTGATACAACCCAAAAACCTAGTTCAATTCTTTGCAATTCTAATAACTTAGTTTGACATTCTTTTGAACTTTACAGTTTTAAGGTTAATAAAATTTATGATTGTCTTGTAAAAAATTATTAATCCCAGTTTTTTGTTAGACAACATCTTTCTTTTTTTTTTTCTCTCTTAAGAGAGTATTTTTATTTCTTTTTTTTTTAATTTTTTTTTAAAATTTATTTATTATTATTAAACTTCAAGTTGTAGGGTACATGTGCACAACGTGCAGGTTTGCTACATATGTATACTTGTGCCATGTTGGTGTGCTGCACCCATCAACTCGTCATTTACATCAGGTATAACTCCCAATGCAATCCCTCCCCCCTCCCCCCTCCCCATGATAGGCCCCGGTGTGTGATGTTCCCCTTCCCGAGTCCAAGTGATCTCATTGTTCAGTTCCCACCTATAAGTGAGAACATGCGGTGTTTGGTTTTCTGTTCTTGTGATAGTTTGCTGAGAATGATGGTTTCCAGCTGCATCCATGTCCCTACAAAGGACACAAACTCATCCTTTTTTATGGCTGCATAGTATTCCATGGTGTATATGTGCCACATTTTCTTAATCCAATCTGTCACTGATGGACATTTGGGTTGATTCCAAGTCTTTGCTATTGTGAATAGTGCTGCAATAAACATACGTGTGCATGTGTCTTTATAGCAGCATAATTTATAATCCTTTGGGTATATACCTAGTAATGGGATGGCTGGGTCATATGGTACATCTAGTTCTAGATCCTTGAGGAATCGCCATACTGTTTTCCATAATGGTTGAACTAGTTTACAATCCCACCAACAGTGTAAAAGTGTTCCTATTTCTCCACATCCTCTCCAGCACCTGTTGTTTCCTGACTTTTTAATGATTGCCATTCTAACTGGTGTGAGATGGTATCTCATTGTGGTTTTGATTTGCATTTCTCTGATGGCCAGTGATGATGAGCATTTTTTCATGTGTCTGTTGGCTGTATGAATGTCTTCTTTTGAGAAATGTCTGTTCATATCCTTTGCCCACTTTTTGATGGGGTTGTTTGTTTTTTTCTTGTAAATTTGTTTGAGTTCTTTGTAGGTTCTGGATATTAGCCCTTTGTCAGATGAATAGATTGCAAAAATTTTCTCCCATTCTGTAGGTTGCCTGCTCACTCTGATGGTAGTTTCTTTTGCTGTGCAGAAGCTCTTTAGTTTAATGAGATCCCATTTGTCAATTTTGGCTTTTGCTGCCGTTGCTTTTGGTGTTTTAGACATGAAGTCTTTGCCCATGCCTATGTCCTGAATGGTACTACCTAGGTTTTCCTCTAGGATTTTTATGGTATTAGGTCTAACATTTAAGTCTCTAATCCATCTTGAATTAATTTTCGTATAAGGAGTAAGGAAAGGATCCAGTTTCAGCTTTCTACTTATGGCTAGCCAGTTTTCCCAAAACCATTTATTAAATAGGGAATCCTTTCCCCATTTCTTGTTTCTCTCAGGTTTGTCAAAGATCAGATGGCTGTAGATGTGTGGTATTATTTCTGAGGACTCTGTTCTGTTCCATTGGTCTATATCTCTGTTTTGGTACCAGTACCATGCTGTTTTGGTTACTGTAGCCTTGTAGTATAGTTTGAAGTCAGGTAGCATGATGCCTCCAGCTTTGTTCATTTGACTTAGGATTGTCTGGGAGATGCGGGCTCTTTTTTTGGTTCCATATGAACTTTAAAGCAGTTTTTTCCAATTCTGTGAAGAAGCTCATTGGTAGCTTGAGGGGGATGGCATTGAATCTATAAATTACCTTGGGCAGTATGGCCATTTTCACGATATTGATTCTTCCTATCCATGAGCATGGTATGTTCTTCCATTTGTTTGTGTCCTCTTTGATTTCACTGAGCAGTGGTTTGTAGTTCTCCTTGAAGAGGTCCTTTACATCCCTTGTAAGTTGGATTCCTAGGTATTTTATTCTCTTTGAAGCAATTGTGAATGGAAGTTCATTCCTGATTTGCCTCTCTGTTTGACTGTCACTGGTGTATAAGAATGCTTATGATTTTTGCACATTAATTTTGTATCCTGAGACTTTGCTGAAGTTGCTTATCAGCTTAAGGAGATTTTGGGCTGAGACAATGGGGTTTTCTAAATATACAATCATGTCGTCTGCAAACAGGGACAATTTGACTTCTTCTTTTCCTAACTGAATCCCCTTGATTTCTTTCTCTTGCCTGATTGCCCTAGCCAGAACTTCCAACACTATGTTGAATAGGAGTGGTGAGAGAGGGCATCCCTGTCTTGTGCCAGTTTTCAAAGGGAATTGTTCCAGTTTTTGCCCATTCAGTATGATATTGGCTGTGGGTTTGTCATAAATAGCTCTTATTATTTTGAGGTACATTCCATCAATACCGAATTTATTGAGTGTTTTTAGCATGAAGGGCTGTTGAATTTTGTCAAAAGCCTTTTCTGCATCTATTGAGATAATGATGTGGTTCTTGTCTTTGGTTCTGTTTATATGCTGGATTATGTTTATTGATTTGCGAGTGTTGAACCAGCCTTGCATCCCAGGGATGAAGCCCACTTGATCATGGTGGATAAGCTTTTTGATGTGCTGCTCAATCCGGTTTGCCAGTATTTTATTGAGGATTTTTGCATCGATGTTCATCAGGGATATTGGTCTAAAATTCTCTTTTTTTGTGTGTGTCTCTGCCAGGCTTTGGTATCAGGATGATGTTGGCCTCATAAAATGAGTTAGGGAGGATTCCCTCTTTTTCTATTGATTGGAATAGTTTCAGAAGGAATGGTACCAGCTCCTCCTTGTACCTCTGGTAGAATTCAGCTGTGAATCCATCTGGTCCTTGACTTTTTTTGGTTGGTAGGCTATTAATTATTGCCTCAATTTCAGAGCCTACTATTGGTCTATTCAGGGATTCAACTTCTTCCTGGTTTAGTCTTGGAAGAGTGTAAGTGTCCAGGAAATTATCCATTTCTTCTAGATTTTCCAGTTTATTTGCGTAGAGGTGTTTATAGTATTCTCTGATGGTAGTTTGTATTTCTGTGGCGTCGGTGGTGATATCCCCTTTATCATTTTTAATTGCGTCGATTTGATTCTTCTCTCTTTTCTTCTTTATTAGTCTTGCTAGTGGTCTGTCAATTTTGTTGATCTTTTCAAAAAACCAACTCCTGGATTCATTGATTTTTTGGAGGGTTTTTTGTGTCTCTATCTCCTTCAGTTCTGCTCTGATCTTAGTTATTTCTTGCCTTCTGCTAGCTTTCGAATGTGTTTGCTCTTGCTTCTCTAGTTCTTTTAATTACGATGTTAGAGTGTCAATTTTAGATCTTTCCTGCTTTCTCTTGTGGGCATTTAGTGCTATAAATTTCCCTCTACACACTGCTTTAAATGTGTCCCAGAGATTCTGGTATGTTGTATGTTTGTTCTCATTGGTTTCAAAGAACATCTTTATTTCTGCCTTCATTTCGTTATGTACCCAGTAGTCATTCAGGAGCAGGTTGTTCAGTTTCCATGTAGTTGAGCGGTTTTGATTGAGTTTCTTAGTCCTGAGTTCTAATTTGATTGCACTGTGGTCTGAGAGACAGTTTGTTATAATTTCTGTTCTTGTACATTTGCTGAGGAGTGCTTTACTTCCAATTACGTGGTCAATTTTGGAGTAAGTACGATGTGGTGCTGAGAAGAATGTATATTCTGTTGATTTGGGGTGGAGAGTTCTATCGATGTCTATTAGGTCTGCTTGCTGCAGAGATGAGTTCAATTCCTGGATATCCTTGTTAACTTTCTGTCTCGTTGATCTGTCTAATGTTGACAGTGGAGTGTTGAAGTCTCCCATTATTATTGTATGGGAGTCTAAGTCTCTTTGTAAGTCTCTAAGGACTTGTTTTATGAATCTGGGTGCTCCTGTATTGGGTGCATATATATTTAGGATAGTTATCTCTTCCTGTTGAATTGATCCCTTTACCATTATGTAATGGCCTTCTTTGTCTCTTTTGATCTTTGATGGTTTAAAGTCTGTTTTATCAGAGACTAGTATTGTAACCCCCGCTTTGTTTTGTTCTCCATTTGCTTGGTAAATCTTCCTCCATCCCTTTATTTTGAGCCTATGTATGTCTCTGCGTGTGAGATGGGTCTCCTGAATACAGCAGACTGATGGGTCTTGACTCTTTATCCAGTTTGCCAGTCTGTGTCTTTTAATTGGAGCATTTAGTCCATTTACATTTAAGGTTAAGATTGTTATGTGTGAACTTGATCCTGCCATTATGATATTAACTGGTTATTTTGCTCCTTAGTTGATGCAGTTTCTTCCTAGCCTTGATGGTCTTTACATTTTGGCATGTTTTTGCAATGGCTGGTACCGGTTGTTCCTTTCCATGTTTAGTGCTTCCTTCAGGGTCTCTTGTAAGGCAGGCCTAGTGGTGACAAAATCTCTAAGCATTTGCTTATCTGTAAAGGATTTTATTTCTCCTTCACTTATGAAACTTAGTTTGGCTGGATATAAAATTCTGGGTTTAAAATTCTTTTCTTTAAGAATGTTGAATATTGGCCCCCACTCTCTTCTGGCTTGAAGAGTTTCTGCCGAGAGATCTGCTGTTAGTCTGATGGGCTTCCCTTTGTGGGTAACCCGACCTTTCTCTCTGGCTGCCCTTAAGATTTTTGCCTTCATTTCAACTTTGGTGAATCTGGCAATTATGTGTCTTGGAGTTGCTCTTCTCGAGGAGTATCTTTGTGGCGTTCTCTGTATTTCCTGGATTTGAATGTTGGCCTGCCCTACTAGGTTGGGGAAGTTCTCCTGGATGATATCCTGAAGAGTGTTTTCCAACTTGGTTCCATTTTCCCCCTCACTTTCAGGCACCCCAATCAGACGTAGATTTGGTCTTTTTACATAATCCCATACTTCTTGCAGGCTTTGTTCATTTCTTTTTCTTCTTTTTTCTTTTGGTTTCTCTTCTCGCTTCATTTCATTCATTTGATCCTCAATCGCTGACATTCTTTCTTCCAGTTGATCGAGTCGGTTACTGAAGCTTGTGCATTTGTCACGTATTTCTCGTGCCATGGTTTTCGTCTCTTTCATTTCGTTTGTGAGCTTCTCTGCATTAATTACTCTAGCCATCAATTCTTCCACTTTTTTTTCAAGATTTTTAGTTTCTTTGCGCTGGGTACGTAATTTCTCATTTAGCTCTGAGAAATTTGATGGACTGAAGACTTCTTCTCTCATCTCGTCGAAGTCATTCTCTGTCCAGCTTTGATCCGTTGCTGGCGATGAGCTGCGCTCCTTTGCCGGGGGAGATGTGCTCTTATTTTTTGAATTTCCAGCTTTTCTGCCCTGCTTTTTCCCCATCTTTGTGGTTTTATCTGCCTCTGGTCTTTGATGATGGTGATGTACTGATGGGGTTTTGGTGTAGGTGTCCTTCCTGTTTGATAGCTTTCCTTCTAACAGTCAGGATCCTCAGCTGTAGGTTGTAGCTGTAGGAGATTGCTTGAGGTCCACTCCAGACCCTGTTTTCCTGGGTATCAGCAGCAGAGGTTGCAGAAGATAGAATATTTCTGAACAGCGAGTGTACCTGTCTGATTCTTGCTTTGGAAGCTTCCTCTCAGGGGTGTACTCCACCGTGTGAGGTGTGGGGTGTCAGACTGCCCCTAGTGGGGGATGTCTCCCAGTTAGGCTACTCCGGGGTCAGGGACCCACTTGAGCAGGGAGTCTGTCCCTTCTCAGATCTCAACCTCTGTGTTGGGAAATCCACTGCTCTCTTCAAAGCTGTCAGACAGAGTCATTTGCGTCTGCACAGCTGCTGCGTTTGTTATTGTTTACTGTGCCCTGTCACCAGAGGTGGAGTCTACAGAGACAGGCAGGTTTCCTTGAGCTGCTGTGAGCTCCACCCAATTCGAGCTTCCCAGAAGCTTTGTTTACCTACTTAAGCCTCAGCAATGGCGGGCGCCCCTCCCCCAGCCTCGCTGCTGCCTTGCCAGTAGATCACAGACTGCTGTGCTAGCAATGAGGGAGGCTCCGTGGGTGTGGGACCCTCCCGGCCAGGTGTGGGATATGATCTCCTGGTGTGCCTGTTTGCTTAAAGCGCAGTTTTGGGGTGGGAGTTACCCGATTTTCCAGGTGTTGTGTGTCTCAGTTCCCCTGGCTAGGAAAAGGGATTCCCTTCCCCCTTGCGCTTTCCAGGTGAGGCAATGCCTCGCCCTGCTTCAGCTCTCGCTGGTTGGGCTGCAGCAGCTGACCAGCACCAATCCTCTGGCACTCCCCAGTGAGATGAACCCAGTACCTCAGTTGAAAATGCAGAAATCACCGGTCTTCTGTGTCGCTCGCGCTGGGAGTTGGAGACTGGAGCTGTTCCTATTCGGCCATCTTGCTCCGCCCCCGACAACATCTTTCAAAATGTATAGTCTCTAGAGGTATAGGGAAGAAAAAGTAATATTTTCCTCATAGGAAGGGTCATGGCGGTGACTTCTATTAATAAAAGACAGATAATAAGAGAAAAGCATTCACATTTAATGTAAGTTGTGTATGACACAGGAACCTTCAGAACTGAAGACCCCCTAAAACAGGAAAAACTGTGTATATTTATGCTTAAGTTTGATGAAAAATGGATAATTATGCAGAAGAATTACAACTGGAAGAAAAAGGGGTATAATCTAATGGTAATAAACGGGGGAAATTAGGAAGTACTGTTCAGGTTCTTCCTGGTGTCCCTGTGTGATATTACTTCCTTCCGAGTGTGAGGCAGACCACCTGTCACCTGAAGGTCTTCAGGGGAGAAGGGAGGGGGAAGGTCAGAGAACTTTCTGTTTGGCTGTTTTCTCAATTTCCAAGCCACCATACTTTGGAGTAGCATTTTTTTAACCCCATGAGAGGGAAGTATAAGGAGAGAAGTCTTAGGTGATGAAAAGATTGGCATTGTAGGAGTGGAAAGATGTGATTTCTTTCTTCCCTCATCATGAGGGTTATGTATGACACCTCTACACAAAAGACAGATTAACAAGAAAAAAAAAAGCATAACAAATGTATTTCATCAAAGTTTTTATTAAATAAAGACTTAAAGACCCAGGGAAAGTGTCTATTTTTATGTTCAGGTTGGATGAAGAATGCTCAGACATGTAAAAATGCAACTAGACAAAAGGATCTGATCTAATGATAATATGTTGAGGGAGGAAACCTAGTAGAGCCTGGCTATTTGAATTCTTCTTGGTTTCATTGCATTGCATTCCTTCCCCACAACTCCCCACATGGGATAAAACCCCTCTGAATGAGGGTCTTGCAACTTCCTTGCAGGCAAAGGAAGTCGTAGAATTATTTTATGGCCAGTTATCACACAGAATTGTGAGGGAAGATCAGAGTGACCTTCCTTCTGAGCCTCTCCTAATCTCTTTTAGTTCAAAGTACTTTGGGATAGCATTCTCTGAGCTCCAACAGGATCCACCAAACTGCTATCTGAGCTTGATGAATACAAGTCATCATAGACAGTTACATGTATTGAATACTTCTATGCAAGTGTCATAGTGACCACGGAAAGGGAGTCCCTCACTTAGAGGAGCTAAAATAGTATCAAGATGAGTGGAAAGAGTGCCTCTAACATTGTATTAGTATAGAAGTCACCAGTTTCATAGTCTGCCATCCACTTCGTCCTCCAGGCTGATCTATAACAGAAGTTATTGATCATTTTTCAAAACAGCATGGGAATTTCATTTTATCTCTTATAAAGTTTAATAAACAGCTACAAAGGTCTTTATGAAGAGGACTTTGTCTCTTGAAGTACAGTATTTTCATCTTAAAAGCATTATATTTTTTAATTTAAAAAAAAAATCCTCATCAATATAGGTGAGAAGAGCAAGGAAAGCTTATATTACTTTATTTTTTTATGCTACCAGGGCATATTTTGAAGTTTGAATGTTTAAACATATCTGGTCAGTTGAAGAGAATGACTTTCTTCATTACTGATTGAAAATTCAAGGAGAAATTTTAGCAAGAATGTATGACTTTTTTAAAGAAAATTATTTCTGAATGATAAAAAGGACCATTTTCCCATAAAGACAGTCAAGGTAAAATACAATTGAGCAGAACTAAGAAAGGAAACAACCTCTTCAGTTAATGCATTTTCAGAGCTAAGGACAAAGGTGCTTCCTAAACAAAAGGATCTTTACAAATGAGGATGCTCTTTAGAGAGAATCTTTTCAAAGGACTCCTATATAGTTCAACAAGCTCCTTCAAATGCAGTGCATTTTAAAAGCTTAGAAAGTAAAAATACGCCCTCTAGACTGCCAGGCAGGAGTTTTATTGTGAAGGTTTTGGTAACACAGGTCCGTTTGTAGCATTCGCTTTGAACTAGCCTTTCATGATTCTGAGACAGGCGCTTATAATAAGTATTTACAAGTCAGGAGATGAAATTTAAGTTTCTATTTTTATTTGCGCCATCCTCTCATCTCCTACATTTTATATATTGGTCCTATCCTAAGATTGATTCTGACTCTGCGCACTCTAGTGCCCCAAATTTCTTCCTAAACTCTCTGCCTCTATCCCAACTTCTTGCATACATACTCACCCTTTCTGGCCAAGGACTTGCATTTTATCTGAAATATGCTAAGCCCTGGAATCTCAGCCTTTCTCCACGTGCATCTTTCTTCCTCCACGAGTATTCACTTGAGGACCTTTCATGCTTGTGACTGGCTGGACCTGGATCAATTGCTCTCCTCCTGCTTGGCTTTATTCCAACCTCTTGCTCCTCTCTAGGTTAGTGTACAAGAGAAATAAACATATCCCCAATAATCTGTTAAGTGAGTTGTGAATTTGAGAAGTTAAGGGGAATGTATTCCCCATTATACTCTTTGTATAAACATTTTAATTTTAAAATCTGACACTCTACCTAGAAGAAATGGGTGACAGATTTGCCTAGCAAGGTAAATCATCACTATTTTATTATGTAATACTGTTGAAAGGCCTAAATGTCTTTGGACAGATGGTGCCCTATTAGAGTAAAAGAAACTAAAAACAAGAGATCATACTGACTCCCAGTGTGTTAGATGTTTCTAAAACTCTGTGTATGTCATAACGAAAAACAGACCTACACTACCAATACTTTCAGAGGAAGCATAGTCTTAGACTGTATTTATCATTTAAGTGAAGAATAATTATACAAGAAATTCAATTTATGTAAGCTGTCAATTAGAATAAGTTGGACATTCCTACTTGTTCTTTTTACAGCAACTGCCCTTAAAAGTGGTTTAACACCTCTTTAAACTCCTTGAATACAATAAGCATACGTTTTTCCAGAACTAAAAATAATTTATTTTTACACTACTTCTATTTTTCTTACAACACAAAGGAAGATGAAAGTACATAAAAATTCTATTGCTTTTCACAGGGCAGCATAGTTTTAATCTTGGTACTTGCAGGCATGTAATGTGACTTGAGGCCTAACAACACCCTCTAATTCTTTCTGAATCCTTATAAAAATTAAGTTATGTCCATGACGTTGATAGTATTATATTTTCTGTAAACAAAAGACAGAAGTGTAGTGTTTAAAAGACACTGTAGTGTTTAAAACATATTTTTGATACAGTCCTTGCTCTCAAGCATTTGGTAAATAGTCTGACTTAACCAGATTCCTCATGTTTAATCCCTCTAAATGCAGGCTTGTACTTCATTGTATATACAAGTGTGTATGTATATACGTATATATAGTATATATGTTTGTGTGTTTATGTACACACTTGTAAATACAAGTAGGTACAAGTTGTGCCTTATAGGGCAATATATACTTCATAAATTGATGCATAATGCTTGTGCCTATTTATGGGGTGTATGTCATATTTTGATATGTTTATACAATGTGGTGGGATGATCAAATCAGGGTGTTTAGGATATCCATCACCTCAAATGTTTATCATTTCTTTGTGTTGGGAACATTTTTACTCTTCTAACTTTAATATAGTCTCACGTATTTTTGAAATATACAATAAATTATTATATATTTACTACCGAACAGCATATTTGTGCCTGTTGACTAACCTCTCTCTTCATCCTCCTCCTCCACCCTTCCTAGACTCTAGTAACTGTCACTCTAGTGTATATGTGCATGAGATCAACTTTTTTTGCTCCCACATATGATTGAGATCATGCAGTATCTGTCTTTCTGTGCCTGCCTTATTTGACTTAACATAGCGACCTCTAGTTCCATCTGTGTTGCTGCAAATAACAGAATTTCATTCCTTTTTATAGTGAATGATATTCTATTATGTATATATACCACATTTTCTTTATCCATTTACTTGTTGATGGGCACTTAGATTCCATATCTTGGCTATTGTGAATAGTTCTGCAATAAACACAGGGGGTGAAGGTATCTCTTTGATGTACTGATTCCCTCTCCATTGGATAAATACCTAGTGGTGGGGTTGTTGGATTGTATGGTATTTCTATTTTTAGTCTTTTAAGAAACTTCTGTACTGCTTTCCATAATGTCTGTACTGATTTGCATTCCCATCAACAGTATATTAGGGTTTCGTTTTCTCTGCGTATTTGCCAGCAGTTGTTATTTTTTGTCTTTTTGTTAATAACCATTCTGACTGAGGTGAGAAGATAACTCATTGTGGTTTTCATTGTGATGACTGTTGATGTTGATGTTGAACATTTTATTTATTTATTATTATTATTATACTTTAAGTTCTAGGGTACATGTGCATAACGTGCAGGTTTGTTACATATGTATACTTGTGCCATGTTGGTGTGCTGCACCCATCAACTCGTCAGCACCCATCAACTCGTCATTTACATCAAGTATAACTCCCAATGCAATCCCTCTCCCCTCCCCCCTCCCCATGATAGGCCCCGGTGTGCGATGTTCCCCTTCCCGAGTCCAAGTGATCTCATTGTTCAGTTCCCACCTATGAGTGAGAACATGCAGTGTTTGGTTTTCTGTTCTGGAAACCATCATTCTTAGCAAACTATCACAAGAAAAATTTTTAAATATGTTTTGGCCATTTGTATGTCTTTTGAGAAATGTCTATTCAGATCTTTTATCCATTTTTTTAATAGTGAAATGGCTACATTGTGTGGGGTGTGTACCTTGGGGTTCATTGTCTCGTGCTGAGAAAGAATTCAAGCCCCAGACACATGGGTGGGCTAAGAAATAGAAAATTTAATAAAGGAGAGAGGAGAGCAGCTCAGAGAGAGAGAGACATGTCAAAAAAAGTGAGGAGGCAGTTGACTGCAGCAGATTTTATAGGCAGGCTGGAGAAGGTGGTGTCTGATTTAAGTAGGGCTCACAGATTGGTTGATCAGGTAAGTAGTTTACATAGTGCATGGGGAAGGCTGGTCACCCCAACCTAATATTATGTAAATAGGCTTTCCAGTTAATTGTCACCATCTTGATTCCAGTTGATTGACACCAGTAAGATTGGCACCATCTGCTCTTTACTGTGTACATGGTTGACGAAGAGAAGGGAAGATGGAGCTGCTATCTTTAACATGTCCAGTCCCTAGTTCCTGCCGGCATTTACCTGGGCAAGCTCTCAGTTGCTTGTCTGTCTGCAGTTCGACTTTATAGGCTGCTCTTTGTTAGAAAATGATTTGGGACTGCTTTTCATTAGAGAGAAAAGCATTACCAAAGACTCCCATGCCCCTTACTATCTGCTTAAGTAATTTCTTAAGTCCTGTATCATTCCAGCCTCTGCAGTAGTAACCCCAACTGCTGTTAAGGAATGTTGGATGACAATTATTTTTCTGGTTACTTGAACCCTTGTGGCATCACCTCCTTTGGACATTTTCTGAAGGGTTAAGAGCTAAGGTGGGGGAGTGGGAAATTTTGGAGATGGTGGAGAGGAAGAGCTGGTGGTGTGGTTGGAGCTGGCCCCAGATAATGGGGAATGAAAGGGCCGGGATGCCAAATGGCTGCCTCAAACGGTTCCTCCAGGAGTTGCTTGTCTAATTTTGGGGAATTCTCTTTGTGCCTGTCTGATATGATTGCTAAAAGAGCTGGGCTGATTTTGTAATGCTTGCAAAGATCTAGCAAAAAGGCAATGCCCTTGTGTAGAAGAAAACAAGCTGCTTTTTCTTTAAAGTCTCAGGGTGAAAGGAGTTCCCGTGCTTCAGAATGCACTCCAGGGGAGTGCACACTGAGGATGGTACCCATCTAGAAAGAGAAGTGAGAAAAAGGCATCTGTTTAGTCTCCTTCCTTTTAGTGTGACCTAGGTTGGAATGGAAGACAGTGGAGGCATCCCCCTGCATTTTTTTTTTTTTTTTCTAAATGGCTCCTGGGTCCTGGCACTGTGAACCATGGTTACAGGTGTGACCCCCAGCCATAGAACCAGAGGAGCTAAGCTATTGGGGTTAGTCATGCTTACCCAAGTGGTTCTAGTCCTCTGCTTGTGATTTTGCTTTGACTTCCTGGACTTGTATGACCTGCCTGACTCCTCAAAAACTGTATCTCAGGAGAGACTACATGACAATTGCATTTGGGCATCTGTTGCACTTTCCTCCTTGATGGAGGAACTGTGCTGGTTTAAGCTCTATATCCTGCTAGTATGGCTCATGTTAAAGCATCTACCCTTAGAGAATGGTTCCAGTTAACTTCCAAACATAAAATCCCCTTACTAATTAAGTACTATTCAAACTGGAAGCAGAATAGGTGCCTTAAAAGAAAGTAGATATCAAATGGCCATTTTCCTGCTAATGGGACAGTATTGTGACTAAAATTTGGCTTTAGAGGATATTTTGCTCCTAATTGTTAAAGGTAGAGTTTTCCCGTTTGCAGAAGCAACATAAAGCCTGGTCTCTAGAAGAGGTGTGCAATAAGGGAAAAGAATTGGGAAGCCAGGGTGTTTTGATAAAGTACTGACAATGTGCCTCACGGAGAGCGTACCTATTCCACTAGTTGGTGCTGTTGACTTTGAAATGCCATGTGCTCTCCAGACCAAGGGCAGAGAGTGATGCTCACTGTGGGGGGTGGGGGGGTGGGGGGCTCTGTTCCTAAAAAATCCCAAAGATGCTTACCCTTGAGCTATATCCACAGTTACTACAACATTCCCAGATCTTGCCAAACAAGGTTATTTCCCTGAACTGTAAAACTTTCTGTACGTTGCATACATAGAGAGGTTGAAAGAGATGATGGTCATGGACAGGAAAGGAGGAAATTATGATAGCAAAGTTAGAGATCCTGTCGCCAACACCCCACCAGGGTGATCAGAGGCCTAGGTCAGTCCAGAAGTCTTTGGGTAACACTCAGGGGTAGCCTTGGCCAGAAGTCCTCAGTTGCCCCAGGACTTCTTCCAGCCCCATACAATGCCTAAGTCTTCCATGAAAGGAGACTGGTTAAAACATGGCCAATATGCCCAGGAACCTATGGGTATTGGGGGGATTCTCCATGTTCTCTCCAGTAGGTGTGACATCTGAGTCTTTAAGAATGGCAGACATGCTAATCGTATTTTTAAATGTGTGGCAGATGCCTGCTATTGATTTAATTTGGTTTTAAAATGGAGGCTGAGAGCCTCGGAATTAAAGGACAGATTTTGAGGGTTTTTTCCATATTTACCACTCAGATGATTCTACCTTCTGTTCTGATCCTGATCCCTTTCTTTTAGAAAGAATTCAGGACGCAGGCACATGTGGATGGGTTAAGGAGTGGAAAGTTTAATAGAAGAAAGGAGTGCAGCTCCTTGTATGTGTGTGAGAGACCTCTGAAAAAGAGGTGTGGTGGACTGCAGCAGATTTTATAGGCAGGTTGGAGAAGGTGGTGTCTGATTTACGTAGGACCCACAGATTGGTTTGATCAGGTATGAAGTTTACATAGTGCATGGGGAAGGATTGTTACCCCACCCTAATCTTGTTATACAAATGGACTTTCCGGTTGATTGGTACCATCTTGTCTGCTCTTTACTGTACAAGTGGCTGACAAAGAGAAGGGAAGAAGGAGCCACCACCTTGAACATGTCTAGTCCCTAGTTCCTGCTGGCATTCACTTCTGCAAGCTCTCAACTTGCTTGCCTATGTCTGCAGCTCAACTTTACAGGCTGCTATTTGTTAGAAAATGGTTTGGAGCTGCATTTTATTAAAGAGAAAAGCCTTACTGAGGACTCCCATACCTTTACTATATGCTTAAGTTATTTCTTCTTAACTCCTATATCAATAGTATTTGCTTTTTGGCTGTTGAGTTGTTTCAGTTCTTTGTATAGTCTAGATATGAATCCCTAATCAGATGAATATTTTACAAATATTTTCTCTCATTCTATATGTTGTGTCTTCACTCTGCTGATTGCTGCCTTTGCTGTGCAGAAGCTTTTTAGTTTAATGTAGTCTCATATATCTATTTTGGTTTTGTTTCCTGTGTTATAAAGTCTTGGCTATAAAATCTTTGCCTAGACTAATGTCCTGAAGCATTTCTCACATTTTCTTCTAGTAGTTTTATGTTTTTGAGTCTTATGTTTAACTCTTTAACCATTTGGAGTTGACACTTTTATGTGCAAGAGATACAGGTGTAGTTTCATTCTTCTGCATGTGAACATTTAGTTTTCCCTGCACCATTATTGAAGAGGGTGTCTTTCTCCAAGGTATGCTCTTCGTGCCTTTTTAAAAAAATCAGCTGACTGTAAATATGAAGATTAATTTCTGTGTTTTATATTCTATTAATCTATATTTTTAGATTTATTGAAATATATTACATATATAAAAATTATAATAGTTATAGTAAATATATATTAATATAGATTAATCTATATTTCTGGGTTTTATATTTTATTCCATTGGTCTCTGTTTTTTATTCCAATACCATACTGTTTTGGTTATTATAGCTTTGTAGTATATGTTAGGTAGTAGGATGCTTCTAGCTTTTTCCATTTTGCTCAGGATTGCTTTGGCTATTCAGAATCTTTTGTGGTTACACACAAATTTTTTTTTTTTTTCTCTTGAGAACATCATTGGTATTTTGATGGGGATTGCATTACATCTCTTGCATCTGTAGTAGTATGGTGGCATTGGGTAGGATGACTATTTTAACAATACTGATTCTTTCAATCTTTGAGCATGTGATGTGTTTACATTTGTTTGTGTCTTCAATTTCTTTCATCAGTTTTTTTTTGTGGTTGAAGTCTTTACCATCCTTGGTTAAATTTATTTCTAGGTACTGTTTTTGTGGCCATTATAAATGAGATCACATCCTTGACTTTTAAAATCTAGTTTGTTATTGATATACAGGAGTGTTGCTGATTTTTTTTCTTTATGTTGATTTTGTATACTACAAATTTACTGAATTTATAAGTTTGGAGTTTTTTGGTGGAGTCTTTAGGTTTTTCTATACATAAGATAATGTTGCAAAGAGGGACAATTGTACTTTCTTTTCTCCAAGGTGGGCACCTTTTACTTCTTTGATTGCTGTGGTAGGACTTGCAGTACTACACTGAATAAATGTGATGAAAGTGGGCAATCTTGTCTTCTAGTTGTTAAAGGAAAACTTTTTTTTCCATTAAGTACGATGTTAGCTATCATGTGGGTTTGTCATATATATAGTCTTATTGTGAAATATCTTCTTTTTATGCTTAATTTGTTGGAAGTATTTATGATGAAGAGTTATTGAATTTTCTTTTTGTGCCTATTGAGAAGATCATATGGTTTTTGTCTCTCTTCTCTTGATGTGATGTATCACATGTATTGATTTATGTACATCGAATCATCCTTGCATCCCTGAGACAAATCCAGTTAATCATGATGTATTATCTTTTCAAGGTGTTGTTGGATTAAGTTTGCTAACATTTTGTCAAGGATTTTTGCATGTGTATTCATCAGAGAAAATGGCCTGTAGATTTTTATGTATTTTTTAATCTTTGTCTGATGTTGGTATCAGGGTAATTCTAGCCTTTGTAGAATGAGTTAGGAATAACTCCTTTTTAATTTTTATAATAGTTTGAGAAGAATCTGTGTTACTTCTTCATACATTTGATAGAATGCAGGATTAAAGTCATTCAGCCCTGAACTTTTCTTTATTGGGAGGCACCTGATTACTGATTCAATCTTATTAGTCATTATTTGTTGGGTTTTCTATTTCTTTCTGGATCAATTTTATTAGGTTGCATGTGTTCAGGAATCTATTTCCTCTAGATTTTCTAATTTGTTGACATAGAGTTTTAAATAGTCTCTAATGATCCTTTCTATTTCTGTTGTATCAGTTGTAATGTCTTTTTCGTTTCTAACTTATGTAGGTCTTCTCTTTTTCTTCATTAATCTAGCTAGCAGTTTAAAAATTTTATCTTTTTCAGAAAAACAAGTTTTGGTTTTATTGGTTCTCAGCAATGTTTGTCATTTAGTCTGTTTTGTCCAGTTCTGCTCTAATTTTTGTTATTTCTTCTGCTAATTTTGTTTTCTTATTTTTTCTAGTTCCTTAAGGTGCATTGGTAGGTTGTGTATTTAAAATCTGTCTACTTTTATGATGTAGTCATTTATTGCTATAAACTTCCTTCTAGCGCTGCTTTTGCTACATTCCATTGGTTTTGGCATACTGTTTTTCATTTTTATTTTTTTCAAGACATTTTATTTCCTTAATTTCTTCATTGATGCAATAGTTGTTCAGGACCATGTTTAATTTCCATGTAGTTGTACAGTTTTCAGTACTCTATTAAGTAAAAATATTATTCAATAATGTTGAATCCATATAGAGTAAAACTTGCTTTATTCTATTGCTATATCCTCTTGCTAACTTCATTTATTTTTCAATATATTACGACCTTGTCTCTTTTCAGTTTTTCATTTAAATTCTGTTTTATATAGGTATAGCTACCTTTTTTTTTTTTTTTTTTTTTTTTTTTGCTTTTCGTTTCCATTTAGATGGAATGATTTTTTAATCCCTTCATGTCAAATCTGTATCTGTCTTTATAGATGGAGTTAGTTTTAAGAAAATAGGTGGCATATAGTTGAGTCATTTTAAAAAATTCATTCATCTAGCCTACATCTCTTAAGTAGAGAATTATGCTTACATTCAAGCTTATTAATAGGTGAGAACTTATTCTTGTTATTTTGTTAAGATTTTCTGGGTGTTTTATATATCATTTATTATTTTCTTATGGTTTATCATTATGGTTTGGTGATTTTCAGAATGTTAACACTTGATTAGTTTCTCTTTTACTTGTTTATCTGCTCTACCAGTGAGTTTTATATGTATTTCCATGATGGTAGATATTATCCTTTCACTTACGGATGTAGGACTATTTTAAACATTTTTTTGTAGGACCAGTTTATGGTGACAAATTCCTTCAGCTTTTGCTTGTCTGGGAAAGACTTTATTTTTCCTTCATTTTTAAAAGATACCTTTGCTGGGTCTAGTATTTCTGGCTCAGTGGTTCTTGTTTTATAAAGCATTTTGAAAATGTCATTACATTTTCTCCTGGCCTATGATTTCTGCTGAGAAGTCCGCTGTTGGTCTCCTGGAGCTTCCCTTTAATGTGACGTGATGCTTTCCTCTTGCTGTTTTTAGAATTCTGTTGTTGCCTCTGACAGTTTGACAATAATGTGCCTTGGAGAAGACCTTTTTGAATTGAACCTGTTTGGGGATCTTTGAGCTTCTTCTATGTAGATGTCAGTATGTTTTGCAAGGCTTGGGAAGTTTTTATCTATTTTTATTAAATAGTTTTCTATGCCTTTGCCCATCTCTCCTCCTTTTGGAAATTCCAGAATTCAATTAAAAATTTGGTCATTTTATGGCATCCCACTGGTCACATAGGCTTTCTTCATTTCTATTCTTTTTTTTCTTCTGACTGCATTATTGGAAAAGAAATTTTTCCTTAGCCTAATGAAGCTTGTATTTTTTTTTTTTTTAATTTCATTGATTTCTTCAGTTCCTAGGACTTCTGTTTGGTTCTCTCAAGATATCTATTTCTTTTGAATTTCTCATCTGGAATGTAAATTGTCTTATTTGTACTATTGGTGTTTTCTTATATTTCACTGAGTTTCTCATTATCTTGAATTCCTTATTAGACATTTTATAAAGTTTCTTTTTGGGGATCTGTTATTGAAGAATTTTGTTCTTTTGGAGGTATCATGCTTCCTTTGTTTTTTGTGTCCTTATGTTGATATCTGCACATCTGTTTTACAGCTGCTTCTTCCAATTTTATGCATAGACTTTGGTAAGGAAAGATATTTTCCTACAGATGTATCACGGTACTGATTAAGTAAGGTGCTTCGACTTTTATTTTGGATGAGGGCAGCAATGTAGTCTTTGTATGACTTCTTCAGTTATAATCAGTGTCGATGATATCTGTAAGTACCTGTGTTGCTTAGACTGCAATTGTTAGTGGAGGTTGTGGTAAGACTTTGATGGGGGTGGGAACATCAGCTGGGCTAGTTCTTGTGCACCAGTGTGGCAGCAGTACAAATGTTGGGTCTGACCTCTGGCCTCTGGAAGGTATGTGCAGGCACCAGCAGTGACAGGTAGGTTGAATTTATACTCTGCACCTGTACAATTTGTATGGATGTGGGCAGCGGTGGTGATGGGTGGGATGGACCTCCCAGTGGTGTATGTAGCTGCTGGCTGTGATGGATGGGGCTAGGTCCTTCACAGTACATTCACATGCAGGTGGCAGTGGCCATGGGAAAGGCTGGCTGGTTCTCAAGCTGCATAAAACACATGTGGGCAATAGCAGTTGCAGTGGTGTGTGAGGCAGGCCTGTCCTCAGGCACCACTGGTGGCAGTGGGTGCACTGGACCTGTTAGACCTCTAGGTGGTACCTTTTGTGGGCGGGGGAGATTAATCCCCAGGTGCCAGATTACTTACATGAAGATTACTTGCATGAATGCTACACACAGCAGCTTCTTCCTCGGGAACCTAATGTGATGTTGCATAGAGGAACCATCAGTGTCAGATGGGGTCTGTCAATACCCAGGCCTCTGAACAATGTGTGTGGCAAAGCAAGCTTTGCAATACATAATTTTTAACTGACTTAATATGAGGCTATATGTTTTTTTTTTTTTTGAGACAGTGTCTCACTCTGTCGCCCAGGCTGGAGTGCAGTGGCGCAATCTCGGCTCACTGCAAGCTCCACCTCCCGGGTTCACACCATTCTCCTGCCTCAGCCTCCCAAGTAGCTGGGACTACAGGCACACGCCCCCACACCCGGCTAATTTTTTGCATTTTTAGTAGAGATGGGGTTTCACTGTGTTAGCCAGGATGGTCTCGATCTCCTGACCTCGTGATCTGCCCGCCTCGGCCTCCCCAAGTGCTGGGATTATAGGCGTGAGCCACGGCGCCCGGCACAAGCTATATCTTAATATTTGTATGTCTTAAGACTAATAGAGTAGAGAAAACAAAAATTTGGAAAACATTTCCTTACTGAGTGGTGCAAGTTGCAGATTAGTCTTTGGCTGATCCAGAGAGACAGAAGAGGAAGTTTCTTTTCTTTACTTTTTAAAAATGTTTTGAAGACAGAGTCTCACTTTGTTGCCCAGGCTGGCCTCTGACTCCTGACGTCAGGTGATCTTCTTGCCTCAGCCTCCCAAAATGCTGGGATTACAGGCATGAGCCACTGTACCTGGACCCCTGCAAAGGAATTTTCTAATAGAATTGGAGGTGTTTTTCTTTTTTAAAAAAAAATCCAAATACTTTGAGTTGAAAGGAAGCTACTCTAATTGGTCAAAGATTATTTGTAACTGTGTCTGTGAGACTACTTAAGCTAGGGAAAAACCTGAAAAGGCGAGTAGGACAAACAATAAGGCAAAGGAAAATGCAATGAGGTGGAAAAGCCATATTTAGAGTCCCAAACCATTGGTATGAAGTTCTGTGTGTCTTGTTTTGTTTTGTTTTGTTTTTGAGGCAGAGTTTTTCTCTAGTTGCCCAGGCTGGAGTGCAACGGTAGGATCTCGACTCCTTGCAACCTCTGTCTCCCTGGTTCAAGTGATTCTCCTGCCTCAGCCTCCGGAGTAGTTGGGATTAGAGGTACCTGCCACCACGCCCAGCTAATTTTTCATATTTATTTTTGGTAGAGATGGGGTTTCACTATGTTGGCCAGGCTAGTCTTGAACTCCTGACCCTAGGCAATCTATCCACTTCAGCTTCCCAAAGTGCTGGGATTACAGGCGTGAGCCACCGCATCTGGCCTTATATGTGTTTTTTTTTTTTTTTTTTTTTGAGACGGAGTCTCGCTCTGTCGCCCAGGCTGGAGTGCAGTGGCCGGATCTCTGCTCACTGCAAGCTCCGCCTCCCGGGTTCACGCCATTCTCCTGCCTCAGCCTCCCGAGTAGCTGGGACTACAGGCGCCCGCCACCTCGCCCGGCTAGTTTTTTGTATTTTTTTAGTAGAGACGGGGTTTCACCGGGTTAGCCAGGATGGTCTCGATCTCCTGACCTCGTGATCCGCCCGTCTCGGCCTCCCAAAGTGCTGGGATTACAGGCTTGAGCCACCGCGCCCGGCCATATGTGTTTTTTTAATGTTTGAAATGAACCAAATTATTACAAACTCACATGAAATGTTCTTGTGTTATGGCACTTAATATAGACATATTTCTAAAGATTTTCTTCTGAAATCAGAAGCCAACTAATCCATGGCTACTTGGCACTTTCATTAATTTATATACATTCAGCAGAGCTCAGGTCCTCATTCTTCTTACAATCCATGAAGTAATTTATGTTGCCCTGCATTGAACTGCATCAGATTGCTATAGTTTGAAGTTTGGGAATTTGAGGAGTAATAAACTCCTTATTTTATAAAAAGGAAATAAGAAACTTGATCAAAAGTGAGAGAGCATTTTTGCTTTGTGGCATGATGTATTGTTGCTCATGGGTATAAATGTAACAAGCATGAAAATGAGAAGGCAAAGAAAAGGGATCTGTGACTTGTACACCTACTACTGGGCAAAATCAAAATTGGAAACCAGGTCAGTGGCATATCAAGTTACATGTTCATAATCATGATAGGCTCTATCCAGTAATTTCAGCAACTGCACCTAAATACCTAAAGTTAATTCCACTTTCAAAATATTTGTATGGAGCCCATCTGGCACCCGTGAATCAGTATTTTAGAAGCTCTCTCAAATCCTTGGCATCCAAGTGCTAGGATGGTTACTACAAAAAGCCCAGCCTAATTCATTTCTGAACAATTGCCAGGAAACAAACTCCAAGCTATAGATGCAACTTGACTCCTGATACTTTGTTTTATCTCGGTTAATGACTAGCAATATAATAATTAATAATGCCTATTATAATTGAATCAGTTATAGAAGTAATGTCATTTGGCTAGTTTGTTGTTGAGTGTGGATATTTTAAGTTCTAATTGTTCTTCAGTTATATCATTTTCTTTTTCCATTTAACAGGGAACTCTGTAAAGGTAGATGGTAGTTCTTCATTTGGAATCACTAATGGCTATCAAAATTTTAGGACATACTAGTTGTCAACAAATACTTGCTGAACTAGTTTAAGTATTTTTTCTGGATTATACTTTTATTATGATAAATGATGATAGTATTCACTTTCTTGTGGTGTTCAGTGAATTAATGAAATTAGTTACTGCAGAGTTACTAGTGAGAAAAGGCATCCATAGGTCCTACTTAATATGTACCTTCAGCAAAATCTGTTCTGAAAGTCAAAGTGTTCCCCAGCTAATACTGTGATCAAAATGCCTGCAGAATCAAATGCAATATGACATTCAATGTTTTAAATATGAGTCATTAAACAAAGAATATTCTAATATTGTGAATCTTTTGTGAAGTTTTTACAGGTAATGATGGAATGGAAAAGATAGTGTTCTATTTTTACAATGAGAAATACTAGGAGATGCACTACAAAATGACATTTCCAGTGAGATTTGAGCAGCATCTTATCTTTGCAATGTTGTCTTTATTCATTGATTCAGGGTATCATTCCTAGGGTATATAGGTGAATATGACAATGATAATATGTTTGTCAGTACACAGATTGCTATTCTTCTCAGTTGAAAATGGTGTTGATGGTGTGGTTAGATGCGGATAAAAAATAATCTTTGTGTGATAGCATTTTCAACACCAAACAGATGTTGCGTACCTTTTTATGAGTGACTTCTCATAAGTAGCAA
The DNA here is from genome assembly GCF_047675955.1 of Chlorocebus sabaeus. Taxonomy (NCBI): domain Eukaryota; kingdom Metazoa; phylum Chordata; class Mammalia; order Primates; family Cercopithecidae; genus Chlorocebus; species Chlorocebus sabaeus. The sequence goes on along the minus strand of NC_132921.1, from coordinate 30,094,501 downwards.
AATGTACACTGTGTTAACGTATCATCTTGTTTTCATAAGTACAATTTGTTCCTGAGAGGCTGAAGAGTATAGTAGAGTAAAAGCAAGAGAAGGTTTCTTTTTTCTCCCGGGCCAGCTGGACTGGTATCTTTATGCACCTACTATAAGCTGGGATATTGGCAGGGTGCATCATTGACAATAGCCTTGTTAGAGAGATAGGAGTCTTTCCTCAGGTAGTCTCATCCTTTAGCATGTTAGCTTGGAATTGTTTGCTTTGAAATCCCATGGAGATTGCAGGGTGCCAAGAGTGAGAGTCTAAGTATGCAAGGTCTGTCTCTTGAGTCCTATGCTGGAACTCTCACTGTGGCTTCTGTTACATTCTACTGGTCAAAACCCATCTCAAACTCAGCTGAGGCTAAAGAATTATGGAAGCACAGTCTTCCCTATGAGAGTGGAAGAGGTTACTACCATTGTTAGAACTTGCCACAATTTATATTGTAATTGTCAAACCAGCCTCTTCAAGAAGTCATGTCTTTTAGTGATAACCATAACCACAACTACAACAATAACAACAGCTCACACGTATGGAGGACTTAATTGTACCAAAACCTATTCTAATGTTTTATATGGACTAACTCAATTTTCACAATAATAATGAAAGATGGCTATTTTTTCTCTACTTTATGGGTAAAAAAAATTGCCTCACAAAGGAGTTAGTCATTTTACAAAACAGTAAAAATTTCCCAAAGATTGCCTTAGTCATATAAATGCAGAAGATGCAAGATGAAATAATAATTAAAAGTCTATGTTTCAATCTATCCATCCATCTATCCATTTATCCTCTGGAACTTCTCAAAGTTTTGAATGCAGTAAAGTATATTTTGAATCTTACCGAAGGGAAAGAAGGTTAATAAGCCACATTCAAATTTGGAATCTAGGAACCTTTCTTTTTACAGAGTATCTGTTAACATCTTACATGACAGTGCTATTCTATGGAACCATTTGTAAAACGCTGTAATTAGGCTTTAAACTAGGTTCCAAATTGTCCTGATTTGTAGCACATGTATCTCTGTTACTGAGACTATAAAGAATATGAAACATGCAATATACCCCGTTTGTTATGTGCTCGTGTGTTCAAAAAATCAGCAACCCTTTAGACATGCAGAAGTTAAGCCAGGTATCTCTATGAATCACCTCAAGGGTTTTAAGCCAAGTTATTTTGCATTGCATTATTCTATTTTCTTTCTTTAACCGTTCTCCTCTTTTTGTATCAACATCCATCTGAGCAGTAACAGTGTTTCTGCTCTAAGGGATGGCAGTTGGCAAATAGTACTATAGCATGGCAATAAGATACAGAATGAAAATTATACCTGTGTCAAATTGCTTCTGAATCATTTACTTCAAGATAGTCAAATTAGGAAGACCACCCCTGAGCAATACAGATGAGGCAGTAGGTTGGAGAAAGTTATCTCTAGCTCTTTAGGGTATAGTATTTACATTTAATATTGCTATTTCCAGAGCTGCAATCTTGAGGAGAGTTTTAGAATCAAGATTAGGCTACAGATGGAATTTAAGGTGTGCATTTTTGTATATATACATATACATGTATATATATAACTGTACATAATTGAACCTGGAATAAAACAGGTTTAGCCATGCCAACCCCCACGCAATCAAAAACCCACATATAATTTTTGACTCGCCAAAATCTTTTTTTTTTTAATTATTATTATTATTATTTTTTGAGACAAGGTCTCATTCTCTTGTCCAGGCCGCAGGGCAGTGGCATGAACAGGGTTGATGGCAGCCTCAGCCTCCTGAGCCCAAGTGGTCCTCCTGTTTCAGCTTCCTGAGTAACTGGAACCACAGGTTCACACCACCATGCCAAGCTTCTTTTTTTTTTCTTTTAATGGAGACACAGGGTCTCACCATGTTGTCTGGACTGGTCTTGAACTCCTGGGCTGAAGTCATCCTGTAGCCTCAGCCTCCCAAAGTGTGAGGATTACAGAGAGGAGCCACTGTGGTCCAGCCCTGAACATCTTAACTACTGATAGCCTACTGTTGACCAGAAACCTTGCTAATTACTAGCATAAACAGTCAATTAACACATACTTCGCATATTTGTTATATATTGCATTCTTACAATAGTGTAAGCCAGAGAAAAAATGTTATAACAAAAACCATAACGAAGAGAAAATATATTTATTAAACTTACAGTACTGATCAATACTGTAGGTTTACATCATGTGTTGACAAGATGAATCATCTTATCTGAAGTGGTGGGCAGTGCAGCTGCAGAGGTCAATCTACAGTACATATCAACCAATTCAGCCTTTTCTTGTAATGTCATGACTTTTCTCTGTCTCTTGGGAGCACTTTGAACATCACTAGTGGCACTTTGTATAGGTCCCATGGTGTTATTCAAGGTTTACGGTATTGCACTAAAGTTGATGAAAAATACACAAGAACTGCAAGAGATCACTTTTTCCATGATAAACAATTTATTGAAGAGATGAATGTTCCGTGGAGATGATTAGCGTCACACCGCATTTTAAGCGGATACTCACAACACTTGAGCTCATTGCAATAACAATGGGAGGTGGCTATGAAATTATCACAGTAGTACAGTGTGTACTACAGTTAATTTTATGCATTTATTAATGCTGCATTCTTGTGTTTGTTTACATTTCTCTGTACTGTGAATGGTGCCATGTACTGTCTGTGTCTGTGCACATAAGTTTTGATAAATTTTAACTATTTATAATTGGCGTGTATTTTATGGTAGTAAATGATAAAATAGACTGGTATCTACATGTATTTTATACATTTAGGGTATAACTTAGTTTTATATTTAGGCTACGTGGTTTGTCTGCAAGGTTTTCAGATTGCAAATCTCCAAAATTTCCAAGATGTCTATTGAAAAAATTCTACATGTAAGTGGACTCACACAATTCACACCTAGGTTGCTCAAGAGTCAGTTGTTGATATAATTTGCCTTAAACAGCACATTCACTCAATCCACACACTCATTGACCTCTCCAGGAGTTTGTAAAAGAATAGGTAATGACCTAATATTAACTAAGTAAATGCCAGCATTTTATTTAATCATCAAAACAACACAATGAAATAGATATTTTTAATCCTCATTGTTATAGATGTGATGTTTTGCTGGCGATGCGGCACCAGATGGGCCAATCCTTGGGCACCAGCGTGGTGGTGGTGGTGGTGGTGGTACGAAGGCTGTGCCAGGCCTTGGGCCTCTGGGTGATGTGTGTGGGTGCCAGTGGTGGCATATAGGGTGGATTGATAACCTGGCCCCCCTGTACAATATGTGTGGGCCATATTGGAGAGAGGAATTGAAGAGGAGGAATGACAATTTTCACCTCCAATATTTTTTAAATGGCACCACTAAAACCAAATCATTAAATGTATTTATGTCTTACCATGTATCAGATTCTGTTAAACACTTCATTCTTCATCTCATTTAGTGCATATAACTTTAAAAGTTAGTACTCATTTTTTTTTTTGTTAATGTAGGAAGAAACGGGGCTTAGAAAGGTACATAAGTTGATCAATATCACAGCATTTGTAAATAACAGATGGTCCATGATTTAAAGCCAGGCCACTCATGACCAAAATCTGTTGTTCTTCATTAAATAAAACTCCCACTTATGAAATACTTTCATGTACATTATCTCATTGAATCCTTACAACAGCTCAGCTGGGTCAGAAATGCAGGTTTATAGACAATAAAAAAGATGAGAATCAAAGAAATTTAGTAATTTCCCCCAAGGTCATACAGCTACAGGTTTCTTAATTTGAGCCTAAACCTTTTTTTTTTTTTTTTTTTTTTTGAAATGGAGTCTTGCTCTGTTGCCAGGCTGAAGTGCAGTGGTGCGATGTGGTGCGATCTTGTCTTACTGCAACCTCTGACTCCCTGGTTCAAACGACTCTCCTGCCTCAGCCTCCCGAGTCGCTGGGATTACAGGCATGTGACACCACGCCAAGCTAATTTTTGTATTTTTAGTCAAGATGGGGTTTGACCGTGTTGGCCAGGATGATCTCAATATCCTGACCTTGTGATCCACCCACCTTGGCCTCCCAAAGCGCTGGGATTACGGGTGTGAGCCACTGCGCCCGGCCCTAAAACTTCATTTTAAAAAAATAACTGGTGTTTCTTCTAGTTGTCCATATTTCTTCCTTATGACAACAGATAAAATATGCAAACTTTATATTTTCATCAGGATAGATGTTTTTCAAGTCTAGCCTCTGTCACTAAATGAGTGTGTAATTTTAAGCAAATTTCTTAATCTCCGTAAGTCTTTGCTTCTTCATTCCTCAATTAAGGGTAGCAATTCTAGGTGCCTCACAGAGCTATTGCTAAGTTTACATGAAAATACACACAGACATACCTAGACAAGTGTCCAGCATATGGGAGAGACTCAGTGTATAATCTCTGGCTTTCCTTCTCTCCATCCCTTTCAACGCAAATGGAGTAGTTTCAGGATAAGTAATGCTCAACTTACATAACCAAGTAAGACGTATACTATCTTAACAGCTGGCACCAAAAGTCATCTTAGGAAAGGAACTTTGTCAAAATATCTTCATAAACCTTTGTGGAAGATGTGACTCTGACAGCAGAGGTGTCAACAGGAGACCAAGCTATAAAAGGAGAAGGTTAGATGGTCTAGATATGAAAATTATAGGAATTTTTGTTTTGCTCCCAAAAAGGAAGGAAATAAGAGGTGAATGGAGAAGGTAGGGAGGGGAGAGAAGAGTCAGAGAGGTAGGGTGAGGTGAGGATGCTTGTGCTGGACAGCCAGGTAAAATTCTTCCACAGGTTATAGAAGGATATTTTAAAAATGGGACGTACATTGTTAATTTAAAATTGTTTACATTACCTTGATTTAAAGTCTACCAAAGAAACTAATTTCAGTAAAGTCTACCACAAATTAATACTAGAAATGAATGTTTTGTATCCTATCTGGATTACCATGAGGAAAACCAGAAATACATAACTAGAAGTAGAAGAGAATTCAAGAATGTAAGCCACCCTAGCATTCTCAGAACTCTGGGCAACTTGAGGGTCTATGACCATTTTTCAGGGGATCTCGAGAGATTGGCAGTACCAGCTGACATGTGGATTGTGTTTAGTTGAAATATCCTCTTTTTAGTTGAAAGTCCACTTACATTCACTGTACCAAGAAATCGTTTCAATTTCAGCATGATTTAGATACATTTGAAAGGGACAAACTGATGATATTACGATGTTTGAGGATTAAGGTGATGAAGGACTTTTAGGCATATTTGAAACATACCCCTTAACTGTTAAGATTGACACCAGTGGTAAGAAGTTTCCTCCATTAGATAATACTGGCTTGAATAAACCAGAAGCTTACTGTGATGGATTATTTCTGAATCTTATTTGCGTTTAGTAGACATTATTTCTTAGAGCAGTTTTTGGTTCACTGTAAAACCGGGCAGAAATTAAAAGACTTCCCATACACCCCAGTCCCCATACGTGTAAACCTCCCTCCCATCAATATCCCATGCTCCAGTAGTAATATTTTTGTTAAAATTGATGAACTTAATATTGATACATCATTATCGCTCACATTCCATAGTTTACATTAGTGTTCACTATTGCTGAATTTTTGTTTTTACCTACAAACTTATTACCTTGATAGTGTTACCATCAAGCCAGCGCTCACCAAACTGGAGTCTTTACCTTTTTAGTGCCCTGAAACTAATATGCAAAACTGACAGTGAATGCTTAGGCTTTATTTGATGGCCATGAAATTGAGAAGCAGAAGCTTGGATCACAAATAAACTTCTCAGTCTGTAAGAGCCAGAACTTCACAGATATAGGGCATCTTTAATGAAGGGGCTGGGCTTTAAAAGAAAGGGGAGGAATATTTGTCTTTTTTGGGAATAGGCAGAGAACTTCTTGGAACCAATTACCACCTTCCTTTTTGTCACTTAATGTCTTCTTCCGGTTGTTGTCATGATTGTAAACTGTCATGGCAGTGGCAGGAGTATCATTTAGTATGAATAATAGATTATAATGAAGTTAGAGTTTCTTCAGAGGTCAAGTGAGCCACCATCTTGGAGCCTACCAGTCTTAGCCAGTTTGGTCATGAGGGGGAACTTTTGACCTCAGGCATCCTGTTTCCTAAAGATATGCAGAGTTGGCTGGGTGTGGTGACTCCCAGCACTTTGGGAGGTCGAGGCGGGTGAATCACGAGGTCAGGAGTTCGAGACAAGTCTGGCCAACACGGTGAAACCCTATCTACTGAAAAATACAAAAGTTAGCTAGCTGGGCTTGATGGCACGTGCCTGTAGTCCTAGCTATTCGGGAGGCTGAGGCAGGAGAATCGCTTGAACCTGGGAGGCAGAAGTTGCAGTGAGCCGAGGTGGTGCCACTGCACTCCAGCCTGGCAACAGAGCAAGACTCTGTCTCAAAAAAAAAAAAAAAAAAAAAAAAAAAAAAAGATACTGAGTTAGGGTCTGTGGGCATAATTTACCTAGGTCACATAGGCATTACACTGGGTAATACTAGATTCACTGAGCCTCCTGCCTCTCTAGCATGGTGAGATACTCCATCTGAGCATACATATGTAGCTAGGTTGCTGATGACTAAGTATAAAATATAACCATTTCCCAGACATGTGATCTGCATAGTTCACTGCAAAACTGATATGTTCCCTGTGATATTAATACACTCATTCATATTTCACACTTTGTCAGAGAGCTGCATATAGATAAATTCAAACATACGTACTTGATTGTTTTAAAATAATGACAGCAGTATTGAAAGCACAGCTATTAGTTTAGTAACGAATCATAAAAAGAGGATGCTGGAGGCTTTAATGGAAGAAGAAACATTATTACAACTTTGTCCTCAGGATCTGGCTTTTCATTACAGATCAGTCTGAAATAAATATCAGTCTAAAATGAATCGATTCCATCATATTCTTCTCTTTTGCCTCTGGACAGGTTTTTACCAGATCCATATATAATACTTGATATTTTTACCAACTCTACTGCAAACAAGTGTTTATCTTCTTTGCAAAATGCTGCTTTAACACAGGTGCAGATTTAAGAGTTTAATGTGATTTTATGTTTTCTTATTATGAGGGAGGGATCATCCAATTACACACCTCGTCTCTCAATCTCCCCTGGATACATATGGGAAATATTTCATTCACTGGTTGTTTGGTCCAGGGAACTGAAACTCATCCCCTTTCATGTGTTAATTTGAACTGATACCACACTAAATGGCTCAGGGGCCTTGACTCTGGGGTTGCTATGACCGCTAATGCCTTGTGTTGCTAAAATCCACACTTCAAACATGATGCCTTCATTTTGCAGTTATTCCCTAGCAAGCTTCCCTTTATGTATGAGATTTCACAAGCTTAGGTGCCTAATAAGAACTAGTAGAATCACATGCACACATATACACCACATAAAAGTTAGGAGGTTCTGTGTTTAGGCACTATCTACCTGAATCTGTTACTGTGTCTAAAAGGTCTTGTTCTGGATTCTTGAATCAAAATTATTAGTTTGATGTTGAGCCTTGTTCTTTCATGGTAGACTTTTGCCAAATGATGTGATTTGACATCTAAACCATCAGGAAGCACTTCATAGGTGACATACCAGTAGACAGCCTGTAATTCTGACAAAGTGACTCAATCAATATTTGTTTTTTTTTCTTCTTCTTCTTTTTTTTTTTTTTGCTACATCCTCCCACCCACAAAAGTCTCAATATCTTAGATTGAACTATAAATCTTGTCATGAAAAAAGACAAAATAGAAAACAATTTTATAAATGTAAAATGGAACACTATTAGAAAAGAAAAAAGAAAAATTGGCATGGTCAGGAAAATACAGAAATGGAAGCTCCCTATTTTGGAAGGGATAATGATGGAGAACACTGTTCCAAAATACAGTGCATAAATCCGAAGGAGTGTCTCCTGCCCCCTGCCAGTGGCAGGCAGAAGTTCCCCTGTTGTATGGACTCCTTGCTTTAATCATATTATGGAAATTTTTGTGGTGATTCTGCTGGGTAAATAAGGGTGTCCTTAAGTTTAACCCCATTGTCTGTACTCTTGATTGTCAGTTTTCTTTATTCTTATTTTCCTCTTGTGTTCTAAGTATTGGATGATCTGGACACATGAGATTTTAGAGCTGCTCAATGGACGTAATGACCAATTAAAGCTCTTTTTTAAACTGTAGATTTTTGGCATGGTGATCTTGACTAAAATGTTTCCATTTATTTTAACTCTAGGTTTATGTCTACAAAAGCGTATGGGTGGGTAATTCTGGTTTCTTGAGGATGCCATATGCTGAACAGCCAGTAATTGCATTTCTGTTGGTATCCTTGACCAATTCCCTCATATCTTATAGGTTTGAGTGCAGCAGGAATCCAGAAGGAACTGCCAAAAATGACAGCTAGGAATTTGAGGGCATCTTTAGAATATTCGAAGTTTGGCATTTTACTACAAATATTGTTATTGTTGTTAGTTTTAAATTTTGCCAAGGATGTACCCTAAAGTACGATTAAACAAGGAAAACTAGAATTACCACATATTATCATTTTGTTATGGGTGGGTCTTTGTTCTTAGCGCTCCCAAGATGGTGGCGGGGGCTCCCAAGATGGCGGCAAGCCTTTTGTTTTCTGACCTGGAGTTCTTGGCCTCATGGATTCCAAGGAATGGAACCTTGGGCCATGTGGTGAGTGTTAATAGCTCTATTAGAAGCTGTGGGTCACAGAAGAGAACCATGGAACCCAATGACTAGTGTTCAGCTTGATTAGGATGAACCTGGGCACTTAGCTGCACAGGAACAGTGGTGAGCCTTGAGCCTGATTGGGGGTGGCAATGGGTGCCTTGCTGGATCAGGAGCACCGTGGCCACCCTGCTGGATCTGGAGGGGTGGAAATCAGCGGGGGGTCTGCGATGGCAGCAAAGAGCAGTGGGGGGACAAGAAGCACAAAAGCTCAGCTAATGCTGTAACAAACATGGACCAGAAGAGTATGCAGTTGCAAGATTTCAGAGTGAAAACAGAGCTCCCAAACAATGAGCGAGGGGACCCAAAGGGGGTTGCCATTACTGGCTTGAATGCCTGGGGTTTATATCCCAATCATTGTCCCTCCCTTGTCATCTCAGATGATAGATGATTTGACTATTTCTTTACCTCCTGCTTTTAGCCTAATTTGTATTTTAGTGAGCCCTCTCTACTACCTGATTGGTCGGGTGTGAGCTGAGTTACAAGCCCTGTGTTTAAAGATAAGTGTGGTCACCTTCCCCAGCTAGGCTTAGGAATTCTTAGTTGGCCTAGGAAATCCAGCTAGTCCTGTCTGTCAGTTTCATAAGAGAAAAGGCTTTCTAACAACCAAAAATGTAAAAAATATATTCTCAAACGTTTATTAATTAAAAGGAAACAAATTGGATATAGTTCACAAAAAGTCACCAAATTTTAATTAAGACAACAAGAGCTAATGAAAGCATCACCAATGACCCACTTCTAAAGACAAGAGGAGGAAGAGATATATGGGATGCAGATAGAGACCTCTAAGGCAGGGAGGGGATCCAAACCAGCACAGAGATACGAAATTCTGCTCATAAACGGGTGGTGAGTGAGAGTGACGCAAGCCAGGAACCCCCGGCTGGTGATGCCCCACCTGGGCCTTGCTCAGCCATGCTACTATGCCCCAGCTCACTGATGTTATAGCTTATACCCACATCTGGCAGTTCCTGAGCTCTTATACCATGCCCAAGAAGAATAGGGATGTGCTGCATATTGAATGGTGAGGAGGGCAGAGAAGACTTTTATTGCATGATTAAACAGCTTTCAGTGGAGAGGGGACATGGGGATAGTCCCCCTACCCGAAGGTGGGAAAGTTCCCCATATGGTTGGGTCTGAGGTCTTTTATGGACTCAGTGGGGAGCGTACACTGATTGGTTTGTGAGTATGCAAAAATGGTTAAAGCAAAGACATCACTCAAAGGTGCGCATGACAGTGTAGAAAACCAATTAGGAAAGGGTAGGTATATTTGAAATAGGTGAAGGGTAGCGATCAATCAGAGAAAAGCACACCAAATGGAAGAGAAGTTCTCAATCTAGTCTGAGTATTTAACTTGTAACATGGCTTTCAGGCTTCAAACTGTCTTCAACTTGGAGGTAGGGTTTCACTGGGAGCCCACCCCAATCTGCCTAGGCATTTAACTGACTCTTGCCACTCTCAAGAGGGATGGTGGATGGTGCACAGATTGGCATGTTGTTTCAGCATCTGAAATATAAGGTGGGTGGGCAACTGGAAAGACAAAACAGGAGTGGCACGCACAGTGCTTAGCACAGAGGGGACAACACAGGTAGTTGATAAATTTTTTAAATGTGGGAAATCGGATGATTCAGAGTGTAGTCTGCATTTGAAAAAAGACATGTTTGCTTAAAACAAACAAACAAAAAACCACACAAAATGACCCCTTCCCCACAAGGGATCAGCCTATATCATGCACAGGTACATGCAAACTGGCAAATTGTCATTCTCGTCTTTCACAGGTTTTATGAATAAAAGTGACCTATGAATGTTTATATGATATCCTTTTTCCTTTTCTTATCACTTTTGATGATGATACGTAATGAAAATACCAGCTCAAGTGTTGTTATGGGCGACATTCATTAATGTGTTGGGTTAACTATGAGGATGAGCTAATTACTTTTAAAATGTGTTGTCATCCAGTGATTTAACAGAAAATGCCCATGCTCAATAGCATTAGCTTAAGAAACAAAAACGGGCAAATAACTTTTCTTATATAAATTAATGTTGGAAAATTATATTGAAGAAGGACTCATAACTTACTAAAATCACTAAAGAAAACTAATTTGGGTTGCGTATAAATTTATTTTCATACATTAAATTGGTAACTGAAAGTTTTATTTTTTTACAAAGAAGTAAACAATTTTAGTACTGCCGGCACAGTCATAATCTTATTAAATATAAAAAAAATTGATATTATAAATTACAAAAAGAGATCATGCTTTATAGCTTTTCATTATTATAGAAGTTCCGAATAGATGGATTTTCTTAAAAGATGTTTTTGCTTTGAACTTAGCTCTAATTCTCTTATATAATTGACATTAATCACACTCACAATTATCTTTATCGTATCAAATAAAGACATTTTTAAATCTGAGGAAAGAAAAAGAATGAAATCCAGGCCAACAGAATTTCAATTTATTCTGTTACTTTTGAAATCTCAATTATGTTTTGTATTTTGAAAAATAAAGCCAAATTTCTTTCAAAAGGCAGCTTTTAAGAATTTGCTATTTTTAATTTGGAATAGGATTGAGAGTCAGCATGACCCATGAAAGTGGCTTGAGAAGAAAAATAATCTGGTTTTCATAAGTAGAAGGCTTGTTGAGTTAGGAGAAAATCACTCAGTATTTTAGGAATTGATTGAAAATGATTGAAGTTAGTTTGGAGCACTTTTTCTTTTCAATATTTAGGCTTATAAAATACAGAATTTATAATTCACCTCAACTACCCTTCCTGATATTATTTTTGTTATATATTTTATGTGTTTCAATTAAATGTTTATAAGATCTTTCTTAGAAAGTTTCCTTTCCCATGATCAATGTCTGTGCCATGCTTCCAAAGACATATACCTATTTCTCTAAATTGAGGTTGACAAGTTAATTGTGATTTCAGGTAGGAGGGAAGACAAGTATCTTCAGTACAACAAATAATTCACTTTATTACTGTTTGTCTTCAAGGAGAGCACAAAGGATGCATCAGAAAGGCAGAAACACACGTATTGTGCTCATCAAAGTTCATAAAGGCCAGAGAAGAGAACTTGGCAGGAAAGTTATCCAAGTTTAATTCTTTAATCTTAAAAAACATGATTTAGTGAGATAGCCAAAACCTGGGTAGAACTCAGAATAGATACTGTTTATTTTCAAAGCCTAAGGGCATGCATTTTCAGAAAACTCAGTGGCTTAAATAGTGCTTAAGAATTTACATGTAATTAAACTGGATCCAGGTAATGGGGGTCTGGGTTTGGGCTGTCCCACATTATGTACTTGCTGCTCATTGTGCCTGAAGGCAAAAAAGCTACATTAAAATTCAACAGATCTTAACCACTGAAAACTGTTGGGCTGAGAATCTGATAGTGTATCAGGCTGGGAACTTACGCCTCTGGGTAAAGATAGGACAGAATTCTGCCAGTGTCAGCAATGATCACCAGCAATCAGCAGGCAGAACCCCTAGTCTCCCAAAACTGTAGAGTGTGGAGGGTATTCAGTGAGCTGATCCACTTAGTATTTACAGAAAAAGAAACACATGGCTTCTGAAACTCCAATGAAGACAACTCATGGGCTTAAGATAGCTATGTTTTTAAAGAAAATAAAATGATGTGAGCTTTTCTTGGTTCTCTGAAATAAAGTTGAACTTAATGATCTCTAATGATCTTTCTCCATAAAATATCACAATTCCAGGAAAAATCTTGCTTCTTGAAAACTTTCTGATACAATTAAATACTGATCTCTAATCTTGGTGGTGGTTGTAGTTCACTAAAGACAGTGTTGTCTAAACTTAAAGAACTTTTAATGACACATGAATATGAATCAACATTTTTGTAAAGAATTTGCTAGAATTTGCAGCTGTTATAGGTGAAAACATCAATTGGAGTACAAATATATTAGGGTAAATAAAGGGCAAAAAGATGATAGTTTTTAGGGAAGGGGAACAGTGTAGAATGGCACAAGATGACTCTTGTCATTCTGTGTGCAAAATGGGTCTCATCTGGATTATCAGCTGTCACAAACCAGGGATTATGGTGGATTCCATAGTACCATATGGCATGATTTAGGAATCTACTTCATAGGGGACAGTAGAAACTTAAAAGTTAGGTGTCAGGAAGAAAAGAAGACAATTTGTGATGGTCAATCATGTCAATTGACTGGTACACAGGGTGCCCAGATATTTGGCCAAACATCATTCTTCGTATATCTGTGAGGCTGTTTTTGGATGAGATTAACAGTTGAGTCAGTCAACTGAGTAAATCAGATTGCCCTCCCTAGTGTGGGTGGGCTTCATCCAATCATTTGAAAGCCTGAATAGAACAAAAAGGCTAAGTCAATGAAGACTCTGCCTGCCTAACTGAGCTGGATATTGGTCTTTTCTGGCCTTTAGACCAGACTGTCAAAATGACTCATCTTCTGTCTGAGGCAGCTGGCTCTCAAATTGGAACTTTCACTGTCATCTCTCCTGATATTCAGGCTTTCAAACTTGGACTGAAACTACATGTAGACTCTCCTGGGTCTCCAGCTTGCCCACTGCAGATCTTGGTACTTCATAACCATTATAATAGCATGAATGAATTCCTCATAAGAATAAGTCCTATTGGATCTGGTTCTCTGGAGAACCCTGACTAATACACCTAGGTGTACCCTGTTCTTTCATTCTCCTAGAGGTGAGCCACAGCTAAGACAGCGTGGGTTTGTGTTCCAGTGCAGGGATCCTGCCTGCCATACCTCTCCTGGCCCTGTGAGTCAAGCACAAGGTCAACCTTATCAGTGAAGGAACAAACAAAATATTGGGAGCCAGCAAGTCTGGAATGGGATAGGGCCTATACATAGAATTTTCTGAGATACCAGTGGCCTGACTCCTAGAGACCTTGTGACCCATGATGAGTTTCCATCTTTACTGCTGTGGGGAGGAAGCCACAAGCAGCTGAGCTTAGGTGCAGTCTCTCCTCTGGGAGAAAGAGACCTCTGACACCTCCTCTTTCAGGCAACCCAAAGTGAGCACCAGGGTCTTTTCCATACAGTCTTGATCCTTGCATCACAAATTGATGGACTAGACTTTGTGATCCATGAATAGCACCATGAAAAATGTAGTCTTGCATACAATAAAAGGTCAAGACAGAAAATAAAGATTGCTAAATAATAGGCTTAAAAACACATTCAGTATTTGCTCAAATATAATACCCTTCCTCCCAAAATTATAGTTTGTAAATTTTTGTTGAAAAGTAGTTGGAAATATAAACTATTTAATAATTAGAATTCATAGGCTTTGGAATATCAAAAAGGCTTCCTTAAACTCAGTTATGGGAAATACATAGATTTTTCAGCAAATAAGATAGGATTATATTGGGAAGAGCAAATTGTGCATAGTTCTCTGAAGGGAAGAAAACAGAAGCAAGATTAGTTAGGATGTTGGTACACTGAGTGATTAGGACCCTCGAATGAGGTGGTGATGGTTTGAAAAAAATGAGGCACTATTTCTGAGTTGCTTCAAAGAGAATGGGTTAGTCAAATGTGGTAACTCATAAATGGATGGCAGAGAGAGGTCAAATATAATTTCAACATTGCAAAAGTGGGCAACAAGAAAAAATAGGGTTAAGGATATCAAACGGGGTATCTATTGTAGGTCAAATATAGTAAATGAGTTTATGAGAGATACTCTTTAAATAAAATGAAATACAGGCTTAATTTTGGTGACATATGGACTGATTAGCATTTGTTTAATGAGTGGAAAGTTAGGTAATTGATGTGAATTAAATTGTGTCCCCTCAAAATACATATGTTGAAGCCTTATCCCTCAGTGTGACTGTATTTGGAAATAGGGCCTATAAAGAATTGATAAATGTTACATGAGGTCATAAGAGTGGATCCCTGATCTGATAGGTCCACGGTCCTTATTAAAAGAGGAAGAGACAGTAGAGTGCTCACATACGCGTGCACTCGTGCTCTTTGTGTCTCTCTCTCTCTCTCTCACACACACACACACACACACACACTTTCTCTCTGTGTCCCACCACCCACCCCCAAGCCCCACCCCCACCAACATGAGGACACTGTGAGAAGGCAGGCACTTGCAAAGAGAATAGAGTCCTTACCAGGAACGAAATTTGCTGACATCTTCAACTTGGACTTCCTTCCAGAATTGTGAGAAATTAATTTCTGTTTAAGTCACTCAGTTAGTAGTATTTTGTTATGGCAGCCAGAGCTGATTAACACAGTAACTCTCATGTTTACAAAACAAAATAATTATGTTTTACTCTAATTATTGTATTTGAAGCACAAAACAAGCTAAAACATCAATAAATCACAAGTAATTTATTACATAACTATGGTGTATCTACAATGATATATAAGGACATGTTATATAAATATCTCGCAAAAGACATTGACAACTCCAACTGGATTTACTTTAGAAACGTTTAGTTTGGAATTACATGGAGTGACATAATGTGTTCAAAGACCACCAGTATGTACATTTACAATAGATAGCAACTTTATTAGACTACAGATAGTGACCTAATATAACAAAAAATAGATAAACCAATTAGTGAATAATAACAATGGATAATTATTGTGCCCTTGCATTGTGTCAGATATTTTCTAAGCACCTCACATGTATCGTTTCAGAAATCTTTGTACTAGGGAGGTACTATTATTAATCCCATTTTTAAGATGAAAAACTAAGGCACAGTGAATCAGTAACTTGTTCACACTCACACAGCTGTGAAGGAAATGAGTAGTAGCAAATGACAATGCTGGCAATTCATAAGTCCAGTCATTGTTATGCAGGAAAAAGGCTAAATTTTTATGAACATTGGTTGAAAATTTATACTGAACTGAAGGATACAAAGAAGTCATCTTCAAGGTGGCAGAGTGCTGAATATTACAGAATTCATCAGTATATTGAGTTCAGATCCTATCTATAACTTATGTATTTTTGTTATCCTGTTTTAAAGATAACATTAAGAACCTGCTGTTGTTTCCTCTGTAGAATCTGGCATTTACAACACTTTCTTATCAATCACACTACTGAGTGTTACCATTCCTATTTTACAGAGGGAAATGTGAGGCTGAGAAAGTTCAGACAACGTAGCCATGGGAGTTTATAACTCAAAGTTTATGGATGGATGACGCACGCTAGAGAGATTCAACAGTCGATGCAGCTGTCCCCAGGCTCCAAACTCTACGTGTATTCCTGAAACACCAGGGAAAAGCGTCTTTTATTTTTATATGAGAGCCTGAAAGATTACTTTCATCTTATTTAAAAATGAAAAGATTTAATTAAATTAAAAAATCTATTTCTATTATCTTAGAACTTTTGCTTCTCAACGTCAAATATTTTTGGTTACCTCAGTTACTTTTTGCAAGGTAGAGTTTTCAAATCCCATTTCACCCTGATTGTCCTTCCCTGAATTCTTTAAGTGTAATTTAGCTACACTTAAAGCACAGTATTTGCTAAAATTGGAAATAATGTTCCAGATGTTATATTACATTGATCATTATACCCCTTGATCCAAATTATTTATTGTTGACAAGTAAGATGATTGTTAAGAATAAACTTCTTCTACCAGAAATACCAGAAAATCAATATGTACTTATGTAATATCATTAGAATGGGAAAAGGAATAATATATTTACTATTCCATTGATCAGGCCAATCACTTTTTGTGTAATATTTCTTGATTCATTTTCTATGAATATTTTTATAATATCTGCATTTATATTACGTTGATTTTTGTGAGTCCTGCTTTTCTTTCTTTGCCTCAATAGCATCAAAATTTTATAGATACTCATAAACTCTGGGAATGATTTTAATGCCAGTTCTTCAGTAGTCATCTTTATAGAAAATGCTAAGTTAATTATAAATGATTTGGTGATTAGTATCTTTGTAAATATTTTGCTGTCTTCTCATATTTTAAATTATTAGGTACACATTTTCAGTATTGAGATTTCTGGCTTGAAAAGTATTTGAGAATTATAAAATCTTTTAAGTCAGTCTCTTCCTCTTATATATATTTTCATCACCGTAATGAGTGATGACAATGATTTTTTTCCTAAAGAAAAAATGAAAATGTATTTGCCTAATGTGTATGTACATGCATGCATACACAGACACTCACATATTTAACATTGCATTTTTAGAAAATTTAAGGGTAGATATTTTCTTTAGGAAGACTCCCAATCTGAAATATAAAATGTTTATATATATATGTTATATACATGTGTGTGTATATTTATATATATCCATATGTTTATATGTATTCATATAAATTATACACACACACGCGCACACACACACACAATGAAATATGGTACTCAAGGAGACCAAGAAGAGAATGAGGGTAAACCACCTTGTGGAATGCTTTGTATACTATGCTAAGTGGGTTGTTATGCCATTGATAAATTTTAAATGTCATGGATAAATATGAAATGCTACATGTCATTGTTTTGAAGAGGTAGTCATCATAGTTTCCTGACTCAGTTTAATTTTATGCTGCTGGAGAAAACAGGATGATTAGAATTCTTATTTATGCCAATAGAAAAGCTGGGCACAATAGCTCATGCCTATAATCCCAGCACTTTGGGAGGCCAAGGCAGGAGGATTGCTTGAGCCCAGGAGTTGGAGGCCCACCTGGGCAACATAGTGAGACCCTGTCTCTACAAAAAATTTGAAAATTAGCTAAGTGTGGTGGTGCATGCCTGTGATCCCAGCTACTTGGGAGACTGAGAGAGGAGGATTGCTTGAGCCCAGGAGGTCAAGGCTGCAGTGAACTATGTCCATGCCACTGTACTCCAGCCTTGGCAACAGAAAGAGACCCTGTCTCAAAAAATAAAAAAAAAAAATTGAAAAGGAGAGAAGGTGGAAAGTAAATGTACCAAATAGGCAGCATTTTGGCAATTAGAACCATTTGTAAAATGGATGAATTGTGAATTCTATTCATAGTTTTATGGTTATTGAGCTTATTGATGCAAATGGCTACTCTGGGATACAAAAAGATAAAAAATTGAAATAAGGAACCCAAAACTGGTGAAGGAGAAAGATCATTAGATCAATGGTCACCAAATGTTTTGTTTAGGTAGCATCTAAGATTCTATTGGAGTATCTATACATTCCACTCTTCATGTACTAAACATATACTTGGTCATCAGAACATTCAGGGAATAACATGCTAGGAAATGCATAACACAGCTACATTTAAAGAGTAATGGGCATCAAAGCCATTTGGTGCAATAAAGAATCATTACCTCTATGACAGTGGCTGGTTAGAGAACAGATACAAAAAGATAGAGACTTGAATCATTCTATCAATTACGTCTAAGACTTGCATCCTTATTTTTTTGTATTTTAAGGTGATTCATGGAGAGAATTAGCTTGTGACTTACACTACAGAGTTAGGTAAATAAGCATTTAAGTGAATATCAAACAGGAGAGGTTACAAAAGAGATAGGAGATATAATGTCTACCCTTAGAGAAGTTTACAGTCTTTTTACAGGAATGTTTTGCATGTGGGTAACCCCTAATTAACAATACAAGTACTGTGTGGTGTGGGTCAATGTGAGCTATAGTATCAAAATAGAAGTGAAGAAACTAACAAGACAAAAAAGAGTTAAAAACTCTCCTCTTCCCAAATTGATCTTCCTCATTGGTTCTAAAATATGCTTTCACTGGTAAAATCCAGCAATGTCATTTTCCCAGCTTGCAGGGAAAATATAAATTAATAATTTTCTCAATTTTAAGTTTGTGCCTAAAACTTTTTCTTAGTTTTGTTGTCTACAACTTCCTGACTAGATCAGAATCAAATGTAAGATGTCATTAGCTGAAAATTACATATCGGGTTATTTTAAATTTATTATATTTTTATTTCATGTCTGCAAAGAACATAATGATTCATGTGGTCTCACACTTAAAGCTTAAATGGAACCACTTTGTATGGTGCAGTTTTAAGAGACCATGTGTTTTTGTCTTTAACAAACATGTCTTTATCTTTTTTCAATCTCTTATAATCCAGATGTCAGTTATTAGTGAGGTGTTTTCTCTTATTTAATATGTTTTTTGGTAAACTTAATTCTCCTTTTTTATAGCAGGATTAACTTGTGAACTTTCATATTATGTTTTCAGTGTGGGAGTGAGCATGACTGTTAGGTAAATAATTTCCTGTGGACATATTTGGTTCCATTCACCCCACTTGACATTCCATTGCTAAAGTAGACTTAGATACAGCAGACCTCCCATGAATTTAACATATGGGAAGGTTAACAAGCAGAGTAAATGACCAAGTATTTGTGGTGATTGAAGTTGCCAAGTTCCAAGAATGCATAAGCCAGAAGCACCTTAATGAGTGGTAAAACTGATGATGATTTTCCTTAAAAAGAAAACACAATGAAAATGTCTTTGCCTAATATATATGTACATGCATGCATATATAAAAACACCCCCACACACGTTCCTAACACTGCATTTTTAGAAAATTTACACATGGATTTTTTTTTTTTTTATTTAAAACGGAAGACTCCAAATGTGAAATATAAAATGTTTTTAGTATTTTCGTAACCTAGCCATACATTCATGTTTTTTTCCTCATTTTCTAGAGCTCTTGGGTCCATCCAAAATTATACTGAATTATTCTGTTGAATTTAGTCCATTCAGATAGGCTACAAAATTGAATAGGATGAAACAAGGCAGCAATATGATACATCCAACAGGGGGCCGACCAGAAATTCTGACCTCCAGATGCAGCATTAAGTTCAGGTAGGATCAGTAACCACATTAGGAGAGTCACCAAATAGAGAAGAGAGGTGACACATCCCAGAGTTCATTGTGAATGTCTAGCTCAGACAGAAATCAACTACTATCATTGTTCAAGTCTAGCCTCAGAGACACTAACAATTAGAAGTTATGAATTCAGGGTAGAACACTGGAAAACGAAGAGCCTGGAACCTCCCTTCCAAAATCCTTTTGCTAGTGAACAGCCTGTTCTCCACCTTCCCTGTGTTGTCATCTGAACAGCTGAACTCACCTGGAGAAAAAAATCACAACATCTGGAACCCTTATCCCAAGGCAACCCTAAGAAGTGAGTTTACTGTTTCCCCGCTGAATTTGTTCTCTCATTTTGTGACAGTATTTCATAGTTTCTCTTCTTTTCTCCAAACTCTGATACTCTTTCTTCTTCCTTATCTACTATATTCATTTTCTAGTTACCAAGGAAAGTGAAGAAATCAGAAAAAAGAATGCTGTCATTCTTTCAACATCAAACCTACCATCCTATCTGCATCTATGCCAATGGCTCCACTTCCCCCTTGTTACCTGAATGGCACCACGTTACTTCTGTCTATCCAACCTCTCAACATACATTTCACATCCCCTCCCCTCTTTCCAACTGATGTGTATTCCTCTCTTCTCCTCGTGCGTCATTTCCTTCACTGTATATCAGATTGTTCTCAACAGCCTAAAAACATTGTAATAGCTTCCATTAAAAATATATGCTGGCAGTATATTCCTTTCAGGTATCATCTCATACCTGTACTTCTCTTTGTAGAAAACTTTTTTGAAAGGGTGTTCTATTGTGTTGACTTCATTCCATTCTTGTCTCCCTTCATCATTCATTCTGGCCTTAGTCCCCTTCAATGAGGCTTTTCTCCAATCCCTCCATTAAGACCAATCTCATGAAAGTCAAAAGTGACCTGCATCTTGCCAAATCCAATGGTCTGTCTCAGTTCTTATTTAATTAAACTTCTCAGAAATGTTTAACCTAGCTGAGTACTTCTTTATTGGAATGCTGTATATATTTCTGTATGTACCTGTTTGCTTGTGTATTGCCCTTCCCCATCACTAAAATATAAGAGCAAGTTCTGTATTGTATACTCCTTGGTCGTGTATCTTGTTTTGTATTCCCAGTGTCTAAAACAGTACTTGGCATTGACTAGGTGCTCAAAAATCACTTACTGAATCATTTAAACAGCCATGTATTTGAGTAACAGGCACATGAAGTTATAAACACAAACTTAATTTATCAATAAGACAAATATTTTGGAAGTCAGGTGTTTCTTACCTTTACTCTGTCCAGAGCCAGTACAGTCTAAATTTAAATTGATAATTGGGCTTTAGAATCTCTTCATTCGCATTTGAAATGAACCCATCCAGTATGTCTGCTGAACTACACAGCTTAGAGTGAAGTCTCTCCAGTTGACTCAGGATAAGTAAGCATATTCACAGAAGCCATTAATCTCGGTCTGTATCTCATGAAAACATAAGACTAAATCTTAACTGGTTTTGTAAAACTATGAGCAAAAAAGTGTAAGCCCTATATTCTCAGGGTGTTCCAACAGGCAATACCTCTGAAATGCAGTGGCTCCTCCCTAAGCTAAGTGCCACCAAGGAGTGAAATGTACTAGATACCCAATTAGTATCTCTACCCACTGCTCATTCCAAAGGTCTCCATCCAGCTATTGACCTAAATAATCCACCTAGGTTCAGGACACAACCAGGAATTCTATTTATAGCTCAGAGTAAACTAATAGCTGAGCTGAGAGGCCTTTTTCTTATTTGTAATTCTTCTCGCTTCTAGAATATAAGGAAACCAACATACCAGAAATACATGAAAATAATAAACTCCTGCAACAGCCAAATTCCAATTCTGCGTTTTCCCTCTAAACAAAAAGGAAACGAAATGTTGAGAGAATGTCAAGCTGCTACCAGTCGCATTCAGTATATTTGGGATCCACAGTTTTAATGATATCATTTAGCTGTTCAACCACATGGCACTTCTTTTTCTGCAGATGAAAATGCTGGTTATTAGTATTAAGGTTGTGAAACTAAGGATGTCTTTAGGATTAAGGTTGTTGTGGATACATATTTTTTTCCTTAAGTTGTTTTCTTCAAGGAATTTCTCCACAAGAAGGTTAATTATGACATATGTTTATAGATGCCTAAGTGTAGGATTCATTCAAACATTAATGGACCATCTAGGCCATTACAGAAAGATGTTGGGATGTTTAAGAAGTGGCATTTTTCAAGAAAGTAAGTCAAAACATGAGAAAATGAACTTAAATAACTAGAATTTGTAATCTTTTAAATCTGGGTCTGTGTCCCATGAAAACATGAGACTAAATCTTAACTGGTTTTGTGAAACTATGAGCAAAAAAGTGTAAGCCCTATATTCTCAGGCTATTCTAACAGGCAGTACCTCTGAGATGCAGTGGCCCCTCTCTAAACTTTTGTTTATAATTACAGTCAACATTTATTGAAAATTTTTGGACTCAGGCAAGGCGTGGTGGCTCATGCCTATAAACCCAGTACTTTGGGAGGCTGAGATGGGAAGATTACTTGAGGCCAGGAGTTTGAGACCAGCCTGGTCAGCATAGACCCCATTTCTTAAAAGAAAACATTTGGACTCTACTGAATTCTCGGTGGATCTACTAGTGAATGCAATAGTCCTCACTCTTGAGGGTGTTTTACTTCATATGATGAAAAGATATATTAGAAATATATTTTTAAGTAATATGTTAACAGTGTGATCTGTGATAAGAGGTATTTAGCCTAATTTCCTCTACTTTCTGAGCAGTTGTCATTGAACAGGAAAGATTTTCTTGATTTGGGGAAATCTTGGAATGTCAGAGAGTCTGTCTTGAGGCTACCTGCTACTTTACTTATTAAGGTGGGAGATGTAGGGGACTCACTCATTTCATCAGGATTTATTTTTTGACAAGGACAAAGTAAAAATGAGCTTTTATAAATTGTTATACAAAAATTCATGGATCAGAATCATAGCTCTAATTATACTTCATGACTGTAATATTTTCATACATGGTGTCTGTGTTTACTGAGAATGAGCCCAACAACTAGGAAAGCACCCTGTTAGTATCTTCAGGGGGTGTCCTGTACGGGATACATAATGGGGCACCTGAGTAAGATAAAGCAACAGAAAACTCTTATGTGCAGGGAACAACATGTATGATAAAGCAAAGGGAATCTAGGACTAGAGAAGGTGTCATGCCTGCAGGTAGTTTATACAGCTTGTACTATCTGGGCAGTGAGTGGAAAGCTTGGAGCAAAACGGAATCAAGAAGCATTCTTGCTAAAACTGAGCATGGAGTTGAGAAAAAATAGATTATCTTCTCAGAAAGGGTAAATTGCAACTCCGTGGCCAGTTGGTATCTTTCCACTTAAAAAGATCTCTCGTTGACTTGATTTATTCTCAAGATGGCTTTGACGCTCTGAAAAATGAGTCACTTCCTCATCTTGATGAGAAATACACTGGTTTTCAATAAAGGGATAAAGTGATGTTTTATTTCTTCAACTTAGTTCCAGCAGAAGTTCTAAAACAACTGGAAAGTTATTTTGTTTCTTTTACTATCCTTGTGTCTTGTGAATGGTGGTAGGTTAATTTCAAAATTGTAAGAAAAGAAAAACAGCAGTTGGAAAACATGAAGTGGTCTGTTTATTTTGGCCATTGGTGAGAGATGTTCTGGAAAAGCTATCTAAACTGAATTCCAGCTGCATATCACTGGATGCTAGCAGGATTCATTGGTGGGAAGTTATGACAAACATTTTGATGGCTTTAAATCTGTATTCATAGCTGGTATCTTTTGTGTGATTGTATTTAAAATAATTAATTTTTTAAAAGTTAGAGAATTTCTCTAATGTTTGTGCGTTGAAAGGGGGAAGGAAGAAAAACTAGATTGGTCTTTTGAACTGCTGTAGTTTTAAAGATGAAAAAACCCTTCATCTCAGTAACGATCAGTGGAAGATTAAAAATGTTAGACTTGGCCAGGCATGGTGGCTCACTCCTATAATCCCAGCACTTTGGGAGGCTGAGGCAGGCTGATCATCTGAGATCAGGAGTTCAAGACCAGCCTGGCCAACATAGCGAAACCCCGCCTCTATTGAAAATACAAAAATTAGCCGGGCATGGTCACGGGCACCTGTAATCCCAGCTGCTTGGGAGGCTGAGGAAGGATAATCACTTGAGCCCAGGACACAGAGGTTGCACTCAGCCAAGAGAGCACCATTGCACTCTAGCCTGGACAACAGAGAGAGACTCCGTCTCAAAAAAAAAGATACACACACACACACATATATTAGACTTGTCCCTTGTCTGTGGCACCCAGCTGGTGACTGAGCCATGCCTCAGCCTCTTGACTAAGACCAGGGATATCTCCCTTCTGTTATACTGAAAGTCTACCTATTGAATAGTCAATCCTGAAGATAAGCAAGATAAAGAATTAAGAACGGGAAACCACACCAAGCTCTCTTTCTCCATTTACCCCTTAAACAGATGTTTAAGTTTTTTGAATGAGCAATTCATTATGGTAAATGTGATACATTTTATTAAATGAGTCTAACAATTACTCTGCAAAGGGAAAACTGATATGACAAAGAGAATGGATTCTAACCATCCTATGATCCAACTTTATCAGCTACGTGATATTGGTCAGCTTACACTCCTTTACCTGTTGGCTTCCTTACTGTTAAAATGCACATGATTCTGCCTAACTAATAAGGTACTTACAAAGATTACATTAGAATATGCATATCATATCTTGGTGTCTGAAAAAAGCTGCTATATTATTAAAAATAAAATTAAGCAACTCATATTCCTCTTAAATTTCTATTTTATATCAACCTGCACCTGACATGTGGAAATTGAGAGAAATAGCTTCAGTTTTGTTTGCCTTTTTTGTTATGGTATTGATTTCTATTATAGTTATATAATTGTAGTATATAATGGAAATTACCTATTTTTTGTCTAAATTAGTGACAATGGATGCAAAAAGTACAACACTCCGAGGAAGTATCTCTGCCCTTGAAATTTCTGAGAAAGTTTCAACAACTACATTTCAGACTCATGGAAAATATGATCATAATTGTTTTGGTTTGTTTTAAAAAATCACCTTATGTTTAAAGAACCTTATGAACATGCCTCAAACTGTTCTGCTGTTCTACACACCTACAAGTGAAAATCAATATTTCTTTCAAAAATTTCCATGTATGTCTCAGATAAAAGTTGCGCTGTGCTCACATTTTTCTAATGTGACGTACGGTTGGTTTCAAATGCATGTCCAGGAGTCGAAATACTGAAAAAACTGTGTTGACTTATAGTTTAGAAGGTTTTCTCCTGAGGAAGGGGGAAAAACAGCAGATAATATTGTCACAGGAAATTCATAAGCCAAAAAGAAGTTTCAAATAACTCTTTCTCCCAAGTCTTTCACAAGCTGTCCTTAAATTTTTAAACAGCACTTGAATAATAAAATGTGTTGGTTATAGCCCCATTTTTCTTTGTGACTATCCTCAAAACATTTACTGAAGATACTATTTTAAGCTGCCACTTCAACATTTTTACCACCGGTTTGTAGATGATTTGAATTCAGTTGTACAACACAATAGCATACAATAATCTCCCCATTCATTTTGACATGGATCATCTATTTTTCTGCCCAAAGGATTGAAGTGACAATGGCAGTTGGAAGACATTTCAGGAACAGGGCAAGAAATAGGATTAGGTGTCCCTGTGCCTACGTGTAGGAAAGTAAGTCCCACTTCTCTACCAAAAAGAAAATTTAGCTTTACTCTGCTGCTAGATGACTTACTGATCAGCCGGCCATAGCTTGAAACATTTTGGAGTCTTATTTTTGGTGAAGAAGAGGGAACATTTTGAATTTCTTCCATTCTCTTTTGATGATGATGATGATTATTATTATTATTTACGGGAATGAGTCTTTCCCCTTTAAAGGAACCTTTTTCAAAATGACTGGAGTGCTGTAGTGGGATCTCAGCTCACTACAACCTCCGTTGCCCAGTCTCAAGCAACTCTCCCTCCTCAGCTTCCTGCATAGCTGGGACTATGCGTGAACCACCACGCTCAGCTAATTTTTGTATTTTTAGTAGAGATGGGGTTTCACCATGTTGCCCAGGCTACTCGAACTCCTGACCTCAAATTACCTGCCCACCTAAGCCTTCCAAAGTGCTGGGATTACAGGCGTGAGCCACCACACCTAGCCAAAAATATGTTTATCATTTTACAGTCAGCCCTCTGTATTATCCATGGAGTTTCCACATCCATGGATTCAACCAAAACACATAAAAAATATTCAGAAATATATTGCATCTGTACTGAACATGTAAAGACTTTTTCTTGCCAAGATTACCTAAACATTACTGTATAGTAACTATTTACATAGCATTTACATTATATTAGGTATTACGAGCAATTTAGGGATGATTTAGGGTATATGGGTGGATGCACATACGTTATATACAAATACTGCACCATTTTATAGCTAGGACTTGAGCATCCCCAGATTTTGGGTAACTGAGGGAGAGATGACTTTATACATCAATGATCAGTCTAGTAAACCCAGCCAGGGCCTGGAAGGGGCACTACCCAGTCTTGGGCTGAGAAAAACCTATTGAGGTTAGATAGATCCTTTAAGTTCATTGAACTCAAATAGTCTTTTAGTATTTAAATTCCTTCTAGATCAGAAGTTCCTAGTTGGAGAGCCTTTAATAGCTACATCCTGAGCCTCACCTTTGAGGGGGAGGGGCAGAAAACAGCATTTTAAAATGGCTCAGGTGATTTTGATGTAGCATAGCTAGCATTAATTTGTGAATTTGCAGTTGGAAAATAAATCCCTAGAGAATTCTTAAGCAACATCTCTAGAGATGTCTACCTTGATAATCCCACATATGTTTGAATACCTCATACTGCAAAACTATTATTTGCCTAGGCAGTCGATGCTCTTTTCAGTGGACTTGCTGCATCAAAGAAAACAACATTAAATGAAAATGCACCTACATGATTTCTCTCTATTGGTATTAATTCTATTACTTGGAGGCCATAGAAAATCTAATTCCTAATCCACGCACTAGCTCTTCAGCTACTATTTGCAGACAATGGCAGGCACTTCCATTTCAGTCATTTCTTCTCTAAAAAAAATATTTCTAGTTCATTTAGTCTGTATGTGACTCAATTTTAAAGTGTGTGTATTCCCCTTGCTTTTCTTTGAATTTACCCCTGAGGTTTCTCAAGTGAGGGCTTCAACTGAACACAAGTCCCAATGGGGCTGGGTTCATAGGTGTGTGAGCTGCATAATCTCACAGGACCCTCCAATTCAGGTCAGTACATGGTTTTTTGTTCTGCTGTCATCGACTTATAGTAGTTCCCCCCCCACCCCCCCGCCTTGCAAGAGCCTCCACATTTCCGCTTTACACAGAGGTCATGCAAATTATGTAGCCTGCCCTGTGTCCCAGCTCTAGGATGATTTTGTATAAACAGTTCAATTCCCACATGCCCCATGCTAATGGAACATGAGTATACCTTATCTGTTTTAGTAGCCATGTTACTCTTCAGTTCATACTCTATATACTACGGGAGGCAACCCCAAGATTGTTTTCTTCTAAACAGCCATGTCTTCTTCATGCTGGATTTTTGAGATTGTTGTGGGAAACAAATACAAGATGTTATTTTGATTCCAGTTAAGCATGATCTTTGAAGATTTAGCTTGTGGTTCCAGACCTATTGAGATTTGATTAGGTTCTGATTGTATCATCCATCATGTTTGTTGTCCCTCTTAACTGCATGCCACCAAAAGACACAACCCCGTCTTATAAAGTGATGAAAAATATAGTAGGAAGCATTTAAAGAAATACGAGGAATAATGGTTTTGATCATGTGATCTAATTGCTATTGTTTTCTTAAAGACACCAAATGTTTCCAGTTTCAGTAGCTGGGGTATAATCTTTATTCTTCTTGCCTAAAAATACTTCGATAGTCTTTGTTGTCATTGTGAATAGGAATATGAAAATACTTCAGTTGTAATGGGGGCTTCAGCCAACAGAAGACTCATTTCTGAAACTATGTGTTATAAAAAAACTCATGTCAGAGGAGTTGTAATTATTTAATGCAAATATAGAAAATCTAGTGTTTCTGTCTACTTTGGCAATGAAGTCCTCTGGCTTGGATGCTTCGGGGAGCCAGTTCCTTTAGTAAGTGCTTTAGTGTTGTTATGAGAGAAGACATCCTCAAGTGAGAAAGGTACAAGAGATGTGTAAATGTGTTCCCACTTGTAATAAATGATTTCTGAATTATTTGCTTTTATTCCAAGTTAATCGTGGAAAGTTTTAAGAAAAGTAAAATTGTTTATGTAGGATAATGACAGCTTTGATTTCAGCTACGCATATGGTCAGGTAATGAAATATGAATTTGTTTGCTTATATAATTAAAATAATATTCGGTCAAATTAAATACTAGCCTGGCTAGCTGTTATGTTGTTAACTAGAATTTCAAACAGTATTTGGATACTTCAATCATTTCCCTATTTTATCTGAGTAATCATTCCCTCAGAAATATGGAAATGAACACCTCAGAAGCCCAGAAACATTACATTTGAGCTAACTTTTCTTTTCCCACATAAAGCTGCATGTATTAGTGAAGGCTGATACTCAGTTTGTTGTCTGAGATTTCTCATTGTACTGTAACAGATTCAAGGGTGAACTTACAGTAAGATCAGTGCACTGGTAGGAACACCTTAGTCCTAGTTGCAGTGCTGGAAGAACTTGTTAATTTGCTTTAGATCTATTATTTACTCATCATCTCTGAAGTGAAGGAGATACCATGGCACATCACAGAAGTCTTTTTAATCTCCAAGATTGTACACATCTGTAAATTTGTGAAATGCCTCCAGAGAGATAGGGCAGTATAAATGATTCATACTATTGATTCACTTGGCAAGTGTAAGGGCTGAGCTCAGAAATAAAGAGGCAATTCTATTACAGTTCAAGAGTCTGACAGGACCCCACTACTCAGACCTCAAGAAGTGCTTTGTAGCAGTTAAAAATGATACTTTAAAAGCATGTGTGAGATCTGTGTTCTCATGCACATATATTTATCTTTGTATTACTCTCCAAAAATTACTGAGTGTATACTTTTTGCCAGGAACTGTTCTTGATGCTGGGGATATAGTAGAGAACACAACAGACAAAGATTCTGCCTTTATGGACTTTTATTATGTGGTAAAATATACCAGGTGTTAAATAAGATAATGAAGCAATTCTATTACATTGAAACGGGAGTGAAAGGCTAGGCGGCAAATGAATGGGAGGGATCTGCAAAAGAAAATTTCACTTTAAGTATTGTGGTCAGGGAAGCACCCACTGAGAAGATGACATTTGAGTGAAGATCTGCAGGAAGTAAAGGTGCAAGCCATAAAGATTTCTGGAGGAATGATGCCCGGTCAGAGCCAGCAGGTACAATGTCCTAGAGGTGACAGCCTGCTAGCTGTGTTTGAGAAATAATAGACCAGCATGAAGGGAAGTAAGCAAGCCAGGAAGAGAGGAAGATGAGGTGGGGATATAATAGGAAGCCAAATAGTACAAAGACAAGCTTGTCCAACTTGCCACATGCAACCCATGATGGGTTTGAATGTGGTCCAACACAAATTCACAAACTTTCTTAAAACATTGAGATGCTTTTTGCAATTGTGTTTTTTAGCTCATCAACTATCGTTAGTGTATTTTATGTGTGTCCCAAGACAATTCTTCCAGTGTGGTCCAATGAAGCTAAAAGATTGGATACCCCTGGAAAGTCTTGTCAACTGTGTTAAGGTGCTTTTCACTCAGAGTGAGGAAATGGGTGACTTACTATTTAATAGGATCCCTCTGGCTGCTGAGTTGAGAATAGTGTATGTGCAGGGGCAGAAGCACAGGCATGTTTAGGAGGCTATTGGATGAAATTCCACAGTCACACATCATCTTTTCCAATAGACTAATATCTATTACTAGGCTATCTGTAGACTGATCTACTCTTGAATGAGTCACTCATTTATACATATAATTTTTGACTGGTAGAAAATGCTGTCATTGTTTTAGACTGAAGTTATGTAATTGTAACTGTTAAAGTGAATGCCCCCATTGGGACCCAAGAAACCTATTTTATCTACCTTCATAGACCTAGGAGAATCCAATTCCATTAAATGTAGATTTATGGAACCTGTACTTTATAATCAGACACTATTCCAATACTTGGGATACATCAGTGAGCAAAGGAGACTAGTAGCCTTGTCCTTATGGAGTTGCATTTTAAAAGGAGAAGACAAAAATAATGCAAAAATAATGGCTGCAATAAATAATTGATAGAGTTTATTAGATGGTTGAGTGTAATGAAGACAATACAATATAGATCTCACAGCATAGGGCAAGTCTGATCAGGACATTCTGATCAGGTTTTATTAGGAAAATGAGATTTAAATAAAACTTTAAGGAGGTCAGAAAGTTATCCATGGAGATTTCTTGGAGAAGAATATTTCAGGCAGAGGAAGCACAAGCAGTGGCAAGCAACTGATAGTTCAAAACCTCCAGGGCAGAAACAGGACGGTCACTTTCAAAGCATTGCAAGATGATGAATATGTCTAGAGTGAAGTGAGAAATGGAGAGTTAGTAGGACATGAGCTATGAGTAGAAGTGAGAGCCAGATCATGTAGTTGCTTGGAGGCCAGTGTAAGGACTTTGGATTTTGCTTTGTATGAAATGAAAAGCCAAAGAAGGAGAACTATGATCTGATCAAGTATATCATTCTGGCTGCTGTGTTGAGCTGAAATATGGGAGGGAAGCCGTGAATGAAGGCAAGCCAGTTAAGTTGTTGCAATAATCCAGTTTAGAGAGGATGAAGGCTCAGAGAAGACTGGTGGCAGCAGAAATGTTGAGATGTGGTAACAGTTACATTCTGGTTATATTCGGAGCTGAATCAAACAGAATTTGACTATAGATTAGACGTGGGGTCTGAGACAAAAAGAACTATTATGACAACAAGATTTTGGGGCCTGAGAAATTAGAGGGGTAGAATTGCTATCACCCAAGATGAGGAAGAGTATAGCAAAAGAGGATTTATTGATCTATCTATAGTTTTGCCTTGGACAGGACAAGTTTCAACGTTTAAGTGAAGATGTTGCCTTGGCAGATAATATACAAATCTGAAGTTAGGATGGGGAATTTGGGCTGAATATATAAACTAGGGAGTCATCCTAATGTGTTAGGATTATGGTTTACAGTGGTGTTTAAAGCTATGGACAGCATGAGGTCTACAAAGGAGTATCTGAAGATAGAACAAAGGAGGCCAATGCCCAAGCCCTGCATACTCCCAAATGAAGTGATTTAAAAAGAATTTTAAAAAATCCCTAAACACCTCAGAATTCAGCTTGGTACCTTCTTCTACATCAGTAAAGATCTGCAATGGAAATAGTTTAAACTCATTGCAGACTGGTGGGTTATGTAACCATACTTGTAGCATGATCGTTTGGGGAGGTACTCAAAGCATAGTGTTTCCTAAACAAAAGGAAATGGATTTTCCTTTACATGATGGCACCAGGCGCTTGGTAGTAACTGATTGGGATACTATGCTGCAGCAGATGTGGAGGTTGGATGTGGGTTTCACAGGGGAAAGAGCCCCACAATGGCTTAGTGAGGCCTTCCAAGGGAGCGAAATGGGCGAAGCCTGGTGCCATGGGTTTGCTTACATTTTGCAGATCTTATAAATGAAAGCTCTATTGAGGGGCTCTGACTTTTGGGGGTCAAACTCCTTTTAAAGAATTAGATAGGATTATAAATAATACCTATCAAAACTCTGCATGTACCTGTGCACCCTCAAACAAAAACTCTGTGCACCCCAAAATGCATGCATATGATTTCAGTAAGACTTCTGGGCATCTTCCATGGACTTGTTTAAGATTTCCTGCTGTACTAACTCAAAAACAGTCTTAATAGCTTAACACACATTCTTTCCAAATGTAGTCAGTTTCGATATTAAGTTTGGTAGACTCTACTATTTAACATAAGTAGCAAATAGACATGAGATAGTTATTCCACTATTATTGCTCTAATCACTTCATGGAGAAACTTGCCAAGAATAATTAAAAGTAATTTGTAACTTCATTGCCCTTTTATTGGCCATTTACTTTGCAAACAGAATGTAGCTATGGACCAAGTGGCACATGTTCATATAGTTTGCCAGTTTGGGGTACACTTATAAAATCTTTTCATTACTAACGTAGTAAGCAAGGCTAACTGAATTGGTCCCCTGAAAGACAGATGGCAATTCCAGACATTACTAAATTTTTTTTCCTAAAATTTAAAATGTACATATTAATGATGTGGAACTACTCTTAGATTAGCCATATGCATAGCCCTCTGCCATAGCCAAATGAGAATATATAACCTCTTGTTTAGTAACAACAGGGTTTTGCTATCAAAGAGAATTAAATACATAGAACATTCTGGCATTTAACTACTGCCAGAAAAGTGTATCTCAGCTTTAATTACACTGAAACAAAACTCACTGGCATATATCTTCCACACGTACCTAGTCCACATTAATTACCTCCACTTAGCAAGTCCACCTGTCTGGGTGTTTGGGCCACATTTTCAAAACAAGTTCTTTCAGCTATTATGCTGCTAATCCATGGTCCTCAAACCCAAAGATCCATGGGAAGGCTAATGCATCTCTTTTAGAGCCCTGGAGGTTGATTTGTAGGCAGCTGTTTTGAAAATTCCAACCCATAAACATTTCTGCCACACTTTATAGAGGAATTCTAAACACAAATGACCACTGGGGTGAGCCAATTACAAGCCCTGTGATAAATAGCAAGCATATGCCCTGCCCAATGACATTGAATATTTTTTTTCCTTTGGGACAGAGTCTCATCCTGTCACCTAGGCTGCAGTATAGGCTAAATCCCATCCCAGAGTCTCTGATTTAGCAAATCTAAAGTAGAAACTTCTAGCAAGTTCCCAGACAATGTTAAGGTTTCTGGTCTGGAGCCACCACATTTTGAGAACCACCACTACAATCCTTATTAAATGTTATATGTTTCTGTTGGGCTATGAGGTGAATTGGACTTCAAACTATTTTAAAAACTTTACTTCCTGACAAGAGCTCACTGCAGCCTTAAACTCTTGGGCTCGAGCAGTCCTCCTGCCTCAGCCTCTCAAGTAACTTGGACTACAGGCGCCTGGCACCATGCCTAGTTAATTTGTAAAAAAAACTTTTTTTGTAGAGATGGCAGCTTTCTACGTTGCCCAGGCTAGTCTTGAACACCTGGGCTCAAACAATTCTCCGGCATCAGCCTCTCAAAGTAAAGTACTTGAGATTACACTGAAGACTGTTTTTCCTCCTAGTAGAAATAAGCAGGTCAAGTCTGCCAAGGCCGGCACAGAACTCCCGGGGCCTATGTGCTTGGGTACATACATAGCAGCTTCTGCAGAAAACAGGTCTCTCGCCTGTGCCTTAGCACTGTGTGGGGGAGGGAAGAGCTTCCACACAGGTGGGAACACATCGGGCTTGGCAATTTTTGTAACTGAATATTAGCCTTATGCCTTCTTCTCTTTATAGCAGATGGATCCATCTTCAGTCAGCATCACAGAACACAAACTCTCCAGCTCTTGTCAGGAAGTAAAGTTTTTAAACAATTTGAAGTCCAATTCACCTCATATCCCAACAGAAACATATAATGTTTAATAAGGATTGTAGTGGTGGTTCTCAAAATGTGGTGGCTCCAGATCAGAAAACTTAGCATAGTTTAGGAACTTGCTAGAAGTTTCTACTTTAGATTTACTAAATCAGAGACTCTGGGGTGGGACTCAGCAATCTGTTTTCAGAAGTCCTCTGGGTGAGTCTGATACTCACTGAAACTTGAGAACCACTAATCCCAGGCAATGTTTCCAAACGTTTTGTGTGCCTAAGGATTGCATGGTGAGCTCAGCTGGGGCATTACTGAACATCTTAATTTCTGACACCTATAAAAGCACACAAGAAAATGTGTGCCTTCTACACCAAAATGCTTGTAAAAAATTTTGAAAAATATATGACCTTATTTTACAAAACCATTTACTGCTTTGAATAAAAACTTATCAAAATTATTTGAAAAATAAGAAAAATATGTTTTAGCGACACCAACTTTTTTATTCTCTATGGTCTTCCTTGTGATTACATGAGTAATTTATCATTATCCAATGCATTTAATAGACTTCAGAAAGGCAAAAAAAGATAAGTTTTTTTGTTGGAAAAAATGACTTATAAAATTAACTACTATATGTGTTTATGTGTGTGTATAAACTATATATGTATATATGTATATGTATATTGTATATATATGTATATATTTCATCTTTTCATGTTACTGCTCGATATTAAACTATTTCTTCCTTTGTAGGAATTCTGTGAAGTTGAAAAATTTGCATTGTTTCTTAAATGTCTTATTTTACATTTTTTCATAGACAAACAGCTTTTTAAATGCACTTTAGTAATTCACTGTGTGCATGATTGAATTTAGGTTATTTAACATCCCGTGGGTGTTTTGTAATTCATAAAGTGGGAGTAGTGTGTTATTTAATACAATACCATATATGGCCATGGATAAACTGGTTGTTTCCATAAATCCTGAAAGAAATTTCTGGGAGAAAACCAATTTATATTATAGTCCTCTTTGTTTTCCAAACAGAAGAATAACTCAATTTTAAAACACCACTCAAGATGCCCAACCATTTCAAAGTGATTTACTTTCTATTTTTTCCCTTGACTTTCAAACCCATTTTTATACAAATTTTAAAACATGAATTTTAAATAGGGAAAATATTGCTGATAGACATTTGTTTTACTCAGGAGTTAAACTACTGCTGATTTCACTACATTGAAAATGTATAAGGAAATATGACTGAATATTTTCAGGAGGCAGATTTTGTTTTGATTTTTGTTATATCATATGATCCTATTTCAGGTCTATAATTTTGACCATGAAACTAAAATTACAGCTTCAAAGAATCTTCACTTTAATAAATTGAAATGGCTTCAGAGTAAATTCACTTAAAATAACTATTGGTTTGCATGGATATATCTATATACATATAATGTGTATTTTAAGATATATTTCCATTCCTTTAAATGAATTCAAAACTGATTTTTAATGAAAATGCTTCAAAAGTAACATTTACTGACAGAAACTTATTTATGACATGCATTTTATTTCTAAAAAATCTTTTCACCTAGGCATAATGTTTAAAAATATTTCAAGAGGATTCAGATGGCACATGAGAAAAAATAAAATTTGTTATGACTTTGTTTAGTCCATTCTCATGATGCTATGGAAAAATATGAGACTGAGTAATTTATAAAGGAAAAAGATTTAATTGACTCACAGGGGAGGCCTCAGGAAACTTACAATTATGGCGGAATGGGAAGCAAACATGTCCTTCTTCATATGGCAGCAGGAAGGAGGCCAATGAGTGCCCAGTGAAGGGGGAAGCCCGTTATAAAGCCATCAGATCTCATGAGAACTTGTGCACTATCATGAGAACAGGATGGGGGGAAATGTTCCCATGATTCAATTATCTCCATCTGGTCCCTTTCATGTCATGTGGGGATTATAGGAACTACAAGATGAGATTTGCATAGGGACATAGCCAAACCATATAATTCTTCCTCAGTCCCTCCCAAAGTTCATGTCCTCACAATTCAAAACAAAATCATGCCCTTCCAACAGTCTCCCCAAAGTCTTAACTCATTCTAGCATTAACTCAAAATTTCAAGTCCAAAGTCTCATCTGAGGTAAGGCAAGTCTCTTCCACCTATAAGCTTGCAAAATCAAAAACAAGTTGGTTACTTTCTAGATACAATGTGGGTACAGGCATTGGGTAAATACGCCTGTTCCCAATGGGAGAAATTGGCCAAAACAAAGGTGCTACAGTCTGCATGCTAGTCTGAAATCCAGCAGTGCAGTCATTAAACCTTAAGGTTCCAAAATGATCTCCTTTGACTCCATGTCTCACATGCAGGTCTTGCTGATGCAAGAGGTGGGCTTCCATGGCCTTAGGCAGTTCTACTGCTATGACTTTGCAGGGTATAGCCCCCTCCTGGATGCTTTCATGGGCTGACATTGAGTGCCTGTGGCTTTTCCACACATACAGTGCATGCTGTCATGGGGTCTGGAGGATGGTGGCCCTCTTCTCATGGTTCCACTAGCCAGTGCCCTAGTGGAGACTCTATGTGCGGCATTCCAACTCCACATTTCCCTTCTATATTGCCATAGCAGAGGTTCTCCATAGGGCTCTGTCTTTGCAGGAAACTTCTACCTGAACATCTAGGTGTCTCTATACATCTTCGGAAATACAGGCAGAGCTTTCCAAACCTCAGTTCTTGACTTCTGTGCACCCACTGGCTCAACAACACATGGAAGCTGCCAAGGCTTGGGGCTTGCACACTCTGATGCCATGGCCCAAGCTCTACTGTAGCCCCTTTTAACCATGACTGGAGTGTCTGGGAAACAGAGCACCACGTCCCTAGGCTGCACACAGCAGGAGTGGCCCTGGGTTAGGCCCATGAAACCATATTTTCCTCCTAGGCCTCCAAATCTGTGATAGTAGGATCTGTTGGGAAGTCTCTGACATGCTCTGGAGACATTTATTTCCCATTTTGTTGATGATTAACATTCAGCTCCTTGTTAGGCAAATTTCCATGGCAGGCTTGAATTTCTCATCAGAAAATGGATTGTTAATTTCTGTCATATTGGCAGGCTGCAAATTTTCCAAATTTTTATGCTCTGCTGTTTTTGAATGCTTTGCAGCTTAGAAATTTCTTCTGACAGTTACCCTAAATCATCTCTCTCAAGTTCAAACTCCACAGGTCTCTAGGGCAGGGGCAAAATGCCACCAGTCTCTTTGCATAACAAGAGTGACCTTTACTCCAGTTCCCAATAAATTCTCCATCTCCATCTGAGACTACCTTAGCCTGGACTTCATTGGTCCCTATCACTATCAGCAATCTGGTCAAAGTCATTCAACAAGTCTCTAGGAAGTTCCAAACTTCCCCACATCTGTCTTCTGAGCCCTCCAAGTCTCTAGGAAATTCCAAACTTTCCTACATTTTCCTGTCTTCTGAGCCCTCCAAACTGTCCAATCTCTGCCTCTTACCCAGTTCTAAGATTACTACCAGATTTTCGGTATCATTATAATAGCACCTTATTATTTATGGTACCAATTTATTATATTAGTCCATTCTCATGCTTCTATAAAGAACTGCACGAGACTGGGTAATTTACAAAGGAAAGAGGTTTAATTGACTCACAGTTCTGCAGGACTGGGTAGGATTCGAGAAACTTACAATCATGGTAGAAGGGGTAGCAAACACATCCTTCTTCACATGGTGTCAGGAAGGAAAAGAATGAATACCCAGTGAAGTGGGAAGCCCCTTACGAAACCATCAGATCTCATGAGAGCTAACTCACTATCACAAGAACAGGATGGGGAAACCACCCCCATGATTCAATTATCTCCACCTGGTTCCTCCCATGACACATGGGGATTCTGGGAACTACAATTCAAAATAAGATTTGGGTGAGGACACAGCCAAACGATATCACTCTGTTTTTTAAATTGTTCATCTACAATTTTGAAGGAGCACTCTCTATTTGTCCCTAGTTTTAAATTTTATAAAATTTTTATTTGAGGCTTTAGGGGATATGATACTTTTAGATTAAGAATTTTTATTCCACCAAGAATATTTTATATTGACATTTTTAATTGAAATATATGGCTCTATTTTCTTGCCTTAGTAAGATATACTGAATATATTTGAATCACATTCTGGTGACTAACAGATTTATAGAATTGTTCAGGGTAATACTTGCATATATTAGTAAGAAAAAAATTCTACAATTGTACACAATGTCCGTGATTGTATTGGCTGTGTCTTTCCCCTAGAAGATGCCGGGGTGCAGTGGGGGAGGGGAAGAAGAAAAAGAAAACTTAATTTTTATGGTAAGAAATTGATTATTTTTCTATTCTAATTTTAAATCCTCAAGCAATAATAAGTATTAAACAATAATAAGTATTTACTCAATTCTTACTACTAACCAGGTATTCGGAACATGGGAATGAAGCATAAATCATGTTCTTTAAACTAAAGGAACTTAATACTTGGAGAATTGTTGCAACAGCATGTGATAATGCAAATTATTTTTGTTTTTTTATATTATTTTGTTTTATAAATGACCAACAAGCCAGGAAAGCAGTGAATTTCATAGGAGTTCATAAAATGGAAACATGAACTAAAATAGTTTACCAACACTTTGGGAGAAAATGGAACTTGAGTTAGAATTTGAAGAGAATCTTAGAAGATAGGTGATTTGGGGGGAAGTGAAAAGAAGGGATTTAAGGTGGTTCTGGGAAAAGAAAACAGCCTGAGTAAAGATGGAAATCAATGTTATTTTTATTTAGTAGAAGATAACAAATTTATCTTGACTGGAGCAGAGGACACGTGGAGCAATCACAGGAAAAAAAAAAAAATAAAGAGTTAGGCCACACTGTAGAGCTGAAAGGCAAAAGAACTTGGACATACACTTAACCATATTATAATTCCTATTAAAAACCTTTTACTTAGAAGGAGAAATTATACAAATGAATCAACCTATTTAATAATACATGAAAATGTCTTTGTTTTTAATTGACACAGAAGTTCTCTATTAAGGTAATGAAGTGTTTGCACATGTATGTGTGCATGTTCAAGTATGTTTGTGTGCGTGTATGTGATGGAGTTGTCATTTATCACAATAAAAGGTTGCAACTACCCACCTAATTAGGCATGAAGCAAGCCAAGACTGGATAAGGTGATCTTTGTCTCACTTTGCTCCTGAGACATCTTTGTCTCCAGTACTAATCAGCAGTGACGTGTCAAGTCATAGTGAGTGACAATTACAGCCCTCTCATTAGAGGAAATGATTGCACAACTAGGCAGATTGATGAGTGGATTGGTGTTACCTAAGAAACTGAGCTCCTCCCCACCAGCCCTCTTCTTGACAACATTGCTGAATATTATCAAATACATATTTAAGGCAATTCAGGTAAAGCTTCTTCACTTGGCAAAACAGGTTATGATTGCTTAGAAATTTATCCTGAGAACAAAATTTAACATATCTTCCGGAATAGTATCTTCATTCTGAGAGTCTGTGCTTTTCTGGAGTGCTTTTTCACCTTCAGTTTGTGCAACAGTACCTGTGATGGCATGGATCAGGTGTTACATTTTGTTTACACATGGAAAATAAAATAGGTAGACAAGGTATTTTGTTGAAGACTGGTTAGTTGAAAGCTGAGTGTCAGACTAATTTCATTTCATTTCATACTTGCACTTCCAGTTGCAGGTAACTTAAAATATAGTTCACTTCTTCCCACTATAGGCCGATGAATTGGCTCTAGCCCTAGAACAGTGGTTCTCAAACTTAAGTGAGCATAGGAGTCATCTGCCCTATACCCAAGGTTTCTTGTTCATTAGTTCTCCAGTGGGCCCCAGTTATTTAACATTTCTAGAAAGCTCCCAGCAGGTGCAGATGTTGATGCTGAAGCTGGAGGTCTGGAGACCAAGAACCACTGAAGCCTGTCTAAAGGGATAATATTTTATTGATCACATTTCATTGCCCAAATGTTCAATTCCTTGATGTTCCCCAGAAGCTGTCTTGCATTCCAATCCTATATGATTTTGAATTCTTTCTGGACACAGTTTGCTCTGGTATCTGAATAAATATTTTATCTGATGCTGTCCTTTGATTTTTCTAATCATAGTCTCATGGTCTATCACCATGAGACAGGGATTGCTTTAACTAGAGAAATGATACCAATACTGTTTGCTTAGATTGATTTTCTGATTTACTAGCATTTAGGCATTAACACAATCACATGGTGCCTGCATTCTTAGTAACACCAATGTTTGTAGAACCATTCTAAGTGTAACTTTGATCAAACTAATCAGCTTGGTCTTTTTTTTTCATGGTAGGTCCAGCTGTCAAAATACAGATGTATTCATTAACCTAATGAAACTGTCCCAGTATGAACTATGCTGATTACTTTGACTAAAGTCATCATCAGATTGGTTGTTGGGATCCTTCTAGTACAAACTGCCCATGCAGGGCTTAAAATAAAAATGACTAAAAATCTGATATCTGGCTATTGCTAGTAGAACAATTGGAGGCTAAAAAGTAAAATATTCTTATTTCAACGTGTACATTGTTATTTTTTAAATTGTATTTTATGTTCTAGGGTACATGTGCACAACAGGCAGGTTTGTTACATATGTATACATGTGCCATGTTGGTGTGCTGCACCCGTTAACTCATCATTTACATTAGGTATATCTCCTAGTGCTATCCCTCCCACTTCCCCCACCCCAGAACAGGCCCTGGCATGTGATGTTCCCCTTCCTGTGTCCAAATGTTCTCATTGTTCAATTCCCACCTATGAGTGAGAACATGCAGTGTTTGGTTTTCTATTCTTGCGATAGTTTGCTGAGAATGATGGTTTCCAGCTGCATCCATGTCCCTACAAAGGACATGAACTCATCCTTTTTTTATGGCTGCGTAGTATTCTATG
Organism: Chlorocebus sabaeus; assembly: GCF_047675955.1. Taxonomy (NCBI): domain Eukaryota; kingdom Metazoa; phylum Chordata; class Mammalia; order Primates; family Cercopithecidae; genus Chlorocebus; species Chlorocebus sabaeus. Next base: position 30,054,320 of record NC_132921.1, on the reverse strand, counting down.
GTGTATATGTGCCACATTTTCTTAATCCAGTCTGTCATTGATGGACATTTGGGTTGGTTCCAAGTCTTTGCTATTGTGAATAGTGCCGCAATAAACATACATGTGCATGTGTCTTTATAGCAGCATGATTTATAATCCTTTGGGTATATACCCAGTTAATGGGATGGCTGGGTCAAACGGTATTTCTAGTTCTAGATCCTTGGGGAATTGCCACACTGTCTTCCACAATGGTTGAACTAGTTTACAGGCCCACCAACAGTGTAAAAGTGTTCCCATTTCTCCACATCCTCTCCAGCACCTGTGGTTTCCTGACTTTTTAATGATGGCCATTCTAACTGGTGTGAGGTGGTATCTCATTGTGGTTTTGATTTGCATTTCTCTGATGGTTAGTGATGATGAGCATTTTTTTCATGTGTCTGTTGGCTGCATAAATGTCTTGGGAAGTGTCTGTTCATATCCTTTGCTCACTAAACATGTACATTATTAATATATTTATTGGAAGTACTTGTGCAGCATCTACAGTGTGCCAAACACATTCTTCCAGGTGCAGGAGACACAGTAGTGAACTAAAAAGTGAAGTCTGAATTTGTAGAACTCATATTCTCAGAAAGGAGAAATGATAAACAGGGAAACATAAATAAACCTGCTAACTTCTGAAAGGTTAGACACTATGAAGAAAATAAAGCAGGAAAACGTGATACAATGACTGGGTGTGAAAGCTGTTTTAGGTAGAATGATCTCTGCAGGTCTCTGTGAAAAAGGCATTCAGTCTGAGACTTGAATGATGAGAAGTAGTCATTCATCTTATTCAGAATAGGAAAGATAATGGTAAGACTTGGAGTGATGGTGGAGGAAAAGCTTTTAGGAAGAGGAAATAGAAAGTTGCAAATGCCTTGAGCCGGAAAATCTGGGACCTTGTGGGTTATGGAATCATAGTTTGATTTTCTTCTAAGTACATGGAGAATCAGAGGTGATAAAACCTTTTTTTCTGCTTAAAAAAAAAAAAAAACAAAAAAAAAAAACCCCAAAAAAACCCACTCTGACTAATGCTGTAGAGTGCATTGTAGGAGAGTAAGACTAGACCAGTTACGAGGCTATTGTATCAGGTCTTTGTTTTAGACATTGACCTTGAACTTGCAGCTGAAACTTTTTAAACTAAAATGTCACTTATTTCCACTTGCAGATCCTAAATTGAATACTAAGAATTTGGCTCCTGCTTTTAGATAACACACTGTAATTGCCATCTGCTGAGAAGTGACAACGAACTGGGATGGTAGCAGTAGATGTAGTGAGAAGTAGTGAGATTCAGGACCTGTTCTGGAATTATATTTGAAAAGGCTGTCTGAAAAAAAAAAAAATAGGTTCACTGGGTATACTGGGTGTTATTGGTGACCTGTCCAGACCCACTTTGCTGGCTGCAGAGTCATCCTGTAGTTGTTGTTGGGAGTGTTGGCTGCCAAAAGCTTACAGCTGCCTCTGTCAATCACTTGGTTCCATCCGAGCAACATTTTTGCAATTCCCCCTTCTTCCTATCCATCTTCTTTAATCCCCTTTCTCCATAAAGCAATGTTTCTGGAAGTGTGGTCCTGGAAAGAGTATAATCAATATCACCTAGTAACATGTTAGTACTATAACTGACAACTGGAATAAATGTGAGATATATCAAGCAGAAAAATACAAAGATTAAAGTTTGAGGATATTCCAGAAATGACAATTTTTGCATAAATATATATGTGTATGAAACTATTTTAATGACCATAGAAAGTATTGCATTGTAAAGAAAATTTATAGCTTTATACAATCAAATTATCAAAACTTATACTTGAACGTGTACAGTAACTGTTAATGCCTTAAATACCATTGCTTCCTTTCAAATATAATTTCTTATTTTTCCTTTAGTCATGAGTTTAGTAAGGGAAAGTAAATCTCACATGATTTTTTTTAGAAACATATATACTTAGTAGGAGAGCAGAGACAGAGCTTTACTATAACGTATTGTTCACTTGATTATGGAGGCTGAGAAGTCCCATGATCCACTGTCTTCAAGTTGGAGACCTGGAAAGCTATTCATTTAGTCTGAAGACCTGAGGATCAGGAACACTGAGGTAGGAGATTGATGTACCAATTTGTCAGTCAGGTAGAAAGAATCTTCAACCTTCTTCCTCCTTTTTGTTCTATTAAGGTCCTTAATGGATCAGATGACGCCAACACAATTGGGGAGGGTCATCTGCTTACTCTCTCCAATTCAAATGCTACGCGCTTCTGGAAACACCCTCATAGACACCCTGAAATAATGTTTAACCAAGTTTGTGCACATCACATGGCCTAGTTGAGTTCACACATAAAATTAACCACTCCTATTTAATCAAATTCTGGAGATGGGGTCCAGGACTTTGTTTTCAACAAACCCTCCAGGTGATTTTGATGCATACTCAAGTTGAGAACCATTGAAATAGAGCAGTCCCTAATAAGTTATCTGAACAAAAATCTCCTTTCATGCTTTCCTGACAGGGACATGCAACCTAGGATCGATAATGAAGGAAAAAAATAATTGAGGGTAATTCCTAGGTTTTTGTCTTAGTATCCGGCTAACTTAGTTTCACTAGCTAAGATGAGAAAAACTTGAAGCAACTTTGGAGCAATCAATCACTCTATTTTGAACTTGGTTACAATTTAGGTGCTTTTTACATTTCCCAGTGGGAATGTCAAGTAGCTAATGAGATCAAGTCTGATATTCGTGTGTAAGGTCAGGATTTGAGTTATAAATATTAGAGCCTTCACTGTATGGATAGTAAGACTTAGGAAGAGGTCCTGGAGAAAAAAAAGGTGTATAGCAGGAACTTCATTTTTTTGCATGTGTTTGAAACAAATTGTTAGCTAAATGTATTAAAAATACAACTATACTGTGTTTATGCAAAGGATTAACAAGATTTTGCTAATTACTAAATAATTCAAGGATGATTTAGCTTTAAGGGTGTATGAAATATATATTTACCTTTGTTACCTGCTAAGTAGAGAAGCCTTCTTACGGAAGATGACATCTATACCTACCTATACTTGGATGCTAGAGAAGCAGAACCTGGTGAAAGCTCAAGAAGGCAGGTCTGATCCTTGCATCAAGCAGGTAGAAATACAAAGATTAAAGTTTGAAGATATCCTAGAAATGACAACTTTTTGCACAAACGTATATAAAATGAAACTATTTTAATATGAAAAGTACTGCATTGTAAAGAAAAACATGATTTTACGCAAATTATTACAACTCATAATTAAATGTGTGCAATAACTCTTAATGCCTTAAACCGCATTGCTTCCTTTCAAACATAATTATGTATTTTTGCTTTACAAGGGAAAGTAAATCTCACATCATTATTTTTAAAAACATATATTGTATTCAGCATCTTTTCATCACTCACTGCCTATTAAAACCCCACTAACAAACACATGCTGGTCATAATTGTGTCAACTGCTTATGATGCCAAATTTAACCCACGTGTCAGAGGCAGATTGCTAGAACATATATTAAATATTTTCCTATTTGAGGACTAGTACCAGAAAAGCAGAATAGGAAATATGTAGGGAAGAGGGGACCCACTGTGGGCTCATTTTTCAGGGGGTGAGTTTTTATATACAACTTAATTCCTCTTTAGAAAATTATTAGCATGATATAGTATGATGCTTATAAACATGGTTTTTTGAAGTCAGATGTAATGACTTAGGTCTACCATCTATCTACCAATTTTATGACCCTAGGCAAGAGAATTGATCTCTCTTTGCCCAGTATTCTTGTCAATAAAGTGAGCACCCCATAAGGACATCGTGAGAATTAATCCATATAACAGACACAAAGTACATAGAATATTGCTTGGAATGTAGGACTTGTCAGATAACATCCTCACCTCCATATCTATGGTGCTCAATCTCTTCTGAGCTTCAGGAATGCCTAGTTAGGCAAATGCATCATTAGATGAACCAGTGTCTGTTAAGAAGGACAATTGATTGATCGATTGATAGATAGATATAGATGTGAGCTGGGCCCTATGTAAGCACTCTTTAAGAGGGTTAGCCTCCATTTAGGAAAATTGTCTTTACCTTGGTCTCATTAATACAGGTTCCTCTTGTATGTTTTCCACACACATAATAATTGGCCTTGTAACTCTAGCATTACTATGTGTTAAATTCCAAAGGAGTTTGCAACCATTTCCTCACAGTGACTCATCATTGTATTCATTTATCTAATGTATACTGAGGTCATACCATATGCTGGAAATCATGCTGGAATATGTAGATCAGTATTATCTGTGAGTTACAAAAATGAAGTGACACAAATAGATATGAACTAGTCCAAAGATAAAGAGGAGATATATGTAGAATTTAAAACTAAAATTCATTCTCTAAAGACTGACTCTATTGCTGCTTTTATTCATGACCAGTCTTGTGAACTTAGAGAAAGGTAGGGCTTCCTCTTTGATGTTTGTCACCCAGTGATGTCAATGGGTGAAGATCTGATTTTGACCATCAAAAGTCTCTGGACAACAAGTTCTGAATGAATGGCTCTGGATTTGTGCTTTATAGTCAGTATAGTCCATGAAAGAACTACAGGAAATATTCTTTGGTCAAGGAAGGAGAAGAATTTGCCGTTAAAGATAGGCAGTTTTCTGCCTAACACAATGCAAAGACCTGTCCAAGAGGTACTCATCTGTGCTAACATCTGACCTCCATCTTGACAAGATGTCAGTGAAAAATGAACTCACTGAGATGCATTCCAGATCCCTTGGGAAAAGACAGACAGAGAGAGGACAAAACATAAGGATTAAAAGCAGCCCTTAGGAGAGATCTGAGAACAATTTCCAAGAATATTTTCCCATGTGTTACCAGGAAAAGACAATACATCTTAAGACTGAGCTGCCCAATCAGCTTACTTCACTTCAGTGAACTCCTCCCTGAGACCCCTGTAGCTACTCTCAAAGCTTTCTATTGACACAATTTAAAATGTGAGAGATTGTAAAAGTTAATGTAATTATCCCACTGGACGATCTCAGCAATTCTCGATCAAAGAGAAAAAGCCATTATAATGCAATGTCTAGCAATGGCTCAAAAGCACAGCAATAGCCCACCTCTGAGAGGATAATAATGATCCCAGTAGCAATCCACCCAGATCTCCTAGGAAAAAAGACCATGAAAAACTCTGGGGTAAACAATTAGAGGCTGCAGACCTGGCACCAGCATCAGGTAAGGCACAGCCTCCTGAAAACAGTGGGAGGCCTCAGGGATCATGCCCAAGTTCAAGGTACCATGTAAAATATTTCTCCTCCATCATAAGGCATAGAATAGAACCACCAACATTAACTCCTTAATAGAAGCATTAGAAGAAAAACTTTAGGCAATTAAATTTAACAGCATTTATTTGAGTAAAGATCAAGTCATGGATCAGGGCACACTCAGAACCTGAACAAGGTTAGAAAGCTCTGCTTCAGCAGCCTGAGAAGTCAAATACAGATATTAGTTGATTAGCTACTGCTAGGTATTTACCTTATTTGTGTATGATCTGGAGGAAAGTCCCTCCTTAGAGGTTAGTTTGTTGTTTCTGATTGATTATATTTAAGTTTCATTTTACTGTGTACATGGAGCTTCAGTGTGCTTATGTAAGGATCCAAGGCACTGGAGTTGTCTCAGTCTAATGTCCGTCCAGTTTTTTGTTTAATAGAAGCAATAGTAAATGGCATTGTTAACAACATCTATTTCAGTTGTCCTTTACAATAATTTCATTGATTTCCAGCAGTTAATACATTCCTCTACACCATGCACTCCTCTCACAGGAAGCATGCACCAAAGAAAAGTACCATTAAATTTCTCCTTATGAGCTACAGTACTATGAAAGGGAAAGAGTTTAATGAAGAAGCTCTGAGCCTCAAGGAATTTAGCTTCAGTCAGGCATGGTGGCACAGGCCTGTAATCCCTGCACTTTGGGAGGCTGAGGCAGGCAGATTTCATGAGCTCAGGAGTTCTAGACGAGCCCGGACAACATGGCGAATGCTGTCTCCACAAAAATACAGAAATTACCCAGACACGGTGGTGTCCAACTGTATTGTCAGCTACTTGGGAGGCTGAGGTAGGAGGATCGCTTGAGCCAGAAGGCTGAGGCCACAGTGAGCTGAAATTGAGTCACTACACTACAGCCTGGGCAAAAGATTGAGACCCTGTCTCAAAGAGAAAAAAAGTTCAGCTTTAACTGCTTCCTCCTCCCCTTCTATCTCTCCCTGCCCTGACACTCCAAACACACACACACACACACACACACACACACATCCCTGGGGGGATACTTGTCTTGGTCTCTCACGCAGAAACTGGGAGCTTTCAGAAATGGTGTGCCAGATCTGACGCTATTTTTAGTTGTAAACTGAGAAGTAGGAGAATACCGATGACTGAGCTTCAACTGGAAAAAGTAGTGGTGGAGAGAGGCTTCCAACAGGAGTTCAGTAACCATGGCGATTTAGATATGTGATGGATATGTACCAGAAATCTATGCAAGAAGCGGATGGTTCAGGTAGGGGGCGAGCACATGGAGCTGGGGCTGTCAAAGGGTGCACATATAGGGAATATTGCGTGGATTCCGACTCACTGTGCAGTAAGAAGTCAGTCTGCCTGACTTCTTTAATACGTAAGTGTTACGTTGCGGAGTCCTGACCTTATAGGTAAAATGAATCCATTTTTATATGGAACACTTTCTACTGAGATGGGCTTTCAATTTGGAACCCATTGTTATTTCTCTTTTCATCTGTTCCTTACGTAAAATCCCTTCCTGTAACATACACCTAGAAATGTGTTTTATATTCTCAATTTAGACTTGGTTTGAAAGTTTTGCTACTGTGTTTCACACTTATCTTTGAATTTATATACCCAGAAGTTAAGGTCAAAATGTTGGACACTCTGTAAGGCATAAGCGCTGACCCATCAGAATCAACATCAGCCATTGCGGAAACCACCTTGACCCATTGGTTGCTGGATTTTCAAGTGGCCCATGGAGGGATGCATGTGCTTGAACATCACAGCACTCAAGGGCTCAGAACTGTAGCTATCTGATCATCAGAACAAATATATTTCATTATTTTAGCAAGCAGCATAATCATAATGATGCACTAAGTTATTCAGTTGGAAATCATAAAGCCATCAAACTTTGCATCTACCAGTCAAATGATGGTTCTATGAGTATATAAAGATCCTACTATCATTTCATCTCTGTAACCATGTTCCCTCCCTCCAAGACACATACTCCCAATTGGGTCAATTCTTCAATTGAGACTAAAAATACAAAAAAAGCTTGATACATCCTGTGACTATTAGTTTCCTGGTTAGACCATTGGATCAAGGTTTATTACTCCAACTACAAAACAATTCCCTCCACTGGCTAGTGTGAGGCAATCTGAAACAGCAGGAGTACCCTAGTTGAATGACATAACTTAAGGATTTATTAGCCTTGTAACTTTGAGTAGGTAACTTACCAATTTCTCTCATCTATAAAATATGAGTAGGATACAGTAATCTCTGGTTTCTCCAGTTTTGGTATTTTGAATCTAGTTGTATGAAGTGACATCAGTTAGTGCCTGTGGATTATTTAAGTCTAATAAATTACCTGGACATAGTAAAACCAGGAAGGTGGCTTTTATTCTGTACTTTGGAGGAAAAACAGGAAAAGGTTCATTGATTTCACTTTTCTAATTTTATTTTTTCTGAGAAAGATTCTCACTCTGTTGCCCAGACTGGAGTGCAGTGGTGCAATCTCGGCTCACCGCAGCCTCCACCTCCCAGGTTCAATAGATTCTCCTGCCCCAGCCTCTCAAGTGCTGAGATAACAGGCACCTGCTACCATGCCCAGCTATTTTGTGTGTGTGTGTGTGTGTGTGTGTGTGTGTGTGTGTATATATATATATATATATATATATTTTTTTTTTTTTTTTTTTTTTTTTTTTGGTAGAGATGGGGTTTCACCATGTTGGCCAGGCTGGTCTCAAACTCCTAACCCCAGGTGATTTGCCGACTTCGGCCTCCCAAAGTGCTGGGATTACAGGTTTGTGCTACCATGCCCGACTGACTTTTCTAATGTTGATTTTTAATTCTCATCACCAAATTAATTTATGTCAGTAAGTAGTTACTTTTGGGACAAAGGACACACATTTTGGTGATTTAAAATAATGCATATCAAACTTTTGTATTTTTTCTCATAGAATTATTTGGACTTTTTACTTATATTTACTTGATTGGCTTTAGAGTTTCGCATGTTTATTTACACTTGTCTTCATATATTTTATCCATTGAAATTTATCCTGTTTTACTGATTGTAGTCAGGCTCTGCCTTTACTAGTATTTTTCCAGATAACTATCCAGTTGACGTAACAACATTTCTGGAATTATCCATCTTTCCCTAATGGTTTAAGATAAGATATTTTTCCATTTATGTTAAGTGATTTTTGGACTTTTAATTTGGTTCCATTTATCTTTCTGTGTATTCATGTTCAAATACCTTGTGTGGCAACTTAGTGTAATCTCAGCACATTCAGCAACTTCTTTATGATTCAATTTTCTTATTTTTAAACAGGCAGCATTGACAGTATGTACCTCAGATGTTGCAAACATGAAATAAAATAATGCCCATCTAAACTCTCATAAAATCTTAGGTATTACTGAGTCTAAAACACTATTATTGTATTTTCTTCTTCCTGCTGCTGAATTCCTTTTATCAATCAGTTTCAATCTACTGTGTGTGTGTGTGTGTGTGTGTGTGTGTGTGTGTGTGTGTGTTCTAAGAGGTATGTAAACAGATTCACTAAGTTGAAAATCATACAGTTTGGAGAAGGCTTTCTCAGGTTTCTCTAATTCCCAGAATTAGTACCATCCAGCAGGAATCTTTATTCTACATAGTGTCCTTTCTACTGGACTGCTGTTTCCATCTGCCCTAGGTCATGCCTGCCTCAGTTAATTACGTGTTGTATTTTCCTCTTGAAAATCAGCAGGAATGCCTTTCCAGCTTAAAACAAAGACTGATTCCCTGCCAGTCTCTTTCACAAACCTTGCCAACAGTGGATGGAATTGGTCAGTTTTGTCTCTCCTCTAACTCTACAGGGAAAACTTTACTCATAATCAAGGATGGGAATAGTGCCCCTAGCTGAGCAGCTGAGATTAAATCCAGCAACTGTTAACCTGGTATAGGGCAAGAAGAGAGTATTGGAAAGAAGAAAACACAAAAATTCACAGGCAATATAGCATCTTTTGTACCTATTTCCAAAACACAATCTCAATTTTTTTTAATAAAGCATCATTGGCAACAGAATATGCCCCGAGCACCAAAGTTCATAAAAAGTAGCCTTTATAACATGATTATTTATTAGAATGCTTTTTCATTTTTTAGCACAGAAAATCTAGCATACAATTTCATAACAGACAAAGGAGCCAAAGGGATATAGATTTCTTATGTACTGAACTTTTGATTTCAGTGTTCACATTTAGGAGGCTTAGCAGAGAGAGCACATGGGCTTTTCCACTTTATTTGATTTTGGAGGTAAGAAAGAAAAACATTCAAGCCCAGAAATAATGTCTTATAAACCACGACAACAATGCCCCAGGTCATGAGAGAAAACTATTGCTTTTGGGTAAAATAAAATTGGAAGCAAATAGAACTAGAGATTACAGCAGCTTGATAGTTGGTGGGGTTCGTATGATTTTGAGTCTTCAAATCAGTTTTGGATGGCCAATAATTATTATTTTTTATCATCCTGAAGTAAGAAGCGCTGTTAAGCTACAGATTTATTTCTGCATTTCTACTTATGCCCTATGAAAGTATCTCTCACATCATGTGCCCAAGGGCAGAGCTTAAAGGAATATTTTCTGTGGAAGTGGAGTTATCAGACAGTCAAAATTTGGAATCACTCCCAGTTCTTCGGAAGTAAAGTTAATTAATCTGGAAGCACATCATTTGTGTATAAGAAATTCAAGAGAAGCATAATGAGTTCAGCAATTAGCTTTAACTTTTCAGAAACATTATGCATTCAAAAATACATGCATTAACATCTCTCCCCCAACTCTGTATTTTTAACTGGTGTATTACAGCTGATTTTTAAACATGCCATCCCATTGGTTGATCTTGTCATAGAGGGAAAAATCCATTATTAGCTCTGCTTGTACAGTAAAGTTCTGCTTTATCATGTAATCTCATTTCTGACTTACTATTTGCTCTAAATGAGCATATGACTAGAATGTGTAATGAACATTGTCTGGCATCTTGAATAGACAAAGATTAATAATGCCTCCTTGACAGTTTTTTTTTTTCCACTTATACCTTGGGAAACACCTGTTCTACTTGTCCTGTAACTGGAATTACACCTTCACCCACTAGCATTTTTCATAATGATTTCACCAAAGAACTTGAACAAAAGTAGCTCAATAAATGAGACTGTAATACATACAAATTTTGAGTCCTATTGTGCTTTTCTAAGAAAATGTAAAATCATATTTAAGGTCAGATTTTATTTTATGTTATTGAATGCATTGTAAATCTAGAGGGCTGTTTAACCAGGTTCCGTCAGGTAAATTAATTACCACAACTGTGTTTAATTTGTCTTTTTTCTATATTAATAAAGTCACAGTGTTTTATAGATTCAATATTACCTTTTTGAAACTTAAGTTTCTATTAATGAACAATTAAACAGTATTTGTATTATTTCAAAATTGCTAAGAAGTCAGTTGATAATGATAATTAATAAAACATTGACAATCTACCAGTATCTTACAATGTATTTCTTCAAAGTGAGGTGACCTCACCAAAATATTCATCACAGTGGGTTGAGAATGGAATTTGAAACTTACAATATTTTTAGCTCTTTTAAGATTATGTTGCTCTATTTTACCCTATTTTTATATCTCATTCATGGATCATTCTTGATGTTTATTCAATTTTAGTCAAATTTATTAAATATTATACACATTTTCTTAAAAGTGTTCGACTTACTCCAGAAAATATTGTGTTTGTCATAAAGCGAAAGAGTTTTTCAGACAATAGAATTCCCAAACATCCTACTTAATTTTGTTTGTGAATGACTTGAGGCATCACATGAAAACTCCAATAAACCATAGTCTCCATCACTCCCTTCTCTTTCATACTGAGTTTGTAATCTCTGGCCTCCAGAAAAATATTTGGTTAAAAATCTAGTCAAAAAGTTTGTATTGTTGTTTCCCTTTAGGTTATTCTATTTATCATTTCCTGCAAAGCAAAATTCCCTTGGCCCTCCTAGTCTGCTCTTCTTTTCCAAACAAATAGCAAATTGAGTTTAAGAAGGAGCCTGAAATGAACAATGTCAAGTCTAATTCTGAAGCTCAGCTAAAGCCTAAATAGACATGCTAGAAGAGTAATATCCATCTGACATATAATTTTTGAGCACCTTTTCCATGCTAGACCTTATTCTACCTGCTGGATGTTGAAAGAAATGAAAATTTCAAAATGATGGACAAGAATATAAGAACTGCTCTTTGAACAACCTTCTTTACTGCAATTAAGATCTTACCGGTGGGTTTTGACCAGACACCAGATAATCATCTTGTAAGCTGAGACAGGTGATACTTTACTAACTTACTGTGGATAGAATAATTAGAACATTGAATATAGATTTATGAATATAAAATACACATACCACACAAGCACACATCCTTCAGCTATTATATTCAAAATAGATTTTATTTTTCCAAGTTTCAATAGCAATTATAGTATAATTGTAATACAACTTTAACTTAAAATTGGCATGCTATCTAAAAGAGGCTGAATTATAAATGCCAAACGTCTTCAGTTTATTTTACTAGGCTTAAACGTATATCAAGAGAAGAAATTAAAATCAATGTGTTTTGTATCTAGGATTGGTACTATTGACACAAGGATATTGCATCAGTGTACTCTCTAGCTATAATTTTTATTTTTGCATATTACTTTTTAAGGGTGGCCTATGAAAGCAACACAAGATTCCCAAATTATAGACTTAAACGTTTACTTTAAAAAGATGAGATGATTTTCTGTTCTTGTGATAGTTTGCTAAGAATGATGGTTTCCAGCTGCATCCAAGTCCCTACAAAGGACACAAACTCATCCTTTTTTATGGCTGCATAGTATTCCATGGTGTATATGTGCCAAATTTTCTTAATCCAGTCTGTCATTGATGGACATTTGGGTTGATTCCAAGTCTTTGCTATTGTGAATAGTGACGCAATAAACATACGTGTGCATGTGTCTTTATAGCAGCATGATTTATAATCCTTTGGGTATATACCCAGTAATGGGATGGCTGGGTCCTATGGTACTTCTAGTTCTAGATCCTTGAGGAATCGCCATACTGTTTTCCATAATGGTTGAACTAGTTTACAATCCCACCAACAGTGTAAAAGTGTTCCTATTTCTCCACATCCTCTCCAGCACCTGTTGTTTCCTGACTTTTGAATGATCGCCATTCTAACTGGTGTGAGATGGTATCTCATTGTGGTTTTGATTTGCATTTCTCTGATGGTCAGTGATGATGAGCATTTTTGGGAACTGAACAATGAGATCACTTGGACTCGGGAAGGGGGACATCACACACTGGGGCCTATCATGGGGAGGGGGGAGGAGGGAGGGATTGCATTGGGAGTTATACCTGATGTAAATGATGAGTTGATGGGTGCTGACAAGTTGATGGGTGCAGCACACCAACATGGCACAAGTATACATATGTAACAATCCTGCATGTTATGCACATGTACCCTAGAACTGAAAGTATAATAATAACAAAAAATGAATACATTAAAAAAAAAGATGAGATGATTGTTAATCTTTCATCCGTTTCTTTTTTAAAAAAATGCATTTGCAGCAAATCAAGAGTAACAAGATTTTGAAAACTGGAACAAAATATCTGAACAGCCAATATACTTTAGGATAATTTTCTAATGTTCTATGAAAATAGGCAAATCAATACAAGGTGAAAATGTTTTCTTTATTTCTAGAGATGTTGGTTATATATCAAACCCAGTTCATCCATGAATGTTAAATAGACATTTGGTATCCACACAAATTTAAACAAATAATTCAGGAGACATCAAGTTATTTTTTTGTAGTTACGGTGCTCAGATGGGCATTTATTGAACACTGGAAACTTCTTATTCTACAAGTCACATAACTGGCATATGAACATTCACATAATATTATGGATGATAGTTGCCATTATTGAAAAATCAACATTTATTCTTACTATGGAAATTGTATGTTTAGTATCTCATTTTGTCTATGCAGTTGCAGTATGAAGCAGGTACTATTAGTGTTTCCAGCTAATAAGTGATTATAGAAATGAGTAGAGGTTATATTGCTGATTTTTTCTATAGTTAAAATTTCTACCTCTTGAAATAATCCATTAATTTCCCCCCTAAATTTTCTGCTTTGCTTTCCTCATTTTATAATATAATTTAGCTTGATTTTTATTTTAATTAATTCCACTCCTAAGATCAAATGATAGGGTGGGACAATGAGACACAGTGACAGGGAGTTTGAGTAGAGACAAAAGCCACTGGAAGGGAGAGTATTGAATTTGCAAATCTCATGTTGCTTTCACAGGCCACAAAGCCAGATGGTCCGGTTCAGAAGTTTAGTGCCTGGCAGAGAGCTGGGCACAGGATAAATCTTCTGTAAGCCATTTTAAATGAAGAAGTGAATAACCAAATAGAAGAAGTCATAAGACCATCCAGTCTCAAAATAGTTGGAAAGCAGGCCGAAGGAGGCAACATTAGTTTCTGTTTATTGCCTATTTATTACAATACAGTGTATTGACCGACTTTTCATGCTACATTAAATTTCACAAACATTTTATGAAACAGTACACTTTCCAGGTGTGAAACTTGCAGAAAAGCTAGATGTTCTGATTTCATCAGGAAAACCAAATAGATGGATTTAATACATTGTAGAGGTGAGGTTGGGAGGTCTCTAGTGATGCTGTCACTATTTCTTTGTGCTCTGTTTACCTCCAGGAATTTGGATGATTGACATAGGAAACAAGTAATTTGCACACAGTAGTAAGTTGCAGGACTCCCAGGTCCTGGGAGCAGAGTGTCTGTCTAATGTTTCACTACTTTAGGCTCTCACTGTTCCTACGTCAGAGACCAAGACCACAGGCTTTGTGAGCAGATAGGGTAGAGCTAACCCAACATGCAAAAATGACGATTTTTACAACTGAGGAGCAAGACAACACAGACAGATGAAGCCTGCCTGCCTAACTTCGGGGCAGGAGTCCCAGTCTTCAGGGTTTTGTGTAAATGAGGAGAGGCAGGAGTCATAGTTGATACTCAAAGCACTACCAGCAAAGAATTTTGGTCTCAATTCCCACTCTACAGATCATTAGCCACTCAGTTTTTGGCAAATGACTTTTCTTGACTTCAGTTTACTGGTTTCTTCGACTGTAAAGTAGGAGTGTTGAACGTTAGGCTATATGACAGGAATGAATTTTAATAGTTGTCATAAGTATAGATGAGGCTATTTGATCTGCTCAATGTCTGTAATGTCACATCCCAGACCAGTGGAAAGCAGTTAACACTGCAAATATACACGCTAATTTGACTTCTTTTGATTCTATTTTGCATCATGAAGGCAAACTATAATCTCTTATTTATTCATTGCCCATATATTATTTTATTCAGTGAATAGGTAAATGCAGATAGTTTCTAAAATGCCTAATTATTGGAGGAATTAGTTTGAAGGTTTGGATGGGTGTTTCTGTGAGACGAGATGGGGAAGATGGAAATAGAAGAATTAATATTTCCCAGGTTTATTAAAATTTCTTAATGAAGAGTAAACTGACCTTAAAGTAAACCTAACAGGAGTAAACCTACCATGAAGATCGTATGGAATTCCCTCTCTCCATGTTTTCCTCCTAGATAAGAAAAATGTTGAAAATAAGTGTCAAATCATTTAATAATTAACCAGGCATCCTTCATCTAAAATAGTTGATTTACTTGCTAGACTCACATGCACCCTAGACATGCCACAGGAAACTATTCTTTTCCTTTTTTAACTGACTGTGAGCTTGAGAAAATAGAATCGCCTTGTGAGCACTTGCTTTACAAAAGTTGTTCATTAGTTATCCGTCACAGAAAGCCCGCCAGCAGGGTTTGGGGCTATATGTAATTCCAGAAAAGAAATCTTTGGCGTCTTCATATACAAAGGTGTTTCCACTGACCCATTAACGTTGGGCATGCCTTCAGAGAGGCCTCCCAGGGACTGAGTATGTCTGTGTTTGTCAGAGAAGAGATAATTGGCCCCCACAGGAATGAGAGCCATGACCTGAGCTTCCTAAGTGAAACTGTCAGAAAGGCTTCCAGGGTCAGACCTACAGTCTAGGCAGCCTCTACACTCAGTTGCTGACAGTGGAATCAAGAGTTATTTTGCATGAAGTCCTTGAAATCAGGTGAACCACATGGTGTCAAGTTCTGGGTGTCTTTGGTTTCTTGTAACACTATAGCGAGCTCTCCTGTGAATAGCCTAACCATCCTCATCTGCTCTCAGTTCTCCTGTCTCCCAGGTTCCAGTGTTTTCCAGCCTCCTGATCAGTCCCCCTTTACTATTTCCAGTTTCTATTTAGTTTTTCTCCTTATCCCAAGTTTTCATTTCTACTTAGAACATCTTCAACAAAGTATGGCACTTCCAATAATTTGATCTGAATGAGGAGTAAGACTTAGGCTAAAAGAGTAGATCGTTTTGACATTACTTCTTTTCTCCCTCTATTTTCTATATTCACAGATGTAATAGTAAACAAAATGTCTTGGGTTTCTGTACAGCTTTATAAGGTTTTAAAATGCTTTTTAAATGAATAACATAATGCCATATTTTGTCAATAAGGACATGACCATGATGTGGTACAAAAACTACATACAACCTTTGGAAACAATAGTTTCAAGTTCAGTTCTAGCTTTACCGAGTATTTGGTACCAGAGAGAAAGGCAAAATGCTCATGATCCACTCTAGCTTCAGTTTTCTTATTTGTAAAATAGAAATAATGACTTGCACCTTGTAATAACCCTAAGTAATGTGATATTGTTAGAGGGGCATATACACAATCTGGCCAAATGGTCATGAGGATGGTGACTTAAAACATTAGGGTCTAAATTTTTTTTTTTTTTCCTTTTTTTTTTTAAGATGGAGTTTTGTTCTTGTTGCTCAGGCTGTAGTGCAATGGTACGATTTTGGCTCACTGCAACCTCTGCTTCCTGGATTCAAGTGATTCTCCTGCCTCAGCTTCCCAATTAGCTGGGATTACAGGCATGTGCCATCATGCTTGGCTAATTTTGTATTTTTAGTAGAGACAGGATTTCGCCATGTTGGCCAGGTTGGTTTTGAACCCCTGACCTCAGGTGATCCACCTGCCTTGGCCTCGGCCTCCCGAAGTGCTAGGATTACAGGTGTGAGCCACCGTGCCTGGCCATTAGAGTCTAAATTCTTATGGTGGCTTATTTAATAATGAATAAAGGTGATTATGATTCAATTCAAACAACATAACTCCTTAATTTAAGTCAACATTTGTTAGAAATTAAGTTGCATGCCTTAAATACGTAGTTAATTTAAATATGCTTGTGTATGTATATGTGGATATAGATAATCTGATTTCTTCAATGTATGAAGACATCCTTTTTAAGATGTTTATGGAACTTAAGATGATAGGATTACTCTTCATAGCTAATTAAAAAAACAAAATGGCAATGTATATTATGAATTCACTAAAACTTTTAGTTACAATTTTGTTAGTCGTAATGGAATCTTTATATTCTTGAAAAATGATCCAAAATGTATGTTCTTTGAAAAGCATGTTACTAGCTTTGTTACAATAGTCAGCATGCATATTGATTTAAGGACTCCTTTACATGACTGTAAAACATGCTCCACATACACACCAGAGTTCCCTCCTTGGCCCACAAATTAGAAGTAACTGTTATACAACAAATTAGGTATGAATTATATGAAATTCCAGTGCTCCTTGACAATTCTTTCTCTCTAGGCTATGAGTGTGGGTCTTAGTTTTAAGCTGATGGGTTAAATTCTGTATGTATGAGCAGATCCACATCCTTTTCTTTTAGCTTTTCTGTCTCATAAGTATTTTGCTGTTTAACTGATCCATCACCATTACATGTGGTTTACTTTTCCATTTCGGAAAAACAATGGTAAAAAATAATATCATGTATATTCCTTCTTAAATAGATTCAATACCCCAGTAAAAACAAACATGAAGTAAATGCCTAATGGCGTGAATCTGAGAGGAGAGTGCTTTTAGTAAATTGAGGCTGTAGACATATTTGAGTAACATTCTGCTATCTTTGCTCTAAAGATACGTGCTAATGGATGGGCAAGAGTAGCATTAATGAGCTCACTCCATTAAATTAGTTCTTTTTTTCTTGTTAAATATCCAAAAGAGAAAGATGGTCCACTTAACTAGGGAAAAAAAAAGTTTCATTTTAGTGCAGTAGAAGCATGATGCATATTTTCTTTCTAATTTAATTTCTAACCATTAAGATTCAATTGTACAAATGACCCACTGAAGCACTTGGAGAGATTAGAAAACTATAAACTGAATGTCGTTTGAATTTGGCTGTCTAGACACCATGATGTTATATAGGGTAATTCAAATTTACCATCATATTTTTATGAGGCCAACAGGAGAAACCCAGTGACTTCTGTGAATAATCACTAATGAGGCCCTCAAATGGAATGTGAGAATTCATCTCTTCTGTGGTTGTTGTTTTTATTAAACACCATATTGGCCAACCCTTCCAATTGCTGTGATTTGAACTTTTGTTTAAATAGTCGAGTTTTCTCTTGGAATCATAGAAAAAGGTCGCTGTCAGTCGGTGGGCTGAGGAAAAAGGATTACAGCTCTAATGAGCCAAATCTGTGCAAATGAGAAAATAATAATCTCCTCATAATTAGAACTCCCTTTTTAAACTAAATGTTGGTCGTGAGTTTTTCAAAAGAAGAAAAATCATTTCATTATTTGGTTAAAAGAATGTTTGGAAATTAATGCCACGGGAAAGGGGGAATTAAAATGACTTCAGCTTGTTTGCCCAAATATGTTCTTTGCTGGAACCTCATCCTAATTTTCTAGTCAAAACAATTGTTGTTTTCCATAAAGATTAGATAGTAAGAAGCGTGCATTGTCTGTTCATGCAGTAGTTAACATTTACTGCATAGAGCAATGACTTTCAGTCTTTCTGAAGACTGTCCTGCCGGAAGGAGGACTAGCACCCCCATTTTACAGATGGAGAAATGGAGTATAGCTTGCTCAGGGCTCAAATTCTTGAAATGATACTAGAAATCAGGACTGTCATCTCCCATGTTCAAATTGTAGATCATTGTAAGCAGCAGCAGCAGCAGCAGTTACAGCAGTGCTGGTAGAGTAAATCGAGAGGAGAAAACATTTCAACAATTCCAGCAGTACTCAGTTTATGAGCAGATTTTATTTGGAAGTCACAACACATAGAAGCATGTGTCTACTTGGTTGTGGGTGGGTGCTCAGGACTGCCCTAGGATATTATGACATGTTACTTAGTAGAGGCATACAATTCTCCTAGGCTGTCCTACCTCCTTTTTTGAGCTTCTCCTGGCACATAAGGGTCTTCTGGGTCGCCTGTGTATCTGAAACCTGACCTTTCTGAGGCTTGAAACCAAGAGAGTTTAGAAGCCGATTTGGAATTAAATAGCCATTTGGAAAACTGTGTTGGAAAAGGCAGCCCCATGAGGGAGTTCAAGCTGAAAGGTAAAACAGTGAAGGTAGAGGATGGGAGCCCTCTTCTGTGGCATGTCACATCACAGTAGAGGAGGATTCCAGCTGAAGAGTGGGTCATTTGTGTGGAGGTTCCTGGAAGAGGGCAGCAATGTTTGCTTGTTTGTCCAGGGTTTCAGGGAAGCCAAAGTTCAAAAGCCAAGGACTTCCCGTGATTAAAGTTCCATTCTCAAGAAAACACTGCTATGCATCATTGTCAATAAGTCACCATGACAAACCAGTAAAACAGGGCAAATACAATCTTATTTTTCATATATTAGTGATGTTCAAAAATGGCCCATTGGCTCATGCCTGCCATCCCAGCACTTTGGGAGGGCAAGATGATAATTACTTGAACCCAAGAGTTCGAGAACAGCCTGGGCAACATAGTGAGATCCTGACTCTGCAAAAATATTAAAATTATAATTTAAAATAATGGCCCATAGGGGTGATGTGGCTGTCCCTAAGATCACAAAACTAGTTGTTATGAGAGCTTGACTTGCTACTCCTGTTATTTGATGATGTGTTGAGGACTAATTGTGGATTGATCCTGTAGAGGCCAGGGGAAGACTTACTCTTCACCTTTTGAAGTTTCACTGAGAAATCAACTGACAAAAAGAAGATTCACTGAAGAAAAGGCATACATATTTATTAGCGTGCACATGGGGAGGACCACAGAGGGATTACCTCCATTCCCCAGTAGGATTCAGAAGCTTATATACAATCTTGAGGTTACAGAAAGAATGGGTGCTTGGATCGTGGCAAAATAGGCTATAGTGGTAAAACACAGGAGGGGACCAGGGAAGAGGAGGCCTGGATAGCAAAAGGTCTTATTTTGTAGATGAGATCAAAGAGATGGTGAGTGTTTCTTTTAGACCTTTAAAGGTGTCAGATATTAAGTTAATCTTTTCTAAATCTGGACAAGAGAAAGCCTGGCTCCATCAATGCACATTTTTTCTACATATGCTCATCTGTCCCACAAAGACAATTTTCAGGGCTACTTCTGTTTGCAGGCCCTCTGAACAGCCATCTCAAAATATGCCAAAGTATATTTTGGGGTAAATTATTTTGGTTTCTTTCAGTTCCTACTTTGAAACTTCAAAAAGTTGCATATAAAAAGGCAAATTGGTAGCTTTGGAGAGATTTGGGTTAGATGTTCTTAGATAAGATAGGCAAAGGAAGGGGAAGACAAACTAGGATAAGCAAAATAAATGAATAAACACATTATTCCATATTATCTTGAATCAGTTTTGTAGTCCAGAGAGTAGATCAGTTACAGCTGTTTTCCATTGTAGGCGGTGCTTTGCCAATGGGCTAGACCTCTATACAGGATGCAGCAAATCCATCTGTAATAAGAGGCATTTCTGTGGAACCTAAGAAAAACAAAGGTTAATATCTGGAGTGGTCTGTAGATTTGTTTTTCTAGAGTCTCTAATGCATCTTCAGATGGCAGTGGCAATCTTTCTGGATTGTGGTTTTAATCAGGTGTTCAAGTAAACTTTATGAGTAGTTCATACATCAGCTGGCAAAAAAAACTGCTTATATATAAGTTGCTCTGATGATTTCTCCCAACATTTATATCAAGTTGTGTAGCTTCAGTGTGCAGAGCTTCAAAAAAAGCACAGTTTTTAGTCTTAAGTGATTCCAGGGCAGAAAAATGGGAGAAAAATTTGAAAACATTAGTTTGGACACTTGTAGCCAGGAAGTAATTCAGGATCCAGTTCAAATTATAGACAAATAAAAAAAACTCCAAAACACTGGTCAGGGCTGGAATCTAACAACACGTGTACTATGATTTTCTTTTGAAACACAATTTATCTCTCCGGTTCCCCTTTTCCACCAAAGACAAATCATGTGTAGTAAGACCATTTGTTTGCAAAATAAATTTTAGTCTTAGAATACTCAGCCTTATTATTTGCATAGAGTGTAGCAAGAATAGTGATTGGCCATATAGGCTCTTTAAAAGTTGGCTTTGCTAGCTGGGCGCTGTGGCTCACGCCTGTAATCCCAGCACTTTGGGAGGTTGAGACAGGCAGATCATGAGGTCAGGAGATTGAGACCATCCTGGCTAACATGGTAAAACCCCATCTCTACTAAAAATAAAAAAAATGAGTCAGGTGTGATGGCATATGCCTGTAGTCCCAGCTGCTCTGGAGGCCGAGGCAGGAGAATTGCTAGAACCTGGGAGGTGGAGGTTGCAGTGAGCTGGGATCTCACCACTGCACTCCAGCCTGGGTGACAAAGCAAGAATCCGTCTAAAAAAAAAAAAAGTTGGCTTTGCT
The DNA here is from genome assembly GCF_047675955.1 of Chlorocebus sabaeus. Taxonomy (NCBI): domain Eukaryota; kingdom Metazoa; phylum Chordata; class Mammalia; order Primates; family Cercopithecidae; genus Chlorocebus; species Chlorocebus sabaeus. Next base: position 30,033,235 of record NC_132921.1, on the reverse strand, counting down.
GTGACTTTTTCATAATGAATCTCAGGTTAGACTTTTAAAAGCCTCTGGAGGCTACAAAGCCAAGCTAAGTATTTGGCATCAGACCGTGCCTATAACACTTATATGAGTTGAGTGAATTTCTGTTTTCTAGAGGTTTCTAAATATCTTGAGGTTCCTGGGCCTTTCAGAAAGTGACATTCTTTCTTACTGCAAGATCAGGAACCTTATATGGAAACAATGTAGACAAGGTACCAGGCCAGCCTTTCCAAGGGGCTTTTTATTGGCTCTATAAAGTCAACTTCAGTTCCTCAAAGCAGTCTTGTCATATCTGAAAATAAGCCATTCCAGTCAAAGCCATTACCAGTCAAAGCCTTGATAAAATAACTAGTACCTACAAGTGTATCTTCTTACAGAAGAAAATTATTTTTATTGAACCTATGTAAACAATGATATTACCATAAAATAGGAATATTCATGAATAGTTTTCAAATTTTGGAGAAATCATGTAGATAGAAAAGTAAATATTTCAATTTTGCCCACAAGAGTGTAGAGTAGTCAATTGTTGTAAGCTATAAAGAAATAATTATTGACTCTGGAAAACAAAATATAAAAAAGAATCAATATTCCAAACAAAAATCATTTTTAAAAAGCGTTTAAGTCCTATGTCAGTTCAGGACCACATAATTAACTTATTCTGCTTGCTGCTGGGTTAGCAATAGTTATAATTACATCGACTTTTAAAATAGAGCCCTGGAAGGTTTCACAAGGTCTAATGACAACATCTCTAAAGTTATCAGAAACCTGTATTCAATAGTATTTTCAGGGTACATTCTATAAAATTTATTGAAGAAGCAAATTTTGGACTGTAGCTGATTGTAAATGGAATTTTGAGAAAAATTAAAGCAATAATTTTCTGTGAATGATAAAGACTTAGAATAGCCATGGGTAAAGATACAATTGACAAACAAACTTTGTTATATTATGGTATACAACAATTTAACATAATCATAATTATGACTGATGACATATCAGAATTTTAAGAATCTCATACAGTTTTAGAACACATATTAATAACATGTTTATAGAAATATAACTTGAATAAAGTTAACTCCATATTTTGACAATGCTTTCCATATGATTTTTACATACCAGATAACCTCATATGTCTTTCTTAGGCTTCCTTGAGTTATTTTTGGAATTTCCAAAAGTTAATTCAAGGTCAAAAAGACAATTTTAGAATTTGAAATTTAATTTTGGAAGTTTGTCAAATGTCAAAGGTTTAAAACACTTCATATCAAAATAATAAAAGTTTAAAATACTTGAAAATAGGATCACAGGTCACTGTAAAATAATCATTTAGCTAAAGTGATAATTAAAAATATATATATATATATTTAGGCCAGGCATGATGACTCACACCTGTAATCCCAGCACGTTGGGAGGCTGGGGTAGGCGGATCTCCTGAGGTCAAGAATTGGAGACCAGCCTGTGCAACATGCTGAAACCCCATGTCTACTAAAAATACAAAAATTAGCTGGGCATGGTGGCATGTGCCTGTAGTTCCAGCTACTTGGGAGGGTGAGCCAGGAGAATCACTTAAACCCAGAAGAGGATGCAGTGAGCTGAGATTGTGCCACTGCACTTCAGCCTGGGCAACAGAGCAAGACTCTTGTCTCCAAAAAAGAAAAATAAATAAAAAATAATATATTCAAACTTCAAAAGCACTTACTGTTTTTCAAAGAGGAGAATCAGGTTTCCAAATAATCAAAAGACTGAATAAAGAAAATATGAGATCAACAGAATCTTTCCCTTGAGTCCTTCCTTCTTTGTTTTCTTTAGTTTACTTAAAAGATAGATAAAAATATTTTACTATGTCTTGTTAATGTTACACAAATAACTTGTTCCAAGGAGAAACCTAAATTCTACCTTTCCATCAGTATATTATTAATGCTAAAGCTAATTTTAATAAAATTTTGTTTCAGTTAGCTTTGACCAGAGAAGATAAGAATTTTACAAACCTTTTATAACCTCTTACAATTTTTCCTGTTTTATTTCTCTAATTTTTATATTCATCCAGTTTCATCTATATTCATTAAATAAAATTTAAAACAACTTTTAAACAACTTTTAAAAACCTTTAAATTAGACAAAATTTCTATTCCCTTAATGAAAACCACATTCTCATGCTTTCTTATAACATTTCTTACCAAAAATATATCTCACTTTTCCTATACACTTTGCATACAGAATTGTTTCTCTTATATCTAGTAGTTTTAATCACACATATTAATCAGAGTGTTGATACCTGTAACCCTAATTTTCAGTGAAAACTTAGGAAATAAGTAATTTTAACTGTCAGTCATATACTAACAATTTATAAATACATATCCTATGTCTTAAAAGCATAAGCTTTCTATAGAATAATTTTTCTATATGGAACAGGACATATTTACTAGCAGACCTACATAACTTTTGTTTTTAAGAAATAAGCCAAAAGCGTATGAGCTTAAACTCATATTTAGTAATTAATATCTTAGCATTATATCTTATTTTGAAACGATCTAGATGTTCAATGATTATTCATCATTTAATTTCGCTTAAACTCTATGTGCATAGTTACCAAAAATTTTTGAGAAACCTTTTTAAAATAAATATATGATATAACTATTATTAAAAGTTTATGAATGTTTATCTCATTTACAGCTATTTAATCTATTTTTAAAAACTGTGTTTGGAAAATTTCATAAGACAAATCTAACCATCATCTCAAGGTAAATTTTCTATTAATCATTTTTGTATGACCCTCTGTTAGGCAAGTATCATAAAAGCAAGGACCTTAAAATTAAAAACATACATATTTCGTTCATAACTCAGCAGACTTACTTTTATTAAGCTAATAATATTAAACTAGTATTATTTACCAGAAGATTGCTAAAGTAATGCAAACTTGAAATGCGTTTAGGCTTATTTACTTAAAAAATTATGAGTGGTCATTTGTAAGTCAATTTGGTACCATGTAGACAATATACAAATAGACATGTATACACATGTATATACAAAAATACAGATATAAAGATCTTAGAGCTTTCATTTTTAGAATTTTAGCCATGAGTCAAGTAAAACTGACTAGTTTAAAAGGGCAGTTAGATTAAAACTGTATCTCTGTAACTGGAACAACTTAAAATTTATTTCTTCCACATGGCCAAAGCCTAAGTTTCAGAGAAAATGGGGTAGCAAATTTACATCTGAAAGCACAGAAAGAATTGAAGCTTTTTCAAGAAGTCTGGGTATGTTAGAGAAAGATTAAAAATGGATGCCAAGATAACATAAAATCATAAGAATTTATCACAGTGTTTTACAAGGAAACATACAGATGAGCCTACAGAAAGTTTAGAAAACTTCACAAAATAATAAGCTAAATGCAAGAAAGTCATATTTTGGAGACCAATCTAGTTTGATATGTGGCTTTTTAATACAGTTTCCATTTTTTTAAATTTAATTTTTTTATTATACTTTAAGTTCTGGGATATATGTGCAGAACATGCAGGTTTGTTACATAGGTATACACGTACCATGGTGGTTTGCTGCACCTATCAATCCGTCATCTACATTAGGTATTTCTCCTAATGCTATCCCTCCCCTAGCCCCCACCCCCTGACAGGCCCCAGTGTGTGATATTCCCCTCCCTGTGTCCATGCGTTTTCATTGTTCAGCTCCCACTTATGAGTGAGAACATGTGGTGTTTGGTTTTCTGTTCTGTGTTAGTTTGCTGAGAACGATGGTTTCCAGCTGCATCCATGTGCATGCAAAGGACAGGAACTCATCCTTTCTTATGGCTGCATAGTATTCCATGGTATACATGTGCCACATTTTCTTTATCTGGTCTATCATTGATGGGCATTTGGGTTAGTTCCAAGTCTTTGCTATTGTGAACAGTGCTGCAATAAACATATGTGTGCATGTGTCTTTATAGCAGAACGATTTATAATCTTTTGGGTATATACCCAGTAATGGGATTGCTGGGTCAAATTTTATTTCTGGTTCTAGATCCTTGAGGAATCACCACACTGTCTTTCACAATGGTTGAACTAATTTACGCTCCCACCAACAGTGTGAAAGTGTTCCTATTTCTCCACATCCTCTCCAGCATCTGTTGTTCCTGACTTTTTAATGATCATCATTCTAACTGGTGTGAGATGGTATCTCATTGTGGTTTTGATTTGCATTTCTCTAATGGCCAGTGATGATAAGCTTTTTTCCATGTTTGTTAGCCACATAAATGTTTTCTTTTGAGAAGTGTCTGTTCATATCCTTTGCCCACTTTTTGATGGGGTTGTTTTTTTCTTGTAAATTTATTTAAGTTCCTTGTAGATTCTGGTTATTAGCCCTTTGTCAGATGGACAGATTGCAAAATTTTTCTCCCATTCTGTAGGTTCCCTATTCACTCTGATGATAGTTTTTGCTGTGCAGAATCTCTTTAGTTTAATTAGATTGAATTTGTCAATTTTGGCTTTTGTTGCCATTGCTTTTGGTGGTTTAGTCATGAAGTCTTTGCCCATACCTATGTCCTGAATAGTATTGCCTGGGTTTTCTTCTAGGGTTTGTTATGGTTTTAGGTCTGACATTTAAATCTTTAATCCATCTTGAGTTAATTTTTGTATAAGGTGTAAGGAAATGGTCCAGTTTCAGTTTTCTGCATATGGCTAGCTGGTTTTCCCAATGCCATTGATTAAACAAGGAATCTTTTCCTCTTTGCTTGTTATTGTCAGGTTTCTTAAAGATCAGATGTGTGGTGTTATTTCTGAGGCCAATGTTCTGTTCCATTGGTCTATATATCTGTTTTGATACCAATACCATGCTGTTTTGGTTACTGTAGCCTTATAGTATAATTTAAGTCAGGTAGCATGATGTCTCCAGCTTTGTTCTTTTTGCTTAGGATTGTCTTGGCTGTAGTGGCTCTTTTTTAGTTCCATATGAACTTTAAAGTAGTTTTTTCTAATTCTTTGAAGAAAGTCAATGGTAGCTTGATGGGGATAGCATTGGATCTATAAATTACTTTGGGCAGTATGGCCATTTTCACAATACTGATTCTTCCTATCCATGAGCATGGAATGTTTTTCCATTTGTTTGTGTCCTCTCATTTCCTTGAGCAGTGGTTTGTAGTCCTCCTTGAAGAGGTCCTTTGCATCCCTTGTAAGTTGTATTCCTAGGTATTTTATTCTCTTTGTAGCAATTGTGAATGGGAGTTCACTCATGATTTGGCTCTCTGTTTGTCTATTATTGGTGTATAGGAATGCTTATGATTTTTGCATATTGATTTTGTATCCTGAGACTTTGCTGAAGTTGCTTGTCAGCTTAAGGAGATTTGGGGCTGAGACAATGGGGTTTTCTCAAGATACAATCATGTCATCTGCAAATAGAGACAATTTGACTTCCTCTCTTCCTATTTGAATACCCTTTATTTTTTTCTCTTGCCTGATTGCCCTGGCCAGAACTTCCAATACTATGTTGAATAGGAGTTGTGAGAGAGGGCATCCTTGTCTTGTGCCAGTTTTCAAAGGGAATGGTTCCAGCCTTTGCCCATTCAGTATGATAGTGGCTGTGGGTTTGTCATAAATAGCTCTTATTATTTTGAGATATGTTCCATCAATACCTAGTTTTTGAGAGTTTTTAGCATGAAGGGGTGGGGAATTTTATCGAAGGCCTTTTGTGCATCTATTGAGACAATCGTGGTTTTTGTCATTGGTTCTGTTTATGTGATGAACTATGTTTATTGATTTCCATATGTTGAACTAGCCTTGCATCCCAGGCTTGAAGCTGACTTGATCCTGGTGGATAAGCTTTTTGATGTGCTGCTGGATTTGGTTTACCAGTGTTTTATTGAGGATTTTCATATCGATGTTCATCAGGGATATTGACCTGAAATTTTCTTTTTTTGTTGTGTCTCTGCCAGGTTTTGGTATCAGGATGATGCTGGCCTCATAAAATGAGTTAGGGAAGATTCCCTCTTTTTCAATTGTTTGGAGTAGTTTCGGAAGAAACGGTACCAGCTCCTCTTTTTACCTCTGGTAGAATTTGGCTGTGAATCTGCCTCCTCTTAGGCTTTTTTGGTTAATTGAGGCTATTACTGCCTCAATTTCAGAACTTGTTTTTGGTCTATTCAGGGATTCGTCTTCTTCCTAGTTTAGTCTTGGGAGGGCGTATGTGTCCAGGAATGTATCTGTTTCTTCTAGATTTTCTAGTTTATTTGCATAGGGGTGTTTATAATATTCTCTGATGGTAGTTTGTGTTTCTGTGGGATCAGTGGTGATATCTTGACTATCAGCTTTTAATTAAGCTGACTTATGACCATACAGCTTTCTAAAATAAATTCTTTAAAATCTACTGCAATGTGGAGAAGACTTTATTGCGAATCCTACAGGGCATTCTAAGTAGGCTGTCTGAATATACAAAGAATTTTCACTTTGTTTTAGGTCAGATTTTTGCTCATTAACTTGGGCAAGAGAGTTTCTAAGGCTAACCATGATATTATTATATATCTGCCTTTTAATTTGATCTTCCCCAAAATACAAATAAGGCAGTTGTTTTGAATGAGATTGCTAATATGTGTATGTGTATATATATATATATATATGTGTGTGTGTGTGTGTATTTGTATATATATGTGTATATACATATTTTAAAATTTAGGTGTCTTTTTAATTTAACAGAGTCACCTTTTGGTCACTGATGATTAGGAGTTTTACTGGTGTACTTGTTCTAATAGCAACCTGATAGCCTTTTCATGGAAAGCCCATGGTGTAATTTTTCAGGTATAAAATAAGTTAAAAATGGGTTTAATGGAGAGGGCATAGAGGAGGGAATCTTAATGATTTTTCCTCCAAAAAAATTACTCCCAGAAATAGGCTAAGATTGCCAAAGACTTCTGTTGCCACAGACAGTTAAGTATGGCATTTGTATGTGTAGCATCTCTGATAACCTACAAATTGGTGGAGTGCTGCCAGTAATGAAACCGCTGTTGCAAAAGTATGACAGTAAGAGAAATTTGACATGGCTGACTCCATCTTGCTTCCAGCACAGGCTGGCTGTGTTTGCTCATTCCTGGGCATGGACCAAGTTAATCTGGGGAGAAATTTAGTTTACAGTTAAATAACAGTGTTATGGGATCTTTGGGGTGTCATTTTCATGGCTGTAAAGCTCTGTGGCCGGTGGCACCTTTGCCCAAGTTTTGCTTAGGCCTGCTGGGCTCATTCTGCCCATTCAGCCTGGTGGTCAGTGCTTGGCACACACTACTGGCTTGAATCCCATGCCTCCAAGGGAGACTATGAGTCAGGTGGGGAGCACAGAGGGGTGTGGGAATGAGCATGGGGTCCAGCCACTGCGCACAGTCAGACACACCAGCTGCTGCTATGGTGCAGGAAGCTCCAGGTGCTAGCATGGGCACCAGTTCTCTGCAAGGCTGCAGCTGGACCAGGTGCACCACAAGCAGCTTCCCCAGCTGGCTGTGGTGAACATGGTGTCATCTGGAATACTGGAGATGCCAGGAACTGCAGTGCCCCAAAGAGGGAGACACAGCCCTGGCTCTTGAAGCTCCCAGGTCTAGGATCCCTGAAGGACCACAGCTATTCTCTCCTTCCCTTTGCCTGCAATGTGGCAAGCAGGGGTCATATTTCAACTGTTTGTGTTATAGCTCTTTTAACCTCGTCATTTGTTGGTTCCCAAGTTCTTGTCTTGCAACCAGGAAGAATAAGTTATGCAGACAAGTGGAAGGTGAGCAAGATGAAGAGGAGTTTTATTGACAATAGAACAATAGAACAGCTCAGAGGAGACCCACAGTAGACAGCCCCTCTTTGTAGCTGGGGTGTCCTGATAACTCTCAGCAGAGAGGGTAGCTCCTCTTTGCAGCTGGTCATCCTGTTGTCTGCTCTGCTCTGGCTAAGCCCGGGGCTTTTATGATCCTCAGAGGGGACGAAGTGTGCCTGCATTGGTCCATATTTGGACCAGGAAAAGGCACCACAAGTTTCCACTCAGGTCACAGGACTGGCAGCCTGGCCTCCAGCCTTCAAGCCCTTCCTGGCTTGAAGGTGGGGCCTCACCGTACACCCACCCCCTTCTGCCCAGGAGCCTGTCTGCCTCATGCCGCTGTCCATGGCACCCAAGCTGCTCACGCTGAGGGGCACTGGCAGGACAGCACCGAGCTGCCCTCAGTCCTCCCTTGGCTTCCCCTCATGCTCGTCAGCACCCAAAGTCTAGAGGGGGCTGAAGTCTGCTGGCGTGTAAGCACTGCCCTGAGTGTGTGCACTCCTGGCTGGGCTGTAACAGCCCAGTCTTGACCCCAACCCTGCTCCAATATTGCAGTGGGTGCCAGGAGCTAGGAGAGGCCGGACGGAGGGAACAGGCAGCCCCAAGTGTGGGGGGTAAAGGGGACCTTCTCAGGCCCCCAAGGATACAGAGTGCAGAGATACCTGTCCCGCACCAGGGAGGGCAAGGCTCCTGCCCGCTCTGTGGAATGTGCAGGCATTCTCAGCCATGACTCCTCTCATCCTGGGGTGGGGGCTCCAGGTCCTCACTGGGCCCCGCTCTGTCTGCTCCTCCAAGCCCAAGCACACTGTTCCCCTGCCAGTGGGAGACTTGGCCTAGCCCCATCACAGTAGCTCTCAGGGCTGGCGGCAGGCTCTTGGGGGTGGGGCTCCGGGGAGTGCAGACGACCTGCGGCCCAGATCTGCCTCCTCCTTGTACCCTCCCTGCAGGTGGTGGGCAAGAGTGGTGACGCGGGGACAGTCCGGAGTAGTGGAGGCTCCAGGCCTGGTAGCAGGCCCCGTGGGGGTGGGCGCTATGCTGTCAACTGACTTGGGGACATGGGGCACAGGGGACCCACCAATGTCATTGCTGCTCCTGCAGCTACTGCTGCCACCACCACTCACACCTTCCCACATCAGCTGGAGCGATGGCAGCCACTGCTCTGGATTGCCCACCGCTGCCATCTACAGCCCTTCCCAAAAACTAAACTGTTCTTGTAAAACTGATGAAAGGCCACTAAGTTAGAAGCGTGAGAGGGGCTTTAATTCTAAATAATACCAGCCATTATTCCAGAGTCCATAAGATTCACAACTTCCTCAATTACTCTTGCGGATAAGATCACTATTGTAGAATCTAAGATTGACCTTTTGAGAAATCTTTTCACATTTCTGCAGTTTTGACAACCAGATAGTCCCACCTTGACCTGCCAGTCAGTACTGTGCCCCGCCCGCCCCCCACCCAGCAACTGACTCAGCAAAATAGGACAGCTGGGTTCATTCTGATTTCGTCTCTGACCCAAACAATCATCACGCTCCCTACCCTAGCCCCCTATCCACCAAACTATCTTGGAAAAACTCCTAACCTCTGAGCCTTCAGGGAGATTGATTTGAATAAAAACTTGGTCTCCCATGTTGCATAGCCAGCTTCACATCAATTAGGCTCTTCACTGCAATGCCATGGTCTCAGTGAGTTGATTTTGTTTGTGCAGTGGGCAGGAATAACCTTTAGGGCAGTTACAGTCACAGATCTGTTAATCTGTGACATAGAATAAGCCTCCCCGGCACTGGACTTTTCCAGCACTAACCAGACAACAAAGGTTGACATGACAAAAGCCCCAAAGGGATGAGACTTCTTAAGATGAACACCTGCAAGAGGTTTACACATTCAGAACAAAAATTGTGCTACTTAAAATCTTACATATCTTGGATTCTCAACCATTTTCAGACTGGCCACCTGGACATGACCTCAAAATCATGCTTCAAGCCCAACCCCAGCCCCTCCACGGTAGAAACCAAGAGAGTGTGCTCCCACTTGGTCACCAATCTCTCAACGACATAAAACAAGATGAGATAGAACGGTGTCTTTTTTTTTTATTTCGGCTGCCCACAGCAAAGTTTATAGATGCTGGTATGATCAGAACTGCAAAACTGAACAGTCTGTAGGACTGGTTTGAATAACAGACTTATGGGGGTTTTAGGCTCACATTCTACCCTGCGTTACCCCCCCCCCCCTTTTTTTTTTTCCTTTGGAGATGGAATCTCACTTTCGTTTTGCTGCCCAGGCTGGAGCACAGTGACATGATCATAGCTCACTGACACCTTGAATTCCTAGGCTCAAGCAATCCTCCTACCTTCATAGCTGGAACTACAGGTGCACACCACTGTGCCTAGCTAATTTTTAAATGTTTTGTAGAGAAAGGATCTTGTCATCTTGCCCAGGCTGGTCTTAAACTGGGCTCAAGCAGTCATCCTACCTTGACCTCCCAAAGTGGTGCCCCTCTTTGTGAAAAAACAACACAGAAAGACAAAGGACAAGACTATTTCTAGGATGAAAGGGATGAAAAAAAGTATGACTATTCATAGCAGAAAGTACACCAGAGTTGCTACACTCAAGATAATCACACAAATTCTTTTCTCTCATTAATCAAGATTTTGCAGAAGAAAAATAGAGACATTTATTTTTTTCCTCTGCTTGAGTGAATGTCTACTGGTATGTCAGGTCCTGGGTTCCCTTAACTGTGGCTTCCAGAAAAGCAGAGTTTTGGTATATGCTCGTAGTCCCAAAACTGTAGGGCCAAGGGAAAAACTTTTCCTTTGCCTCTGAAGTTTCATTGAAAAATAAACTCATATAAGGCAGATTAATAAAATAAAAGGCATACATATTTATTTACAGGAACATGGGAGAGGACCACAGAGGGATTATCCCCACTCCCCAATTGAGTTCAGAAGCTTATATTCAATCTTGAGGTTACAGAAAGAATAGGGGCTTGGATGGTGGCAAAATAGGTTATGGGAGAAGAAAAAGACACTTGGCTAGCAAAGGTGAGTGGTCTTATTATTTAGATGAAATCTCACAGGTAGCAGCCTTCAGAGAGAATACACAATGGTGAATGTTTCTTTCAGAACTCTAAAAGTGTCAGAAGCTCAGTTAATCTTTTCTAAGTCTGGACAAGGGAAAACCTCAGAGAAAGCCCAGTTCCATCAGTACAGATTTTCTCTGCAGATGCCTCTCTACCCCAGAGACAGTTTTCAGGGCTGCTTCTGTTTGCTGGCCCTCTGAACAGCCATCTCAAAATATGTCAAAGTATATTTTGTGGTGAAATATTTTTGTTTCCTTCAATCTGATGCCAAACCACTTTATAAAAAGAACAGGAGACTCATCTCTGTCTTTGTTATTTTACATGGTCTGTGATAGACATTACTGATAAAGTTGAACGTGTCCAGGAAATGTGATAAAGTAAGAACCCTCATTGCAAAGACTTTGCTCATGCTGGCAGCTGTTCTTGGCATTAAGAAAACAATATTAATGCACTGATCTGCTGATTATATTTCATTATAAATAGGGGTTAGTGGCCCTAAAGAGAGGGCTTTGATCATTTGTAAGAGCTCAGTAATTACATAACACTTGAAAAAGTCTTCACCACATTTTTTTATTTCTTTGGCCACCTCTGGTCACTTCAAGTTAGAAATAAAATTATAAAAAATAAGCTATTATGTTTTCATCAACAAACTAATGTAAAAAGGCTTTTAGAAAATCTTTAAATTATCCCAGATAAACAATGCTAATCCTACTGACAGACTATTTGCAATATAAGAATAATACTGTCCATCTGACAATTTGAAATCAGTGACAGGCTGATTTTTAAAAAGTGTGTTACAAAATATCCTACAAAATATCTTCACCTTCCCACAAGTCTCATCCAAAGCCACTCCAAGATAAACTATAAGACAAGTCTCTCAGTGTTTATGAGTCAAATTTCCCTCCTAGTCTTTCTTCTTCAACATTTGCTAGATTTGTCCTGCTTTCTACCTCCCAGTCAACAATGTACAGAGGTCGGGACCGAAGCATCTCATTCATCCAACAGAGAGCTATGGAACCTCAGCCATATGCTCAGGCATTATCCCAGCCTTGGAAATAGAGCCAATATGTAGAAAATACAGACACATCAGTCAGCAGATATATACACCAGCTTGCCTGGTGTATATGAAATGAAATGGACTGTTTTTGGCTATTCCATCCCTCTTCCATTCAACTTGGAGTATAGCTTTAGTATTTAAAACCTTTTGGCCCTGTCAAACCATACGGACTTGAGTGGCTAGATAAACCACAAGAGGTTTGGTCATTTGTCAATAGGTTTATCAAAGTTAACATATTTAGTATCTATAGAACCCTATGATTCACTGAGGGGGTAAACAGATCAGTCAACATAGCGAATACAGCTGATTTAGCATGGCTTTTTCTTCCTAAACTACATTGCTGTCTTGTGGGTATATGACAATCAAAGTCAGTAACACAGAAGGTGGCATAAGTAGATTAGTACTTACCAGATCGATGATATTGACATGAGTGATATGAGTATAGATGAGGGATGGAAATGAAAGTTTTCCGTGAGTAGAATATGAATATCTGCTAATGAGTGATTGTCCCTCAGTTCAAAATCCTATGAAAGTAAGTTGTTGGCTGGGCACGGTGGCTCAAGCCTGTAATCCCAGCACTTTGGGAGGCCGAGACGGGTGGATCACGAGGTCAGGAGATCGAGACCATTCTGGCTAACACAGTGAAACCCCGTCTCTACTAAAAATATACAAAAAACTAGCCGGCGAGGTGGCGGGCACCTGTAGTCCCAGCTACTCGGGAGGCTGAGGCAGGAGAATGGCGTGGTGAGCTGAGCTCTGCCAGGAGGCAGAGCTTGCAGTGAGCTGAGATCCGGCCACTGCACTCCAGCCTGGGCGACAGAGCGAGACTCCATCTCAAAAAAAAAAAAAAAAAAAAAAAGTAAGTTGTTAAGATGAAGATTTTTCTATCCAGGGTGTTTTAGAAAGGAAGGTGTAAGGATTTGATCTAAAATACTTTCCTTTTGTTCTCAACTCTCTTACCCAGACTTCATTCTACTTTTTCTTTTTTTCATGATCAAAAATCAATTAGTATAGTACTTGTATTTTCATCCTTTGTTATATAAAAATCCATGTTTTTTTTTGAGAGATAAAGTTAAATTCCTTATGGCTATCTCTGGGATTAAAACACATATCATAAACTTAAACTGACTAAAATGTTTTCAATATAACAGGAGGTAAATACACTCCTGTAAAACACTAGTAAGTGTTAGTAATATTTTGAAAAATGAACCAAATCTTATAAGCCAATTACTTTTAATGACAGACAAAGAAGAACTATCTTTATGGCTTAAAAACATTACAAAGGCCCATTTAACTTTATAAAATGATTTTCAAAATGGCCAAATTTTAATTCTGCAAAATAATTAAGCTATCATAGGGACTTCTTTATAATCAAAATTGACCATTGTCAATGGTACCGTAAAAGTATTTAAATACAAAAATAAAACTGTTTTGAGTTGTAATCAATTTTTAGTCTATTATTCTTTATTCCCAGGCATTATACTTACTTAGGAAATGTTGAATATCCTTTGACCAAAAGTTTTCAGGTTTAATTTTTCATCTAGTTCTCCATCTTGTCTACATTATGTCTCTTTTTTTATGGGTCTCTATTTTTATCACACATGTTCTTTAATTTTTAACAACAATGGTGTGTTTTTGTTTTGGATTTTGAAAATGTTTGGTATTTTGTTTAATGAAATGGCCATTGAGATGCAGCCACAAGAGGAGACAGAGGAAAGGCTCAGGAATAAAACAAAGTTTATTATATTTAGAGGTCATAGAGAAAGAAGGCAGGCCACACTACATAGGGCCACAGGGGAAAGAAACCAGATTGGTTAGGAAAGAGAAGACGGGAGTGAAGGGGAGGTTTAGTCTAGAACCTTTATTGGTTTTTTTTGGGAAATGCAAGGCAGGGAAGAGTGAACAGTTTAGAATTGGCTAGGTATAATTTTGGTGGACTTTGGACTGTGGGGTGGTCCCTGATTGTTTGGCATCTGACTTTGGGATGACTAAGGCAGAGGAATATTGCCTTCCGGGGATGTTTGGGCCAGATAGAGGAAGTATGGCTTTAGATTGGTTGATCTGTACATCAAATAAATGTTCCAGGCTAGGTCCTTTGCTCTCTCTGGAATTGACTAACTCAAGGAGCAGTAATTTCTCACCACCCAGAAAGGCTTTTCAGGATGTCAAAACAATATAATAAACAAAGTTAAAACACAAAACAGCGAAACTTTTTTTTCTGAAAAAAAAAAAAAAAAAGCTACTGGCTGTTATTTCTTGCCAGAATCAATAAAAATTCCTCCCAAAACATTTAAAACTTATCTTCTCTAATTTATTGCTGCAACCTGGTCATCAAACAGCACTAAATGTAACTTGTCTTAATTTTTACCAAAGAAAATTTGGTAGCATTACAATCTGTCTTACTTCGAGAGATATAGATGTGAAATGTAAACATTGAACATAATGTTCTGTGTGAGCTCTAAAAACACTAAGAAATAGATGCAGGAAGTTACATAGAATGGTGGTCTCAAGAATCATCCCCAACTATTGATACAAACTAAACTTGCAGTCAGGGATGCTATAGCATAAAATATTCATGTTGTTATTGGTGCTGAAGGCGACTGCTGATTTATTTGCAATTGGTAGTAAAGAATTCATAACAATGCTATGATGCTCAGCCCTCATAAACCCTGAGAGGCTTCTGTATTTTGCAGGCTTGCAGTTCTGTTGTCATTGCTATAATTTTTTTAAGAAGAAATGAGCTAAGCCTTGTCAGAGCTGACTGCCCTATCTTTTGAAGCTTTTCTTCTCCCAGTTGAAGATAAAGGCAAGGAAACTGGCCTGCCACACAGGTTCCTGGTTCCTGGACCTTCCGGGATCTCTCATTCCTGTCAGTTTGCCTTATCGGACCCCTGCCCAAGGATGAAGAAATCATAACTCATAATGACTTGTTTGAAATATTTTATTCCACACGGGTAAGAGGAACACACTTTAAAATAAAAGGAATGTGTAGTCATCCTTCCTTACATTTCCCTTGCACATATGTCGTGCTGATCTAGTATTCTGATGTTCTTTAGTGAAACAGCATTTATCCAGGGAAATTCTAAGGATATAGGAATCCATCAACTCTAGATTTCTAAGCCAACAAGGAAACAATAGAGGGGAACTAAATCAATCATTTGTCATAAATACAAATGTCACTAATCCAAAGTTGATGGCTACTTTTCTGTTTTTACATCAGAGCCTGGAGAATCTATCATTCATTGATCTGATACTCTTGGTAGCTTTTTCCAGATTCCACATTGGTGCTGATCTATATTCCTTTTCTCAGTGATAAATGCCATTTAGAGTTGTATTATTAATTATTAGGGTTTAATTTTGATAGTTTTACCAAATTTAGCCTATAAAAACATACACTCTTTACTTGATGGCTACATCATTCAACTATTAAATTAAGAAAGCCTTGTATTTACATTAGATGTCAGAGTTTATTAAGAAAACATAGATGTATTTTCTCAAGCCACAGAACTGTGCTTTATAGTGACAATTTCCATATTATGGGCCCATAATGTTTAGGGTTAATTCTGCATTGTAGTGACTAACAGAAGGAATGGTCTGGATCAGTGCTTCTCAAATTGAAATGTACTTATGAAGCCCATAAAGATCTTTGTAAATGCAGATTCTGATTCAGTAGTCTAGGATGAGGTCTGAGAGTCAGTTTCCAGCAGTCATCAAAAACATGAATGTGGGAGCCCACATGCATTGTGCTCAGGAGCTGCCTTAGAGATTTTTGCCTCCCACATCTTCCCTATAAAATTGCCTCTGATGTTGGTTTTTGGGCTGCCCCCTAAAATATACACCTGCCAGTTTATCATCTCTTGTCACAGACCTTCCATCTCCCTAGAATAGTGTTGCTAGATTTACCAAATAAAAATATAGGACACCAGCTAAATTTGAATTTCAGATAAATAATATGTTTTTAGTATAATTATGTCTCAAATATTGCATGGTACACACTTATACTAAAAATGTATTCCTTGTTTACCTGAAATTCAAATTTAACTGGATGACCTGTATTTTATACTGTAATCTTACTCTGGGAAAAAAATGCCTTGATGTAGATTGGTCTAGATCAATCTCAACATTGTTGTCTTGGGATCTGGATACTTGTAGGTTGTGGTAGACCATCTTGTGCATTGTAGGAAGTCTAGTCGCATCTATGACTTCTACTTACCAAACACCTATTACAACCCCACCCCTTGTTGTCACAACTGAAAATGTCTCTAGACATTGGCAATGTCCCTGGGGGACAACGAAAGCAGCCCCAGTTTCAAACTACTGGTCTAGAGGAGGAGAGAGTGTGTGTGTGTGTGTGTGTGTGTGTGTGTGTGTGTTTGTAAATATGTAGGTTGAGAAAACAAAATATTAGTAAAGTTTTCGGCAAGTTGCACTGGCTCACACTTGTAATCCTAGCACTTTGGGAGGATGAGTTGGGTGGATCACTTCAGCCCAGGAGTTTGGGACCATCCTGGGCAACATGGTAAGATTCTCTCTATAAAAAAATACAAAAATTAGCTAGGCATGGTGGTGTGCACCTTTAATCCAAGGTACTTTGGAGGTTGAGATGGGAGGATCACCTGAGCCAGGGGAGGTTGAGGCTTCAGTGAGCCAAGATAGCACTGTTGTACTATAGCCTGGGTGACAGAGTGAGACAATTTCAAAAAAAACACACACACAAAAAAAAGTTAGTAAAGTTTTGGTAACGTGTCTTTCCTTGTCAAATATGATAGGAGAGATGTAATGGGAGTTTCTAAGTTAGTTTCTGTGGAAATCATGATATTAAAAAAATTACAGGCAAATATTTTGTCCTATTTTATCTACTTATGAATAGGTTTCACTATCCCCTATTCTCCCAACACATGTACCAATTAACATTGAAAGCTATATTAATGATAATGTAATGAGCTCACTGTTTTCCTGAGTATTTTGTTCCATTTCTATACCCAAGAAGTGTACATATTTCCTGTGTGTCTCTGGGGTTAAATATAAATTATCTTCCCCAGCATTCATGGTCTTTCAGTGGCTTCTTTCTCCCTCCCCAAAGCTCCCCCCTCCCACTTTGGGTTTTCCTCTATGTTTCCTAACGTTCCTCTCTCACCTGCTTCATCAGGCCATGCAAACCAAACTGACACAGTTCAGTTAACTGAGCATTCCAAGTAATTTCTGACCATGTGCTTTGGTAGTATTGCCCTCCGTTCACACGGCCTCATAGCCATCCTCAAACACATTCTATAAAACCTGACTTTCAAAAAACCCTACTTTATTTCCCTAACCTATAAGAATCACTCTCTTTTCTGGCACCGTCTATAGCACAGCTCACTTTCTCCCTTGGATTAGAAACAGTTACTAACAAGTTATCTCTCATACTCACCTGGGAAGACTTTAGAGTAGGTTTTGGGACTGCATTAATGTTACATTGTCCAAAGCACCATCTAGGAGCAGTCCCCAAGGTATCCTCATATTTAGCTTTTGCACATGCCTTTACTTCTGCTTGGAATGTTTTACTCCTATAGCCTTTTCTGACCTCCCCATTTAAAATGGTTATGACTCTGAGGCAACACACACTAAACCTTCTTTCCTAATTTATTTTTCCCCATGCAGTCATCATTTTCTCTCACATGTTATTTTTACTTATTTGTTTATTATCTGATTCTCCCTAAGAGTATATAGTTTTCACCAGGACAGGTCACTTGTGTCTTCTTCCCGAGTGACTGGAGTAGTCTCTGGCACACTGTAGGTATTCAATAAACAATTGTTGAAAAAGTAATTAATGTGCTGGGATATCTGAAGGTATTTCAAAAGGTGTTGGTCTCAAATATATTTGATACTTGAGAATATCAGTAGAATAATTTTGAAGGGACAAAACTTTCATAGGTGTAGAACGTCTAAAACACACCCAGTCACAAAGTTATCACTTTATAATCCTATCTTGACGTTGTTTCACACAGAAGGCTTAGAGACAAAAAGCTGAAAAGTTGTATTGATTGCAATTTTGGGGAAAGTGTATTAAAAAGACTCCCATGCTTAAACTGCTCTAATACCAGGTGCTGGAAATACCACAATTGCTGATATAACAAATACTATA
Organism: Chlorocebus sabaeus; assembly: GCF_047675955.1. Classification (NCBI taxonomy): domain Eukaryota; kingdom Metazoa; phylum Chordata; class Mammalia; order Primates; family Cercopithecidae; genus Chlorocebus; species Chlorocebus sabaeus. The sequence goes on along the minus strand of NC_132921.1, from coordinate 30,015,197 downwards.
TTACTTGTTACTGGCTGGGTAGCTTTAGAAATCAAATCGGACCTAAAGGAAAGTGGAAGAAAGCTCTTTCATAAACCTTTGCTTCTTTTTCCTTTCCCCTTTTTTATTGTCTTCATAAAAGTTTCATTTGAGGGAATAAAGTGCCCCCTGGGGCTGTGTCTACATGAAACCTTAAGGTATTAAGCATTCATTTTTGTGCAATTGATCACACAGGTCAAACATGCCAAATTGGGAGGTTATTCTCCCAACCACATTAACCAATTATACATGAAATTTCCAGCCCATATGTTGTCTGGTCTTTTTGTTTGTTTGTTTGTTTTGTTTTTTTGGAGATGGTGTTTCACTCTAGCCCAGCCTGGAGTGCAGTGGCACGATCTCTGCTCACTGAAACCTCCACTTCCTGAGTTCAAGCGATTCTTCTGCCTCAGCCTCCTGAGTAGCTGGCACTACAGGCATGTGCCATTATGCCCGGGTAATTTTTGTATTTTTAGTAAAGACGGGGTTTCACCATATTGGCTAGGCTGGTCTCGAACTCCTGACCTCATGGTCTGCCCACCTCAGCCTCCCAAAGTGCTGGGACTACAGGCTTGAACCACCATGCCCAGCCATGTTGTCTGCTCTTTGTCAGGGCTACTGTCGCAGCACAAAAGCAGCCATAAACAATAGATAAACAAATGGACATAATTGTGTCCCAGTTAAACTTTGTTTTATGATATTGAAATTTAAATTTCATATAATCCACATCATGAAATATTTTAAATTTTAAATTTTTGTGGATACATAGTAGGTGTATATATTTAAGGGGTACATGAGGTGTTTTGATATGGACATGCAGTATGTAATAATTATTTCATGGAAAATGGGGTATTCATCCCATCAAACATTTTTCATTTGTGTTACAAATAATCCAGTTATATATTTTTAGTTTTTAAAAAAGTACTATTAGATTATTATTGATTATAGTCGTTCTGTTGTGTTATCAAATAATAGGTCTCATTCATTCTTTTCTTTTTCTTCTTTCTTGAGACAGGGTTTCACTCTGTCGCCTAGGCTGGAGTGCGGTGGCGCATTTCAGCTTCAGCTCACTGCAACTTCTGCCTCCTGGGTTCAAGTAATTCTTGTGCCTCAGCCTCTGTAATAACTGGAATTATAGCCATTCACTACCACACTCAGCTATTTGTGTGTGTGTGTGTGTGTGTATTTTTAGTAGACATGGGGTTTCACCATGTTGGCCAGGTTGGTCTGGAACTTCTGGCCTCGAATGTGTTTGCCTGCCTCAGCCTCCCAAAGTGTTAGGATTACAGGCGTTAGCCACCTTGCCCGGCCTTATTCATTCTTTCTAATTATTTTTTGTATCCCTTAACTATACCTACTCCCCCCGAAACCTCTACTACCTTTCCCAGCCTCTGGTAACCATCCTTCTACTTCTACCATACTTGGTTGCCTGTGCTTATGGGATGTTACTCTCTATTTCCTGAGGTCAATCGTTTTGATTTTTTAGCTCCTACAAATAAGTGAGAACATGTGAAGTTCATATTTGTGTCTGAGTTATTTCACTTAACATAATGACCTCCAGCTCCATTGACGTTGTTGAAAATGACTGACTCTCATTCTTTTTTATGGCTGAATAGTACTCCATTGTGCATATGTACCACATTCTCTTCATTCATTCATCTGTTCTTGGACACTTACGTTGCTTCCAAATCTTGGCTATTGTGAACAGTGCTACCACAAACATGAGAGTGAAGACATCTCTTTGATATACTGATTTCCTTTTTTAGGTATATATGCAGCAGTGGGATTATTGGATTATATGAGAGTTCTATTTTTAGTTTTTTGAGGAACCCACAAACTGTTCTCCATAGGGGCTGTCTAATTTACATTCCCACCAACACTGTAGAAGGGCTCATTTTTCTCCACATCCTCTCCAGCATTTTTATTGCCTGTCTTTGGGATAAAAGCTATTTTAACTGGGATGTCATGATATCTCATTGTAGTTTTGATTTGCATTTTTCGGATGATCAATGATGTTGAGCACTTTTTCATATGTCTTTTTGCCATTTTAATGTCTTTTGAGAAATATTTATTCAAATCTTTTGACCATTTAAAAATTGGATTATTAGATTTTTTTCCTATAAGGTATTTAAGATTCTTATATATTCTGGTTACTAGTCCCTTGTCAGATGGGTAGTTTGCAAATATTTTCTTCCATTCTGTGGGTTTTCTTTTTCATGTTGACTGTTCTTTGCCCAGCAGAAGCTTTTTAACTTGAAGGGATCCTGTTTATCCAATTTTGCTTTGGTTGCTTATGCTTATGGGATGTTACTCAAGAAATTTTTGCCCAGACCAAGATTCTAGAGAGTTTCCCAAAATTTTTACTGTAGTAGTTTCATAGTTTGAAGTCTTACATTTAAGTATTTAATCCATTTTGATTTTCATATATAGCAAGAGATAGGGGTCACATTTCATTCTTCTGCCTGTGAATATCCAGTTTCCCACCACTGTTTACTGTTGAAAATGATTTACTATAAGTATATGGATTTATTGCTGGGTTCTGTATTCTGTTCCATGTGTCTGGATTTATACCAGTACCATGCTGTGTTGCTTACTGTAGCTCTGTAGTATAATTTGAAGTCAGGTAATGTGATTATTTTAGTTTTTTTCTTTTTGCTCAGGACAGCTTTGGCTACTTGGGGTCTTTTATGGTTCCATATAAATTTTAGGATTTTTAAATATTTCTGTGAAGAATGCCATTTGTGCTTTGATAGGGATTACATTAAATCTGTAGATTGCTTTGGATATTGTGGAAATTTTAAAAATATTGATTCTTCCAATCCATGAACATGAAATATCTTTCCATTTTTATGTGTCTTTTAATTTCTTTCATCAGTTTTTAATAGTTTTCATTTTGAGATCTTTCACTTCTTTGGTTAATTTCAAAGTATTTATTTTTATATGTGGTTATGGTAAATGGGATTACTTTTTGATTTCTTTTTCATAATGTTAGTGATTTGTATGTTGATTTTATATCCTGCAACTTTACTGAATGTATTTATCATTTCTAATAGTTGTTTTAGGGATCCTTTAGGTTTTTACAAATATAAGATCATTTCATCTGGAAACAATTTTGGATTTGATTTGCGCTTTCTTTTTTAGTTCTCTAAGATGCATTATTAGGTTATTTATTTGAAGTTTTCATTTCTTTTTGATGTAGACACTTATAACTATGAATTTCCCTCTTGGTAGTGCTTTTACTGTATCTCATAGGTTTTGGCATGTTGTGTTTCCATTACTGTTTGTTTCAACAGATTTTTCAATTTTCTTCTTGATTCAGGAGCATACTGTTTAATTTTCATGTGTTTGTATAGTTTCCAAAATGCCCCTTGTTATTTATTTCTAGTTTGATTCCACTGGGGTTAGAAAAGATGCTTGATATTAGTTCCATTTTTTTGGAATGTTTTCAGACTTGTTTTGTGACCTAACCTATGGTCTATCCTTGAAAATGGTTCATGTCCTGAGGAGAAGAATATGTATTCTGCAGCCATTTCATGAAGTGTTCTGTAAATAGCTGTTAGGCTTATTTGGTCTCTAGCACAGACTAAATCTGATGTTTCTTTGTTGATTTTCTGTCTGGAGGATCTGTCCAATGCTGAAAGTGGGGTGTTGTCCAGCTGTTATCATATTGGTGTCTATCTCTTACTTTAGTGCTAACAATATTTGCTTTATATGTATGGGTGCTCCCGCATTAGATGTGTGTATATTTTCAATTGATATATATGTTCTGCTGAATTGACCCCTTGTCATTATATAATTGACTTGTTTCTCTCTTGCTACAGTTTTGGTCTTGAAATGTATTTTGTCTGATACAATATAGCTACATCTGCTCTTTTTTGGTTTTCATTGGCATGGAGTATCTTTATCTTTTTGTTTTCAGTCCATTTGCATCTTTACAGGTGAAATGTGGTTCTTGTGGGCAACAGATCATTGGATCTTATGTTTTAATCCACTAAGCCAATCTATGTCTTTGGATTGGAGAGTTTAGACCATTTACATTCAATGTTATGAGTGATAAGGAAGGATTATTCCTGTCATTTTGTTATTTGTTTTCTGGTTTTTGTATGTGTCTGTGTGTGGTCTTCTCTTCCTTCATTTCTTTCTGTCTTCCTTTTAGTGAAGGTGATTTTCTCTAGTAGTATATTTTAATTTCTTGCTTTTTATTTTTTGTGTGTCCACTGTATATTTTTCAATTTGAGGTTACCATGAGGCTTGCAAAAACTATCTTACAACTCATTATTTTAAATTGATGGCAACCTAATACTGATTGCATAAGGAAACAAGCAAAAAAGCTAATAAAACTTTGTCCCCTTGCTTTTTAACTTTTCACTGTTTCTCTTTGTGACTTATTGTACTGTCTATGTCTTGAAAAGTTGTGGTATTTACTACTTTTAAGTGGTTCATTGTTTAGTCTTTCTACTTAAGAGTAGTTTATATATTACAATTACAGTGTTATCATATCCTGTGTTTTTCTGTGTGCTACTAGTGAGATTTGTACTTTCAGATCATCTCATATTGCTTATTAACATCTTCTTCTCTCAGATTGAAGAAATTCCTTCAGCATTTCTTGTAGGACAGATCTGGTGTTGATGAAATCCTCAGCTTTTGTGTATCTAGGATGGTCTTTATTTCTCCTTCTTGCTTGAAAGATATTTTCACTGGATATATCATTCTAGGGTAAAAGTTATTTTCCTTCAGCACTTTAAATATGTTATGCCACTTTCTCCTGGCCTGTAAGGTTTCCACTGAAAAGTCTGCTGCCAGACATATTGGAGTTTCATTGTATGTTGTTTCTTTTCTCTTACTGCTTTTATGATCCTTTCTTTATCCTTGATCTTTGGGAGTTTGATTCCTTGAGGTAGTCTTCTTTGGGTTATATCTGATTGGTGCTCTATAAACCTTCTTGTATTTGAATATTGATATCTTTATCTAGATTTGGGAAGTTCTCTGATATTATCCCTTTAAATAAACTTTCTGTTCCTTCCTTTTTTTCTGCTTCCACTTTAAGACCAATGAAAGATTTGCCATTTAAGTCTATTTTCTAGACCTTGTAAGTGTGCTTCATTGTTTTTTATTCCTTTTTCTTTGGTTTCCTCTGTGTATTTTCAAATAGCCTGCCTTCAAGCTCACTAATTGTTTCTTCTGCTTGATCCATTTTGCTATTAAGGGACTGTGATGCATTCTTCAATAGGTCAATTGCATTTTTCATTTCTAGAATTTCTGCTTGATTCTTTCTTGTTATTTTAATCTCTTTGTTAAATTTCTGATAGAATTCTGAATTTCTTTGCTGTATTATGTTTAATTTTGTTGCATTTCTTCAAAACAACTATTTTGAATTCTCTGTCTGAAAGGTAACATATCTCTGTTTCTCCAGAATTGATCCCTGGTGCCTTGCTTAGTTCATTTGGTAAAGTCATGTTTTCCTGGATGGTCCCACTGATTGTAGATGTTCATCAGTATCTGGGCATTGAAGAGTTAAGCATTTATCTTAGTCTTCACAGTCTCAGCTTGTTTGTGCCTATTCTCCTTGGGAAGGCTTTCCAGGTATTCGAAGGAACTTGTGTACAAAGCCTAGTAATGCACTGTTTCCTGCAGACTCATATAGGTACCACTATGGTAGTCTTAGATTTAATCTGAAAGACCTCTCTGGATTACCATGCAGAGACTCTCATTCAGTTTCCTTACTTTGTCTCACATGAAGTCTCTCTTTCTGTGCAGAGCCACCTGGAACTGGGGGTGCGGGGACACAAGCACTCCTGTGGCTACCACCGCTGGGAATGTGCTGGTTCAGATCTGAAGCAAACACAGCACTGGGTCTTGTCTATGGTCTGCTATAACCACTACCTAGCTACCACCTATGTTCACTGAAGGCTGTAGGATTCTGTGATCAGCAAGTAGGCAAGCCAGTTATGTTTGTTCCCCTCCCTTCAGAGTGGCAAGTTCCCTCAGGCCCTAGGTAGGTCCAGAGATGCTGTCTAGGAACCAGGGATTGAAGTCAAAAACCTTAGAAATTTACTTGATGTTCTATTCTACTATGGTTAAGCTGGCACTCAAACCACAAAAGAGTCATTCCCACTCTTTCCTCCCCTGTCCATAGACAGAGGACCCTCTCCCTGTGACCACCACCACCACCAGGCCACACGGGATTCTTCCAGGCCACCACTGATGTTCACTTAAAGCCCAAAGGCTCTTCTGTCAGCTTTTGGTGAATGCTGTTAGGCCTGAGACCCACCCTTCAGGGCAGTGGGCTCCCCTCTGGTCAAGGGCAGGTCCAGACATGCTATCCAAGATCCTATGCCTGGACTCAGGGAACCCAAATGTCCAGTTGGTGCTTTACCCCACTGTGACTGAAGCTGGTACCTAAAGTGCAAGACAAAGTCCCCTTTACTTTTCCCTCTGCTTTCCTCAAACAGAAGGAGTCTTTCATCATAGCCACCGCAGCTGGGAGTGTGTTGGATCACATCTGAAGCCATGACATCTCAGAGCTCTAGGACCTCGTCATACTAACTTGCATCACTGTTGGTTATTAAGGGCTTAAGGGGTCTTTAGTCAGCAGGTGATGAGTCCTGCTATGACTGAGTTCTTCCTGTCTAGGCAGCAGTTCCCTCTTGGACCGTGGTGTGTCTAGAAATGTCATTTTTGAGCTAGACCTTAGAATGTGGCCTTACAACTCTGCCTAGTGCCCTTTTCTACTGTGGTTGAGCTGATATCCAAGATGCAAGACAAAGTCCTCTTTCCTCTATTCTCTCCTCTCCTCAAGCAGAAGGAAGGAGTCGCTTTTGCTTCTGCAAGCTGCACTGCCTGGGGTTGGGAGAAGAGTGCTGCAAGCCCTCTTTTCGCCTCCCCATCCGCTATCTCCCTAGGTCACATGCCATCTGAATCTACTGGCTCTAAGTCCAGTCCAGGACTAGGAATTGCCTAGAAATTGAAGTCTTTGTGTCCTAGAGTGCCTTTTGAGTTTACTTAGAACCCCAGAGCACTTTGGCCCATGGTGGCAAGGCCTGCCAAGAAACTTGAGTTCTGACTGCTAGAATGGGTTATTCCCCTCTGGCTAGACTGGTCCAAATGCTCTGTCCATGAATGGGCACCAGCTGAGCCCAGCAGGGCTTTGCTGTGCACTGTGACAGGGTAGCACTGTGTTCAATGTAAAGCCTCCCCGTCGCTGTGCTGTCTGTACCACAAATGCACAGACTCTCTCTGTGTGCATCTTGCATTATCTGGCAGGCTAAGAATTCCCCTTCTAATGTAACTTGCCTAAGACAAGGTCACATAGCTGTAGTATATTCCTTGTCTTTTTTCCTGTCTATTGGAGGAGGGGGGTCAGGCAAAACCTTGGTCTCTTCTGCTGGGGAAAGGGGGAGGGATGGTGTTGACGATTCAAGACTACTTCCTACCCTCTTCAGAGTCTCTTTAGTGAAATGAAGTTAAAACCATGCACTGTGAGTGCCCACATGATTTTTGGTTCTTCTGATGGTGATTTTGGTGCATAGTTGCTTGTTAAAATTTCGTGTGTGTTGGGGGGGATGGCAAATGTAGGCTTCTTTTTGTTTTTTGTTTTTTTTTAATACTTTAAGTTCTAGGGTACATGTGCACAACGTGCAGGTTTGTTACATATGTATATATGTGCCATGTTTGTGTGCTGCACCCGTTAACTCGTCATTTACATTAGGTATATCTCCTAATGCTATCCCTCCCCACTACCCCCTCCCCACAATAGGACCTGGTGTGTGATGCTTCCCTTCCTGTGTCCAAGTGATCTCATTGTTCAATTCCCACCTATGAGTGAGAACGTGCGGTGTTTGGTTTTCTCTTCTTGTGATAGTTTGCTGAGAATGATGGTTTCCAGCTGCATCCATGTCCCTACAAAGGACACAAACTCATCCGTTTTTATGGCTGCACAGTATTCCATGGTGTACATGTGCCACATTTTCTTAATCCAGTCTGTCACTGATGGATATTTGGGTTGATTCCAAGTCTTTGCTATTATGAATAGTGCTGCAATAAACATACGTGTGCATGTGTCTTTATAGCAGCATGACTTATAATCCTTTGGGTATATACCCAGTAATGCGATGGCTGGGTCAAATGGTATTTCTAGTTCTAGATCCTTGAGGAATCACCACACTGTTTTCCACAATGGTTGAACTAGTTTACAGTCCCACCAACAGTGTAAAAGTGTTCCTATTTCTCCACATCCTCTCCAGCACCTGTTGTTTCCTGATTTTTTAATGTTTGCCATTCTAAATGTAGGCTTCTATTCAGCCATCTTACTCTGCCCTCCTCTTCTTCTTTTTAAAATTATTCTGTTTACCTGTTCTTTGCTTGTAGGTCCCACAAAAACAGGCAGTGGGCTAGATTTTGCCCTTTAGCTGTAGTTTGCTGCCTTCTGCCACAGACTGCTTCAAGATGATAGCAGTGCCCTCTAGGCTCTTCTAGGGTAATCTGAGCATGAACAGATTGGAATGGAGTAGCCATGTGTGTGAGAACACGGGCATGTTAAATGAAAGGCAAGATTTCAAGTCAAACAGCAGCTTGAAGCAGTATTGCAAACTCAGTGCTGAATTTGATCCCTAATTAAGATCTTGTAGATTCTTTGTGCTTTTATCTAAATCCTGTTATCACTCTGCAATTTTTAGGACTATTTAATGCAGGCTCATCTATCCTTGTACTACCTCTTCTAGCATTTTAGAAAAAATCATCATTTAAAAAAAATTATTATCAACATGTATTTGCAGAAATGGAGAGCCAAACATATTATTTTCTATCCTTTGTGCTGCCTAGTGCTTTATATTAGGTTTATTCCATCTGTCTCATCTTAGCTGCAAAAAGATAGTTCCAGCAAAAGGTGAAGGTGTTCAGAGTTTGATACTATGCAATTAAGACTTAAGGATACTAATCTTAAACTTTTATATTTAGATCTTGTCCACAATGATAGAATCAAGAGTCACTTCCCCTCTTATTTATTAACAAATGTTTTAAAAAGTTGCTTACAAATTATATAATCTTTAATGCTTTTATAGTATGATCCCTGTGGATACCAGAGAATATCGTTTCCAAGTCACAAATTTAGGCAATTATTTATCTCAACATGTAGATTTTTTTTTCCTTAAAATGTCAAAATTTGGAATATTCAGTTTCATAGTATAGCTTACCCAACTCTTAATAGCAATTATTGATGTCATGATTTTTTAAATCCAATTTTTCTCAGAATTAGTTTGCAGCCTCTATATCAGCCCAAACCATCTGCTCTTAGATGTGCTGGTTTTTCCAAGCAGGAGAACTTTCTTATGATTTTCACTGAAATAATACAGTACTTTCATTTTGGCAGGGGGAAACTGGGTTTAGCCTTTGAAAGAAAGTCTCTTAAGACACTGATAATGCACTTCCAATTAGTAAAATTAGCCTTTATCACTTAATAAATGAAAAGAGTCTCTCTATCCACTTTATATCACAAAGAATTAAAATCTCCTGTCCTTTGTTTTAATTGGTGATTGAAAATACGTTTTCATCTAAATGCATTAGCACTGAGTGTCCCCTCCCCTGTTGTGCTTCCTGTTTGAAAAGCTAATTAAATGGTCTCATTGCTGATTGGCTGGAAGCCTATACAACTTCCTGGCTGCAGGCCATTAACACCCTGGCCAGAAGTGCTGACAAAAAGATGAAGAGATTTACACCCTCTGATTTCTGTATTAACAACAAGGACAAAACAGTATGTGGTCTTGTCAGTAGATAATACAATTTAAAGATATGATTTCTTTTTCCACAGGTGCATTTGTCTCTGAAAATTAGCAGTTCAGCTTGGTGTGAATAATAAGGCATCTTCTCTGATGAGTTTGAATCATATGAAAAAATCTGTTATGGACAAGTTCAAGGTTTATAAGACTATTACCATTTCTCTAAATGACAGAACCCAAGTCAGCTTATTTCTAGATCTATGTTCTGATTACTTAAAAATAGTACTGGAAATAACAAGCATGAAAATGTTCTATAAAGGCAAAATACATACATATATATAAATATTGCAAAAAAACAGTTTTCTTAATTATGTCAGTTATTAATGTAAGATTACTTTTTAACAACAAGAAACAATGCACTATGATAAGATTGCTTTTCCCAATGAATTCACCACTGATTTTAATAATTTACCATGTATTTTAGCAAGAAAACATGTGGAGCAAGTGTGTATGTCTGTATACAGAAGCCTACATAAAAAGAGAGGGATATATGTAAGTATACATATACACATACCCCTCTTTACATAGATATCTGTATACACACACACATACACATATATATATAGAAGCACATGTATGAATATTAATCATGCACATAAATACACATATGTCACAATATAAGACATAATATAACCAATTTAATTGGCTTTTCAAACAGGAAGCTCAACAGGGGAGGGAATGTTGAGCGCTAAATGCATTTAGATGGAAATGTGTTTTCAATCATCAATTAAAGATTAGACGTAGAGAACCTCTAACATATAAGATTTGGAACTAGGAATTGGAGATGGGGTAAAAAATCCTTACTTTTCATATTCATTATATATTCTTTCATAAAAGGAAATGATTGAATATATTTGATCACTAAGGCCCTTTCTAGATTTAAAGTGATAAATCTAAGATTTGTATATATTCAGATCCCTTTCATTAAACCACTAGGGAGTTCCGAAAATGATAGTAGATGAGTATGGAAGGATAGAAAGAAGTACAAATGAAATATCAGGCTTTCAATAATTAATCAGCCACTACCCATTGACCACATACTACTCTAAAGGTGGTGTGCTAGGCTGAGACTACAAAAGAACTGAAGTCTCATTCTTACTTGTGAGAAGCTTATAGAATGATTTTTGGAGACATATGTAGCTATTGACATCAAAGCCATCAGGTTAAAGCAAGGATTGAGAAGTGGTGTAGAAAATTTATAGTTGGGTCCTACGTTTCAGAAACAGAAGTTACTTTACAAAATATAGAGTGTACTATAAATCTTGTTTGTACAGTTAATTGGCTTACAAAACATTTTCTTATTAGTTGTTTCAAAGAGAATCCAACCCTTTAGGGTCGAAATTATTATAAGTTTTAAATTCTGAATTACCATAAAGAATTTTTCATAAATTGAGGCCATCACCAAAATATTCTGCAATGATAAGGACCAGTCATCAGAACTTTAAGATGAAGTCAATCAATTGAAGCAGAATATTTTAGAGTTTTCTTAATAGATGGTCCTTTGCCTAAATGAACAAAACAAAAATAATTCTTAATGTGATCAGACTTTAAAACAAGGAGAGTGTTATTTGGTGTTTTTACTACCTGTAAGACACTGAATATCCAAAGAAATATAGAGCATTATATTAGGCCTTGAACAATCTAAAATTTAATTGGATGAAAATATGGTATCTGTAGCAATACGGAGCTGCTGATTTCCAAATAAGTGTCAGTGAGACTAAGATCTATGCAATATCAACAAAGAACATAGAAAAACAGATTCAATTTGGTTTTAGAAGTTTGAGTTGCATGCTGATATTTTAGCTGTGCATTCAACAAATATTTACTGAGTGCCTACCGTGTACCAGGCAAAGAGGATGCAATGTTGAGCAATTCCAACCAAGGTTCAGCCCTCGTGAGTTGGGAAAGAGCAAACTAATTGAACACAGGGTTGGAGGGCAGAGGGAGGCATAGCTGGTGAGGTATACAGGAAAACATAAAGTCTTGCTTAGGAGCTCATTGAGAAGACTAGTGGGGATAGAACATATGGTTACTAATAAAGAAATATAGGAAACAAGAATTCCTAGTAAATGATTTCATAAAACCTCCTAAAACAGCTCACTGTGGTATATATCAGGTGAGAAATTTGGAAAATATTGATGTGTTAATGATATTCCCAGATTTAAGCTTTAAGTTAGGTTAACGCTTTGTAAATTTACTAGTGAGAAATTACCTTGAAGATACACCTCACATATCACATAGGTGGCCTCGGATTGATGAATTCTGTTAGTACCTTAATAGATAGTTCCACATCTAAGACTTAATTCAACAGCACTTTTCCAAAAGGACAAGCTACAATTCCAAAAAAAATCGATATGTGTCTCAAATACTGTTCCGATGTAGAAGTATCTATATATCACTTTAAATATTGTCTCAAATCCCCAAATTCTGAGGCTAAGAGTAAAATATATGAAAGGAGTTTGCGTTAAAGGATGCAAACTTTGATTCAAAGCAAAGTCATAGAACCTGGCAAAATTTGAGATAAATCCAGCTGTTTTAAATGTAGGCTCTTGATCTTTTCTCTTCCTTGAAAAGCTGAATGACTTTAAATAATAACAATATTTAGACAACCTTTGGGAACCAGAGTTCTATCTACAGAACCAATTAAATCAGTGTAAATGACATAAAATTAATAAGAAGGCTCAATAAATGACAAGATAGCTTCATTACTATAAGCAAAGGAAGTAATACTTTAATGTTCAAATTAATGTTCAAATTGAGTCGGTCAGATTTTTGCAATATTGGGGTTTTCATTGACTCCTCTCTTGCCATAAATCCCTACACTTGTTTTTAAACTCCTCTATTAAGAACCCTGATGATAAATGTTGCCTGGTGAACTCCACATTTTCTACTAGACAGGCAGTTCTCTTAGGGCAGTGATGGAGAATGTTTATAATTTGCTTCAGTAGCTTCAGTGTCTGGTGTGTCTATTACATTAGCTTTTAAATTATGTCCTGAATGATTGACATAAATTATGTCATGAAAGAGAATGACATGGATGAATGTAAGGTCTGACCACATATTAGGTTGTTTAAACATAGAATCACAAAGTAATGTATTCTTATAAATGATAGAAACCTTGGGGGTCAACCTCTGTAACCCTTTTCAGTTTAGAGATTCAGAGATTGAAGTCGAATAATTAGCTTCTTACTCCTGTTTAATTTTTAACCATGTCTCTTGCTCACATGTATTATTTTTTTGCTGTCTTCCATACCACTGCATTTTTACACCCACATAACCTAAGCAAAATCACAACCTAAATATTTCACTTGGAAACTGAGGTTCGTTCTTGACCCATCCCTTTTTCTCATAAACCATACTAATGTTCAATAGGTTCTGTTCATTATACATCAAAATAGAGCTAGACTTTATCCTTTGTTCCATCCCCACTGTTACTTTACTTGTCTATTTCCTTTTGCCTTGACTGCTGTTAAGTTTCTCTCTGAGATTCCTACTTCTACTCTTGTATTCACCACCGTCTTCTCAAACGATTCTCTACACAGCAGCAAGAATGATCTTCCAGATATGTAAATCTGATCACGTCGTTTCCTTGCTTAAAACCCCTCAATAACATCTCAATGTGTTTGAAATAAAATGCAGACTTACTAAGGTGGTGGACGGCATCTGAATTATCGACCCTGCTTACAGCCCTAGGTTAATCTTTTGCCATGTTCCTCTTGGCCCACTGAGCTTCAAAGCCCATGTCCTATTGAACCATATATCTTTTTAAATAAATACTTATTGATACTTTAATACTTCTTTTTAAGTTCGTAGATATTAACATCAGGAAAGGTCATAAACAAGCTTGGAAGCAATGTTGTTGCTGATTTTTTAAAAACTGCATAAGTACCCTGACACTTGAGTTTTAAAGCTGTTCTGAAGGGATAATTTACTTCCTACCACACATACCTGCAGCCAGATTGTGGCCCCCAAAGAAGCAGGGTAGAAATATATCTGACTTTCCAGGTGTGCCCTTTCTCCATCTTCCTTCTCAGACTAGGTGTCATGTGATATAACTGGACCCAGGAGAATGACCCCACAACTGAAAGAACTGAAAGATTTTTATGAAGGATGATTTACTATTCTACAATGCACTGACATTTTTCTACAGCCCAGTGATTGCTGGGGTGTAAGTACAGAACAAAATGTGTTGAGATAAAAGATCATTTCAGGCTTTTGTGGTGAACTTTGATTCTGGTGAGTTTGAGACACATTTCAAACTATAAACTTTAGCATCAAACATCGTCATTTCCCCTTCAAGTGGCTATTATATCTGGTTATTCTGGGTCAGGTTATCAAAAATTTGGTAATTCTTAAACAAGTTTTGATTTTCTCAGAGTCTCAGTAGAAAAGGTTGAAAATCACACAAGTTATGCAGTTAAGCAGAAATATTTTGGTTTTCCATTTTCATTGTGCAAAGGCACAGTATGCAAATATATTTTATTAGCTCCAATTTTCCCCCAGTAGGTACTTCTAAATTGAAATTAAAATTATATAGATTTACCAGAAGTCTTTAATCTAAATTATTATTTCTGTTGGGATTTCTGGCGTCTCATCTTACAAAGTAGATTTTATGGGGAGGAAAAATATATTAAAATTATGAGAGGAAAAATTGACTCCTTTTGATATATGTGATGTGAATCTTAGCTATTACCAAATTAACTTTAATGAATTATATAATATGGAATAAAGGCTTTGAGCAGACACTGCTCTCTCTACTGCCTCCTTGCAATGAAAACTTTTTTCATTTAGGCTTCTCCCTTTTTTTGTCTCTGTCTACAGATTTTGAATATAGCACTCAGGCACATATGGTTGGCAGGAAAAGAAATCATTTATTTTGAGAAGAGGGTAGTCCTACTGAACAAATATAGAGTAAAAAATATTGCCAGAGAATCTCAGCAGGGCCATCTATAGCCAAATAAAGACAAAACCTTATATTAAACCTAATACAGTGCCTGGTATGTATTCAATGACTGCCACTGGTAAGAAGAAAAATAGGAACTTCAGCTAACAGATTTTCAGGTAGAAGATAATTTAATCCTTTGGGTAACATGCTCAATTAAAAGTTTGAAACAATTATAACCCAATAAATTCTTGTTTCACTGACTTTTGAAATGAACAGAAAAATGTCAAATTTCTCTGTTTATGAAAATCCTTGTTGTTAGGGCTTTGTAACGTTTCATTCAGAAAATATGCCGGATGTGAATTCTGTATTCCTACCCTGGAATTCCAAAATCCAGAAGAGTGAATCATTTTCTGAACAGTAACTGGACTTACCTATAACATAGCACAACTTGTTACATAACATGATATAACATATTAATATAGCAGAAACATACATTACTATTTGTTCATTAATTCGGGTATTAGTCAATGTTTATTGAGTGCTACTGTGTACCTAGGAAACAATACCAAAACATAGGAGTCATAGATTCCCGTCCCCCATGAAGATCACAGTACTTCTGCAGTCAAAACACACAAGACTTACAATACAATTTTAAAAAAACAGTATCAGCCTCTCTTATGAAGTAGAAAAAACATAAATTTTCTAACTCTTCACTGCTTCCCATTGTTTACTGACTTACTTGCTATCTCCAAAAACACGTGCAGTCTTTAGATTCACTGTTTTTTTTTTTTTACACATGTTGCTTCTCTGTCTAGAATATCCTTTTGCATCTTGGGCACCTGGTGAACTCCCATTCTTTATTCAAGACCCAGCCATAGTCCACCATTTTTGAAGTTCTTTTCTGATTATTGATTTCCCAGTAGGCATCACTGAGGATTATTCTATCTTTCCTCCACCAGTGTCTTTCATTTTTATCACAGTGCACTATGCTATATATTTGCATTTCCTACTAGACTATGAATTCTTTGAGGAAAGAAACTGGTACTGTTCATCATTGTATTCCAGGCAATTAGGATGATTCCTGGCACGTACTAGATGTCCAATAAATGCTGACTGACTCTATTACTGTGGGTTATCCAGAAACAGAACACACACACACACACACACACACACACACACACACACACATATGCATAAACACAATATAAGTATGTATTTATATTTTATATATTATATATAACACATAAATATTTTATATAATATATAGGATCTATCCATCTATTTAGAAAGATAAATAGAGAAAGACAGAGACTGATCATGAGGAATTGGCTCACATGATTCTGGAAGCTAAGAAGTCCCAGTATCTGTAATTGGCAAGCTCTGGAGACCCAGGAGACCTGATGGTATAGTTCCAGTTAGAATCTGAAGGCCTCAGAACCAGGAGACTTAATGGTGAAAGTTCCAGTTCAAGTCTGAGTTCAAAGGCAAGAGAAGACTAATGCCCCAGCTCAAGCAGTCAGGCAGAAAATGAATTTTCTTTAATTCTGCTTTTTGTTATATTCAGGCATTTAATGGATTGGACAAAGCCCACTCACATTGGGGAAGACATTGTTTTATTCAGTGTATTGCTTTAAATTTTAATTTTATCCAGAAACAACCTTATAGACACATCCAAAATAATGTTTGGCCAAAAGGCTGGGTGCCTCAGGGCCCAGTCAAGGTGAAACATAGAATTAGTCACCACACTGACTGAGTGAATGAATGGGTGATCTGGGAATTCCCATTAAGTAATGCAATCAGTGCAGGTAGGGGTGCATGGAAGAAGATCCTAGATAAAGTAGGGAAAGGGTGGTGACAGTGATGTGACGAAAAACAGAAATCATACCAACTTAGAGTTTGCTTTTCTGCTTTTGAAGGATTTGCTTGTCCTGAATTGTGCATACTTTCAGGTAGGCCCAACAAATATCAGCCATATTCACAATCAACTTTTACGAGTGTTGCAACCATTCATTAGCCATGTGTAATGAGATTTTTAGCTTAATAGAAAGCCTCAGCCTTAATTCTATCAAACTATTCATTACTATTGATTATAAACCAATCTCAGGTTTTTGTAATAAGAATTTTATCTGCAGAAGAGAGAATTAAAATTATTGTCAAAGCTTGTGGAGGTAAATATGTCTTCATGAAATCAATATGCTCGTGAAGAGTTGCTTGCAAATTTCCCTGAATATAATGCACTGAATAGAGTATTAGAAACATTAGGAAAGTTTCCTTTTGTATTTTTAAAGATATGTGTGTTTTAGAAAAAAATGAGAAATAAAATTTTCACTCATTTAAAAAATGTCAACATAATTTTCTGTGGATGTATAATGTTACGTACAGTGGATATACTATAATTTACTTAACCAATTACCAATTGTACAATTAGCCCATTTTATATTTTTACTAATTTAAATAACAATGTTAAATACATATGTAACTTTTTTCTTTGTATATTTATGTGTGGATTCCTAGAAGAAAAATTATTGAGTTAAATTGTTTTTTTGTTTGTTTGTTTCGAGATAGAGTGCTGCTCTGTTGCCTAGGCTGGAGTACAGTGGCACAATCTTGGCTTATGGCAATCTTGGCCTCCTGAGCTCAAGTGATCCTCATGCCTCAGCCTCCCAAGCAGCTTAGAATTACAGGTGCACACAACCACACGGCTTATTTTTGTATTTTTAGTTGAGTAGAGGTTTCACCTTGTTGGCCAGGCTTGTCTCAAACTCCTGACCTCAGGTGATCCGCCCACTTAGGCCTCCCAAAGTGCTAGGATTACAGGTGTGAGCCACTGTACCCAACCGTGGTTAAATTGTTCTGATGCAAATTTTCAAGTCACTTTACTAAGGTGGTGCATAAATTCACACTTTCAGAAGTATTGTTAATTATCATTTTAAGAGGTTTGCACCAATGATAGGCTAAGGTCCGATCTCATTTTTATTATATTTTCAGTTTTGATTATTAGTGAATATTTGTCTACATTAGAAATTTAAAGAACTTCTATAGAAAATCTTCCATTAAAGTAAAACAAGCAAATAATAAACTCCTAACTGATCTACATATTAAGTATGAGTCTGCATTTGGCTTCATGCATACTCACAGTTGAACAACCTCTTTCAGTCACCAAAGATGCCAGCAGAGCTAAGATGGAAAGTAGTTGCCACTATACATTATTTGCTATCTAGTACCTTCCGTAAGAAGGATTTCATTCTAACTTTCACATAAAGAAATGGCGTTGATGTTCAATATAATTTGATTAGATTTTAAGAAGAATCTAGAAAGACAATACCATATGAATTTGAGGAAGAGATGGTAAAACTCTCTTATTTAACCTTGTGCTGAGAATAGATATTATAATATAGCTTGAATGGAGGAAATAAAGTTATTAAAATGCTACCTAGAACAATACTTCCCAAAACTGCCTCTGTTGACCCTATAATTAATCAAAGACGTTGATGGGCCAAGCCAACTCATGCTTGTCTGATTGCTGATAATGAAATCAAGAGGAGCAGAGGTGTTAGGACATGTTGTAGCTCATGTCTGATCACCACCTCCAGGGGAAAGCTGGGTGGGGGCTGAAATCCAGTTCTGGATTTACTGGGTGATTCTGTGCAGTGCCTTTATAAAATTCATTCCCTCAGAGGCAGTACCCTTTCCTAATTATTACAATGGCAAAGTATGAACCACCAGAGATCCTGAGGATGTTACCAAGAAGGATGATTCCAGAGAACACTGAACTACTCCATGGCTTTGAAGGCCAGTTAAGTAATAAGCTAGCAATGCTCCTAGGTGAGATGATGATAGACCAGCCTTTAAACTGGCTCTTGGTCATAGGGATTATAGGGGTCCCCAAATGGCATCTGGTTCTAGATCTCATGTATAGTCAGTCTTTCATTGCTTCAAGGATCTAGGACAGTACCAACACTACAGAGGATGTTATATTGGACAAACCCCAAAGATGATTCTGAGAAAGACTTAGTTGATGGCATTACTCCTTACCTATTTTTGGCCTAGGGCAATAGCTCATTGTGCGCTACTAAGCTTGCGGAGCTGGACAAACTGACTGGGTAATCTGGCTATACTGTTTTTCTTTCCCTTTGACATCCTTTAAAGGTTTAGTCATTCGGCCATGTGATTGCCTCTTATAAGATCACACACTGGGTGAACATGGCTGGCACTTACCAGGCACGCTTACCAGAACTTCCTTTGCAATGTCCACCACAGAACAATTGCTCTTCAGCCAACCACCTGGGAGTCCATAATTTTGCCAGTGAAAATGAAGCAAGAATAAAAAGGAGTGGGAGAGAAAAAAGGGAAATGACAGCTCACAGAGGGATGTGGCATGTACAGGCCAAAATGAGCTTCTAGCAAATTCTCTGCATATCCTTTATTGGCCTTCTGGCTGTTTTTTGAAAAGGACTAATTCTAGAGAACTTCACTTTGGATTGCCTCTATTCTCTGCCCTTTGGCTAATTTGAGAATTAAAAAGGGCAAAGGAGGTCTGGCTTTGAAGGGATGTAACCTTCAGGCTTTAATTTGGAGCAAACAAAGCATTTACAGCAGCTCTCCTCTGGCAGTTGCAGAGTATTACCACACTGCTGAATATTTAAAAGCAAGGCTTATTTCCAACCCCAAGGTCTGTCCCCCAATTGATAAGTCTCTTTTTATTAAATGAACTTTAATTACTTAATAATTAGACCTTCTACAGGAGAAGATGTGGATGCTGATAGTCTGCCAACAAGGCTAGAGGGCAAATCGGAAGAATGTGCTATTTTCAGATTAGAATTTAAAAGAAGGAACAGGCCCATTCTGGGGGTGTGGGTGGAGGAGAGACCTCCCTAGAGGCGGCAAGTCTTGGCATAAAACCGGACTGTGAAATGCTTTATTTCCACTTCTGCTTGAAAACTAAAGTACTTTAGAATTAAATGAGAGTACACCTCAAAAATATTCAAACTTTCTGACTGTCTGGATCTGATGGAAAGATTTCTCGTCGTCTGTGCAGTGTGTGTATGCTTGGGTGGAAGGGTAGGGAGAGACTATTGTTCTCTTTATTTTAATTCTGAGAGCCTAACACTTTTGATGTCCCTACAGATTTAGCAGCTTTCCATTCATTGCCATGGTGATTTTTTACCTCATTTTTTTTTTTTTAGCATCACAAAGGAAAAGCCCAAATGAAAAATGTTTGCTGCTTTTGCTATTAACATTTCTACTGCCTGGTGACAGCAAATATTTGGGTTGTGCCTAGCTTCTGAGGAAATATGTATTGGTCTGAGATTGATGGCCGCAGCCATTGCCCAGGATGTCCCAGCTGGGTGGGGGCTGGCCCTGAGACCACTGATCACTTTGTTCCTGAGGATAGTGATGTGAAGAGAGGATGAGGAAATCCCATTCAAAATGTCTACTGATTTACAGCTGAACTGTATGTGGCTTAGATAATATTTTCACAAATGCCTTACGCATAGCCTGTCCACCCCTCACCACTGCCACCCCCCCGACCCCAGTCTCTTCAAATGAAATGATTTATTAGTCTCAGCTCTTTTCTGCTTTCCTGAAAAAAATCACTGCTTTTCCCTTCTCTTATTATTTATTTATTTTTCAAAGACAGTGTCTGTCTCTGCCACCCATGCTGGAATGCAGATATGTGATCATAGCTTACTGCAGCATCGAACTCCTGGGTTCAAGTGATCCTGCCACCTCAGCTTCCTGAGTAGCTGGGACTACAGGTGTGCACCTCCAGACCTGGCTAATTAAAACAATTTTTTTTTTTTTTTTTTTTTTTTGAGACAGAGTTTTGTTCTTATTGCCCAGGCTGGAGTGCAATGGCACAATGTCGGCTCAAAGCAACCTCCACCTCCTGGGTTCAAGTGATTCTCCTGCCTCAGCCTCCCAAGTAGCTGGGATTACAGGTATGCACCACCATGCCCAGCTAATTTTTTGTATTTTTGGTGGAGACGGGGTTTCTCCATGTTGGTCAGGGTGGTCTCAAACTCCTGACCTCAGGTGATCTGCCCGTCTCAGCCTCCCAAAATTCTGGGATTACAGGCATGAGCCACCACCACCGGCCTTAAAACATTTTTATAGAGACAGACTCTCTCTATCTTGACCAAGTTGGTCTCAAACTCCTGTCCTTCAGTGATCCTCCCACCTTAAACTGCCAAAGTGTTGGGATTACAGGCATAAGTCACCACTCCAAGGCTCCTCTAACTAACTCTTCATGCTTTCCTAGTTATTGCTAGTGTTTCCTAAACTTTCCAATGTTTAGGGTCTGGAATATTTGCTTAAACTGATTATCTTAACAATGATACATATTTTTCATATGGCATATATTTGATGGCCAAATATTTGCCACACACCATGCTAAGTGTTTACAGTATAGAATAAAATAGACTCGGCTCTGGTCTGGCACGGTGGCTCACACCTGTAATCCCAGCACTTTGGGAGGCCGAGGATAAATAGGGTCAGGAGATCTAGACCATCTGAGCTAATATGGTGAAACCCCGTCTCTACTGAAAACAAAAAATTAGCCAGGCGTGGTGGTGGGCGCCTGTAGTCCCAGCTACTGGGGAGGCTGAGGCAGTGTGTGAACCTAGGAGGCAAAGCTTGCAGTGGGCCAAGATCGCGCCACTGCACTCCAGCCTGGGCGACAGACAAAGACTCTCAAAAAAAAAAAAAAAGACACGGCTTTCATTTGTGGAATTTACAGATTAGTCTAGATGATGGCTATCAAATAAATTCCACAGTTAATTAATTACGATTGAAGTAAGTGCTGGACATAAAACCTGTAGGACAACTGGTTCTATCCAGACTTGGGGAAGCTGCTATGAGGAAGTGAGAATTCTGATACTGCATTGGACTATTAAGTCTCAGGTATTCAAGCTCTCTGTTACTGAAGAGCTGCAAATAGAGTAAAACCTTTACTCTTCCTTGCATGGATAGTTAAATGTTCTAGGAACAAATTGGGGTTATGGCTGTTTAACAGGCATTGAGCAACACTTAATAAAGTAACACGTAAGTAGACTCCTAATGAATCCTTTTAGTGTTAACATTAGTATTACGGAACAATGGAAGATCCTTTTCAGGACTCAAAATAACAAGGTAAGACCCATTTCTCTATGGCAGTCTCATAATGACTCTATAGCTCTTGCTAATAGCACTCAGTGCTTACTATATAACTATAGTTAGAACTGTTGACATCAAAATTTTTGATGCTGAATCCCAGGAACTTTCACTGTGTATTAATCACTTATAAAATTTGAATTAAAACTGTCTTTATCATTTCTAAGGAGATTAAACAGAGCTTCCATATGTGTCTGACTTTTCCATATGTAAACCAAAATGTTCTTTCCTTTTTATAGTTTCTCACTAATAAGTTCTGATCTTTGTTAATGTATAGAGATGCAGATAATATGGAAATCTGTAAGTTGGCTTGTGTGGGACACTTCCAGCAACACCGTGTGTTCTGTATTTAAAACTGCCGTAGCATCTTGGGCCAGGCTAGGTGTGAAGGTAGGAACTTTGAAATTCATTCTTGAAAACAACCTTTTCCTAGGCTAACAATGTAAGCCCTTCAAAATCACCAAAAATAGTTTGTGTGCTATTTTTAATAGTAAAGTACTTCAGGCTGGAATCTGTCTATGGAAATTCAACGTAAGGCAGAAAGTACTTACTAAACAAAAAAGTGTACTCAGTACAGAACTGCTACTTGAGGGTCGAGGAGTAAAGAGTATTGATATATAAAAGAAAGTCTTTTTGAAATAGTTTTGTTTATGTCAGGGAAATAAGGTATTTTAAGAAGTATAATAATTCAGTACTAAACCTTTAAAAATAACGATCATGAGCTGAGTACAGTGGCTCACGCCTGTGATCCTGGCACTTTGGGATGTCAAGGTGGGTGGATCATTTGAAGTCAGGAGTTTGAGACCAGCCTGGCCAATATGGTGAAATCTTGCCTCTACTGAAAATACAAAAATTAGCTGGGCATGGTGGCATGCACCTGTGGTCCTAGCTACTCGGGATACTGAGGCAGGAGAATTGCTTGAACCGAGAGACAGGTTTCTGTGAGCTGAGATCGTGCCACCACGCTCCATCCTGGGCAACAGAGTAAGACTTGTGCTCAAAAAACAAAAAGAAAAGAAAAAATAACAACCATATAAACATTTGAAATAGTTTGGTACCAGTTCCATCTAGAAGGTGGAGATAATAATACTTCCTTAAAGAGCCATTGCGAAGATTAAATAAGGTCATTTATAAAGGTGCTTAAAATGGCATAAATGATAAAACTGAATCTGTTCCCAAAGTCATCTAGCTTGTTAAATAATGAAGCAGAGAAGTGACTCTAGGTAATCTCATTATTCCAAACTGCTACAGAGTATGTTGGAAAGTGACAGAGCCAAAGCTGAAATCCAACTTTCAAAATTTGTATGTCTGCAATACTCCATTTAAACCTTTAGAGTCACATAGCACCTCAGCCAGTATTTGTATATTTTTTTCTTTCAGTAAGTATTTGATATGCTTCCCAGAAATAAAATACAGAAAACATCCACACAAATGTAGAAATACTTTTCAAGCTTTTATTTATACACTTAACTTTTTATAGTACCTGCAAATTGTGAGTACTATAAAAATTTTAAAGGTGGGGTGATGATTTCCAGTAACTAAGACTAGGAAAAAGGGAGGGATTTTTGACTGAGTGCCTAAAGCATGACTAGAGATTTGATAGGTAGATGTTAGGAAAGAGGATGTTCCTTTTTAGAGGAAGTTCCATGAGAAATACAGCCAAGAGGAAACCATGTTTAGGACATCTACAAGTTCAATCGATCTGAGAATTGTTTTGTAGAAGTTGTGGAAAAGGAGCCTGAAAGGCACATTGTGCTAGATACATGCGCACATATTAAACAAAAAACCATTTGTCTGATTTTGTGGCAAAAGACAATGCCAGCACATGTTGGGAACTTCAGGATTTCCAGAGTGAAGCAAAAACTTTAGTGATGTAGGAGCACTGATGTTTTGACTATGTTTGGAATGCATTTGAGTGAGAAAAACATAGAGGTAGGAAGACCATTGCTGCTATGATTACAATGGATCAGATGTGGCCTAATGAGTCTGCACCAGGCTTTTTCCATGAACGGGCTGTTGTTGAGCAGGTAACTATTTTTCACAAGGATCTAGTCAAAATTATTCCTGTATCTTTCTCTGGATCAAGCTTGGGAATCGTTTGTATTGCATGAGAACATTAAATGACTTTTATGAAAATACAGTATTTCATACGTATGAGTTATAGTGAGTTTATTGTCCATTACTAGATATTCATACACATGCCTTGAAACTATAGTACTAAGTTGATAGCCTGTAACTTCTTCTTCTTTTAAGACTGTTACACCACCGTGAGATGTAAGTGCTAAAATTTAGCACAATATTGGGAGTGCTAAGTCAAGCCTTATAGAGCCTTATAAACTTAGAATTGCTTTTGAATGTGCAGAGTTTCCCATTTAGAGACAGAAAGAAAAGACTGCATCATGTTTGTAATTTCTCACTATGACAAATAATCAACTATGTGAAATTTTCAAACATTGCATTGTTAACTTTTAAACACGATGCAGTTCTGACCCTGGCTTGTTAGGATCTGAAATCATCACAGAGTACATGCAATTCTATTAGCCAATTCTATTAAGTCTAATTATATTAATATGCAATCCCAGCCATTGCATTAAATTCTTCCAGGTAGATGAAGTTTACATAGGAAACCAATTGTTGAGTATCGGTTTGAATTACTATTTCATTTTACATATTCCAGGCTCTGAAACCTACATGGAAATACATTTTTGAATGCAATGGACATTCGGTTGTAAAATAGGTGTTTTATTTTCTGTGTTAGTATTTCTTGAGACAGGTTCTCACTCTCTTGCCCAGGCTACAGTGCAGTGGCACAGTCTTAGCTCACTGCAACTTCTGCCTCTGGGCTCAAGCAATCCTCCCACTTCAGCCTCCTGAGTAGCTGGAACCACAGGTGTGTGCCACCACACCTGGGTAATTTTTAAAAATTGCTTGTAGAGATAGCATTTCATCATGTTGCCCAGGCTGGTCTCAAACTCCTGGGCTCAAGTGATTCTCCCGCTTTTGCCTCCCAAAATGCTGGGATTACAGGTGTGAACCACCATGAATAAATGGTTTAAATGCTTTAAATTTATCCAATGTGTGTAACTTCAAAAGAGCCATAAATCTGAATATATAAATGTCCAGATTGTTAAAATCAACTTAAAATTTTATTCTCACCTACATGTATTAAATATATAACTTGTGTGTATTGGAAAATTATTCCTGACTACATTTCCTTAACTGCAAAATAAAATACTAGGGATTACAACCAAGAAGAAAACTATTAAATAAAAATAAAATTTGTTTGAAACTCATTGCCCTACATAAGCCTCACATCTATCACTACTCATTGCAGCTTTGATTTGTGTGGTAGATACAGATCATGCTCTGTTTAAGTACATGCCTTAAATCCATACCTGAGCCAATCTGTAGTAGATTAACATACTTCTCTGGAATAGACTAACAAGACTATATAATGCAGACAGTCTGAAAACTGGATTTTGAGCAGTAAGCCTGGGTACCTGTTAACTAATTCCTTTTGTTCTTCACGCAGTGGTAGATGCAGCACAGACACAGATTAGTTCTTCTAACTGAAAAAGAATAAAATTAGGCAAGTGGCTGGCGCCCCCTGTAGGTAAACTGTAGTGTTTATTCAGGTATCCCGTGGATCCAGATTTCAGAGCCTTAGTTTAAGAATCAGCTGAGTAATTTTAGAATATGTATGTGAGGGAGAAATTAATATTTGCATCAATATTAAGGTTTTTGCATGGTATAGCATTAATAATTCTCACAAAGAACAATCTCAATATTGCAGCTCTAGAATTGCACGTCTATTTCTGTGGATATAGCTATAATGAGTGATATACTTCAGCAACTTGTACCTAACCCACATATAATTTTGGTCTAGTTTTATATTTCATAGATTCAGTTATTTTGTGGTCCAAAAACTCTAATCCCTAAAAGAGACGTAAAATTTCACCTTCACTTAGGGAAGGAAAGTGAAATAGCATCTCTATAGCATTGCTTATTGTCTCTCATGTTAAATTATGATTTGACTCAGGTCATTTTATGTTTACCCTTTCGGTCACAGCAAAATTTTTATCAGGTTGTGAGGAAAATTAAGATCATGAAAATTAATAGATGCAAATTCAAACTAAGGGTAATTAAAACTGAACACAGTAGAATTTTGTTTACTAAAGATTAATGAGACAATCAAGCTTTCTTGACAAAATTTAAACCTGGACCTGGGGAATGTTGACTTAAATTTATAAAATAAAAATCACAGTAACATAAAATATGATTAGTAAAACTTGACATGAACCCCAGACTGATGAATGGATCAAAGTTTATTGTTACATGTCCATACAATTAAAACAATTCTGGAATGACTCAAATGAATATAGAAATATCAGAATTTAACTGGGATGAATAGCAAGCATTAATAATAATTAAAATTTAGTTGAATTTTCTCTAAAAAATAAACTTGCCAGTGGTCTTTCAATGATGGCATAATTGATACCAATAGATTTCTTTGTAATCATTTAAAAAAACACAAGAATGTCACACTCAAAATTTAGGATCACAAATAACCACTTATACATAAAAGGGAGTGCAAGATGGCAAGGTGAAAACATCTACCTTTCTCATGTACAATGTCATGGCAGAGAAGGCTTATTTCTCACTATGCTTATACTCGGTAATGGCCAATTTCTTTTATTTTTTCCTTGTATTTACTTCATTCAAATGAATGCATTATTTTCACATGTTATTTCATATGAATATTGAAGTGACCATGTGAATTAGATATTATCCCATTTCATGGTCCAAAGAAACAAGTTGCCAGAGTATTCATATAGAATAGGTGGCTCAACTAGTCTAGAAACACAAGCTATTCTAATTCCAGCTTTTAAATCTTTTTCACTACACCACAGCCACAGCTGGCAAATGTGGATGAACATTTACCGTAAGCAGTAAACCCTAAAAGACAGTCCTTTGTTACTATAATTGGTGGTTCCTGTCATCCCTCTTTCTTGAAGCTGCTGTAGGTATGCCATATGACCAGTCCTTCATGAATCTTCATGACTTCATAACCCTTTGTCCAAAGTAGGGTAACAGGAATTCTGTCCATAGGACGAGGATTCAGAAGAAGAAGTTTCTCTCTGTAGGACTGTCATCTAGAAACTGAACCCGAATGTGGAATTTCACTTCTCTGAGCCTCAATTTCCTTATCTATAAAATTAGGCTACCCTTATCTACTTTGTTTATTTTACAGGGCTGTTTTATTTACCAATAAATAAGCTTCTAGAGATGAATGGCAACGTCTTCATTACTTTTTAGCCTCTGAGCATACTGTAGTGCCAGACAGAAAATGTGGTAAAGTGTGAAGAGCAAATGAGATGATGTTTGAGAAAACAGCTTATAAAATATAATTTTCTATAAAGAATACAAAGTGTGATTATTTTTACTGGCGATTATTGTGCCTTTTTTGGAAGACTTACTCTTCCTTCTTTGTTTTTCTCCTAGGACCACTGAGGTTCCTTTCTCAGACAGAATCTGTCACAGCCTTCATGGGAGACACAGTGCTACTCAAGTGTGAAGTCACTGGGGAGCCCATGCCAACAATCCACTGGCAGAAGAACCAACAGGACCTGACTCCAATCCCAGGCGACTCCCGAGTGGTGGTCTTACCCTCTGGAGCACTGCAGATCAGCCGACTCCAACCAGGGGACATTGGAATTTACCGATGCTCAGCTCGAAATCCAGCCAGCTCAAGAACAGGAAATGAAGCAGAAGTCAGAATTTTATCAGGTATTGCAATGCTCTTTGTTGCCTTCAGAACGATATTCTCTGCAGTAAGTTGAAAAGCAATTTTTTCTTTAACGGATATTTGTAATGGTCAGAAGTTCTGTATTGTTCATTGTGTTTTGCTTTTTATCATTACTTGCTTGCTTGCCAAAGCATTCAATGAGGTTGTGCCAAAAGCTGTTCTTTTTTTTTCCATGTCTTGTTGTTTCTGGGAAAACAGGTATCTCTCGTTTATTCATTCAATTGTTCTATTACTATTTAGTAAGCATTTCTCACTTATTTTTTCATTTTCCTCTGATGATAGTCTAAGAGGTAGTTTTTATTCATTTCAAAGGAGGAAGGTGACAACTTGCAACGTTAAGAACATTCCCTAAGTTAATATTGAACTATACATATAGGATATATATAATACATAGTTCAATATTAATCATATATAGTTCAATATTAAAATTAGGCTGATCTTACCTACTTTGTTAATTTTACAGGGCTGTTTTGTTTACCAATAAACAAGCTCTAGAGATGAATGGCAACATTTTCATTACTTTTTAGCCTCTGAGCATACTGTAGTGCCAGACAGAAAATGTGGTAAAGTGTGAAGACTTCTCTTTTGTAAATTCTGTACTTCATTAGTCACAGGGATACTGACTTAAATGTATCAATAACCATTGGCAACACATACATTTCATCTACCAGGCAATGACAGAAGCAAAGCTAGCATTTATTCCCTAGAATAAATTTCCTAGCTAGATACACATACATGCATCTATTTACATATCTATTACATACACAAAATTTTGAATATATGATATATCATATGTGATATATGTCATACATATAGTATATATCATATATACATGATATATAATATATAATTATCACATATATATGTGACATATATCATATATATGATATATATAGATATCATATATGTATGTATGTATATATGTATTTTAGACCAGGGTCTTACTCTGTTGCCCAGGCTGAATGCAGTGGTGTGATCACAGCTCACTGCTGCCTCAACTTCCCAGGTTCAGGTGCTCCTCCCACCTCAGTCTCGGTAGCTGGGACCACAGACTTGTGGCACCACACCCGGCTAATTTTTTGTATTTTTTTGTGAAGAAGAGGTTTCACCCTGTTGCCCAAGCTGGTCTCAAACTCCTGGGCTCCAACAATCTGCCTACCTAGGCCTCCCAAATTGCTGGCATTACAGGCATGAGCCGCTTCGCCCAGACTGAACAATCGTTTACTTGTCCATTCACACGCTTATTTCTGAGAAGCACGGTGCTAAGTACTACAAATATGGCAGTGACTAAAACTGTCCCAGAGCCTGGCTCATTAGAGTTCTGGGTGGATGCACACATGTAAGTAATTATAATAGGGTGTGATTGATATGATGGTAAAAAAAAAAAGTCATTTCTCTCCAACTCTTATTTTACTTTCTCTTCTCTGGCAAATCTCTAAGGTACTGGCCTCATTTTGTGATTCTAAATAGTCAGGGTTGAATTGGATGTTCCCTAAGATCTCTTCTCTACCAATAACCTCTACTGTAGTATACTCATGTAATGCCTAGTTTCTCTTTTAGCCAAACTTATAAGACTGACTTAGATGCTCTTCTGAGAATCACAAAAAAGGCACACACTTGAGAAAGTGGAACTGACTACATCTCAAAGCATGGATGTTGGCTTCCGTCTCCATGCTGTTAACCATGTATAGTTATCACAAGTACTTCAGCTATGCAAAGAGTAGCATTCCTGTAATTCTAAAAGCAAACTGGCAATTCAATTGGAAGTTTCCAGGTGCTCTAATGAGGACATCTCTAAAACCTCTCTTTTGTATATTCTGTACTCCATTAGTCACAGGGATACTGACTTAAATGTGTCAATAAACATTGGCAACACTTACATTTCATCCACTAGGCAATGACAGAAGCAAAACTAGCATTTATTCCCAAAACATACATGCATCTATTTATGTATCCATTACATACACAAAGTTTTAAATATTTATATTCACGTATTATTAATAATGCATCTGTTGAGTATACCAGATAGGAAGCCAAGGTAAGCTGCATAGAAAATTGGCAAGAATAAGTTTATCTTAATATGACAGGAAAGTCTGTTTTCCAGTGGTATTAAGGTATCAGGTTGAACTAATGAAATATTAAATTAGAAATGCAAAGTTTTAAAAGACACAGAGACATAATAAATCCCCATTTACCTTTCTTTGTTCGCCTTGCAACAGCCATTTGCATTGTAAACCATGGAGATTTATTTAAAGCCAAATTTTGCTTTGTTAATTTGCCTAAAATAGAGACTATGTTGTACTTTTGAGATGTGTGAGCATTTCTTAGCCGAATTGAAACTGATATTTTTGTAAATGCATCACATCAAATGAAGATTTTTATCTAAATTCTATGAATTCAAATATAAACTTTAGAAAAAATTATGAGTTAAGATAGTACATGAACGTGTGCACACGTGCATGCCTGCACACACACAAGTTATTGTTATACTTGGCTAAGCCTGTCTCATAGGCTAGCTGTCAAATAAAGAACTTGCTAAAGGAGAATGCGTTTAACACATCCTCAAGTTTACAAGTTGGTGTAGAGGTCAAATTCACAGATGCACAATAAGTACAAGATTGAGAGCATGAATGAGTGAGTGAATGAATGAATGGCAAATCTCTGCTTCTCTTAGTTGCCACTTAGGGTTCTCTCATTTTAAAAATCATGCTAATCCTTTCTGAATCAATTTCCACTCTCTCTAAGTACCGATGTGAGGCATAATAAATTACAGATATAATACATATGTGTGTATATGTGTGTATACATGTTAATACATACACACACCTATACAAACATCATGTTAGCATGACTTAGGACTATTAAACATGGTACCAGAATGGTTAGAACTTTTGAAAAGTTTGTTTTTTTCTGGAGTCACTAAATTACCATGTTGACTGATGAAGTAATTTATATCTTGCTTTAGTTTGAGACATAGCTGTTAATGAGAAATTTGGCAACTTTCCCCAACATTCATTTTTACCATAGTTCATAAGAAGTGTTTGAATTTATGTGTATGTGGTTATAGTTATATAATTCTAAATAATATTTATTTTAATATACTTACTGAAGTCTGTGTGAAACTTATTTCAGGTTGCCTCTTTTATATAGAAGGTGTCTTTTATCACGAAGTAACTGAGGTCTATTAAATTCAGAGTTTAACAAACAGTAGTTTTAAAGTGCTATCTTTCAGCAACCAGTTTCACTTTATTTATTAAATAAATACTTTATTCAATTAACTTTTGAATGAATCTTATATACCTGGCATCCTGCTGGTTGCTAGGAATGAAATGTTGGAATACCATGCCCTACAAAAGCTTATAGTCCAATGGGGGAAATAGACAAAGCAAGTAGGCTGTGTTGTGAAAGAGGAAAACACAGAGCCACCACTACCCTCAAAAGAACCATATCAACAAGTACTAGCTAGGTAAAGAGAAGTATACACCATGGAAAAAGAGCAGCATGCACAAAGCATAAAGAAAATAGAGATCAAAACCTTTTCAGGTGAACTGTATACCTTCTGACTGGCTCATAGGCAGGAAGCGATAAAGGGGAAGAAGCTGGAAGGAAGGGAATTAAATGGTAAGGAGGATGAGATGGAAAGATCCAGAAATGATGTTTGATTTGGTCCTGGAAACATATCACAAGCGGCTTATGGGTGAGGGGATAGAATCCAGGCTCTGATAAAAGCTGGTTAGTAGAACTTTTCATTGAGACCAGAAGTAGGAGAGTAGTGTTATTGTGTTTAAAACAGATTTTTTTAGAAGATATTTTTCCCATAAAGTTTTATCTCTTCCAGATTAAAATAATTATGTCATTAAAGGTATGAAAATTAGTACCTAGTTTCATTTGTTGGTTAATGTTTTAAGACAAATTAAATTTTCGCTTTTGGAAATTATACATGTGTAACAGAATCAGTAATACATTGTTCTAAAGCATTTTTAAAAATATCAATAACAAAACACTAAGTCAGAGTTGAGATGTTTTACAATATCTGATTGTGTGTAATGGCGAACATGTGATGAATGGAAGCAGCCATTGTGGTTGTCAAGTTCACTTTGTTCATGTCACATCATGTCTGAATGCCAAGCAGGAGATTGAATTGCAGAATTATAAATCTGCTTTGGGCACTAGATTGACTACAATTACAGGCCTATACAATGGAATTCTTATTTTAGTTTGCTTAATGGCCTAATTGAATTGATCAATTGGTAATTCAATCTATTGTTTGTTTAACTACAATTAGATGACTCTGAGCCCTGTTTAGACCTAACTAAATATTTATCTAAATAGATACATTGGCTTTTAAAGAAATAAATTGGACTATAATATATATGATTTTTCTCTATTTTTATTGAAATAAATATTAGCAGAAACCATTCTAAAATCCATCTTATTTGAAAGGAAAATCCTGTCTGAAAGGAAAACAAATAGTTTTAGATTTTTCTTCATCACTAAGAATTTATTCCTCAATGGTACATTAAACTTTTTAGTTTTGCTAAATATTACTTATATTTCAAAACTAATCTATTTTCTATAAAATAGGTTGTAGTTACAGAAAATAGATTCCATTTCTATGGAATAATGATCTGTATAACAAAGAGGACACTTTCTTCACTTTTAAAATTTATCATCAAGCCAGATGTTTAATTCATGTAGCCCTATGACTAACATAAGGCAGAGAAGGGCAAATTCAGGTACTCAAATCTAGTTCCAAATGAACATAGACAAGGAACTAGTTGGGAAATTCAGAAGGTTTTTGTAGATTATTATCTTATAGATCATAAGGGAAGAACTGTCTGTACAATGATTCCAGTAGATGATAAAACCAGAATGAGAAGTTGAGCTCACCATATGGAGATCCTGGAACCTCATGCCTAGGAATTTAGAATTGATTCAATTAACTTTGTTGATGATTGGGCATCACTGAAGGTTTTTGAGCAATGAATATACTGACATAAACATACACCCAAAAAACAAAAGGAAGTGAACAGCCCATTAGGTTAATGCATTACCTGATATTTTTGTCTCATATTTAATGTTTTTTATGCGTTGTAGGATTTTCACATAGTGTGTTTTCTTTATAAGAATCTAGTTTGAATAAAACTTTCTCCTATACCAGGGTATAAAAAGGGTGCACTTAGCCTTTCATAATTTAAGATGGATAAAATGGTTTCTTGTGCTCCTCTCATATATACCAGGAAAAAAAATGAAGTATATGATCATATTGTATGTAAGCCAGGTGAAGTCCATGTTTTCTAGATATATCAGATTTAATTCAGATGGCATAAAAAGGTCTGCATATGGACACTCACAATCCATTTTCCATGGATTCTGCTCACATTGACTTAACATTGACCGATTAATAAATATTAAAAATTCCCGACTTGAACTACTGTTATAGTAAGTGGTTAGTATCATGGGGTCTGACACAGATTAAGTACAAATCTTTGTTTCACCACCTGGTAATTGTACAATTTAGGACATGTTACTTAATCTGAATCTTTATTTATCTTATAAAATGTAGCAAGTAATATCACGTATTTCGTAGGGTGGTTGTGAGGCTTGAGTTTGACAAGGCAAGTACAGTGCCTGGAACTTCAAAGTCCTCAGTAGCTTAGCATTTTAGAGTTTCCAGTTTTAAATAAATCTGTTTTCATGTCAAGATTATTTCTCTGGTAATAAATTACGTGATTTTGGATTCTGGGTCTCAAAAGTATTAATTTATCTACTGGTAGTTCATTACACATGCTTTAGGCTATTTATCTGTAGTCCTGGTACATTTCTGCATTTTATTTTCACATCTAAGAGAAGTCAGAGTTTCCTGAACCTTCTTCCTCTCCAGTAACTTATTGCTACATGATTTTACGTTTCTTTACCTCTCCAGTAGCATTATTTTCCTTTGCTGTATGATGTGGTACAAGAGGAACTGGTTTAGAAATAGGAGTCAGGAGATAAATAAGCTTGATAGTATTTGATCTTCATTACTGGTGAACAATTCTAATCCTCTCAAACCGTTAGTTTCCTTATCTGTTAAGAGAAGGAATCAGCCTTTTCAAATCTTTTCACTACAAAGGATCTAATTTATTATTTCATTCCACATTCACCCTCAACTCTGCCTTTACAATCCTAGAGTTGAACAATTTGGGTCTGCAAGATGAAATCTAATCCTTAAAAGCCACAAGGCCATCCTATAACACAATAATTAATAAAAAATAGTTTTAAGTCAGTTTATGCTGTCACACAAATCACACCAAAAGAAGACAGGATACCTTTTATTGTGTACAACTAAGTTCCACGTCATTCTGAGGCCCTCTCCACACTGGATGATAACTTGAGCCGCTACTCCTTACTCTAGGCAGAGCACAGGAGTAAGCTGACAATCGTGTTGTAGTGGATTTAGTTATAGTAGATCAGGTCAGTTAACCATTGTGCGATAATCAAGGTAACCAGTCTTTCACATGGAGCTGGTGACATTCCTTTCAGATGTAACAAAGCCTCATATGTTGATAAGCCTAAACTGACTTACTGTGGATACATTTCTGTTTGATTCTGAATTGAAACATAATTCTTTCTTTCCCAGTGCTCTTTGGGTGGATATCAGCAAGGCTCAGGATTCCAAGCTGAACATTTAAACACTTGGGGACTGATTACATTTTTCTAGTCATGTC
Source organism: Chlorocebus sabaeus (assembly GCF_047675955.1). Taxonomy (NCBI): domain Eukaryota; kingdom Metazoa; phylum Chordata; class Mammalia; order Primates; family Cercopithecidae; genus Chlorocebus; species Chlorocebus sabaeus. The sequence goes on along the minus strand of NC_132921.1, from coordinate 29,980,856 downwards.
TGTCATTCTAAAATTGTGATCTCCCCCTCAGCAAATCTACCAGTTTTTTTTTTCTATTTTTATTATTGACCTTGAGTGATGTTAGATATGGGTTATATTATATTCTCTTAGCTACTATTTCCTGGTAAGTTACTATTTCCCGTAAGTTCAAAAGCAAAAACAACGTATTTGAGATTGTCCTCCACGTAGAGGAATGAATATGTCTTGGAAAGGAGAGAACCTTTTTTTTTTTTTTTTCCCCCCAAGAGTCTAATGAGGACAAAATATGGTCATTTCTGCATTTACTTATGAATGTGACATTTAACAGCCCTAGATGGGTCATCTTAAGGGTGAGGCAATCATCCGTGATTCTCACATGAACAAGAAAGCCTCCCTGAGGGTGTGTAGAAGCCAAACTTGTAACCCACGAAGCAAAAGTCACAAAAAAAATAGTGAAAAGACCTGTAGAGCTTGCTTCCTTTTCTGGCCTCGTTTGCCATCAATTTATTCCTGGAACATAAAAAAAGATAAATTTAGTCATAAATTATGGGCACACTTTTATTGATTCAACACTGGCAAAATGGGAAATAATCCAAATGCTTTGGTTCATGATCAAACAGCAAGAGTCAAAATCACAAACCCATTGCTTTTCTGGAAAGTTTTTCATGCTGCTTTATGCATATATCTATACATTATGAAGATTTTTGGATTCTCCAAACTAACTTTGACACATCATAATGGCAACATTTGTTTTCTGGGATTCTACTGTCAGCTGCAAAATTAAAAAAAAAAAAAATCTAAAAATAAAAAAAAAAATCACTTCCTTCAGACTTGCTACAAAATGAATCTGATAGACTCAAAATTTGCTGTGAGACACAAGGGGTAGAAGCCATACGCCAGTGATAAGAATAGATGCTCTCCTTTCTTCCGCCAGACTCTAACTAGAAATAGCAATATGTATGTGTACATGGAGAAAGAAAGAGGAAATATGAACAGATGTAGGAATATTTACAGAGAGGGAATGTCATTTTTAGTACTGAATTGGTGTAAATGAGGAAGGAAAATAATAGAATCCTAGAGTGGTGAATAATAGCTCCAGAGAAATGACTCCTTTCTCCCTCCATGTTCAAAGCTCCTTGGCTTACAGCCAGATGGAGGTTTTCATTTTTTTATTAAATAAATTCTGATTCCTGTGATCAGTTTGGATTTGGCTGGCTTTTCAATAAAGAATATTCTAAACACAGAGTTAAAGGAGTTCATGGAATTTTTCACTCAGAGCACATATTAGAGTACCTACTGGTGTTTGAAGGCTCACGGTACCTGCTGAATTTTCTAAAACAGAGCTAGATGGGGGATGACGAAGCAGCCAGCAGGTGAACAGTAGGTTAGCTTGAAATTGAGGATGCAGACAGAGCAAACCAGCTCTCTGAAGTTAAATTAATTTGTAACTCTTATGCCTGGGAAGAAATCAAAGAGAATACACCACGGTAGCCTGCAGTGCCCTTTAATTTCCATTTGGAAATGTGTTTGATATTCCATGGAGGCAGGAATTTAATAAAGAAAACCAAGGAGTACACAATGAGGAAAAAAGGCTTTTGCATTCAGAAAGCATAAAAATTAAAAGCAACTACTGGTTTTTTTGAGGAAGACAGTTATTAAGTTGTGAAAACTGGTATTGTTTTTCTTGCCAACGTAGATGTCGGCAGTCCATAATTTAATTTCTCTATGTCTCAGTTATTCTTTAGATTCAGCGCCATAAATTTGGTGTTGAGGTTCCTAAATAATTGTTTAGAGAAATGGCCCTGTTAAAGGAAAGCCGTAGACATCACTGCATGAGCATAAATTCTAGTTTACTCAGGATAGTTTTAATCACACCCAGTGTCCTAAAATATTTGTAAGGAGTGTTTTTTTAGACTCTAAGAAGCATCGCAGGTTGGATAATTCATATGACCAACCAAGTCGTCTACCATGAGGGGAAGATAAAATTGTGTGCCCCAAAGGCATTTGGGAAACTCTGTGAATATGGACAGTGAAATATGCCTCTCAGTAGGTCACACACACTCAAATAATTTGACCATTGTAATGTTTTAACCTTTTTTTAAAAATTCTTTTAAAAGGATATATTCTCTTCCTTTAATACATCTTCCCTTCTTTAGGGCATGGGGCCTGATGAGAGCTAACTTTTTGTTTCTGAATATATTAAGTGTAAGTAAATGTGTCAGGTTATATGATCCATGATGCTATTGGACTTTTAACAAACTATTGCTGAAATATAGTAATTGAACATATTTATTTTTTGCACTACTCAAATGCAAAATAAGAGGGGCAGGAGAGGTAGAAAAGAGGAAGGAAGAAAAAGGGGACAGAAAGGGGGAAAACGAAGAAATATATTTAATTTATCAATTTCTATTTGAAAGATACAAAACTATTTCTATGTTGAAGGAAAATGGGCTTCTTGAGTATTTCAGAAACATGATTATTTTATGAGACTGTGTCTGCATTTGTTCTCAAAGTATGATAGGTACCTAGAACTCTGAAATTTCTTGAGATGCTTTCAGGGGATCTGCAAGGTCAAAAATTATTTTCATAATAATACTAATATATCTTTTGAGTTTTTTTTTTTTTTTTTTTTTTTTTTACCATGTTGGCTTAAGAATGTCCATGATAGAGCAGTGAAAATTATTAATTGTATTGTCTAGATCCTTAAAGTACACATCTTTTTAGTATTCCAAATATCAAAATAGGAAAATACATACACAAAACAAAGTATAATGGGTTTTGCATGGTAAACACTTCTGAGATAATTTGAATTTCAAGTTGAATTAGCTACCTTTTTTTTTTTTTTTTTTTCCTTTATGAAACACCATTTTTACTTGAAAGGACAGTCAATAGAAAAACTTGCTATTGAGACTTGGGTACTTGTTACACATTTCTCAAAAATGAACAAAGTGAGCTAGCTACTTCAAGGAAAATTATATTTACTGCCAAGAATGAAATTCAAGTTTCTAAGTTAGAAATTTGCAAAACATGTATCTGCCACTGGGAGCTTGACAGCTTTCCAACATTCAAGCACCTTTCTGATGGGATTGGTGGTGAGAGTAGCAAATGAAATTTTTTGCTACTCTATAAATGTGTCAACATTTGGAAGATGTGTCTAATACAATGTACCAATCCAAATAACCAGTGATTGATGTGACAAAATCATGCATGGGTAAAAGATCTATTCAAAATACCAGCTAGATCAGTAGATTTTTACATAACATAGGACAAAACATTTATCAATATGGCGCCAGATTTCACATTACAACTAATTTTCAAGATGCTGCTTATTGAGTTTTGTTAGTGTTCAAGGATATCTCTACAATTATGTGAAAAGGCTATCAAAATACACCTCACTTTCCCAAGTACATATTTATTTGAGGCCAGATTGCTTCTATGTAATTCAACAAGAACAACAGAACAATGTGAATGCAGAAAGTATTTTTAAATTAAACCAATAATTTTTAAGATTTATAAAAATGGAAAGAACTACCACTATACTCAATATTTTTGTTTTGGCAAATATAGTTTTTTTTTTAAAATGTTATTTTTGATGGGATAAAAATAAATATTTAGTAGACTGGGCATAGCAGCTCATGCCTATAATCCCAGCACTTTGAGAGGCTGAGGTGGGCAGATTGCTTGAGCTCAAGAGTTTGAGACCAGCCTGGGCACCCTGTCTCTACAGGGGGGGGGAAAAAAATCCAAACAAAAATGGCTGGGCGTGGTGGCATGTGCCTGTAGTCCCAGCTATTCGGGAGACTGAGGTGGAAGATGGCTCGAGCCAGGGAGGTGGAGGTTGCAGCAAGCCGAGATCATGCCACTGCACTCCAGCCAGGGCAACAGAGCGAGACAGACCCTGTTTCAAAAATAATAAATATTTAATAAATATTTTTAAAGTCTGTTTTGATTTTTAGTATGGAACGTATTTTTTGCTATATCCTATATAACCAAAAGCTAAAGGGCTTCAAAGGGATAATAATTTTCAAAAGTACAAAAGTTCCTAAGACCCAACAGTTTGAGATTCACTGTCTGCATCGTTGTTCTTTGTTGTAATGATTGTAGACTGATCATCCTCAACCCGGATAACGGATTAAGCTAAAGTAGACCAATATTTCTATTTAGGAAAAAGTGAAGAGGAAAGAGAGAAAGGAAAGAATAGCAAAGGCAACATATTGCCATAGGGTGGTTCCACACTTTAATGCAATCTGTGTAGTCTGAGATCAGTATCACTGTAATGACTGTTTTCTCTTTCTTTATTTCCATACCACCCTCTTGCTGTCTGGGAGGATTAGCTGTACTGCCACCAGGATAACAAACAGACCAGTTCAAAGAATCAGGTCAATATTTTCTCCCCAGTAGGAAAACGCTAAACTGGGCTTGAGATCAAGCAAAGCATTACTGCTTTTAATAAATTGAGAAAAATAGTTGCATAATTTTGTACATTTACATTCAGGAGTGTCACATTAAAGAGGTATGCTTTTGTAGATTTTAATACCAAAATTTGACATTAGAAAAAATCCTTCCTTTCTGCTGGCTTGACTGTAAAGCTATTGTCAAATATGCTTTCTAGGACCCACACTTATATTTTTCTCTTAGTTTTATTTTAAAATATGTCATAGATACATACAAATAAATGAAATATATGGATACCTTAGAGAATAAAAAGGAAAATGACCACATAAGGGTCAACCAATTTATGAAATAGAACATTACAAATTTGCATTCTGATACCCTCTCCTGTAATTGAACTATGTTCATTAATTCACTGGAAAAGTCTTTATATTCTATTAGCTGCATAACTGCATTTGGATATGAATAGTGGTTCCCATATAATGAGAACACAAATGATTTTTAATCAGTAATTACTAATTTCATCATGGTTCCATTAAAATCGATTTAGTCAACAAGACTCACAACCTAGAATTTTAAGTTCACATCTCCCAGGACTTTTTAATCTATTCTTACGGAGCTTAGAGGAAAAACTCTCATTTACTCTTATATATGTGCCTTGAATGTTAGTCTTTAACTTTGATAATTGTTTGCTGCTGGTACAATTTCTCTACACTTTGCAATACTAGAGTTTAAGATAACTCTGTACTCTGAGAATACTACATGTTATTTAAAAACCTTTAGAAAATACATAAGAATCCAAAGATGAAAAAACCACACATAATTCCATCATACAATGTTAACCTTGAAAATTGCATCTTTTTCCTCTTCATTTAAAAATACAAATATACTTTCTTAATCCTACTCTCTAAAACTCATATTGTAAATAAAAGAAAAAAATAAGGCAGATATCAAGTTTAATAATGTTTCTGTAGAACATTCCAGCAGTGCAAAAACAGAAACTAAAAATCAAACTGAAATAACAAAAACAGTTGCTTGGTATTTTAAGTTTCTGATATCTTGTTTTGTTTTCATTTTTATGAATATACTTCAGTTATTTTTTGCAGCATAAGGAACTACAAAGTTTAGTGACTCAAAACAGTAATGATTTGTGATTTCTTATGATTCTGTAGTTTATATGAACAGTTTCTCTGCCAGTTTCACTTTGCCTCACTTATGTGCATTTGGCTGAGAGAGAGGTTTCAAGATGGCCTCACTCACATGCCTGACAGCTAGTGCTGGCTGTTGACTGAGGGCCTCCGTTATGCTCCATGTGACTTTCTATCTTCCATTTGGCTAGACTAACATGGTAGTGTCAAGAGAGAGCAATGGCAAAAGCTGTAAGGCCTTTTGAGACCTTGGCTGCAGAGCTCATGCAGTGTGGCTTTCACCACAATCTACCAGTCAAAGCAAGATATGAGGTCAGGCCTGACTTACAAAAAGAGTAAAAATCCTCCCTTCTGGATTAGAGAATATTAAAACATTTATTGATCATTCATCTAGCACGATGTTGTAAAATACATGAACTACTTACTATTAATGAAAAATTCTATTACTTTTTGGGGGAACTTTCTTAGTGTTAGAACTTATTAAATGATACAAAGAAATACCTTGGGGAAATAAAATCATGTTTTTCTGTCAAAAGCTGACATTTTCGTATAATGAATGTCACAAATTCCAATCCCTATGAAGCCACAATGGTAACAAACGTCACTGAAATGAGCCAAGTCAAGATTGGAGTAATCTGCACCATATATGCTTCATCTGAAAATGGAAAAGTAGGTGGTTCTTTTTTGCTGTATAAGCCCGTGATGCTTAGATCACTGATATTTTAAAACAAAGATTAAATATTGGTAAGTAATTTTCTTAATTTAAACAAAACGAATCTAAAAGTTTCATGCAAAGACAAAAGACCCAGAATAGTGAGCACAATACTGAATAAGAAGAACAAAGTTGAAGGGTGGACACTACCTGATTTCAAGACTTACTATAACATTACAACAGTTGAGATAGTGTGATATTGGCAAAATAATAGATCAATGGAATAGAGGAGAACTCCCCAGAATAGACCCAGACAAATACAGTCAGTTGATCTTTGAGCAAAATCAAGTCAGTGGAAAAAAAAATCGCCTTTTGAACAAGTGGTGCTGAAACAATTGAATGTCCATATCAAAAAAAAAAAAAAAAAAAAAAAAAAAGGAAGAGAAGAATCTAGACATACCTTTCACAAAGATTAACTCAAAATGAACTGTAAACCTAAATACAAACACAAAACTATAAAACTTCTAGAAGATAATGTACGAAAAATATAGGTCAGCAAATTTGGCAATGCATTTCTACATATAACATCTAAATAATCCATGAAACGAGAAGTTGATAAGTTGGACTTTATTAAAATTAAAAACGTATCTTCTACAAAAGACACTGTTAAAAGAACCCACAGATTGAAAAAACAACCCACAGATTGAAAAAAAATTTGCAAAACACACTTCTGATCAAGGACTTCAATCTGACACAAACAACAAATTATTAAAACTCAATGATAAGGAAAGAAATCAATTTAAAAATAGATAAAAAATCTGAACAGACACCTCATCAAAGAAGATATAAAAATGGAAAGTAAACATAAAAATATGTGTAACATCATATGTCCATTGGGGAATTGCAAGTTAAAACATCTATTATATGCCATTACACAAGTATTTGAATGGCTAAAATTAAAAAAAAAATGGCAATATCAAATGCTGACAAGGATGTAGAACTCTTTTTGCTGGTGGCAATGAAAAATTGAACAGCACTTTAGAGGACAGTTTGGCAGTTTCTCACAAAGCTAAACAGTTTTACCATACAATCTAGCACTTGCACTCCAAGGTATTTACTCAATTGAGTTGAAAATGTGTGTCCTGATAAAAATGTACGCTTGAATGTTTATAGCAGGTTTGTTTATAATCACCAAAAACTTGAAGCCACCAAGGTGTATCCTTCAAAAGATGAATGGATAAACTCTGGTACATCTATACAATGGAATATTATCCAGCAATAAATATAAGCAACCTATCAAGCCACAGAAACGCATGAAAGAATCTTAAATGTATATTGTTATGTGAAAAAAGCCAGTCTGAAAAGGCTATGTACTTTATGATTCTAGTGATATGACATCGTGGAAAAGGTACAACTATAGAAATAGTAAAATGATCAGTGGTTGCCTGGAGTTTGGTAGGGATGGCAGGGGTGGGATGAATAGGTGAAGCTCAGGGATTTTTAGGATGCTGAGATTATTTCAAATGATATGACATGCATTTGTCAAGCCCATAGAATTATGAAAAGTAAAGGACAAACCAGAATGGCAGCTATGGACTTCAGGTAATGATAATATATTAATATTGGTTCATGAATTGTAACAAATATAACACACTAGTGTAAGATGTTTATAATAGGAGAAACTGCATTGCAAGGGATGGGGACCTGATATATGACAATTCTCTGAACTATCTATCTGTTCAACTGTTTAGTAAATAAAAATTTTTAAATAAAATATTAAATAACCATTTTGTGTTGCATGATTTTGTTTTCTGATGAAGTAAAATAGTTTGAGTAGAAAATGTCAGCTGGACATGGTGGCTCACACCTGTAATCCCAGCACTTTGGGAGGCCAAGGCGGGCAGATCACCTGAGATGAGGAGTTCGAGACCAGCCTGGCCAACATAGTGAAACTCCATCTCTACTAAAAATACCAAAGTGAGCCAGGTATGGTGGAGCATGTCTGTAATCCCAGCTATTTGAGAGGCTGAGGCAGGAGAATCACTTGAACCCAGGAGGTGGAAGTTGCAGTGAGCTGAGATGGCACCACTACACTCCAGCCTGGGTGACAGAGAGGCTCCATCTCAAAACAAACAAACAAACAAACAAATAAATAAATAAATAAATAAGGAAAAGTGTCTCTTCCATGGGTTAATTAGTAGCATTGTTGATAGGTCCCAGGTAATTTTTATTTAAGCTAGAAGATTAAGTAGATCTTGATGTTTTTCACAGGGGATATTGTAAAACTATATTGTGTAGTATAAGTTGTAGAAACATTTCTACTGAGGAGCAGGTGGTGAAAGTAAAATATTAAAATGCATAGGCCTCTAATATCAAGACAACTATTTGTAAATACAAATTTTGGGAACTTTCCTGTTCAGGAAATTTATCAATAAGCTGTATTGTCTTTCAAACCATATTTGAGAGATTTGAAAAGTCACTTTGAAGAAAGGAAATGGAGCATACCATCAGCAATTTTCCAAAGTTCTGAGATATTTTTATACAATATTGATATAATAAAGATGAACCTATTTGGAAAATGCTCTCAATATTTTCATTGTGAAGAGTATTTATTTTTGTTGCTGGAACAACCAGAAGCAAATGTGGGAAGACAGAGAAAGTGTGAAATTTTCTCTCTCCACACAAAGAATACTTTAGGTAACAATTACTGTCCCAACTACTAGCTTGAGAATAGGTGTCTTTTATTACCCTGTGATTCACCTTGTGATTCACCTGTGTGGAGTTGGGTCAGGCTGATGAAAACTAAGGATAATGTCAAATGTGTCCTAGGTCCCCTCCCACTTTATATCCTCTCTGATCACCAGCAGCTCATGCTATAACCCCATTGGGTCTATCCTCCTTCAGCGATTCTCCTCACCCCAATCCTAGTTCAAAAGATTTCATTGCCTCATTTTCTTTGCATCCAGATTTTGCTTTGTTCTGCAAAATGACAAATTACAGGATAATCCCACTGAATGAATTAGGTTGAAGGTGGCTTCAATTAAGCCTTCCTCAGGAGATGTGGATTTTAATGGGTACTTGAAAACACAGTATCTTGTCTCAAATAAACTTTGAGTGACATAATTTTAGTCCACAGGTCTGGTCAGAGGACACTGCCATGGGTAGAATACCCTCCTCTAAGGACTGGTGTTGGTGTGTCCCCAGGCATTATTAGCAGAGCTTATATAGAAGGGGAAATAGAAGCTCTTAACTTTCAGCAAGCCTACCTGAGCGTTGCATTCTGGGCTTAGAACTTTGTGAATTTTTCCTCTATTCCACCTGATACAATCTTAGCAACTTTGGATGAAATATATTTAAGGATTTAATCAAAAGAGTTCCTAGGTTGCATAAACACTGTTTCAGTTATCTGCTAGTGAAAGTGAATAATGTTCCATATGTAGAACTAGTAAATGCATCAGATGAAGTAGAAGGGTGCAGAGGCCTTCACTGACCCAGGGTCTCAGCTCTAGGGGCAAACTCTTTCAAATGTTGTGAAAATTAAAAATAAACAAGCCAGACAGTCAGATTAGTTATAAACTAAACCAACTTAAGTTATACAAATGTAAATTCCTTTTCTAAGAAAGCAGTTATTTTCTTTCTTTTTTTTTTTTTTTCTTTCTTCATTTCCACTGTATTTAATTGGTGGAAGCAAGTAACAACAAGAAGTAGGGAGAAAGAGTTCACCTCTTTACAGATGGAATTGCAAAATTACAAAGACCATGGATATAGGGATGGATGAATAATTGGACCATTTCCTTACTTGGATTCTATTACATTTTGCTTAACCTCTTTGTAGTACGAAACTTTTCATTCTTTCCTCAAATCTGTCTTCCCTGCATCTTTAAGAATTACCATTTCCTAGATATCTCCTTATATTTCTAGCCTGCTCTTTGCAATGTCCTTACGTGGGTTTGTTTGTTCTTTAAATATATATTTTTCTCTAATTCATTATTTGGCTTTTATCTCTTATAACTGAGCATATTTACCCCATGATTGTGCCATCTTTTTCTATCCCCTTGCTTCAGGCTCAGAAAGCAGTTATTTTCTCAGCACCTGTGTATTCTAATCCTCAGTACCTGTATGCTATTTAACACAATTTGAATATGTCAGATTCTAATCTATTTGTTTCTCTTATTTTCCGAGCCACAGAAGCAATAAACAATGTAGAAGAAAGTAGAATAGATATTGGTGGTAGGCAAACTGAGCATATCAGAAAGTTTTGGATAATAACATTTAGAAAAGCTATTGACATTTTTCTATTCTCCAATGCCGATAAGTAAACAAGGCCTGCCTCCTTATAGGTGACCTCAGATACATGAATAGCCTCAAGCTGATGTCCTATATCATGACATCATCTACAGCTAAGAATATTTCAATACCATAATCCTATAAACTTGGGATGAAAAAACTGTTCTAGGAGTTTGCAAATTTCATTGACATCTTTCCGTTTTTCTTTCTTCATCTTTTGTCTGGTTAGGAGAAAAAATCAAAGTATACCATTTATCTTTGCAATGTTTTTCATACATTATGTGATACTGTGTTTTCCTCTCATAGATCCAGGACTGCACAGACAGCTGTATTTTCTGCAAAGACCATCCAATGTAGTAGCCATTGAAGGAAAAGATGCTGTCCTGGAATGTTGTGTTTCTGGCTATCCTCCACCAAGTTTTACCTGGTTACGAGGCGAGGAAGTCATCCAACTCAGGTATTTCACATTTAAGACTTTTTTTGTGCTGTGTACTTTTGTATCAGTATATGCTGCTATTTATATTTCTCTAATTTGATATAAGTACCTACAGTATTAGGGTTTTTCATAATAATTATTTTTCCACATTTCTTGGCATGATACAGTATATGAAAGACAGCCACTGGGATGAGAAGATGAGGAAAAGATCAAAATCCGTGAGATCAATTCTGAAAGGAAACTGAGAAAGTCAGGGTTGCCTCTGAGATGGTCCTGCCCAAAGAGTCTTCAGCAGAGAAATTTTGGTGGATTCCATTATAAGAAAGTGGTATATAGCGAGGTTTGATCCTTAATATTCTGTGTCACACACAAAAGATGACTACATGAAATGATGGATATGATCATCAGTTCAATTGTGATAATCATTTCACAATGTATACATATTCCAAAACATTACAGTCTACACTGTTATTATATGCAAGTTTTATTTGTCAATTTCACTTCAATAAAACTAAGGAGAAAAATAAAACTAAATTTTTCTGAGTTCAAATATGTAGCATGTCTTTACAGAGTTTCAGCAATTTTTTTTGAACTTCAACTATATTGCTCATATTTCGAGCTCTAACAAATATTTAAGGGAAGAGAGGAGAACTTGGCTGACTTTGAATTGCTGGAACATTAATATTAGGTACAGTTAGAAAGTAAACTCTCAATAGAATGGAATACTTAGTCCTTCTGATGAAATGAATCTTACTTAATTTCATTGATTTTTGAGGACTGGTATTCTCCTTTTTAACATACTTATTTTTAAAGAAAAGGTAAGTCTATCAATCATGAATTAATCTTTAAATTTCATTTACCTTAAATATTTAGATAAAAACAAGGCATGGTGTTTGATATTACAATATTTTTGAGAACATTAGAATACACAGGAAATCCAGTTACAGTTTCAGCACATCAAGGTGTGTTCTCTGGGTATAGCCAAACACTCTTCGTGCAATATCAAATATGGTTTTGCACAAAGATCACTAAATTGGATTTCAGGGCACAGGACGTTGATTTTTCACTCCAGAGGACCGCTTCTCTAGACCTTGAGGTTCTCAAATCCAAAATGAGAGATTAGGACTAAATTATCAGTTTTTAGCACTAAAGCTACTTCCAAGTTTAATCTGCTTCATTTGTTTGATCACTACACACAATCTTCCAATGGGAGTAGTTTACCTTGAGTGATTTTTTTTTGATAAATAAGTGAGACTTTAATCAAGCCCCTATGATACAGAGTTTCTTTCCAGTGTCTTAGTTTGAGCTTTGGTGGAGGTCATTTAAAGCTCTGAGTATCTTGCTTAATATATACATATGTTAATTTACTCTTTACCTACCCTATGTCTTGCAGGTCTAAAAAGTATTCTTTATTGGGTGGGAGCAACTTGCTTATCTCCAACGTGACAGATGATGACAGTGGAATGTATACCTGTGTTGTCACATATAAAAATGAGAATATTAGTGCCTCTGCAGAGCTCACAGTCTTGGGTAAGTTAGTGGCTGGAGATGAGTTTATATTGTACCTTTCAAAATATATCACCGTGACATTTTAAATGCTCATCGCTGAATTGATTCCTATGTTTATTAGTGTGAAATTGCAAAGTCCCAATACTCCACACATGTCCTTGCTCTTCTCTGATTAATTGCATAGGGGTTATATGCAATGTTTGAATATTTATTTATTAGTTAAAATCCAGATATGTTATGCTTTAATCTAATTATTCCAGTGATACGGCTGAAAAGTACCAAAAATTATTTATGGCAGATGTTTTGAATAATAAATATGGTATTCCAAAATATCTGGGAAAATAAATGAAGAAAAAAAATGAGGGAAATTGTACAAAATATTTATTCTTGAGGGAAAAAGGCAGATGTTATTTGAGATGACAGGGTTTCTGACATTAAATTCAGTATGTTGGTAAGATTGTTTTATTAACATGGGAATACTGTGAGTGTTATGTTGAAAGTGAACCATTAAAATCAAGAATATGTAAGGAAAAGTTGCATAGCGAGAATATAATTTAAAGAGATTTAGGGATCATTGAGGGGTTCATTATATTCCAAAAGGCAGGATTACCCATGTGTCATTGCAAACGAATAATTTTTATATATGGTAGATATTCAAACAAACACTTATTTTTATCATTTACTCCAGATTTATTTTAACCAGTTTTATTTGAATTATGTAGTTTGGAGAAGGTGCCTTAACATTTGGATTTAAGTTGCTTTTCTTCTGTAACAACAACCAAACATTGAGTCTTAGAAATTTTTCCTCTGGAATAAATCTTTTTGCCTTTTAAAGAATCCAAGAAAAATCAAAGTCTATTTAAAAGTTATTAAGTAAAAATGAAAATATATCATATGCTAATTATATCTGCTAACATATACCATGCTATTATTCCATCCATTTTGCTTTTTGTCTTCAAAGGTTATTCAGAAAACACTTTCATATGTGGGCACAGTAATAATGTATATCATAGGTTAGGTAATGAAGTTGCTTGTTCTTTGATCAAATCATAAACATTAAACTAGGAATGGGCAAAAGACTTAAACTCTGGATTTAGAGGTAGTATTATACTAATTAAAATATTAGCTGCCTTTAAAATGGCACAATTTAATTCAATCATATTTTAGTGAAACAAAGAAAATAGAGAACTTTCACATTTGTAGTGTCAAAATACAGTAACACAAATGGTTATGACGGAAATTGTATTACTGCTCATAAGGCAGATTTGGTTATGGAATACGCTAGAATTTACACTCATCATAGGTAAACCTTTATTTGCAAAAGCATGAGGTCAAATTTTACTTCAAATTAATGCACATTATTTTGACATGTAATGCTTCATTGACATCTAAGATAAGCATATGCAAATACTGATTCCTGAGGATAAACTAAATTAGCCTAAACATACACACACACACATATATATGTATTGGCATACATGTGTGCACTCATACTGGCATTTTTTCTTTGTGAATTGTGTAAATTAGAAAACAATTAGATACTAGCTGATACACAATCCAAAGATGTACAAGAAAATATTTAATAATTTTTTCCACTGCAGGCAGTGCATTTCTATACCACTGAAGTGAATACTTTTGGTCTCTTGGAAAGTTTTATTCCATAAATTTTTCATGTTTCATTGGTGCACATATGCCCACATAAAGTTTGATAGTGACATGACACTTAGATGCTTCTTTGATTTTTCCTTAGGCCAGGTGGTTAGTCTCTGTTACAATACCTCTAGTGAACCTTGACCACTGTTATGTAAAGAAATTTTCAATATAAAAATATTGAAAATAAGCATCCAAAAAATGCTCAACATTACTTATCATTAGAGAAATGCAAATGAAAACCAGAATGAGAACCACCATCTCACACCAGTCAGAATGTCTATTACTAAAAGGTCAAAAAAATAACAGATATTGGCAAGGTTGTGGAGAAAAGAAAGAATGTTTATACACTGCTTGTGGGAATGTGAGTTAGTTCAGCCATTGTGGAAAGCAGTATGGTGATTCCTCAAAGAACTTAAAACAGAATTACTATTTTACCCAATGATCCTATTATTAGGTATATACCCAAGGGAATGTAAATCATTCTACCATAAAGATACATACACGCGTATGTTCATTGCAGCACTATTCACAATAGTGAAGATATGAAATCAACCTAAATGCCAGTCAGTGGTAGACAGAATAAAGAAAATGTGGCAAATATACACCATGGAATACCATGTAACTGTATAAAATAACAAGATCATGGCCTTTACTGCAACATGGATTGAGCCATTATCTTAAGTAAACTAATAAAGGAGCAGAAGATCAAATATGGCATGTTCTTATTTATAAGTGGAAGCTAAACATTGAGTACATGTGTACACAAAGATGTAAAGTGTGTCTTTATGTACTTGATGTTTAGTTTTCAACATGGGACACTGGGGCCTACTCAGAGTGGAGGATGGGAGAAGGATGAGAATCAAAAAGCTATCCAGCACTATGCTTATTACCTGGATGACAAAATAATCTGTACACCAAGCCCCAGTGAGATGCAACTTATCTATATAACAAACCTGTACTGATACCCCTGAATCTAAAATAAAAGTTAAAAAAATTGACAACATAAATTAAAGTAATATAATATGGTTAATATGCATTAGTAATATCTATGTGTACACACACATATGTAAAACATGTACATATGCACGCATGTGTGTGCATATTTATATGTGTATATGTGTACATATATGTAGATATAGACGTATTAGAAACAGCATTTACTGAGTTCAAACCATGTGAGACATCTATTTGCTACAGTATCCTCTGTGGGAGGTATGTAGGTGGAGCCCATTAAATAACAACGCTCTTACCTTCTGTACTTCTGTACTAAGTGAGAAACAAGAACAGCAGTAAGGCATACGGTAAGTCAGACATCACCTTAATTTGTTGAAGAAGCTGCCATTGAGCATGTGGTTTGCAACTGCATGAGAGGCACATGCCCATCTGGACACGAGTAGTGTCTGTCTTGGCAGGATATCACTCAGGTGTCAGCTTGTCCCACTGCCTGGTGGCTGGTAGCAATGGAGAGCACTTGCTCCCTTTGCTCAGGCCTGTTCCCAAGAGAGAATTGTAGGTGAAAGGAGCCTCTTCAAACTTCCAGGCTGGTTAATTTGTCTGTCCTGTATCCTGATCCAGGCTTCCGTCAAAAAAGTGGGTATCCGGGAGTGGTGAGGCCGGAAGTCATTCCCTCGAGGAGTTGCCTCTCTAGGGAAGAAAACATCAGTGTTGAGGAAGAGGTATTCAACATCCACACCCCAACTTTAGGTGTTACTTTCCTGTTTTACAAACGAGGGCATTTTAGCACAGAAAGATAAGTAGGTATCCCAAGGGAAGATCCAGATTCATATCCAGGCATCCAACCAAAGCGTCTCAGGCATATGCTTTACTATCTGCCCTGTGCACTCCACATATTCTTATTCATCTTTATTTTTATTTTTATTTTTAATTTTACTGAAACAGTTATAAAAAGAAGCAGGTTTATGTGATGTAAATGAGAACAATCTGAAATTTCAATTTGGTTAATAATTATATAGTCACTTTACATAAAATAAAATATGTGACCGTAATGTAATGATCTTGACAAAGCAGGAAGGCTGGTAACGGAGCAGGTAAGAAAGGAATACAAGCTGTTCTTTGAGAATGAGGTTAAAACAATTGCCATACTTAGAATCTGTAGACATAGAGCAGGTGAAAAGTGTACTCAGTACAGTAGTGGTTATTGCTTTTTTTTTTTTTTAAACTGTGGTTTCTTGTTTATTCAAAGTGGTGTACCATTTGTGTAATCAGAAAAATAGACGTGGAGGTATAAAAGTTGACATTTTTATGGTTAAAAATGAGATAAATAAAAATGTTAAAACTCAGAAAATATTGACATTATGCTCACATACACATAACCCAAAGACCTGGACTTTGCAAACACACACATACTCACACACACTTACACACACACAGATACAGACACACACAGACACATGCACACACACACAGTCACACACATTTGTTTTCTCCAGGTACATGAAATATGTGCTATATTGTAACCTCATTTTCACTTGAGGATAAATCACAACATCTTTGTTCGTGTATGCCTGTGCACATGTCTGTGTCCTCCAGTTCTAATTTGTTTCCTTTTTGACAGGGTCTTGCTCTGTTGTGGCCTTGAATTCGTAGGGTCAAACGATCCTCCATTGTCACCCTCCCAGGTATCTGGGACCAAATCTGTCTATTTCTTTTTTCTTTCTTTTCTTTTCCTTTTTTCTTCTTTTTTGTAGAGACAGGGTCTGGTTATATTGCCCAGGCTGATCTCAAACTCCTGGGCTGAAGTGATCCTCCCACCTTGGCCTCCCAATGTGCTGGGATTACAGACATGAGCCATCACACCAAACCTCCAGTTTTATATTGGGGAACATTATCATATTTCTTAGTTTTAATTAAGCAAGGTGTGGTGGCTTACACCTATAGTCCCAGCTACTCAGGAATCTGAAAGAAAGGATCTCTTGAACCTAGGAGCTGTAGTCCATCCTGGGGAACATAGCAAGATCCTGTATCTACAAACACAAAAACAACCCACTAAATTGATTATCCTTAAGTATCTTTGTCATTAATTTGCTCATATCTGAAGGAGAAGTATCCCAGAAATACTTATACCCTCACTGGCAGAGCAAAAATTTACCTCACTTAAGAGCGCATTTTCCCTACAATTTTGAATATCTACACATTTTATAAAATGGAGTCTCCTTAGTATTTATATTCCTATTAAATTAAGATTTCATTTTATAGTTTTCTTGGACATTTGCATTTTACATTTTGTGAATTTGCTATTTTCTTTGACCTTTATATATTTAATGAAACATTATCCTTATTTTATTGATTACAGGAACTCTTTATATAAGAATAATATTGACTATGTTGTGTATGCTTTGCATTTTTACATTTTGCATATGGCGCCAAATCCTTTTCTTCAGGTTTGCTAGCTTTGTCGTCACTAGACTTACATTTTTATTCTATGAACCATGCTGTCTCTAAAAATCTGAATATAGATTACATGTTGAATGTGTAAATTAGAAGCATGATTAATTTTCTAAAAAATAGTGATATGTTTATATTTTGAGTTTTGGTGGTCTTGGTGCTTTTTGTCTGTTTTAAAGGAATTGTTTTGGTAATTGGATATATTTTAGAGGTCTCTCAAGGACTTCATATCATTTATAACTACTGTAGAAGGCATAATTTACTTCAGGATGTGGTTGATACACTGTTTTAATTATTCTAAGAGGCTCCAAAAATGAATATTTGTATAATGTTTGAAATAATCTTTGACTACTCTGATACAAAATTAGGATTATCCTGCAGGACTGAGTTTATATGAAAAATTGAATTTATTGCCTTCTAAAAATGAATGAAGAGAAGAAAAGAACTTTATTATCATTGTTATGTAAATGTACTTTTCGTAATTTTTAAGAATTTAAGCATATTTGTATTCTTAAGATAAAATCCCAGAAGAAATCCAAACTTCTGCTTATAAAACTTTAATCATGCATTTTATTAGACTCTTGTTTTGCCTTTCAACTTGCAGTCCCTTCTTGTACTTAACTGTCTGTGAATGTGAACCTTCATGAACTAACAGACTTTTCAAGTAGAATATCATTTTATGGAGTAGATGAAAAGACATTTTGTTGCCCTCCTCAGTAATTTTAAAGCGTGAATATATATTAAATATAATTTGAAGCTTAGCATTTTGTTTCTTCTTATAAGATAAAAATGGAAAATTCCATAATCATTAAACTTTTTGTAGAGATTTTTATTAGACTAGGTTAATGACAACCTGGTTTACAATAAATAAAATATAAACAAGTTTACAGATACTTTCTTTATCATAGCCATTTATGGTAGCATTTCTGACTTACAGTAACCATGGATAAAGTATTGGTAGATACCTTTTGGGTACAAGGATTGCACTAGGTTCTGGGAAGACTACAGAAACATCTGAAGCCTGGCTTCTGTGGGCTGTCATATAATCACAAATTCATAAAACCAGTTGGCCTAATACTGTCTGAATAAGTTTTTTTTTTAAAAAAAAAAAGAAAAAAAAAAACATTATATGTAAACAGGGACTCTGGGAAGATGTGAAGAGTTGGTAGTCTCCACTCTCATAGAAGACAAAGCCCGAAGCAGCAGGGGTGGGAGGAGTTCTAAAGAAGAAAATGTGGAAGGAGCCTCTCTGAATATTGTGGTCAACTTTAAAATTTTATTTTAGCCATGACTACTTGTATTATTTATTTTAAAACCTACTTTTTAAAAAAGAAGTCAAAAGTGGTATTTTTCCATTCTTGTGTTCAATATGTCCAGCTTTCTGGCTCAAGGATTTTAATCTGATTGTAATTGTCCTTTTCTGTATCTGTCCATCCCTAACTTTTACACAGCTCCACACAGGAAGAAAGACAGCCCTCCATAAACGTTCTAGAGATTTGCCACTCTTTGGGTCTAGATTGATCCCATGTCTGAATCAGTGCAGAAATGCATAATTTAAAATTGACTTGATTTTTAACAAAGTGCCAGGCTTTGGACAAACCTTGTGTACTGTCCTTACATACACAGTGGAGATGAGTGGGGACTTTCCTGAGGATGGGCTCTTCAGCAGGTGCCATTAAGTTGCACATCAGTGAGAAAATAAAAATATCTTTGAACTTTCCAGAAATGGTTCTAGAATTCCCTTTAAAGCAGTTGTGTAGCAACACAAACAATTTAGTATTAAAAGTTTACCCCATGTGTGTACATTTTCTCAATTATTTCCCTTACCAAAATTCCAGAGAAACATTGGCCAGGATTGGCGCAAACTCATTTTATAGGTCACACATATGTCTACTAGGTCAGCCCTTTACACTTCAAAATTGAAAATTTTAAACCAATTCTAAGAGTTCTCCATTTCTTCCATTCCATGAGTAACATGTACCATTTCACACAGTGCATGGGTTTAGACTTCTCCTCACATGAAAACGCACTTGAGAAGAAGCTGCTCTTTGAGGCAGGTGTTGCTTCTACCTGAGTCTTCTACTTAAGGAATAACAACTTATAATTGCCCTCTAGGAATGGGTTAAGTAGGGTTCTCTCTATAGAGCTGAACATGTCCACCTTACACAGATGTATTCAATAAGCCTGAAGACAATAGACTCAGAATATTTAGATATAGATATAGATATACATACACATGTATATTTTTGTCTATGTGCACACATATGCATACACATAGTACATACATATATATGCAATACATGCACTTATTCTCTATTTCTAAAGTTTCCCTTTAAACTTATTATTTTCTTTCAACTGCATATGGTTATCTCAACCATTAAATGAGGTTCTGATTCTGCAAACAGAAAATAGACTAAGCTATTCTGAAGGGTCTAGAAAAATCATCTTAAAAGTGACTTAAGAAGAGACCAGATAAAGACATATGGGGGAAATGAAACATCCTTTTTAAGCATTACTGTTTTGTAAGATAGCTGGAAAAGTCCACCTTAATAGCTCACTGCTGAAAATGCTTTGAAAATTTTAAAACACATGATTGGATATACAGTGAGCTAATGAATATAGTCTCTAGTCCTAGACATGCAGCTGAACAACAATGTGAGTAGAAAACTGGCAATCAACTGTTGAGTGCCTCTTGTGTACTAAGCATTCTGCCAAGTAGTCTTTGGGCAGAAGAAGGTATGACACAGATCTAGGCCTCAAGGATAGGTAGGGGAAAAGATAAGAGGCAGGCAATTGCTAACGAGGCCAAAGAACTGTTGAGAAAGAACAAAGATGAGAGAATGTGGGAGGGAGTGTTGAGGGGAGAGTGTCTGACAGGAAGTAGTAAGTGTGCAAAGGTCTGGAAATAAGCAGGGGATGGCGACGGGAAAGTGAATTACGTGACTGAAGATTGTGACTACAAAGGAATCTGATGCTGGATGGGAGAATCCATATAGGTCTTGAGTATTTTGCTAATGTGGTTAGATTTATCTCAAGGGCAGTGGAAACATATGGAAAGATTTCTGATTGTGGCTTGTGAGCTGTTTAATCTTAGCCAGCTACGTAAACCTCTAATCCTCAAATCCTTCATTTTTTTCATATTTGTAGAGCTTTAGGAGGTACAATCGCAGTTTTGTTACCTGGATATTTCCTGTAATGGTGAATTCTGGGCTTTTAGTATAACATCACCTGGATAGTGTACCTTGCACCTATTAAATGCTTTCTTATTTGTTTGTAAAACAATGATAATTACTTTATCATAGGATTTGGTGTCTGTTTGGGTGTGAAAAGTAGAGGAGAGAGATTCTGGAATAACCAGGCATAGCTTTGGGTGTTCTGGGAAATAAAGTAACATAAGATGCCCTCCTAGCCTTCATGAAAAGCCTAAAGCCAGTTGGAAAGATTAAGCTAGCTAAACCAAGAAATCCCAAATGTCACAAATATTAAAATATTCGATGTACTTTTTCATACCCAATTTTCGTTATCTATAAAACGTACATAACAGCAACTAGTCCCTACGTAGTTCTCATGAATTGTGGCCGGATCGATATAACAATATCTAGTGATCAATATAACAATATCTAGCGATAAATTGAAATTTCTTTGGCAGTAGTCTCTAGAAACATAGACATCCCTGTGTGGGAAAAGGATGATGCCCATTTGTGATGTGCTTTATGTATTTCACTTTCTTTTGTGCTTCTACACCCTGCTGTTCATAGTTTCTTCACAGCTAGGTAGGGAGAAACTTAGAAAGAAAAGCCATGTCTTCTACATCTTGATCACTCAAACTCAGTTTTTTCTCTATGTTATCTGACTTTTAAGCATAAGAAATGCAATTGAATGTGCACAAAATGTAAATTATCTAAGTTTTCCTATCAAAATGTTTTATAAGCTTTCCATTGAGATTCATGATTTTTTCATTGACCACTGGAATGGACAGAATTATGTCCTTTCAAAATTCATATGTTGAAATCCTAACCCCCACTGTGACTGTATTTGGAGAAAGGCCTTTCCTTAAATGGGTAATTAAAGTTAAATGATGTCATAATGAGAGGATGCCTATCCAATAGGAATAATGCCCTTTTAAGAAGAAGAGTTACTGGAGCACTGTCTCCACCCTTGCACAGAGAGAAAAGGCCATGTGAAAACACAGAGCGAAAGTGTCATCTGGAAGCCAGGGAGAGGAGCCTCACTAGAAGCCAGCTTTGATAGCACCTTGATCTTGCGCTTCCTAGTCTCTAGAACTATGAGAAAGTACATTTCTGTGTCTAAGCCACCCAGTCTTTGGTATTTTGTTAAGGCAGTCCAAGAAGACTGACACAACCACAGAAAAAGTAGATGCTGAACGCATTATAGAACAATCACTAAAAATAGAACAACTGCTAAAAAGATTCGTTGGTCTCTTTTATTAAAAAATGAGCAACAATGAAGACATATTATCAACATTGCTTACATATTGGTAGCACAAATAATCTTAGATTTCTAGGGGCGCAAAAAATTCCCATTTACAATAGCAATGGAACAAAAATAATTTCTCATTTACATAATAGCTCTTATATAGTTCTTAGATACTTATAAATCTGATGTCCTTTCATCTTATTTTTGTTCACTATTATTATCCATTTATTTAGTAATTGCTAAGTGTAATGTATGATTTATAGTTTAGGTCTTCATATTTATAAATTACCTATATCAATTTTAATAGTAAATATATCATTAACTATGATGAAATTGTATTCTTTTTTAAATCAATTCTCAGACATGCTCTATGAAGTCAATTTAATACAAATGAGCATGTATATCTTCACACACCATCAACTCAGATTTTTTTGGAAATGGAAGAAAATATATACTTCAAAATTTATATGGCATTTTTCCTCTTATTTTTTGCATAGGTTTTAATTTTATTTTTTACCGAATAATATGTGATATTAGCTGCTATTTTTTGAGCATGTACTATTGGCCAAATTGTGTCTATCCAATTGTTTGGAGTTAATGGTACGTCTACCTCAGACTTGGGTGTTCAATCTCTTCCTACTTTAGCTTGCTGGTAGATCAACCATGTTGAGTTTTAGGTTTAGGCTCTTTGCCATAAAGGGGAAGTAGTTATAATAAAATATGTTAAGATAATATTTATCTTTTTATTACAATGTGTAACTCTTATTTTGAATGGAGTTCTCTTGAATTTACAACATCATTGCCTCTGCCTAAGTAGCAGTCCTTAAATTTTACATATATCTGTAATTGCCCTTATTAAAAGGACTCCTCAGTCATACACATTTAATGATAATAGTCATAAAAGAAGTGCCTTAGGTAAGTTTGTATTGATTATCCTCTACAATGTAATTACCAAATGAATCATACTGAAATGAGTTAAGAGAGTTTTTTGTATGTAGGGTTTTGATCCTAAACGTAGGATACAGGTGTGTAATATAAGGCAGAATTAAATCAAGAAAACTATTAAATCCCACCTATTAGGTGCTTCTTCCCATTACTATGCAGATTTCTTATCTTAGTTACTTTCCTCAGCTGAAACTCTGGTTGTCATAAGAGTATGCAAAATTATGTGCAAAATATGTTTAAAAGATTATGTGGAATATTTAGATGAATTGGAAGAAGTGACAATTTAAGTTCAGACTGTTGATAGCAAAATGATTCAGTATTTCAGTTGAGAGAACTGGTAATGGAAATACAAGTTGGATTGGTGGTAGAATAGGTTTATTTATTACACAAATATTTATTTGAGAGTCCACTCTGTGCTGGGCCCTCCCTCTCCTTTTCTCCCTTCCACTGGAGAAAATAATGTTAGCATTGCTTTGCATTTATTATTGAGACGATTATGAGTCTAATTTTTTCTTTCTTAGACAAACGAGGAAGTAGAGTCTCCCAAGGGAAAGGCAAAGTCTATGTACTAATACAGACCATTAAAAAGGCAATCTAAGAATATAATTTTAATTATCCCTAACAATCTAAGCAAGGTGAATTCACAATCTGTGGCTCACAAGGAGGAGAACTGCTGACAGTGGTGGAAAGCTGCCCAAGAGGGCATTTTATGCCAAGGTTGTCCTGAAGTAACAGAAGTGGATATCATCCCAGAAGGGGTTTGACTCTGTGATAAGACTCAAACCACATTAGACAGAAGTGTTTTAAGCAAAATCAGCAAGAGTTTGGATCAGTTATGCTTGCCCATTTTCAAAGACCTAGGGAGCAATGTATGCCATTTGTTTATACACTTTTAAACAAATGCTTTTCTGATTTATTATTCAATATATCTTGGTGCAATCATTTCAGTAACTTTATGTAGTGAGGTATGGATCTATTTTTATTTTAAATCTAGTATATTTGAGCAGGGAATCACTAAAAGAGTAGAATTACTGGATTACCAAACTCTGGTAATTTGAGGAACTACCAGATGGTATTTTAAAACAGTGACACAATTTTACATTCCACCCGTAGTGTATGAGTGTTTCTATTTCTCTGTATCTTTGCCAACACTTATTATTAGCTAATTTTTTGATTCTAGTCATCCTAATGTGTGCAAAGGAACATCTCATTGTGGTTTTGACTTGCATTTCCCTGATGACTAATGATGTTGAGCATCTTTTCATGGGTTTATTTATTGACCATTTGTATATTGTTTTTGGAGAAAGGTCTATTCAGATCCTTCTCACTTTGTAGTTATTTATCTTTTTATTATGAGTTTTGATCACCATATATGCATAGGGTAAGGTATCTCTTTAGAGCAGCCTAAATGGAATGCCATGTAGAGGAACTAACTGCTAAGGACAATGGAAGGTCACTGGAACCTGCATTAATAAGTTTTAGCTCACAAAGTCTGTTCTGTCATGATTTATTGTCCTCTTAAACTGACACTGTCCCATGGTACTGACCCTCTCCCTTCCTTTGCTTCCACAATTCCTTGTTAATTCCACTATTAACACACTGAAGAGGCAATTTCTATTAGTTTCTCAAGGGAAGGGTTATATCTTAGTCATTTTCATGTTCCCAGCATCTCGTATACTGGTTCACATAGATTAAGCACTTAAGAAATAAATGAGAAATGCATATATTTTTCTCTCAGAATTGGATGTAAAAGAAAAATGTTCTGTCACATTTGCTATGGTTTATGCCCCTTCAAATTCATATGCTGAGGTCTCACCCCAAAGGTGATGGTATTAGGAAGTAGGGTCTTTGGGAGATGATTAGGACCCTTATAAAAGAGATCGTAATAAAAGAGATCTCAGAGAGGGTGCTGGTCCCTTTCCCCATGTGAAGACATAGTGAGGAGGTTACTGTCTGCAACCCACCAGCATAGGACCATGCTGGCACCTGGTGGTCCTGGACTGCCATTCTCTGAAACTATGAGAAATAAGTTTATGTTCTTTATAAGTCATCCAGTTTATAGTATTTCATTATAGCATCCCAGACAGTCAAAGATAGGCTAGGGTTTCTTTTTCTTGTGACTAAAAAAATAGTCTTTGTACACAATCCTCAGATTCCAAGCTATCTTTCTCATTTCATCTATATTCTTGTTGTTCAGAAAAGCCGTTACTATGCATGGAGTTTTAATAGTGCTACAATTAAGGCATAACAAAATGTTCTGAACTGCAATAGAAATATTTGGTGTTATTCCCTGTAAAGCTCATTTTGGGTGAAAGTTTGGTGTGAATAAAATGGGCAAAGTTAAAGATGCAGCAACTATCCAATCAAAAAAGATATCTAGTAAAAATGGAGATATCATTGTCAAGTTAAACAGATCCATACTATAGGACTTCTCAGCATTTCTAACAGGCTTTTGTTTGATAAATGTGTCTGCAATTAGCAGAGGCTCTAGAGTTAAACCTGTTTGTTTTTCTGTATTTGAGGACTGAAGGAGCGCTATAGGCGAAGAATCTCCTAATATCAGCGGTAAAGCGACACAAATTTTGCTTATATGTGATTGCAACTTACTGTATACATTTCTATGGAAACTGCCTACCTAATTAAAAGGGAATTTTTTACCACAGTTAGTGGGTGTAGCCTTTTTTTTTGTTCTTGCAGTTCAGACCCATTACACATTCTGTAAGAAGCAACATGATGCCATTTTAATCACAGCACAGTGCTTCCCTCCTGCTAAGAAAAATAAATGTAATGTTTATGAATTTGCATCCACCACTTCTTTAGAGGACCAACAAAGAAATAATTAGCCCAAGTGCTTAAATTATATAATTCAATTTTCCTTTGGTATATTATTACTGACATTAAAAAAACAGTTACGGAATCTGACTGCCTAATGTTCAGTAATAATACTGTATTACTGATTTACAGTACATGAAAACAAAAGAAAGTTTAAACGAGCTGGGGGATTGTGTGTGTGTGTGTGTGTGTGTGTTAAAGGATGAGAGGAGTGGGGATTGTGCAAATAACATCACGTTTCTCCTTTAGAATGATAATTTAGCTTGCAAAACACCTTGGGAATTAAGATTACACTAGGTCATTATATATATATATGTGCAGGGAGGTAGAATGCAAAGAGGGAAATTTTTCTTATTATTAAAGCAATAAAATATGACATTCTTGGCTCAGAAGAAGATATCAGTGAATGAGTTTTTCTCTTTCCTATTAGGTTTGTGTAAAAGTAATTGTGGTTTTTGCCCTTAAAAACAATGGCAAAAACACAATTATTTTTGTACCAACCTACTACCTCCTCATTCCCTTCTGTGTAAATGGAGGAACAATTCAGTTCCCATTTTCCAGTGTAAAACTTTTGGTTTAATGGACAATTTATGCTTCTCAGTTATCTCCCCTAAAATCAAGAGCATTTGTATGATTGTGACTTTATTTTGTGAGACAAGCTCTCTCTCTGTCACCCAGGCAGGGGTGCAGTGGCGTAGTGGCGTGATCTCTGCTCACTGCTATTTCTGCCTCAGTCTCTCAAGCAGCTGGGGCTACAGGTGCACACCACTACACTTGGCTAATTTTTCAAAATTTTTTGTAGAATCGAGGTCTCACTACATTGCCCAGGCTAGTCTTGAACCCCTGGAGTCAGTAATCCTTAGCCAGGACAAAGTGTTGGGAATACAGGCATGAGCTACCACACCCAGCCAATGTGACTTTTGTCTTAAATTCTATCCATACCTCTTCCTTCTGCCACTTGTGACTCTTTCTACTCCTCCAACGTACTCCAGTGTACACTTGAGGGTGTTACTGGGTAAGCGGCCATCATGCATCATTCAGACTCTAAACTTTTGTGCAGTGAGCCAGTGACACCTAACGTGCAGAGTTGTTACCAAGATTAGACCCAGTGAAGAAGTTCATGTTCAAGGCAGCTCCAACTCAGTGTCTAGATACACAAATACTTTATAAGTGGCATCATTTTCGTTGTTTTTTTTAATACATTTTATGACATACATTCTCCATGATTACTCTAACTCAGAACAGCAAGTCTCATCCAGATCATGTGTCATAAGTTTGATGCTTGTCTGAGGTCAATGACTCTTGATATCTACTAATATTTTAGAAAAACTCAAGGTAGAGGAAAAAATCTGTGATAAAGATTCATAACATAGGTATTGTAATTCTAAGGATGGGCATTAGAACTTAATTAAGAAGACAGTAAGATTTACCATAGCATATGGGATCATGAACCAAATTGTGGAAGTGGGAGTAGAGCAATAGTAGTGAGAGAAGATGAATGATGTCTGATAGTGTCAATAAGCTGTACAGCCTAATTGTTTGGGTGTGAACCAGGGTCTGGAACATATGAAGCATTCTAGAAATATACACTATTATTATTTAAGAAAAGTAATTTGAGCTAAAAATATTACTTTCTTGAGGGGATCTCAAGAATCATAGTATCATTATTTATACCTTGCCAAATACAAAGAAAAATGTCAACATTGTAAGTTATTAAGAAAATAACCCAGAAAATAAGTATTCACATTTAAGTTAGCTTTGGATAAGAAGGAATATTAATCACTCACATATATAATACATATGAAAACTGTCAAAATAAGTAAATAGGATTTGGTTTAATGAATATGGCCTCAGTGTTGCAATATATTAAATCTAGTCATCAGCCTTAAACCCTCTTTCTCTTATACCTTACATTAAATCCATAAGAGTTCAATCTCCAAAATATGTTTCAAATCTGTCCACTTGGCTTCATTCTAACTTCCCTCACCTCATCTCTTCCCCCATCCAACTTCTCTTATTCATAACCTGAACCAGTCCTAAAACCTCCTAACTTTTTTCTCTTCCAGTCTTGCCTTTCTGTAACCCATTTTTCTCCAGTACGAGCTTGTGAAGAGGTTAATCATGGGATACACCTTCGTAGAAACTCTCAAGGGACTTCCATTTTTCTTAGACTAAATTACAATCTCCCTATCACATCCTACAAACCACTGTGGGATTTGGTTTGTCTTCACCTTTCTAACTTCATCGCATTCTACCACTATTCACTAGGCTCTACCATTACTAGCTCCTGCTTTCTCCTTAAATGCACTACAATTCCCAGTCTCAGGATATTTGGGAAGCTCCCCATATGTCTAGAATTCTTTTAGCTCTTCTTGTGGCTTACTCTTTATCTGGATCATAGCCCAAATGCTGCCTTTTTATAGGGGTTGTCCTTGTCCATTGTGATTAAGACCATCTCTCATAGTTCTGCAGTTATTTTCCTTTGTATAACTTATCACAATCTGCTATTATCTACTTATTCATTAATTGTTGTTTTCCTATCTCTCCAGTGAAATATGAACCCCACTGGAGTGAAGTCCTTATTTTATGTACTATTACTATTTTACTTACTATGCCCCCCAAAACACCTAAATAAACCTTGAATGAATGATTTGTTGCCATCATCGTCCACATTGATGTTCTCATAACAAGCATTTGTTGGGTACCCATTATGTGCCAAGCACTTTGCACAATGCCTTGATTTCTCTTTTCATAGTCTCAATGTATTATGGAGATGCTAATTTTAATATTTATTTTTCTCTCCACTTTAAAGATGACGAAATTGAGGCTCCTCATTATCGTCATTTTCATTATCATCATCATCATGCCGGAAAGCAGAACTTGAATTGACATTGTTTTCCTTTCTCATACCATGGTCAGAGGAAAGAATAGGGGGCCCTTGGGTGCAGAAAAGAATACCAAGATAACCCAAATGAGCTGGTCAAATAAGTAGATTATCAGGGATTCTTCTCTCAAACAAAAAGTAGAGCATTGTGGAATTTTGTGTAATCTTTGTGTAATGTTGTGCATTTCTCAATGCGTGGTCTTCAGACCAGCAGCATTGACATCATCCATGAGTCTCTTAGAAATGAAAATTCACTGGCCTCGCCTCAGCCTGCTGAAACAGAATCTGTAGGGTTGGGGTCCGGGAAACTGTGCCTTAATAAGTCTTCCAAGTGATTCTTAAACACTGCTTTGAGAAAAGGAAGACCATCTGGTGGTAAGTAAAGGAATGGAATATTAACAAGAGTAAGGCAAGACATTTATATTCAGAAACCAACAAAAGTAGGTTTAGTGGGTCTTGTATAAAATGATAGATCTGTTATTAAAATTGGAGTATAAGGGAGGGACTTCATAAGGAAGAACAGTTGAGGCAGAGAACAGAGTAAGAAGTCAAAGTGTAGGGGTAGATAGCCTCCAGACAGACTTGACCTTCTTGTCTCAACCACTTTCACTCAAATTCTTGAAATATCCCTTGTGTACATAAGACTAGTAACAGAACATGAAATTGGACTAAGCCCAAAGTAGAATAAAAGTAGCTCCACCATGATTCTAGTTATACTGATTCGTAGAGTGTGCTCCCCTGGAGGATGGGCCATTATGACTGCACTGAGACAGATCTTTAAGTTTGCAGATAACTCTGAAGCTGTTTTAGCTGGGGAGACAAGAATGTTTTATAAAACTGTGTGAATGGGCAAAATAATAGCAGATAAATTTCAGCTGTGGAAAGTGTAATGTAATAGAGTTAGGGAAATATATTCCAAACTATGCTGATATAATGTAGTACTCTTTCTGCTGTCACTTATTTGTAGAAGAAAAGATATCTTAATTGGTGTCAACTATCCCTTGAAGACAGTCCAATGGAGTGTGGCGGTTCAAAATGTCAACCAAATGCCAGAGATCACCAGGATAAAACTGGAGAAAAGCAGAATTACAAGATGTTGTTATATGTTTGAATAGAGTAATATTTTAGTACTTGGAGTAGAGTTCAAAGTTCTACTCAGTACATTCTGGTAAGGTCATAAGGCAGTTGGAAAGGCCTGAAAGGTTAACTGAAATGATCAAAGGAATGAAATATTATAGTAAGACCAGATGAGAAATTTTCAGCACAGAAAAATGATGGGTGAAAAGGGACACAATCAAATTCCTGACCATGAAGGATATTAGTAAGTGAAACATGGACTTGTTCAACAAATTCAAGAATACTATACCTAGGAGAACTCTCTTGAAGCTTGAAGGTAATTTTAGGACAAAGAAAAAAAAGTTTAAGTCTTTTTAATATAGCCTGTAGTAAATTTACTGATGCTGTTCCCTTCTAGAGGGTTCATGAACTGGAAAGATAATCAGGAACAAAAAAAATATATATTTATGGAAGATGAGATTCAAAATGGTTTATAAAAGGGAAGCTGTAGATTATTATGGATATTTTAGTGTTTAATAAAGACTACTCAGGACAATATGAAAAATTATACATCTTTATAAAAAACAAAGCCCAGGAATTGATGACTGATACTGTATTATAGTTTCTAAATATTCTTTAACATACATATATACACGATTGTGTGTACATATATATATACACACACACATCTGTATGCATATAGGTAAAAATGCACTCATATATATACATATACATATATGCATATACATGTGTACATTTATATTTGCTTTCCTTCTAAAAGAAAATATTTTGTCATTATTAAAGAAACATGTAAGCATTATAGGTAAATTTGAAAATACAGAAAAGTAGACAAAAATTACATGTAGCTTCATTCACCAAAGAGATTATTAATTTTTCACTGTACTACTTATGTGTAGTTTATTTCATATTTTCTGATGTTTATTTATCTGTTTATTTTTTTCTTTTGCGATGGAGTCTTGCTCTTTCGCAGAGGTAATCTCTGCCTCCCGGGTTCAAGCAATTCTCCTGCCTTAGACCCCCAAGTAGCTTGGATTACAAGCACCCACCACCATGCCCGGCTAATTTTTGTATTTTTAGTGGAGATGTGGTTACACCGTGTTGGACAGGGTAGTCTAGAACTTCTGACCTCAGGTGGTGCACCCACCTTGGCCTCCCAAAATGCTGGGATTACAAG
Organism: Chlorocebus sabaeus; assembly: GCF_047675955.1. Classification (NCBI taxonomy): domain Eukaryota; kingdom Metazoa; phylum Chordata; class Mammalia; order Primates; family Cercopithecidae; genus Chlorocebus; species Chlorocebus sabaeus. The sequence goes on along the minus strand of NC_132921.1, from coordinate 29,950,046 downwards.
TGTAAGCCACTGCGCCTGGCCCATTTTCTGATTTTTAAAAGTAATTACTGCCTGCAGGATTTTGTCACTAATTATGTAGACTTGGTTGTAGTATTGGTTTAAGATTTTTTTTTTTCAAAATAATGTGAAAATACTAATATAATGTGAAATTCAGTTTATCCATGTTTAAGGTTTTTTATATATTACAATTAGTCTGTACATCTTTTGTTTTCTGGCTTAATCTGGTTTAATATTCAAGTTTGTTAAACTCTTGAAGTAACCACTTTTCTAATACTATCTTATTTCTGTAATCCCATTTTATTTCTAATGCATTTTGTTTTATATTTTAATACTATTTAGTATGGAAAAACTGTTTTAGGTATGTCTTTTAATAGCATGTGGGTGCCTCCTATGTTTGTTCATATCTAAGTATATTAGTCCATGTTCATGCTGGTGACAGAGACATACCTGGGACTGGGAAGAAAAAGAGGTTTAATTGGACTTATAGGTCCACATGGCTGGGGAGGCTCAGAATCATGGTGGGAGGTGAAAGGCACTTCTTACATGGTGGCAGCAAAAGAGAATGAGAGATGCAAAAGCGCAAACACTTGATAAAACCATCAGATCCTGTAAGACTCATTCACTACCATGAGAACAGTATGGGGGAACCTCCCCCATGATTCAAATTATCTCCCGCCAGGTCCCTCCCACAACACGTGGGAATTATGGAAGTACAGTTCAACATGAGATCTGGGTAAGGACACAGAGCCAAACCATATCACCAACCAATTTGAAATACTTTGCCTTTTCCAAGGAGGGTTTGGCTTTTTCATATTTGTTATCACATACAAAATAATTATGAGATATTTGAAGCAAACAGGGTCTGACTTTGAATATTGGTACTGTTTATTAGCTATTTACAAAGTTATATGAAGACTTGAATTTGATAGTAGATATTAAATACTTAATAAAATGCCTGCCACAGAGTATGCATTCAAATTATTATTTTGATTATTTCCTCTTTCTTATTTATACCTCTTTTATTTTAATACCATTTTGTTGTTTGTTATATCTTTTAATATATAGTTTTTGTTTTAATTTTAGTGGTAACTCAGAAGATAGAAGCACTATTATAAATTTTACAAGCAATTAACTTTAGACTGATAGAGATAGGTATTTAAATGTATGAAAGACTGATCGAGAATTTAGAATGCCATTATTTCTGCTGCCTCTCTCTCCTTTGAATTTCATTAATAATAGTACTTTCATGCCAGGTAAATTTTCTTTATGTAGAATTGTTTTTGAAATTTTCCTTTGATTTTTCATCCTATCTGCTATAATTACTGTGCATATTTAATCATGTCCATGTAAACATGTTAATTGTTCAGTGACAGAAGTAGAAGGTGACATTTCAAGAGAATGACTGTTTAGTGAATTATTTGAAGAGTACATCTGAGAGTTCAAGGGTACAAATAGTAAAAATGTTTTGCAATCTCTATATTTATATCACTGTGTTTTTTTAATTGATGCGTGAAAGCACTTTCTGCATCATTTATACAATGACCATATGTATTTACAGTTAAAATTTAAATATTTTAAGACAAGAATGAATGTTTCACATTTATTTTTATTTTCTGGCATTTATAAAAACTGTAGAGGATATTCTGAGTTTATGTTGTAAGTTGTAATTTTCCAAAGGACTGGCAATTGTTTTTTTTTGTTTGTTTTGTTTTGTTTGAGATGGAGTCTCACTCTGTCACCCAGGCTGGAGTGCAGTGGTGTGATCTTGGCTCATTTTAGCTTCCGCCTCCTGGGTTCAAGTGATTCTCCTACTTCAGCCTCTTGAGCAGATAGGACTGCAGGTGCCCGCCACCACACCTGGCTAACTTTTTTTTTCTTGTATTTTTAGTAGAGGCAGAGTTTTGCCATGTTGGCCAAGTTGGTCTCTAACTCCTAACCTCAAATGATCCGCATTCCTCAGCCTCTCAAAGTGCTAGGACTACAGGCATGAGCCACCACCTCTGGCCTGATAACTAGTGGTTAATGAAAATATCAAAGTTTGACAACTAACCTGGGTTTTAAATGGTAAAATAAAATATCATTCTAATAACATTTCTCTGTCTCACTTTACACAAGGAATAAGAAAATGATGGAAGGAGAGATGCTTCCCTGGTAATGTGATGCTTAAAATTCATGTTTGCCTATTATGATGAGAACAATATTTTGGAAATCTGAGAAGATAACTTAGGATGTTAGATCTGAGGGATTGTCTATACTTTGTAGGAAATGATACTTTGAATTCCAGAGTTCAGTTAAATCTGAAAGTTAAAGGCAGGATCACTCAGGACCCAGAACTGCAGCACCAGTTCTGCATCCAAAACTGGCTGTGCAATTGCTGCAAATAAAATTTGAGCCTACAGGCACAATATTTGTCCAAAGAAGCCAGGGAAGTCCCAGTTTTTCTGTAAGAGTTTTACAAGCAAAAGCATATAGAAAACCCTGATAAGTGACATGAGAAGGAGTGGGAGGTAAAAAAATGTATTAAAAATAAAAAGTAAAAGAAGTCTATAGCACTGGAGCTTTAAAAGTAGTCTCTGGACCAGAAACAGGATCACCTGGGAATATGTTAGAAATGCAAAATTTTGGATATCTTCCCTTTCCACCCCAGAGCTACTGAAAATAAAGTATACAGGAAGAGAATCAGCAATCTGTTTCCTCTGGGTGATTCTGATACAGGAGAACCACTGGACTGTAGACTTGATCGAGGGTCATTTAGTGTGTGGATCAACAACCTCATCTCCCACTGAAGGCTCTGTTGTATTACATCATAAGCTGGTATGTATGATGATAAGAAAAGAGTATCCAAAGTTTTAGTTGTCGATTTGTTTTAGTCTAGTCTGTTTATGAAGGCAGATAAATCATATATCTCAAATAGCTTCTCATCAACTTTCTTGGGGGCATTTGAAGTTGTAACCTTCCGTTGTCAAGTCCACTTGTGTTCTAAAATACTCAGTTTCTCCACAATACTGGATAAATGTCATGTTACCATATTGTGACATGCCATTGATAAATGAAGACCACTCACACATTCTTGCTAGATTTGACAATTATCCTCCCAACTAACCTCTAAAAATAGTTTGACAGCTATTCTCCCAACCTTCTGTTGCTGGTGCTGTTGTTTCCTTTAAAAATATGAACTTAGGTTTTAACAAGAAAAAATACCTTTCTAAGATTTATATGAACAGTGCTTAAGATAGATGATTTTTATAGAAAGGCAAATGTGTTATGTTTTTTCTAAATGTATTTTTCTATACTACACAAATTTATTAGTGAAAATATATGAACACAATCTGTTTTCTAAAAGAATATTATAAATTATTCCTAGACTGAAATTTGCATAGTTGTTAGAGGAAATAAATATGCTATCTGGCATATTAGAGAGGATATCTAAAATTACAGATAACTAGAAGTTCATTTCTAGGGCATTAGACATTTTCATTAAGTCTATTATTGCTTTATTGTTGTTGCTCTTAAGATATGAAATGAATTTTTAGAATGCCCCTAAATGCCTTTGATCAAATTGCAAAAAAGAGTACCCATTCTTCTGAGTTGATGCTCACTGCCAGTGCGCACTGGCTTAGAGAACTGAGCTGAAGGCTGGATGTCAGCTCCACTTGTCCCTGGGCAGAGACCTCTGTGCAGTGCACAAGCTGACATAGCCTCCCCCGAGCTGTCCATTACTTGTCAACCACGGGTCACAAACTGACAACCTAACATCCAAATGTGGCCTATAGGCTTTGTTTGTTTTGGCCTGTGCAGTAAGTAGAAACAGCTTCAATTCATGGCCAGTAGTTTTGAATTAGAAAATTTTGTAGAATCATCTGAATTCCTCTGGAAAACTAGAAGACATGGCAACCTGGAGCTTCCATTCCTGCCTAAAAATTGGCTGGGGCTAAGGGTCAGCTTCCCTGCTAGAGGAACGTGTGCTCTTCGGGCCACAGTTCCCCTGCCTTCCTTTGTATTCATCTGGCATCTGTGAACATCGAGGTTTATAGTTTGGTATGAGACTCAATATAGTAATCACCTCTTCCATTTTTCTCAGCTGCCTGAGGCATTTTCTTTCCATGGTGCTAGCAGAAATTCAAGGGAGAAAGCCCCACAATGCAAACAGATTTCAGCTCTGCTTACATTCCATCTGCAAACATCCACCTTGGCCAAGCCCAAAGTCCAGGGGGTGGAAAATACCTTCCACCCACCTTGAAAACTTAGCAGGAATGTTAATGCAGGCATATGAAGAATTGTGATCAATCATCTAATCCAGAGCCACAATTAGGGTTAGGCAGGTGAGGTGCAAAATTTAAGAGGTACCAACAATCTCGTAATAAAGATACACATTTTAATACTTAATTTTTGAAAAGCAAAATTAATGTAAACATCCATAATAAACAAAATATACAAATATTAGATAATGACAGAATCTGACCACCCATCTGCATGGCTCACCTCATTCACTTCACCTGCCTCGTTGCCCTGTTGGGTCTTATCCCAATATCGATCCCATCTAAAACACTCCTCTGAGTGGCAGTTAATGAACTGCTCTTGCTTGTATCTTGAGTCTCTGCATTGGTGTGAATATTTGTATCGAAACATTAAGAGTTCAAGTTTCTGGGAGTTTTATTGTATAATTAAGCTATCCGTAGAAAGGGTTTAAGGCAAGTAGTTTTTAACACAAAACATCTTTAATTTGTTAAAACTAAATTATGTAAAAATAACGTATTCCCCTAGAAGCCTTTTAGAAAAGCTTGTATTTTTTTCTGAATGCAAACTGACTACATATTTATACTAGTCAACTCCTTATATTGTCCAAATCCTGAATTTCATCATCTGAGCAAGACCACTTTGGCATCAGATTTAAACAAGATATCAGTGTCTATGAAATTCCCTATAGTTGGACTTGAGGGGTAGTAGCAGAGCTGATACAGCAAGAACTTTCCAGTCTACTTGAGGATGTTTCTATAAACTTTTTCAGCGTAACTGACCTCATTACACTCTGCGAAGGTATAACTACAGGTATCCCACTGCCTCTTGTGTCAGCCTGGCAAATGAGAAGCAGTCATATCACTCGTTAAATGTTTTATTACTTTCCAACTTGGACTTTGGGACGTGGGCTCCAGTCTGCCCATAGGATACTTGTGGACTGCCTCTCATGGAAGGGGCCATTGCATGCCATGCATGCTGCCAGAGAGTTGTGCTACTCCTGGCTGCCTGAGTTCCATAAAGTCCATTCCCAGTGCAGGACAACCTCACGGCAACATATTGATGTTGCATGTTCAAGAATCTTAAAAGATTCTTGCTGAATTTCAAACCTAGAGGGGAGGACCCTGTGGTGGTATCAGTAAGGATAGCTGGGACATATTTAAGAAGGACTGAGATGAAGTAAGACTTGAAAGACAAGCATCCACAATTTCTTCCTCTAAAAGGTAGAAAGGCATCTAACCATTTAAAAATACATTATTATGAACAAAACACAGAAAGATGTATATCTCTGTCAGTGTTCTAACTAAATAAAATAATATTAGCAGTATGAAAAATTTTTAAAGGGAGATAGTAACTGGAAGGGTCTAAAAGAACGTTGTTATTGATTCAGGATATATATTTTCTGTATACTATTCCATGTGATATGACTATTTTATTTTTGTGTACAATAACTTCATAGAGACTCTGCAGAAGTTATTCCTGAGTCCTATTTTTAACAATATCATTATATTTAATGAAATCATAAGTTAGTTTCTTATCCATAATTCTATCACAGTTTTGGCGTGTGTGTGTGTGTGTGTGTGTGTGTGTATGTATCTGTGTGTGTGTCTTACTTCCCAAAATTGGAAAATGTAATGAGACAGGGGCTTCTATCATTATGAATGATATTGAACAACGATATTGAATAATGATCAATATCTTTCAAAGCTATCGTTTATTGAACATTAGCTATATACCAGATACTGTGCAATATATTTCATGTGAATTTATGCTTCTCTCCATTACAACCCAGTATACATTCGTATCCCTATTTTACAAATTAGAACACTTAAATTGAGAAAGGGTTAAATGACTTAGTTAAAAGCCTGCATCACTGATAGATGTCCAAATTAGGATTCCTGTTCACCTTCTTCTCCCCCAAAACTGAATCCCTATGGGGAACCCCTACTTTGACATTCAGCCTTGAGACTTTCAGCTGCTGTGTAGTTTCCCTTCTTATCACACTGATAAACACTACATTCATGAAGGTCTGTCTTATAGCAGACTTTATTCCTAACATTTACACTTATCATTTCCTTTAATCCTCACGTGTTATATGTTATTGTTGTTCGCCATTCTACAGGTAAGAAAACTAAGGTTCTGAGAACTTAAGTGTGTTGCCTTGGTCAGACAGCTAGGGAATGGCCAAATCAAGGTTCAAACCCAGATCAGTCCAACTCTAGATGTCATGCTCGTAACCCTTATGCAAAGCTGTCTCCAGTCATGTCATGCTTCCTCTGTGATACGGTGGGAAACTCACTGAATTAATAGTCACAGATATCAGGTTTTTCTCCCAGATGTGGCTATTGCCAAGTCCTGTTTCTTTATCTGTAAAACTGTGATTAATAGTCCCTGCCCTGCACAAGTCATATCATTGCTGTGAGACTTCAGCCAGAAACAAGGACAGGAAACTTGAACTGCAAGCTCTTGTTAAAGTACTGTCAGCAACTTGAGAGGCTGAGACTGCTGTAACGATTTGCTTTGTATCTCACATAAGCCTAGAAGAGTTCTTGACTCTGAAGCTTATCAGGACCCAGCTGGAAAGCAAATACACATAAACTGTGCTGGTAAAAGAAAAGTGAAGGGCATTTCTTGGAAATGGGAAAAGGCTCCTCCTCTTTCTCTTCCTGCCCCTACTTAGGGGCAGTCCCAGCCCAAAATGTAATTAAGAACAGTTTGAATACTCAAGATTTTATCCTTCCTCATTAGTATGTTTTCCATTATTTGTATTTCTATTATTTGTTCAGTTCTACTTTCCCCTAATTTGTTGCTTCTTGGAGTCAACTGTGAGTAGGAAATGCCAATGGTTGATGATTCCTCAAATAGCCCTGAAGATTTAATGCAAAGTTCTGATGATCTAAATATGTGTGGTAATGAGATGACTGCTTTCCTCTTGCCTTCAGAATGGTTTTCAGCAGTCCTGGTCTCAGCTCTCTTGAACCTGCAGGGCAGGCAGTGGCAATGCTCTTGTCAAGGAGCCAGAGTCTCAAGATTCTAACATCTTGGTGATAATAGATTTTGCCTTTCTTTTTCCAAAGCACTTCATTTAAAGATTTGGGAACATGTAAATAAATTTCTGGCTTTCCTTTTCTAAGCTCCCTCCTCCTACCTCCTTAGTCCCAATGTGAGTTTATTTCCATCATAGAAAAAAGAATGTAGAAAACTAAAGCCCCATCAGTAATACAGTAGTCAGGCACATCTCACCTATTTGACAATTATTTCTTGAGGACGTACGTACACAGGCACTCTGCTAGGTACCAGGGGAGTGGTTGGCACTGGAGACATGGTTGGCTGTTTTCTGCCATTGAAAAGCTTAAACTTTCCATTTCTATATTGTTTGGAGGCTATGATTATCTTCCTGATAATCTACATGCTATTTTTATATTTCTTTCCATCAATATTTTTGTATCTCTCTCCTGATTCATCAAGTTATCCCCAGAATGAGGCTTTTAGGGAAATTCCACAGAAACCTGAATTTCCTGCTCTCTTTTAATTGAAAACAAACTCTAAATTCTGGATTTACTCTCTCTGTGTCTATACAAACTAGTCCATGGCCATTTTCCCATCCTGGCCTGTGTCATGCAGCCAGGCTGACTCATCTTTCCTTGCAATAAATCAACTCTTTAAAAACCATCTCCACAGTACAACACATCTGAGTATCAGCTCTCTGACAATAGAATATAATTTGATAGCAGAAGGCTCTAAACAAATTCCTTTGGACAAGAGATATATAGATTATATAACTCACACCTAAAGATGTTTAAGTCAAATCAATGTGGCCATGCCATTTAACTCACCAGGAGAGAAGGGTTACAATTGGTTACTTAAAAGCCTCCCTATCTTTTACCTTATGGATATGGGCATATCAAGACTGAATATATCTCTTTAGCTATGACCACCTTGAGATGGATAACCAGCATTTTCCCCTAAAATTCCAGATTTTTATACCAAAGCATCTCCAGGTTTGTTGCTCATTCCTGCATTGCCAGCAAGCTAGAAGTCACTGTTCGGTAATGTTTCAGTTGAGAATGCATGGGCCTTGAGGGTTAGTTTGCCCTCAATCACAGTGGGCAGGAGTCGCACTGAGATGAGAATCTCTATTTTCAGAGTTCTAGTCCAGAATTTCTCTTATACTAACCTGCCTCCATAGGGCATATGTACTTTACAAATCTTTATTTTTAACTTTAATATCTGGAATACATGTGCAGAACATGCAAGTTTGTTACACAGGTATACATGTGCCATGGTGGTTTGCTGCACCCATCAACCCATCATGTAGGTTTTAAGCCCTGCATGCATTAGGTATTTGTCCTAATGCTCTCCTTCCCCTTGCCTCCGACCCCACAACAGGCCCCAGTGTGTGATATTCCCCTCCCTGTATCCATGTGTTCTCATTGCTCAACTCTCACTTATGAGTGAGAACATGCGGTGTTTGGTTTTCTGTTCCTGTGTTAGTTTCTTCAGAATGATGGCTTCCAGTTTCATCCATGTCCCTGCAAAAGGCGTGAACTCATTCTTCTTTATGGCTAGATACAAGTCTTTTCAAAATAAATTTATATTTGGAAAGCAGCATGTAGACTCCTAGGGGAAAAGTATCATTTCAAACGGATAGTAGTTAAATATTCTGAACATTTTAATTAATGTTTTTTTCTCCAGATATGTAGTTAGATTTCCAATAGTATTAGGGTCAATATTGTGTCATCTTGCATAAATTGCAAACACATTACAATTTGTGTTGTTATTACTAATAGGCAGATAGACACCTATGCTTATTTCCATGATAGGGAGAATATAGGCAAGTGTAGAAATTTTCGGTGAATTGTTCAAGGATGCCTAACTAGTATGTATGATGTGGGGCAGTATTTTCAATGAAGATGTGCACATTTGCTGGGTCTATAGATGTAGATAAAATTATTTTGAGGATGTTTATCTGATCTTGTACTTGGCTAATCTAGCCTTGAAAAAGATCAATCTATATATTATGATCACTTCTGCTTGAACCTGACACACACTGTTCATAAAATGTCATCTTTCATATTCCAAATGAAATGCATTTTTTCCTTTTCTCTATGCCTTAAATTGTTTATGTCCTTATTTTCCTTATTTTAATATTTTTTTTTCTGAATATTCTCTCGGGTATTTTCAACTTGAAAAGGAGTATATAAACACTAAAAATAACTTCAAACATTTCAGCAATATCTAAAATGAAATGTAAATATCCCCTCTACTAATGTCTTCCTCTCATTTTCACATCTTTAAATGTTTCTCACAAATTTAACAATCTACACTGGAAACTGCTTGATCAAGAAAAAATATGTGGAGGGAGAAGACCCCAATTCAAACTTTGATTTTCCTACCATAACGTTAAGACAGTAATTAGATATCTTAGGAATCTCCTTTTTCAGTTGTGACATTGATTAGTAGTTTCTCATCTACTTATATTCCAGGACTGTTGTGATGATCACATAAAATAGGGTATACAAAAGTGGTGAGGAAGTGAGAAAGGCCATACCAATTTAAGTTACTGCATTCGTTATGTGAAAAGCATTCTACTCAGCTCAGGTACCCCTTTTGGCCTGTATAGTTTTGGCCTTTGTAGTGCTGAGTATCATTTCTATAAACTGAGCTAATTTACGTGTTTATATGTTAACAATCACTTTTAATTAACCAGAAATAATTTCTCACTTATGTAAATTCTATAATAGGCTGGGCATGGTGGTTCATGCCTATAATCCCAGTGCTTTGGGTGATCAAAGTGGGAAAGTCGCTTGAGGCCAGGAGTTCAAGACTATCCTTGGCAACATAGTAAGATCCTGGCCATACAAAAAATTTAAAAATTAGCTGAGCACGGTGGCGTGTGCCTGTAGTACCAGCTCAGCTACTCAGGAGGCTGAGGTGGGAGAAATGATTGAGCTCAGGAAGTCAAGGCTGCAGTTAGCTATGATTAAACTACTACATTCCAACCTGGGCACCAGAGTAAGACTCTCCTGTATCGGGGAACAAAAAGGAAAAAAAAAAACAAAACCCATAATATTGCCTTTAATACCTCTCTAATGTTCCTTATATCATCTTATAATATTTTTATCTGTTGTGAAGTCAAATATGTCTCTGGCTCAATCCCTCAGCAGTAACCAACATTCCTTTTCAAAGAAGACATGCTTATCAAATATTTACATTTTAAATGAATTAATAAATAAATGAGTGAGTTACAGAAATATTTCAAAGTCATTGTGAACTTTCATTCTCAGCGCTTAGATAACAGGTCTTACCAAGAGATACAGAAGTGTCCATACATCCTCACCCCTCCTCTGTGGTTGCCCCACTGCTGTTAGAGCAGTCCCAAACATGAGACATCAATGCATAGCATCGACTGACGGCTTCCCCAGGGCTTTCCGCCTCTGTGACCCGGCCCAAATTCTCACACAGGATATACTGAGTGATTCCTGCTGAGTTCAACCTGTATCTGCCTGATCCATTTGCTAGTGGAGTCCTTTGGACCTTCCAGAACAGTGGCCTGTCCCTACCCACTGAGTCATTCTAATGCAGCACTAAGGCAAGAACATGCAGCTTATCCATTTGTATCACTGACTTTCAAAGCTGCCTGAACAAATGGTTCTGGCTGGATTTATTTCAAAGCATTGACTACGGCAGGCAGAAAGCTTCCTGCCAGGCGGTTATATTTACCACACAAATTTGTCAGCTTAACCAAACATTTCAGTGCGTTAGGAGCAGGAATTTGAATTGATTGATCTAAAGGGCTCAAACACTGTGAAAGAGATGAAGGTGCGTCAGCTGACATAACAGTGTCTGCACGAGTCCAAAATGATCACTAAATAAATGTTACTTTTCAGAAAGACTGTGCTGTTATCTTATCTTCCTCCCATACTGGGTTTGCAAAAGCAATTGGAGTTTCATAAGTGTTGGAATGTTTAGGCTAAAACACCATGGTGATGATAGCAATGTTGAGGTGCCCTGATATGTTTAAATTATATAGCAAAAATACTATTATAAACTCTGAGCAAAATTGTGGGACACAGGGATCTCTGAATTCTTACTACAACTTTCACATCACCTCCATTTATATATACCTGTGCTCAACTTCCTTTTCAGTCAAATAGGAATTACTCATTTTCATCGTATTACTGGCACGTTCTCTTCATAATCCAACCTTAGGCTTGCAATAAAAATCTTCACAACCCAAATGCCATGAGAGTACCTGTGGTTAAGCCTAGAAAATATTAACTGATCACTCAAGAATATATATAACAATTTTCAGTATACTGGAAGAATATCACTAGTTTTTTTCCAGTATTTTTTGGAGATGAAATAATACTGTTTGTAATTGTCTTAACTATTACCAGCTTTATGTAATTTGTCATTTTGCTATATTCTACATATGTATGCTAGTCTGACTTATTTTATTCTGTCACTAGTCACTTGGGGAAAAATTATAGTAGTAAGACAATTTTCTGAACATTTAAGATCACATTCAGGCAAGAAACAACATATTTTGCATATGGGTCTAAGGAATACCCTCAGAGAAGGGTAGGAAAATATTTGAGAAAGGTCTTATGGTTCTGCAAGGATCTTGGAATCTACAAGGCAGATAAATAGCCCAATTATTTCTAAAAAGCTATTGCCAAATTTCATACAGCTGATTATTTAAGAAGCAATTTTTAAAAGTCACACTATTTAAATTAATTGAATAACAATATAAATGGAGCAAATGGAGTTAATTTGTTCCTCAGTCTCTTACAAGGCTATTGTGGTAAATTCATTATAGAGAAGAGTTGTATAAATATTCTAATTTCAATTTCTCTAAGTCATAACTGAATGTAAGCTTAAGTTACATCTGTATGTTTTAAATATTTTTTTAAGGTAAGAAACATTTTAAGAGTAGGTTTAGGTTCACAGCACAGTTGAGCGGAAACTACAGAGTTCCCATAACATTCCCTATTTTCATACATGCACATCCTTCCTCACTATGACCATCCCACGCCTCAGTGGTGCATTTGTGATAATCAATAAACCTATATTGAGGCTTGGTTAGAGAATGATGTCCATAATTTACACTACGTTTCTTGGTGTTGTATATTTGTGTTACATGGGTTTTGGCAAAGATATAAGGACAAGTATCCATTATTATAGCGTCATGCATAGTAGTTTCATTGTCTAAAGAATCATTTGTGCTCTACCTATTCATCCCTTCCTGTATGCTGTGCCCTGGCAACCACTCATCTTCTTACTCTCTCCATAATTTTACCTTTTTCAGAGTACCATATAGTTCAAATCATACAGTACATAGCCTTTTAAGATTGACTTCTTTCACTTAGTAATATGCATTTAAGTTTCCATATGAGCTTAGTAGACTTTTTTTTTTTGCACCAAATAATTTTCTACCGTCAAGCTTTACCAGTTGATTTACCTATCGAGAGGCATCTTGTTTCCAATTTTTGTTTCCAATTTTTGGCAATTGTGAATAGTTTCTGTAAACAACTATGTGTAGATTTTTGTGGACATACATTGTCAAGTTGGGTAAATGTCAAACAGCATAATTCCTGGATCATACGTGGAGTATGTTTGGTTTTGTAAAAATCTGCCAAACTGTACACCAAAATGGTTGCACAATTTTGCATTCCCACCAACAATGAATGAGTTCCCGTTGCTCCACAACCTGGCAAGCATTTGATATTGTCAGTGTTTGGGATTGTGGCCATTCCAATAGGTATGCCACATTTTTTTGTTTTTATTTTTAATTCTCTAGTAACATATGATATTGAATACATGTTATTAATGTATACTTTCTTGCCATCTGTATGTTTACCTTCTGTGATAAGGTGTCTGTTTATGTCTGTTGACCATTTTAAAAATCAGGTTGCTTGTTTTCTTGTAGTTTTTAAAAGATTTTTGCATATTTGGGCTATTATTATTTTTTTAAATCAGTTGTATCTCTTACAAATGTTTTCTCCCAGTCTGTAACTTGTCTTATAATTCTCTAACCTTGTCTTTCACAGAACAGAGGTTTTTAATTTTAATGAAGTCCAACTTATCAATGATCTTTTTCATGGATTTTGCCTTTAGTGTTGTATCTAAAATAGCGTCACTACACCCAAAGTTATCTAGTTTTCTCCTGTGTTGTCTTCCAGGAGTTTTATAATTTAGAATTTTAAATTTAGATCTATGATCTATTTTGAGTTAATTCTTGGGAAGAGTGTAAGGTCTGTGTCTAGACTGTTTTTTTTGTTTTTGTTTTTGTTTTTTTACATGTAGATATCCAGTTGTTTCAGTATCATTTGTTGAAAAGACTGTCTTTGCTCCATTTTATTGCCTTTGCTAATTTGTCAATAATCAATTGACTACATTTATTAACTGTATTTGGAAATACTTTCTATTTCTGAGCTTCGTATCCTGTTGCATTGATCTATTTATTTATTCTTTTACCAATACCATAATGTCTTGATTACTATAGCCTTATTTAGTTATAGATTTATTGTAGTAAATCTTGAAATTGAACAGTGTCAGTCCTCCAACTTTGTTCTTACCCTTCAATATTGGGTTTGCTATTCTGGGTCTTTCACCTTTCCATATAAACTTCAGAATAAGTTTGTTAATAGCCACAAAATAAGTTACTGGAATTTTGATTCTGATTCTCATGGACTCTATAGATCAAGTTGGGGAGAACTGACATCTTCACACAGTCAGTCATATCCATGACCATGACATATTTCTCAATTTATTTAGTTTTTCTTTAATATCCTTCATCAGATTTTAACTGTATTTTCATGCTTAATGGATTAAAATTTGTAAACATGTTTTAATTAAGAAGAAATATTTTTCACTGTAAGGCTTAAATTTGATTTTACAATGACCAAAGTTAGAATGGACTTCAGTGAAACAGGCAGGTACACTTTTTCCTGTTGAGTTCAGTTTGTCAATAGCAAGGCAGAAAACAGCTATATTGCTTTGAATCTCTTGCAACTTCAATGCCTTAGGATTGATGTAAATACTTAATTATTTCTGAGTACAGCAGACAATTTTCTCAACACTAGAGTAGACTATTTCCTGAAACTTTGATAGAAAGAACAATCAAATGGTGAAGATATGTAAAATGATATGTTGTTCAAATCAGAAGGTTTACTATTTCAATAAAATTGAAAAAAATGTAATATTTATGATCATTTATGATCTTTATGGAATCTTAATGACCTATCATTTGGTGGTTTCTAGCCATTAGTTCATACATTCATTCATTAGAAGTGTATTGAAAACTCACAAAATCCAATCAATATAGTAGATTATAACTTTGCTGGAAAAATAAGCTTTTGTAAATAATTGTAATATGAGGAAACTGAAAGTAGAGCAATTGATATTTCAAAAACAAGTGACAGTTTTAGCTAGTCCTTAAAATATTAGTAGAATTTTTTTTTCAACAGATCAAAGGAACTAAAGAGATGCAAGAGAAGAGGGTTTTTGACAAATATTTGTAGAACATCTGCTAAATACCATCCACATAATTAATATTAATAGGTCCATTATCTCCTGCATTTTATAGACATATTATCATTTGATCACATATCTCAGAATTAAATATTGTCAATGTGATTTTAAGAGAAGAGCATAAAGTATGTGTGAGCAGAGGAAGGCTATCTCACTCCACTGTGGGTTTTCAGGAAGGACCATGAGAAATTAGTGTCCAGGGCAAGATCTGTGGGAATAACAAGAACAAAGGCTAGGAGGTATAGAGAGTACCTTGTGCTCCACGTGCGAAGAACTCAATAGAATGTGAAAGGGGTAAATGATAGAAAACGAGGTTGAAGAGGCAAGCAAGAACACTCCCAGAGAGACTGGCGAACTACCTTAAGAACAACAAAATGCCATGGGTAGTTATTATCAAGGAAGTAATATGTGCAGATGAGCGTTTTACATGATTGTGCCTGCTTTTGCACAGATTGGGAGAGGAGGCAATATTAGAAGCTGGAATACCAATAAGGCTGTTGTATTGATTCAAGATACCATAATTTCCTGAATTAGAACAATGGTATGTAAAATGGAGTGTAGCAGGAAAGCACACACAAAAAAATGTAATGGTATATGCTCTGGTGTGAGGAATCTTGCTTTATTTCTTTGTCAAATCAGCTAGTTCTTTTTTCATATTGTCCTTTCTTTTTAAATTATAGTTTTTATTTCTTCTATCCTTTTATTATTTTGTATGATTTATTTTATAGCATCTTTTAGTTTTTTAATCTGCATTTTTGTGGTAGTAATCTATAAAAATAGATAATCTATCAAAAATAGATTTGGTAATCTATCCAAAAATGTATTCAATACTTGTAGTCTGTAATTATTTATAATATGGATCTGTGAATAGTGTAAGTTGGAAATTTGTATTTGGATATGGAGAGAAGCCTAAAGTGGGGAAATTATCCTTGTAAAGCAGAAAAAATAGCTTTTAATAATTAAATCTATATTTTCAAAAGATAATTTTGAAGGGTGGTTAAGACACAGGTTGATATTAGGATACAAGAGACAGGATAAGAAGTGAGGAAATATTTCAAAACTCTAGGAATCAGCAGTTGATACCTAAACTAGGGCAGGGACAATGAAAATGGAGACATGGAAACACATCAGAGACAGAAAGAACAGGACTTGGTGGCCATAGGCATTTAGGGTAAAGAAGGATGTAAATTTAAAGATAACTCACTTTAGTGAAAGATGAGGAGGTGATGTACTCAGCTGGAGAACATTGAAGAATGAGAGACATGTTGTCAGAAGGGGGCGGGAATGAGTTCATTTGTGGATACTCTGCTTGAAGTGACTCAAGGAAGCTCTGAAAGTGGTTGAAGCTAGAAGTAAGCATTTAGAGCAAGCTTGTGCAACCCACAGCCTGTGGGCCATATGTGTTCCAAGATGGCTTTGAATGTGGCCCAACACAAATTCATAAACGTTCTTAAAACACTGAAATTTTTTGTATTATTATTTTTTTTTTAGCTCATCAGCTATCATTAGTGTTACTGTATTTTATGTGTGGCCCAAAACAGTTCTTCCAATGTGGCCAAGGAAAGCCAAACGACTGGACACCCCCGATTTAGAGGTCATCAGTTTGGTTTAGTTTTTGTGAATAAATAACATTTCTGGGGGGGCGGGGGAGGGCGGGCAGAAACTATAATTGTTAATGAGTCAAGAATGGAATAGTGTGAATAAAAGACTAAAAACAGAGTTTTAAATGAGTTCAGTTGGCTGGATTTGCGCTGATAAAACATGAGGAAGTAACTAGGTAGAAGCTGGTTTGCTTTTCAGAGTATTCATGTTTGAGTCATTCCTAGAAAATTGTTCATGTTAACCCAAATTTGTAAGTGATGGAAGACTACTTAAACCAACTAATTTACTAGCTATGTGCTCTTGGATGAGTTATTGAACCCTCTAAACTCAGGCATATACATTTCTGATTCAGGGGCTACATTTGTATGTCTGTTATGTGGATATATCGTGTGATGCTGAGGTTTGGGCTTCAATGGAAGCTGTCACCCAAATAATGAACATTGTATTCAATAAGTAGTTTTTCAGCCTTTGCTCCCCTCCCTCCTTCCCCACTTTTTGAGTCCCCAGTGTCTATCGTTCCCAAACTTAAGTATATTTAACTTTTAAATATAGAAAATAAAATTTTGTCTATAATTTTATCAAGCACTAGATGTAATTTTTTAAATCATCACACATGGGAGGCACACAATAAATAATATTTATTCATAATGGTTCCAATGATAAAATGACTGCCAAGCAGACTAAGATATATCTGTTGTTTTTGCTATGCATCTGGTTTACAAAATAAATCAATATACTATTCGAAGATTTTCATGGGATACTAGTATGTTTTCAGAGACTGCTGGTTGAGCACTGAGTGACAGAAAGTTTAGCTGGGGGAATTAGGCAGTGATTCTGCCTAATCATAATTGTAGCTCTAAACCTTCTTTGAAACTTTGATTTTTATGTGAATACATACTTGAGCCCTACTGACTTCATGCTAGATACTGAAATTACCAGAAAACAACAGCAAAATGAAAAGGTACAGTTTCTACTAACATGGACTTTAAGTAGGCTTGGAAATACACGCATACACACAATATAGCTACTCAAAATTTCCCTGGAGCTTGAAATTTCCCTAGGTTCCAAATCTATAGATTTTAAAAATATTTCTAATTTTTGTGTATACCACAAACCTTGTAGTGTTAGAGAATGACAGATTAAGGAGGGAAAACTTTTATCAAGTGAATATCCCTGAGGCTTTTTCCTGTAATTAAAATTTTTTAACATTTGTAATAAATTACATAAATCACTACACATTACATTGCCAGCAGAAATCAGTTTAGACTTTTACAGCTTTCAACTTCTGGGTCTGTCACTCATTTCTTTTAATGTCTACATTTTTAATGTTGCTTTAGGCCTACTGTCTCTACTTTACTAATTGGCATACTTTCTTTTTCTTTTTATTCTACCCATTTGAGAAACTCATTTATTTGTCTTCAGTCATCTTTAAAAAATTGACCATGGTTCATCACAGTTTATTACCCAGTGACTCCAAAGTCAAGATGACATATTCGATATGAATGTGATCATGTTCAGCCATCATTGCACAATATTCATAGAGGATCAAAGTGTACCCAACATTATGATAGTTCCTTGTACTCTTTACTGACTTCGTTAGCAAACTGAGCCTTGTAATTTGGCTTCCTTTCCCTCTTTAATCCCTCCAACATGGTTACTCTCGTAAAACATGTCAAATTCCCTTTCTGTGAACTCCAAGGGATTGTTCAAAATCAAGAACTTATTGATGGATTGATATTTGAAGTAAGTAAATAACAGGCTTAAAATATTTTTGCCATGCAGTGATATTATTTTATATTTACATTTTTGTAGTAAGACTAAAAGTAGGTCACGCTGAATTTTGACGGCTCTTTAGAGGGCCATGCAATTTCATTGCTTCCTATAATCAGGACCAGTAGTACCCATAAACACATGCTTATGTTAATTGAGGGAACTTAAAGATTTTTAAAAAGTCTATGATACAGCATTACTAAATATTTGAAATTCTATGTTGTGTGCTAAGAAGTTATTTCTAAAGGAAGGCCTGGTGTGAAAAATGTTTTCTAGGAGAATGATATTAAATTGATACATAAATATATATCATGTAAACATTACCAAGTGAGCACATATTTCTTTAATGATAAATGATACTTCTAAAGCAGAAAGCAAGACTGTGAAGCAAAGACCTGCAAATGGAGTGCAATTTAGTGAACAAAAGAGGGATGTGACTGCCTGAACATGCACAGCAGTCTGAAGTAGTCAGGTCTGGCGCACACTGAGCATATGTCCTGGGAAATAGTGAAGCATGATGAAGGCGGAGGGCATTTTTGAGTGAGAAGGTGTTGTGGAGGCCAGGTTAAAGGGAAAGTATGGAAATGCACAGGGAAAAATACTCTCAATTCTTAACCGTTTGGCCCAAGGTAAACACTTGTTGCAAAGAGAATTCTAACACTTCCAGGAATGTTTTAAACAATAATATTTTTGCTTTGGAGCAGTTGCTTATATTATCTGGTATACACTGTTCAATATTGAAAGCTATTTCTGATTATCTTTACTTTTTTTTTTTTTTTTTTTTTTTTTTTTACAAACTCTCTGAGCATGATCAAGTGTATTATGATCTTAGCCTACGTAAGAATTGGTAAGTTCACAAAACATTTTATTTAGTGTTTACCTTGCACAAGGCTTGGGAGATTTTTTAAAGTTGCATAAAGACAATTCCTAACCTTAAAACATTCATATTATAATCACTAGACTTTAATGAATGGAGACAGCCTTGTAAGTAAATAATTCTCTTGATATGATATGGTAAGTACAATTAGAGACAGGCATATTCAGAGGCTACAGAGCATAGACAGAATAAATAGCCATTTTCATCAATAGTAAATTTCACTCTGTTCTTTTTAGGAGCTCACCTAAGGGGACTTGGAAAGAAGGAAAAAACTGTGTTTTAATCCATTATGATTGTAATTTAATTCAGAAAAATGCTCCTTCCAAAAAGGGAAATTCTGAAATCGTTTACCAATATTATAGTTCAGAAAAACACATTTAATGATGTTGAATCTAAAGACTAACTTTTAAAATTATCCACTGGTATTTGTTAATAAAAAAACATGAAATGATATAAATTCCAAAAGAAAAGATAAGACATTTTTATGAATTCATCCATGAGGGAGCCTGAGAGAAACTTTGTGATTGTGACTTTTTTAATCTCAACTTTTCTTTTTTAAAGAATCACGGATTAGGGCTGTAGTTGGGTTTATTGCCATGTAAGTCAATAGATCATAATTGATTTAGTAGTGTTTGAGGGACTGTGGGTACTATTTTCTAGTTTAAAAAAGTCTCTTTAAGTTTCTGTCATAGGATCTGAAATCGCCAAAGATTTATTAAATCATTATATGTTTATTTATTTGATTAAATTGAGATTTTTAGGTCTTTCCAGAAGGCCCTACTTAAAATATTCTTAGAATTTCTACTAATTTCCTATTACTGCTGTTTAAAAAACAAAACAACAACAAAAAAAACACAAACGTAGTGGCTGAAACAATGTAAATGTATTATTTCACAGTTCAGGAGGCCAGAAGTTGGAAATCAGTTTCAACTAGTGGAAATCAGCATGTTGGCAAGGCTGTACTCTTCTAGATGCTCTAGGGAAAAATCTACTTCTTGCTTTTTCCAGTTTCCAGAGGCTGCCTAAATTCCTTGGCTAATGGCTATTATGCTATCTTCCAGGCCAACAGCCTATAGCATCTTCTTTCCTTTCTGACCCTTGCTTCTGTTCCTACTTCTTCACTCTCTGATCTTACCCTCCTGCATCTCTCTTTTGTCTTTACATTGGGGCCACCCAGATAATCCAGGATAATCTACTCATGTCAAGATCCTTAACTTCACATCTACAAAGTTCCTTTCCCCAGGTAAGGTAATATATGTGCAGGTTCCAGGGCCAAGGTGAGGATATCTTTTGAGGGCCATTATTCAGGCTATCATGAAAGGTAATACTTTAAATGTTGCTGTGATCCATAAATATCATCTTAGAGAAGACTGTAAGGACAGGGTTCTTGAAGAAACAGACTAAGTACTAGAAGTCAAGGCTAGATTGAGAAAATGGACTAGAAAGGATGTGCTTGAATTTTTTTTTTTTTCCTTAAAAGGAAAACTACCACAAAAGGGTAAAAGGAAGACTCCTCCCCCTCCAAACTATACTGTATAATTTTTTCAAGCGCAAAGTTCTAAGCAACGAGAAGGTCAAAATTTTATCCACGTTTCTTTAGCTGATGCTGTTGCCATGCACCTTGTATATTTAATGACCTTGCAAATGTGAATTCCAAAAACAGGTTTAAAACTATGGCCAGAGAAAAGTAATAATATTTTTTTTTCCTTTCTGCATTGCTTATTCTTCAGAAAGGTATTTGGTTGTTTGAATAAATGACTGTAGAATTTACAGCTTAATTTTTTAAAAGTTATTCTGTAAAGGACACTGGAAATAAACTATCCCATATGCATACTTTTACTGAGAAAGCACAGTGTGTCATAAGTAATTTATATCTGGGGTCTAAGATCATACTTGGTGGCGAACCCAAACCTGGTGCCCAGGTTTCCTGTCTTCCAAATGAGTTCTCTTTCCACTGGATCCATTAGCTCAATGATTTGCACTTGAGTTTAGATCTCAGTGCAATATACAAACTACCCAGGAGCATCTTCCTTTCATAAACCCATTAATGTGAGAGCCAGGAAACGTTTTCTCAGTATGTTCAATAAACTCTACTGATACACTTGACTCTGTGGGGAGCCATAAAGAAATATCGTGCTTATCTTCCAGAAGTGCTTCTCTCCATTGCTAAGAACTTGAAAATACCTGAGATAGACTGCTAGGAATTCTTCCCCAAAAATCCATAGATCATTTCCCATAGTAAACAAGAAATCCTGTCTAACCTTTTTCCCTTGCTATTTTGAAGTCAAGATTTACCCTGAAGCAAAGAGTTGTTTGAGCAGGGGGTTATTGCATGGTCATGAATAAAGAGACATTGCTTATAAACTCTGCCAACTTGAATGATTCACTTTCCTAAAATGAGCAGCATAAGGAGAGTACTTATTTATTTATGCTTTATAATACCCAAGAGAACAAAAATAATTTTTGTACTGTTTTTGAATTGCTCAGGCATTCCATACACTTTTGATAGCTGGCTAATATCCTGAACAATCTCAATTTTTTTCTTTTTACCCCCCACCCCTAAATCCTACTTTGTCCATCTCTGCTGTGCAATGTCCCCCAGGAAACTGACACAGGCTCTTGGGACAGCTGGTTTCTGGTGGATTGCCCAATCGGAGGCACCAGCAGGAGAAAACAGACAGGACAGTGGAAGGCAAGGGTTCTTGGGGTTTTTCTCCATTCCCTATTGGCCTGTACCCTCCTTGAGTACAACTATGTTAGGCAACACCTCTTCCATGGCTCCTACTGTTTGTGATCTCACGATGTTCCGGAATCACTATTTCTCCTTTTGCCCCTTCAGGCCTATCAGTGGTCATAACTTTCTCTGTTGCAAATCTCTGGCTGTATGCCTTAATCCAGCCCACTGATTTGTAACCAGTCTGTTTATTAAGCTTTGCCTTAATAAATTCGAACCACTTGAACTGAATTTTGCTTTGTAATAGGCTTAAGTCATTGACATGCACCTTTCCTGCTAAGTAAGAGGAAACTCCACAGCGATTTGAACATCTTTGGAGCCCCTGTGCTCTGTTATCTGCCTGTTGTGCTGCTCCCTCTGGTTGGCTCACCCTACAGTAATGGTGAGGCAGGGAAAGGTGCTCAGAAGCAGCATGCTTAAATCCCTCTGAAATGAGTTGACACACTTCCTTTTCCCAGTCCAGGATCCCACATTTCTGTGGGTCTTAATCTCTGGTAAGTGGAATAGCCCAGAAAATGTGGATAAGAAACCTCACAATTTATTACTTTGGCTGTTTAGAGATGTGTCAGCAGTCCTGGCTTTGTTTTAACCATTTTGTATATAAATCCTATTATTTTACTTTATGGCCTCATCCCTTTTTATGGAACAAATCCAACCCAAACTTCTCTGTAGACCTTCTGCCAAGGTAGAGTTAACTGAGTATGGTTGGCCCTGCCTAGTAATACCATTTATTTGTTTTGCAGGTGGCTTTCTTAATGACAATGTAATTACTCAAATGTCAAAAGTTCTCTGCCAAGGCAACCAAGTGTGTAATATGTACTGTATAGTTTTGACAAAGACCTTGAATTCAACTGGGTCATTTTATTTCTGTATTCTTGGTAATAATGCTCATGCTAATAGCAATTTACACCATTCTAAGACTTTGCCTTTTGAAATTTTTCTTTACTGTTCCATGTCTCTCTTTTTACAATGTCTGACTGTGTCTTCAGGTTCTGAATCTATCCTTTCTTCTAGATTTACCACCTTAATTTTCTGTTGCTTTCTCCTCTTTGGATATATTAGATATCTCTCTAGATGATCTTTCACATTCAATATGTTTACCTCCTGATAACTTCAAAAATATATTCGGTGTATTTATGTAGGGAAAATAAAGATGTAACCCTTATGTAACAACAGAAAATGAAATACAGGGACAGGAATTTTGGCAATATAATTGAGACACTTTTCT
Organism: Chlorocebus sabaeus; assembly: GCF_047675955.1. Lineage (NCBI taxonomy): Eukaryota > Metazoa > Chordata > Mammalia > Primates > Cercopithecidae > Chlorocebus > Chlorocebus sabaeus. The sequence goes on along the minus strand of NC_132921.1, from coordinate 29,927,063 downwards.
AAACTTTACGCAAGTAAAAATTTGATAATGTTGTATGGATAATGGATGATGCAATATATGCCTATGTAGTTATTTAAGGCATCTAAACTTGAGGTTTTAGATGCATTAAAATAGACACATTTTATTTTGTTCATTGGTCATTACTTGAAATTTATCTGTTTGTAGTTGTTAGAGCCAACAGAATAAAGGGATCTTGAAAAGGTGGATATTATTCTTCTAGCATTTGTTAACCATCTACATTAGTCTAAGAATTAGACTAGATTTTGGTATTACAAAATTTAATAACACAAAGTTCCATCCTCCAGCTATCTCTGAGGAGTCAGAGATACGTAATGGATCACAAGACAGAGTTTACAGCATCTTGGTAGACGTTGCTAGGATAACAGAGGGAAAGAGTTAATAACTCTGAGGAGGGCAAGCAGGAACATTTTCTACAAATAGTGAGGGTGTTGAAGGGTGAGTTGCAATGCATCAGGCAGGAACTAAAGAAAAGGATTATATAGAGGAGAGCTCCTTGTGTGACAAGACATACAGACAGGAAGGGGGCTTGTCACAGGGCTTGGTGGTGGGTAGGTGCAGAGGGAGCAACTGTGTCCCTTTTTCAGCATCCCACCCTCTCTTGTTCTCTTGGTTCTATCCTTTCCCTCTGTTATTAGTTCAAGAAGCTCTGAGTCCCAACTCTAGCTATTGCCCTGCATTTCCATCTTCATATCACAGCATAGACCTCAAGATAATGTTTGGAATTTACCTCTTAACCATCCACTCATCAGCAATGGAAACTAGACATAAACCAGTAAAATTATTCTGTAAATGTGGGTAATAAAGATTGCACTTACAGAAGCAGTGGAATCTTTTTAGTTCTCATGTGATTTAGCTAGGGATACCAGATAAATACAAAATAACCTCCATCTTAAATGGTAAATTTAAATTTAATTAGTAAAATCTAAATTTCTGATAAAATAGCTACTTTTTAGTGTAAGCAGTTTTTGTGATATACTAAAAATTATTTGCTGTTTATCTGAAATTCTAATTTAGTTAGGAGTCCTGTATTTTTCTGCATTAAATCTGGCAACCCTAAATTTCTCCTGTCAGATGAGACTGTGAACCTCTCACATCTCTCTCTCATAGTTCTCCTGGTCTCACTTTTCCTCTTCCTCTAGTAGCCCATCTTTAGTTATTCTTGTTCTCTAGGGCTCTGCTCTTTGTTCATTTCTTTATGCCAACATGCTTTTCCTAGACAATTTAATTCCCTTTCTTGGTTTTTACTACTATTCACGTATGACTTCCAAATCTCTCCCACCATCCAAGATCTCGCCTTTGACTTCCAGACCTGTCTATCCAGTGCCTACTGGACATTTTCCTCTGGTTGTCCTATAGGCATCTGAAGCACCACATAGCTGAAATTAACAAATAATCTTTGTCTCCAAATTGCCTCTCCCTGGAATTCCTCATTTCAACAAATAACACCACCATCAACCAAATTATCGAAGTAGAATCCTGGGTAACATCTCAGTGTCATTCTTTCCCCTCACTTCCATTGCCCATTGCCTCAATCAGCCAACAATGATTCTTTATAGTCCTCCTTTACAAAATGCTATAGATTCCCTAGAACCTACTTAGTTGACTTACTTGTCTCAACCAGATTAGCCTCTAATGCAATTTCTTTATGCCCCCGCCCCCTCCCTGGTGTGTGTGTGTGTGTGTCTGTGTCTGTGTGTCTTTCTCATCAGTCATCTCCAACATTTCTAAAGCTTCAAATTTGAATATATTTCTTAATTGCTTAATGTTTTCATAAAGTATATATTGTCAGGATAGGCTGAAAAGTTTAAATTAGATGCATTATATTCTCCACAATCAGATCCCTGCCAGCCCTCCTAGCTTTATCTCTAAGGATTAAAGAAGACATATGACTGGCTTCATTGTTTCTTGCCTTGTGTGTAGTAGGTTTTCAATAAGTATTTGTTGTATGAATGAGAGAATGATAGGGATCATTTTTACAGAGTGAAAGCTGTTTGCATTGTTGTCAGAGAAGAGAACAAAGTACAATGATAAGAGTTCTTACATTTGGAAGACTCGATTTGACACATATTTTAAAAATTACATAATAATTATGATTTTATGGGATTTCTCTATGAATGTCATACATAGAAATATTTAAATACATGTAAATCTTAAATTCTAGGAAGATATATATTTACGTAACTACTTAAATACACTGAATCTGTTTTACTATTAGGAATAGCCAATAAATATTGACATTCTGATTGTTTAAATGTTCTGAATAATTAATCACCATTTTTCTAACATTTAGAATATGTTAAAATACAATCCACACTGTAATTATATGTGGCATAATTAAACCTTTGTCACGTGTAAAGATAGTTCAGAAGACTGTAGCATTTAATTTATCTGTTATAATCATTTTAATTTATGAGAAAGTGGAGAAGCCTATTTTCAGATGATATGTATTTTTCAGTTTTCCAAAACTCAAAAAATCACAAAATATATAAAATGATTTCTAAGTATATGTGTGTGTGTATATGTGTGTATGTGTGTGTGTGTGTGTGTATATATATATATATATATATATCAACATTACTCTCTGGTGGTTTTAAGTAATGGAGATTTTTCTAAGTGTAAACCTAAAGACATATTGTTTAGAATATGGTATAAATAAATGTGTCTTTTAAAGTTTAAAGACTACTCAAAGCATTGTTATCTACTAAACAAGTGTAGCAAATTTAATTTAACCTTCCAGATAATGTGTGTGAATGAAAAGAAATTATAAATGTAGCATGGGGTGGGGAGGTACTTGCCATTCATAAAATAATTCCCTTTGGTATGCAATAGCCTAAGCATTGGGAGAATTCATGATTAATAACATAATTCCATTTGAAGTCTCTGTAGAATTATTTCTATGTAGTTAGTAACAAGTGGAGCTTGGGGTATTATTAGCCAAAATTACAACGGCAGCACACCGCTGTGCAGAGAAAGATCAGGGCATTTCGTCTAAGCAGCATCTTTATAACTCTGGCTCCTAAAACTAATGTTGTGAAGCTTCAGTTCTTTTGAATTGAAACTCTGGGGAGTAAGAGAGGGTCATAATTATTAGCTAGGAATTGATGCTGAATGTGTTTATTCACTGATTTTTCCACCACTTTCTATAGTATGTAAATGAGATTTTTACTTAGAGAAAACATTCCGACTCTAAGACAGATGACAGCTGTTCAACCCCAGGGGGAGAAAAAAAAAACACAGCTTTTTCCTTGGCCTTTTCTTTTTCTTTAGTGCAGCTTCTAGAGCCTCATTGAATTTTCCCAGAATTCCCTGTGCAGGAGCTTTCAAATTCTGATTGATTAGTCATCATATCAGAGCTTACCACTTTGTAGCTCCCCTGCTACCAACTGAACATTATGAACAGGGCCCAGAAAATTAGCTTGCTCAGCACCATTGGGATTGTGGCCTGTTTAGCAATGGATGTGTAATTCCCTATGACTCTAGTTAGTAGAATTGGCATCAGAGTGGTATGAATAGAATGTCTTCAGAAAGGAGTCTGAACATCTTTTCCAAGTTTACAATATTGCCTTGAGATATAGGGAGAGACGCGTGCGACACACACACACACACATCTTCCCAGACCTCTTGGCAGAGGAGATTATAGACTGAAGTAGGGAATGAGAGAAGCAAGAAAAAGCAGCTCATTCTGGTGGGAGATGGGGGAGAGGTGGTTTTCGATGGTTAATTTTTCTATCTCTACCACCTTTAGCCTGTTACAGTCTGCAATATCCCCTTGGAAATGACTCCGTGATCACACTCTTGGATCTCACTCTTGTGAAAACCTCCTTAGGCAGAGAGAAGTCAAGTTTTGCAGAAAGCTATCACCTGGCAGTGATGATTGATCTTAGGTGTAATGTTTTGTTTCTCTTTTCTTATCCCTGGATCTCTTTCCTGCTTTGTAGTCTCCATACACGACAAACTTTAACATCACATTTAGGCATGAATTCCTCAAGTATCCTGTGCTCCCTGAGAGCATCAGAACACCACTGCCCCCTGTATCCTGATACTGAGCTCAGAAATTAACTCACAATAAGGTGATGATGGCTAATTTGAAGTTAATATGTTACCTCTCTCAAAATGATGTGGATTTAAAGCAGAGCTGTGAAGAGAAAGGCAATACATGAACAGGAAAGACACAAATCACCTCCATTGATCAAATATCCTGGTATATGTCTGGAGACAAACCGCAGGGCAGAGGACGTATTTACGTTTGCTTCAAATTCTAAACATAGGCTGGTCCTAGTGAGAGCAAACAAAAACACATTTATCATACTTACCAATTGAGTTATTATTTTAAAATATGCCTTCCACAAATAAGTTGCCTTGGGTGGATTTGTGTAACATGCCACTAATTAAAAATACCATGAAATAAACATAAATAAGCTAAAATTGTATTAGCCTTAAACTGCTGCTCTATTTTAGAACAATGTGGGAAGATAAGCTCCACAGCCTGCAAATCAGGAAGTAGATGTGTTAATAGCTGTTTTTAAAATATTTTTATGTTAAGGGAAATACACATGTACATGAAAATTTCTTACCTTTTTTTTTTTTAGTCTCGCTTTAGGTTTTACTACATGTACATATCAAGATGGATATGTTTATGTAATAAAATATATCATATATTTACATATATGAATACATGTGTACTAGGCCAAAAGCAATGTAAAACTCCAAAACTGAGGAAGTAAAGTCTGCCTTATCTACACTTTCCTCTTCTTTGCTGTGTTAGCAGAAAGGTACTTCTCATTTGAGGGCACATGGTAGAGCAGCTGCCATCCCATCTTAATGGTACTTAATGATGCCATTGAAGAAAACACATACTATTTATTTGGTGCTCAGCATTTAGCTTTCTTGATATCCATCACTGCTTTACATTACCCTCAGAGACATATCACTGAATACAGTTTTGAGTGGTTCCATGCGATGCATGATTTTTATGTGGGTGCACTGAGCTGTGCAGTCTGTAGCCACTGTATTCCAAATGAAAGAAGTAATCATCTAGACACAGAGAAATGGGTTCACTGCCAACATGGAACAGGAAAGATTCAACATTCATGTTTTGACTGGCTACTTAGCCAGTGTTTTCCTGATAACACGATGCTAGAACCTAGTAGATAATCAATGTTTGTTGAATGGGTAAATGAGTGATTGAATGGATGCATTAGGTGTCTTCAATTGGGTCTTTCTATATCTAGATCTTTAATATAATGCAGTCTACAGAAGATGGGGTTACAGCAATGTATTTTTAAATTGACAAGTATTCATATTTAATAACTTGAGTTAAAGGAATGATAAAATTCTCAAATTTATACAAATGATAAAGTTTTTTTAACTTATACCTACTGTGAATTTTTAAATCACTTAATAAAGTGTTAACATTTATTAAGTTGTCCTAAATAATACGATGCTCATTTTATAGATTTTTCAAATTGCGGCATGTAAAAATACTGGTTACATAACTTGCCTACCCACTGGCCAAGTAAGTTTTTGCTCTCCCTTTCTCATATTTCTGCTCCCTAAGTAAAATGTTACATCCTTGCATCTTTCATTTCCAGAGCCCCAACTCTCTGCCTCCTTATTTCTGACAAAGACTAGCATGAGATTTCCTTTCTTCCCACATTTTGTGTTCCACACATTCACAGAGAGACAGGTCTTAGCACCTGAAGAGACCTTAGTGATCTGCAGACTGGCTTGCTTCTTGTGGTGAGAAAGGTACCATCTTTACTGTGTTACAGAAGAAATTCCCAGAAGACTTAGAGTGTGTAGGATTCACAAGCTGGTGTGAATGGAGGAGAAGAGGATGCTAGACTTTCAGGACATCTTTTTCTTCTTTTCTTAACCAACACATTTTCATTTGAGGCTTATTTATCTTTCATTTCTATAGGAGTGATAAAACTGAATGTTTTATAATTTCATTCGGTAAATCAAAGAAGATTCATTGAATATTTTCTCCTAGGCTTAGTTTGGGCACACTCATGTCCTGTTGTATGTGTGGCGGAGGTGTGTGTGTTTAAATAACAGATGACCCTTTATAATGGGCACATAAGATAGATAAATATGGTTAGTGTATTAGTACTTTTTATGCCAATGCTTATTTTTAACTGCAAAATACCCTATATAATGAAGAATATATTATACATATATGTAATACTGATTTTATTTTTATTTTCATGATAAAAAAAGAAATTTAGGTACTAAGCTGTGTTCAGTTAAGGACAGGCCAGATACAAATTTTCCTGCAGCTTGAAAATCTGGTCTACTTATCCTAAGAAAGCATCTTCTAATATTGTTCACATAGGTAGCATAATGTTCTGAAAGTCAAGATGCCTGGGTCTTTTATCTGGTGCTAGTATTGTTCTGGTGCTAGTATTGTTGGATGGGAGATAGAGGCATGAAATAGGTCGTCATTAAAGTCCATTCCAGCTTTAACAAGCTTTTAATGAAATGTTGATTGTCAAACAGAAAATGTGCATTCTGTTGGTTGAGGGAGCCACATTTGCATAAGGATGCCCCAAACCACTCTGAATGTTAATAAATGCCACAGGACTTGCAGCAAATCAAAACACAAGTGCTGCTAAAATGAATTTATAAAAAAAAGAATGATTATTTTGCTTGAAAAGCCACAGGGTGGCCTGTAGAATCGAATGCAGGGAGGCTCTGAGAATATATGAGAATAAACAGTAACAGTGTTATCTGAGCCCACGTTGTAAGGAGAATCTAAATGATCTAATATGTTTCCCTGTCATTTTCCACTTGCAATGTAGACAGCTAATTTTTATTTTTCAGTTTTCATTTTAAAACAAAACCAAGAAATGATGACTGCAGTGTAAGACTGACTTTCCTGTTGGGAGGAAATTGCGCTGTGGGCATGATGGCTTTAACTTTAGCCTTTAAAAGGTATAATTGACTTGTAGTAATTTTAGGTTAAATTATATTGCGCTGTGAGTTAGGTCACATACAAAACACTCCAGATATTTATTATGGATATGTGAAAAGTTTGTTAGATTTTATTTCCAGAGGATTTCATTTAACAGATTTCTACTCTATATTACGCTTGATCTCCTGAACGATATTAGAAACAGAGGATGGACCTTGTTTCTCTTTTGAATTTTCTGCTTCCTTCAAGCCATCATTGTTTACCCTAAAGAAAAAGGTCCACTTTGTATTAGGCTTCTTGGGCTACCACAACAAACATCACAAAGTCAGTAGCTTTCGATCACAGATAATTATTTTTTTTACAGTTCTGTAGCATAGAGATCCAAGATCAAGGTGCCGGCAAGGTTGGTCTTGGTGAAGGTTTTCTTCTTGGCTTGCAGATGGCTGCCTTCTCATTGTGTCTTCACAGGGAGGAGAGAGAGCTCTGGTGTTTCTTTCTTTTCTTATACAGACACCAATCCTGTTGAATTAGGACCCCACTCTTTTTTTTAACTTTTATTTTAAGTTCAGGGATACTCATTCAGGCTTGTTCCATAGGTAAACTTGTGTCATGGGGTTTGTTGTACTGATTATTTCATCACAGCTATTAAGCCTGGTACCCATTAGTAGTTTTTCCTGATCCTCTCCCTCCTCCCACCTTCCACCCTCTGTTAGGCCCCAGTGTGTGTTTTCCCTTTGATGTGTCCATGTGTTCTCATCATTTACCTCCCACTTATAGGTGAGAACATGTGGTATTTGATTTTCTGTTCCTGTGTCAGTTTGCTAAGGATAATGGCTTCCAAATCCATCCATGTTCCTGCAAAGGATATAATCTCATTATTTTTATGGCTGCATAGTATTCTGTGTTATATATGTACCACCTTTTTTTATTATTATACTTTAAGTTCTAGGATACATGTGCACAAGATTGAGGTTTGTTTATCTATATCTATATCTATATCTATCTATCTATCTATCTATCTATCTATCGGCCATGTTGTTGTGCTGCACCTGTTAACTTGACATTTACATTAGGTATATTTCCTAATGCTATTCCTTCCCCCTCCCCCGACCCCACAACAGGCCCTGGTGTGTGATATTCCCCACCCTGTGTCCAGGTGTTCTCTTTTTTCAATTCCCACCTTTGAGTGAGAACATGCTGTGTTTGTTTTACTGTCCTTCAGCTGGTTTGCTCAGAATGGTAATTTCCAGCTTCATCCATGTCCCTACAAAGGACATGAACTCATCCTTTTTTATGGCTGCATAGTATTCCATGGTGTATATGTAACACATTTTCTTAATCCAGTCTATCATTGATGGACATTTGGGTTGGTTCCAAGTCTTTACTATTGTGAATAGTGCCGCAATAAACATACGTGTGCATGTGTCTTTATAGCAGCATGATTTATAATACTTTGGGTATATACCCAGTAATGGGATGGCTGGGTCAAATGGTATTTCTAGTTCTAGATCCTTGAGGAATCACCACACTGTCTTCCACAATGGTTGAACTAGTTTACAGTCCCACCAATGGTGTCAAAGTGTTCCTATTTCTCCACATCCTCTCCAGCACCTGTTGTTTCCTGACTTTTTAATGATCGCTATTCTAACTGGTGTGAGATGGTATCTCATTGTGGTTTTGATTTGCATTTCTCTGATGGCGAGTGATGATGAGCACTTTTTCATGTGGCTGTGGGCTGTATAAATGTCTTTTTTGAGAAGTGTCTGTTCATATTCTTGCCCACTTTTTGATGGGGTTGATTTTTTCTTGTCAATTTGTTTAAGTTCTTTGTAGATTCCGGATATTAGCCCTTTCTCAGATGGGTAGATTGTAAAAATGTTCTCTCTTTCTGTAGTTTGCCTGTTCATTTTCATGGTAGTTTCTTTTGCTGTGCAGAAGCTCTTTAGTTTAATTAGATCCCATTTATCTATCTTGGCTTTTGTTGCCATTGCTTTTGGTGTTTTAGTCATGGAGTCCTTGCCCATGCCTATGTCCTGAATGGTATTGCCTAGGTTTTCTTCTAGGGTTTTTATGGTTTTAGGTCTAACATTTAAGTCTTTAATCCATCTTAAATTAATTTTTGTATAAGTGTAAGGAAGGGATTCAGTTTCAGCTTTCTACATATGGGTAGCCAGTTTTCCCAGCACCATTTATTAAATAGGGAATCCTTTCCCCATTTCTTGTTTTTCTCAGGTTTGTCAAAGATCAGATGGTTGTAGATGTGTGGTATTATTTCTGAGGGCTCTGTACTGGTCCATTGGTCTATATCTCTGTTTTGGTACCAGTACCATGCTGTTTGGATTACTGTAGTCTTATAGTACAGTTAGAAGTCAGGTAGCATGATGCTTCCAGCTTTGTTCTTTTGGCTTAGCATTGTCTTGGCAATGCGGGCTCTTTTTTGGTTCCATATGAACTTTAAAGGAGTTTTTTCCAATTCTGTGAAGAAAGTCATTGGTAGCTTAATGGGGATGGCATTGAATCTATAAATTACCTTGGGCAGTATGGCCATTTTCACGATATTGATTCTTCCTATCCATGAGCATGGTATGTTCTTCCATTTGTTTGTGTCCTCTTTTATTTCATTGAGCAGTGGTTTTTAGTTCTCCTTGAAGAGGTCCTTCGCATCTCTTGTAAGTTGGATTCCTAGGTGTTTTATTCTCTTTGAAGCATTTGTGAATGGGAGTTGACTCCTGATGTGGCTCTCTGTTTGGCTGTTATTGGTGTATAGGAATGCTTGTGATTTTTGCACATGGATTTTGTATCCTGAGGCTTTGCCAAAGTTGCTTATCAGCTTAAGGAGATTCTGGGCTGAGACGATGGGGTTTTCTAAATATACAATCATGTCATCTGCAAGCAGGGGCAATTTGACTTCCTCTTTTCCTAATTGAATACCCTTTATTTCTTTCTCCTGCCTGATTTCCCTGGCCAGAATTTCCAACACTATGTTGAATAGGAGTGATGAGAGAGGGCACCCCTGTCTTATGCCAGTTTTCAAAGGGAATGCTTCCAGTTTTTGCCCATTCAGTATGATATTGGCTGTGGGTTTGTCATAAATAGCTCTTATTATTTTGAGATACATCCCATCTCAAAAATCTCTCTAGTTTATTGAGAGTTTTTAGCATGAAGGGCTGTTGAATTTTGTCAAAGGCCTTTTCTGCATCTATTGAGATAATCATGTGATTTTTGTCTTTTGTTCTGTTTATGTGATGGATTACATTTATTGATTTGTGTATGTTGAACCACCCTTGCATCCCAGGGATGAAGCCAACTTGATCATGTTGAATAAGCTTTTTGATGTGCTGCTGAATTCGGTCTGCCACTATTTTACCACATTTTCTTTATCCAGTCTATCATTGATGGACATTTAGGTTGATTCCATGTCTTTGCTATTATGAATAGTGCTGCAGTGAACACATTTGTGCATGTGTCTTTATAACAGAATGATTTTTATTTCTTTGGTTATATATGCAGTAATAGAATTGCTGGGTCAAATGGTATTTCTGCTCTTGGGTCTTTAAGGAATCACCACACTGTCCTTCACAATGGCTGAACTAATTTACATGCCCACCAACAGTGTATAAACATTCCTTTTTCTCTACAACCTTGCCAGCACCTTTTATTGTTTGACTTTTTAATAGTAACCATTCTGATTGACATTAAATGGTATATCATGGTTGTTTTGATTTCCATTTCTCTAATGATCAGTGATGAGCCTTTTTTCATATGACTGTTGGCTGCATGTATGTTTTCTTTTGAAAAGTGTTCATGTCCTTTGCCCACATTTTTATAGGGTCATGTTTTTTTTTGTAAATTTTTTTTCTTTATAGATGCTGGATATTAGACCTCTATCAGATGTTTGTTTGCACAAGTTTTCTCCCATTCTGTAGGTTGTCTGTTTGCTCTGTTGATAGTTTCTTTTGCTGTGTAGAAGCTCTTTAGTTTAATTTGATCCCACTTGTCAATTTTTGCTTTTGTTGAAATTGTTTTTGGTGTCTTTGTCATGAAACATTTTCCTGTATCTGTGTCTTGAATGCTATTGCCTAGGTTGTAGGACCCCACTCATTATCTTTCATTTAACCTTAACTAGCTCCTGAAAGGCTCTATCCACAAATGCAGTCATATATGGGGTTAAGACTTCAATATATGAACTTTACAATTCCATCCATAACAACATTTAAAGCTAATTTACAAATATAATCTCTCCCTTTCACAAATACCTTAATTCAAAAGCTGAAGATAACTTCACGTTTATTTTCCAGTCTGACTTCAGTTGTAAAATAAAACATTAGCCCAATGGTTTTTTTTCCCCCCCTGAGGATATTCTATTCTGATATCTAACTTTTAAATGTATGTTCACTTCTTAAAGTAGAGAGATAATAGCCACCATCTGTTTTCACTGTCTTACATATGCAAACACAGAGAGCTTACCTCTGCATCTATTTGTGAAGGGTACACAGTTCTTCAAATGAAACCTATAAAACGAGATACAATGTTTTACATTATTCTGGAATGTCCTGTTAAGGTTGTGAACCTTAACTCATTAGTTCATGCTGACAAATTGTTAATAAACACCTACTATGTGTCAATCACTATTCTAGGTATTGGTGTGACAATAGAGAACAAAGTTTCTCCCTGCAAGGTGCTCAAAATTTCCTAGTCTAGGTAATAAAATATATGGTCACCCTTCTCGTGCAGAAAAAAACACCTTTTCTGCGTTTGCCTTTTGGTTATTGTTTTATGTCTTTTTTTTTTTTCCTTAGCCCTCATTACTAAGCTCAGTCCATTTTGCTGGGAAAAAAATATTGAGAGGAAAATGAAATGAAGTGTCTTATGATGTGCTCATCTGTACACTGTGTTAACTGATGGATAGACTATAACAGTGGTCCCCAGTCCTAGCTATCTATCAGAATTATGTGGGGAGCTCTAAAAATATACCCTACCTGGGCCCCAGGGATTCTGATTTATTTGGTCTGTGACATGTCCTGCCCATGAGGATGTTTAAAAAGATCCCAGGATGATGCCAATGCACAGCCTGAATTGAGACACGGAACGAGGTGATCACCAAGATTCCTCATTGATCTCAGTGTGTGAATTATTTGGTTTTCTGCCCAGATATAAAATTATGTTCTAGAATAAGTTAGAAAAGTTATTCTTGTTCCTCTGTATGTGTGTATCCTAGGGGCTTTCAGTGATGCTTTCAAGAAAAGCATATCTGGGCCGGACTCGGTGGCCCATGCCTGTAATCCCAGCACTTTGGGAGGCCAAGGTGGATGGATCATGAGGTCAGGAGATTGAGACCATCCTGGTTAACACGGTGAAACCCTGTCTGTACTAAAAGTACAAAAAATTAGCCAGGTGTGGTGGTGGGTGCCTGTAGTTCCAGCTACTCCAGAGGCTGAGGCAGGAGAATGGCGTGTACCCGGGAGGCAGAGCTTGCAGTGGGTCGAGATCATGCGCCGCTGCACTCCAGCCTGGGCGATAGAGCAAGACTCAGTCTCAAAAAAATAAATAAATAAATAAATAAAATAAAAAAGACAATCATATCTGTTTGGCTCTAATTTAGGACAACTCTTTTGTCTTTTGATTTAAATAAAAATCACAAAGATCAAATTAACTTTGTATAAAAGTCAAGTAGTTTACATGTAGCATGAAGTGAGGGGAGTGCAGAGAAGGGTGGGGTGGCGTGATACTGAACTGGACAGCTAAGGAGGCACTTGTATATCACTCTAAGTGCTTCCAAGTTTATCTTAATGATGATGGTTTTGTCATTAAAAAAGTATTAAGAAGTGGAAAACATAAAGAGATCTGTGTTTTAGAAATATTGGATGAGAAAGAGAGTGGAAAATTGCTGGAAGAGGGGCAAAACCAAAGACAATTAGAGTTCAGGAGTGAGGCATGGCTAGAGCCTTAGTTTAAGGAAAGTAAAGAAAAAAATAAAAAAGCAAACAGAATTGAGCAACACCTTGAACAAACTGACACTCTGCAGGTCAATGGAGAAGAGAATTTCAACAAGAAAGAGGTGGGTGGCAGCGTCAAACTGCATAGAAGCCACGTAAAAACTGCTACATGTGTTGAGTACTGAACAATTTTGTAATTGCTTTATGTGTATTAAGTCACTTAATTTGTATAAGAACTCTGGAAGGTAGCTATTATTATCAACTCATTTCACACAGGAGGAAACCAAAGTACGGGTAGTATTGTGCCTAAGACCACACAGTTTGTAAATAGTACAGTGAGAGTGTGAATCTGCAGGACTCAATTCCAGAAGCCATGCCCTTAATGACCTGCAAAATGCCTGTTAGGATGAAGAACAAGGATTATATCCACCCTTTCTGCTTTACAGTCTCCAGTATCCATTATATCACTCTGTATGCCTTTGCATACCCATGGCTTATTTCTCAAAATGAGAACATACAGTATTTGGTTTTCCATTTTTGAGTTATTTCACTTAATGACTTCCAGCTCTATGCAAGTTGCTACAAAAGACATTTCTTTCTTTTTTATGGCTGAATAGTTTTCTATGGTGTCTATGTACCACATGTTTTAAATCCACTCCCTGGGTTGATAGACATTTAGGCTGGTTCCATATCTTTGCAATTGTGCTGTGATAACATGCAGGTGCCGTTTTGTTATGACTTCTAGAAATGCGCTTTTTAAAATATCTCGTGCGTGAAGGAAGGGTACACGATAAGGTGGTACTTGAGAGTGACTTAGCATAGAAGTATAATTATATTTGAAGTTGTAAGAGGTGGAACGCCCTTATAGTCTGTTAAAAATAGCCAAGAGGAATGCAAAAGATGGAGATACAGGAGACAAGTCATTAAGGTAGTTTCCTATGAAGATGAAGGAGAGAAGAAGGAATCAGTTTGACTATCTCTTCCTGGGAGACAGGAGGAAAGGAGGGGAGGTGGGAAGTGACAGCATTTAGGAGTCAGAAAGTTGTGAAGGAGCATTTACCCAAAGACCACTTTCATTCCTCCCTATGAAATGAGAGGTGCAGGGCCAGCCCAGAGGATGTGTTAACCTTTCATTCATACACATGACACTGATCCAACTTTCTCAACAGGCATGGATGTTGCTAACTCACTCAGGTTGCAGCTATCTTTCTCAGTCAGAATATTCTTCCAGTTGTATTTGTCAAATTCAGTTAATATTCCTTCTCCCAAGGAAGGAGAAAGTAGGTTCCAAGCAAAAACACCCCTCAATCAAAGAATAGCAAATGGCAGGCTTTTGCATAGCTTGTGTTCAGAGTTACCCATGAGGAGTCTGAGATTGATTTGCCATTCACTGCTACCTCTCAGCATACTGAATTAGAAGACTACCAAATGGGTAACATATCCAGTCAGATTGGCAGTGCTCAGCCCATCTGTGGAAATGATGTGAACTGAATTAATAATACTTCGAACTGAAGCAGAAAGAGCTTTGGAGGGAAGATGTCTTCAAATGAAGTCCCAAGTGTACACTTTCTCCACCTCTCACTTAACAGGCGGAGTGGTTGCAAAGGGCAACTTCAACACCTTTCCACAGCAGCCCAGTCACTGTCAGTGTGACTTGAAAAGGAAAGGGGATGTGAGTTCTACAGACAGCACTCATCCCCTGAGACACAGGCACGGCTTTCGTGTTCAATCACTGTGTTTAATTCAATTATCTGCCCCTGCCACCCCCACCTGTCTGCCTTACAAGGGAGGTTGGGAGGAGAGTGATGCTTGATGCTTCTGCAAGTCCCAAAAGATATGCATTCTTTATTAGGGAATTCAATGAAGGATGAGCTCTTACTCACTCAGCTGTTTCCTCTGGGAAGTCATCATGCAGCTCCAGCTGCCTACAACAGGAGGATGACATGGTCTATGCAATGCATTGAAATTTTTTTTTTTTAGATTGAATTCAGTTGTTTATTTGTTTTAAAGAGAGCTCATTTTAATTCATCTTTTAAAATCATATTTTTGAAGGTGAAAACCATCACAAAGTCCTATTCACCTCTAGAAATTGCAGGGTCCAGTAATCTAGACAGTTATAGTCAGGTCTAATGATTTTCCCTCTTTCCTTTCTTTGTTTTATCTCTTCACTTGTTGATTCATTTCAAGGGATGATTAAGACTACTTCTGTACAACAATTGAGGTAGAGGAGAAACAGATTACAGTTCAACCAACTGTTTTAATTTTATTTTTAGCGATAATTACAAAAAGCAATTTTTAAAATTGTGACGTTTTCATTAACAAAAAATTTTTATAACATAAGTACTAAAGATTATGAAAACTTATATTTTCTTAGACTAATAAATGCTCACCCTGTCAATAAATGAATCATTCAGTGGGTAAAGTTCTCTTAACTAAATTAATCAAAACTGTTTGTTTGGTGAAGAAAATTATCTAGTTTATTTCAAGAAATAGTTAAGTCATAAAGTGAAAGAAAAGAAGAAATAGGCCATATCAGGGAAATTGAAGAAATCTAGACTAATCTGATTTTTTCATCAATAAGTCACAAACCTTCTAATTGTTTCAGAAAACAAACATACTGCTATTATTTTTTTTTTTACTAAATAGAATAATAATGCCAGGAAGGTATATTATAAGCTGGTATTTTTCCAAATTTGAGCCTATACATTTTTCTTTAAGAAATTCCCAGATCCAGTAATATGCACTCTCTGGATTGTGAGAAATACTGGCTAAGACTTTCAAACATTCCTTGAAAATATCTTTTAGCTTCAGATAATCACAACAAAATATAAAATTTATCTTTATATGGTCAAAATTGTTTTTTATTCCAAATATATTCTTGGTAAAAGCTAAGAAGTAAAACAACCAAAACCTGTAGAACTTGTGGACCTATGAGTTTATACCCATAGACTCAGTTTGAAAAACACTACTTGATAGCTATTTAACCAACACTAGAAACTTTTTGACAGTTCTTTCCTTTTTCATACATGTGTTAAATTGCCTCTCTCTGAGCTTTATATTTAATTCAGTTCCTGAATCCTGCTCCCAAGTTTTCTTCACCATTGTAGAATCTGAACAATAATGAAAGGATTGATGACAGTGAGTATCTTCTGAAACTTTTTACCTAAGGGATTGACAGGCCTGTTTTCTTTTCTTTTCCATTCTGATTGGGAAAAAAAAATTGTCCTTTGGAAACTGGTCTCATTAGGAGCTTATTTAATCACAGGTATGTCTCTATAAGTGTTGCCAACAATATATATTTATTGAGCATCAGTTAAATGTGAGACTGGTACAATTAATGTTCTACCCAATTAACAATATTTTTAAATTAGAAATAGTGTACATCTTTATGTATAACTCACCATAAGTTTACTGAAGAGGACATTTAGAAAATGTAAATTTACATATTTCTTGGCATGTTGAGTATGTTGATGGAAAGAAAGATTAGTATGATTCACATCCAAAGATAATGATCAATACAAGTAAATGAGTAATGAAAAATAAACAGTTATAGATGAATAATGGAGAGAAGAGTTTAGGGAAATGAAATTTAAGCAGGATCTTGAAAGAAAAATAGAATTGGGATAGAAGAAATGGAGGCAAGAAGGTATTCCAGGCAGGAAACACAAAGAGTTAGAGATGGGAAATTTTATTTGGAGGACAGAGGTTAGAACAAAAGACTGAAGCCAGATGATTACATAAAGAGCTTTCTAAGATAGCTCCAAAGACACTGATGGCTAAGGACTTTGGACTCAATTGCTGGAAGTGTTGAGCAGGGGACCAAAATGAAGAAAGCAGTGCTTCTAGATGATTAAATTTACAGGAGGGTAGGGGACAGGATTTTAAAAAGGAAGGAACTTGAAAACTTAATTCAGGATATTGCTTATTTTTGTTGTCTACAGTGGTATACTCAGAAGAGGGTATAGACAGAGTTGTTGTTTCATTTCTAGCCATTTCCCCAGTGACAAGTAATGAGGGCAATGCAGGAGATGACAAATTGAGGATAGTTATGACACTAAGAGTTTCTCTTCTAAGACCTGCTTCTCCCACAGGACTGCATAGTTGAGGCAGGGAAGCTGAACACTGCATATCTTCTCTGCCTTTGTTCACTGCCCTTCTTGCCTGCTCCTCATATCTCCTGCTTAGGGCAGCATTTCTCAGACTCAGCAATAGTAACATTTGGGCCTGGATAATTCTTTGTTCTGGGAGGCTGTAGTGTGCATGGGAGTATGTTTGGAAGCATCCCTGCCTCTACCCACTAGATGCCACTAGCATCCTCCTTACCTTCCCAAGTTGTAACAGCCAGACATGTTTTCAGATATTGCCAAATGTCCCCAAGAGCACCAAATCACCCTCTGTAGAGAACCACTAGGTTCAAGAAACACAGGGGTTCTCTACAGGTTCAAGAAACATAGTAGTTCTCTACAGAAACATATCCTGTTGAATGTTAAGTATTTGTGATAGAAGACGGATTATTTCCCTTATTGATGGTAGGATTCTGATTTGCCTGGGAGAATGCTGGTTTACGTCTGTTTTACCCATTTCTATCTCGTTAGTAGCTCCTTTTACTCTATAAAGTGGCTGGGGTTGAATGGCAAATTATATGATGATTCTAATATGGGAAGTTACTAGAATCATGAGAGGGCAACCAGTGAATACTAGGAAAGTAAGAGATAAAGGGGCAATGTGCCCTCTAGCTTCCCTAGGTAATTTTTCCTAGAGGAGACATCAGAGTTAAGACTTGGAAGAACATTAGGAGTTAACCAGGAAAAGGGGTAAAGACATTTACAAGACAAAGGGAGCATTGGATGCTTTGCAGGGTGAGACATAGAAATGGATAAATGGAAGAGGCAGACCAACATGCTAATATAAAAATCTAAAAGTTGCTTTTGCAAACTTGACTTCAGTTGTTAATTTACCTATCAAATTTTTACCCTATCTGGGAAAATGGGCAGCATTTTTAGGCTATAAATTCTAAATGTGAATAACATTTTATCTTTTATAAAAGAAATAGGATTGATTGCTAAAAATTGTCCAAAAGGAGAGAAGAGTCAGTTCCCTAACTTTGGGTTTGTGTATGTGGTGATATTGAAATGCACCCATCATCTTTTCCTTTTATCTGAATGTTTGTAACCAAGATGTAACTAGAGAAGATCCAGCATACCATTACACGTATAGATTTCAAAGCCATGGGAAGAAATCTTACTTCGGCATCTGTAGTTGGTTCTATTAAAAGCAGTTTAAATTCCCCTGCCTAGAGCAGTCTGGAATTATAGAGATGGGCTGCAGAAATTTACATTTTAATTGAGGCAGAAGACAAAATAGGGCATGGTGCAGCATTCACACATTATAAGGAAGAATAAATAAGATATGTATCAGCTGGGAGAAAAAAATGACTAGTCGTTTTTCATTGCCTCCTGCACTTAATTTTTTCATATGGCACTGAGCTGAGTTGGGCCTGCTAAGCAAAAACCATTTTTCCAGTCAAAATGTTTACTATTTCAGAAAGTTCTTGCGTTAAAATATTTTCACACTATGGAGCAAATACACAAATACTCAAATAGGCCTGCATTTCGGTGTGCAAGTATGTATGGCAGTGTTTATAATGTCTCAAATATCTATAAATATAAATAACATATCCCAATGAGCTATACAGAAAGTGATTTAAAATATGAGGTATAACTGAGAATGATTGATAGACATAATCTGTTAAACACTGTAATTTGAGCTATTTTATAGTTTCATAGAAATAGAATAAAATTTTATAGAAATACAATTTTTCTCCATGGATAAATTTCATCCTTCGATTAGTGTGGAAGTCCCTCCAAAGAATGGGAAAGACTTAGGTTTTCAAACTTGAGAATTTACTTGTGTTTGGCAATCACCTTGAGAAAACACCCACTGGATTTTTTGTTTCTATTTTTTGTTATATGTTTGGTCATTCATAGAAAACTAAGTTGAGAATTCATTTCCTCATAACGGAAAAATAATATACATGAAAGCTGTATCATGATAATGGTTTTTGAAAGTAAGTCTTTGTATTAGTGTAAAAATGTTTTGTAGACATCCACTGTAATTAAGTGTGTTTATTTGCTTAAGCCTTCAACTTTTATTATATCTTCTCTCAGCTGCACATGTATTTTTACATTCATACATGCTCTTTGCCAACCATAATTATTTAGTTAGATTAATTATAGAATTTAAAACCAATAAACAACACATTACTATAGTATGATTATCTAATTATGATTCCCTGCAGAGCTAAGTACTATAATTGGACCCACAGTAAGAAAATGTAATTCTTTTTCCCTAAGTATGTGCCTCTCAAGCACGACGGTCAATAGATATCTACTTTTAGTCACCAAAACATATCTTTATTTTCTTTATTATTTGACTATAACTTTCCATTTTGCTTTTCCTAGAATTTTAAAATGACATTTTATTGTCTTTAAAAATAATAACATGCCTTTACCTTATCACTAAGATTACACATTTCCTAATCATGTATGTCCTATTATTAAAATGAAAATACATTTTTCTTAAATATCATTTTTTTCCTTGGAGCTCTCTGGATCACTGTTCGAATTTGTGTTGATGATTGTTCAACTCTACCATGTAACTGTCATTTCAGGATATTTTTCCTTTTTATTCCCAGTCCATTCTTGTTAGGTTATGCTTATTGTTTTTATCTCTGCTTTCTCCATGCTTGGGCTTCCTTTTTGTTTTTTGTCTTTCATTTTTGATATTCATAAGCAATGCTTCAGAAAAGTAATTGGAAAAATATTTGAGTCCTTGTAAATATCAAGTGTCATTATTTTCATCATACTTACTTAAGAGTACAGCTGAAGGTTCAAAATAATTTTCCCTCAGAATTCTGAAGACATTGCTTTATTGTCAAACAGCATTCAATACTGCTGATGAGAAAGATAATGGCAATTTAATTCTCCTTCCCTTGTAGATAGGCAGTGTTTCATTTTGGAAGCTTTTACAATATTCTAGGAATCTTTGGAGACCTGATATTAGCAGTAGGTATGGGTCTTGCTAGCCACTTAACCACATAACAACCACTGTATTCTAATGAGCGTTGTCGATTTTTCAGTTACAGGTATTTTTTAACCTATTTTTTCTTTTACTTTTTTCAGCCATCTTATTTACTATGTCTTTTTTTTTTCCCCCCTTTAAAACCGTTATTAGATAGATGTTAGCATCCTGGATTAATTCTCTATATCTGTTAATCTTTTTCTTATTGTTTCTATTTATTCATCTTTTGGTTCAAAGCAAAATAAGGTTCTTCAACTTTTTAAGCTTTTCTACTAGTTTCTTACTGATTTTTAAGCTTCAAGAACCCTTTCTTCTTGGACTTCTCCCTAAAACTCTACTCTGGTTTATAGTTATAGCAATTTCTTAAATCATCAATGGGACTATTTTAAGCTTCTTTCCTGTTTCTTGCATTATCTTAATGCCTTTTAGGGTTGGCTGTTCTCTTGGCTTACTTTAGTTCCTTTGGGCTGTGTTATTTTCTCAAGGCTTTTGGTAATCATTGATAGTTCATTCATATGTATGAAATAAATGGGATGTTGAGTAATGTCTCCGTCACCATGGAAAATTTTATCCCCAAATGTCTCTCTGCTCCAACGTGGGGCTCACCAACTAGGTTGGTGACCTGGCTGGTTTCACTATAGAGTGCTAGGATGACTAGCAGTATGTTGGAAGCTTACAGAATGAGAATGACTTAAGTCTCATTCCTACCTGTGAAAATCATTAAATTTCTTTAGAGAGTAGTTTCATAATTTTAAGAATTAGGAGAAATCTTATTGGTAATGATGCTTCAGTGGGGACCAGAGATTAGTGGGCGGCAAATGACCCAGATATTTCTTAGACAGACTTTCCTCATTTTCCTGCCTCACTTTCTATATTTCCTCTACGTCTCTGAGTCTTTGTCATAAAGAGCAGCTCCCACGTCCTTAAAGGCTTTGTCCTCTGAATGTTTTAAGTTTTTGTTTTGCCTGCTTTGTTTAAAACAGAAATATGTTCTTCTTCTCTCTTCCATCTATCTATCCAAAAAGTTGCTCCATTGAGGCCATGTTATCTTAACCCAGTCTTTTTTTCAGAACTGTTATAAGTTTATCGATTTTTATTTTTCTCTTCTAATTTCAGTAGGATTTTTAGAATATGGCAAAAAAAGAATCATGTCTGATATTTTGTACCAGAAGCTTATATATATATATGTATATATATACACACACACACACACGTATACACATGTATGTATACATGTATATACGTATGTATATATACATCCAAACACATATACACACACATACGTGTAGTATACACACACATACACATACACACACTCTTATATATATGCAGTGGTGTGATCTTGGCTCACTGCAACCTCTGCCTCCCAGGCGCAAGTGATTCTCCTGCCTCAGCCTCCCAGGTAGCTGGCATTACAGGCGCACACCACTACCACCTGGCTATTTTTGGTATTTTTAGTAGAGACAGGGCTTCACCATGTTGGCCAGGCTGGTCTTGAACTCCTGAACTCAAATGATCCACCCGCCTCGGCCTCTCAAAATGCTGGGATTACACGCGTGAGACACCGTGCCCAGCCCAGAAACAGTATTTTAAAGACTAAAATGAAAATCCAAATATGGTTTGCTTCCCCTTTCTATCTACATTCACACTCTGGGTAAGAAGCTGTAAAAGCAATCAGGTTTTCACCAGACAAGGAGCTCTATGATTCTCAGCTCTGTCTCATGCACAATGGCTACCAAAAATAAACAAACAAGCAACAACAACAAAAAATGCCAAAATGAAAAGCACTGTAGATTTCCAAGAAACTCTTTGGTTTGCAGGCCTAGTACAAGCAAATTGTTTTACAACCTAAGATCATCCCCTTGTGACTTCATCATTTGTTGACCACACAACTGCTGCCAAACCCTAACTCAAATATTCTCCAAGGTAAAACTTGGAAAAATACTTGAGTTTTTGTCCATGATTAATTTCACCCATTCTTCGTCCATTTCTGTATAGGTTATCTCATTATATCACCATTAATATTAAGCAGGTGGGTTACATATCTGAGGAAATGGGCAAAGGGACCCAAATGGTTTAGTTCCAATAGAGCCCTCCACTGTAGTTGATTCACTTCATCTGTGCATGTAGCTTACCACATTCCTGGGACCACAAGCATGGAAACTCTGAGCAATCGTCATCGACTTTTTTCTCTCCTATTATTCTCAGTGTTGCTCCTGAATTCTCTGGCTTACCACACTGTGTTTCAATCCACATAACACGAAAATTATTTCTAAATTGTCTGAACAAATGTATTTCATATACTCATTCCTTAACCTAATGCATTTCATTCTACTGAAATAATAGTTTTCCCTTCTTATCAATATTGCCCAGCAAGAAACTCAAGCTATTTAAACAGCAAAGCTGCCAATATTTACAATCTTTTAAGTCAGTAGAGGAATTTAGGTAATTTGTTTTTTAGTGTTTACTGGTTGGTTAATGAATATTGTGCTTGGGATTTTATTTATACAGTACCTCATTCCAAAAATAAATAATCTGAAGTGTCTTGGATATTACAGAATATAGTATGAAAGGAATTAGAATCTGAATATTGTATAATAAAAGCACATTTTTAGCAAATTAGCTTGCCAAATTAGAAAACATCAGAGGTTTATCTGATGCATGCACATTTTAAATTTCTGGTTGTTTCTGTAAAAAAAAAAAAAAAAAAAAAAAAAAAAATTCAGTCTTTCCTCTTACTTTATACAATTATTAAAGAGAGAGAAAACAAAGTCCGTGTACTGCAGACCTATCTATATACTGAAACATCCAAATGATTGACAGATTTTAAAATTCTATTTATGAAAGGATTGCTCCTCTGTAGACATAAGAAAAATCATTTCAAAGAGAGAGGCTGTGTAAGAGAAATTCTTACATGTTTAAAAAATGAAAGACTCCTCTATTATGTACCTTAATCTGGTTCTTATTCAGTTTTCTATTGTTATACATTCTGTTATAAAATCTATATAAATTAAGACTCCGTTGTTTCAAAAAAACATGGTAATATAAGCATTGTAGATGATAAGGCATTTTGCTCTCAGATGTTTGTTTCTATTAGCTTGTTTTACTTCTGTTTATGTATTGTGCATATAAAACTTTAATCTTTCTATTAGGAAGGAGAAAGATGTGAATTATGTATGATGAAATTTGCAGTAACATTTATATATGTTCTTGAAGCAGCCTTGGTTGAAAAAAATCACACACATGTAATTTTTTGTGGGCCATGCACCATCCTTATACATACTAAATATTGCATTGTACTGTTTACTATTAGCTATTAATTGACTTGTAAATGGCAAGCACTCCAGGTTTTTTACATGGTATTATTTTGAAAAATCCAAGCGATATCCCTTCATCATTACTACAGTGTTCTAACTTTGACAACCAAGAAAATATTTTTTTTTTCAAAAGATACATAACAGAGAACATCCCTTCTATTTGAAATCTATTTAAATGTTGTGATTTTAAATTCTTGTATTTTTCATTAATTACAGTGAGTGGAGGGATAGAGAGAATAGTTTTATTCATACAGTATCCCCCTCTCAAAATAATAATACATGAGATTATAGTTTTTTAATCTTCAGAATTTTGACCACAATTTTATTTATTAAGAAATGTATCTTATAAGATTGTTTCCTTGGCTAGGCATGGTGGCTCACACCTGTAATCCCAGCACCTTGGGAGGCCGAGGCGGGTCGTTCACCTGAGGTCAGGAGTTCAAGACCAGCCTGGTCAACATAGTGAAACCCTGTCTCTACTAAAAATACAAAAATTAGTCAGGCATGGTAGCAGGTGCCTTTAATCCTAGCTACCCAGGGGGTGGTGGCTGTAGTGAGCCAAGATCACAGCCATTGCACTACAGCCTGGGAGATGAGGGAGATTCCGTCTCAAAGAAGAAAAAATGTTTCCTTGCTGTGATTTTGGTGAAGTTAGTCACTGAACATTGGGAATAAATTGCACCTTGCCTCTTTTTCTTTTACTGAAAATAGAATATAGATAAGACATGAATTTAGGGAACACACACATGTACTCACACAACAACATACCATTTCTCCCTTCCTTGGCAAGTCAGGTTTCTTTTGCAGGAATGGTAAAAGTTACAATGACATGATGGTAATTCTCCATCAGTTAATACATTAGATGATGAAACTAATTCTACCTACTACTACGACTGAATGAAACTAATTCTAACTACTACTATGACTGGAGTAGCAGAAAATGATTTCAATCTATCAAAGCCACGTAGGGACCAGAGATGGGGACTACGGCTACAGTCCCAGTACCCACGCGTCCACTCACTGTACAGGCAGAGACAGATGTCTGCAGCCACTTGTCTACATCAGGCAGCATCTGAAGTGTAAAAATATACTGCCTAGATTTTGGTTAATACCACTTTGGAATATGAAATAATCACTATATCTCTAGCACATGTCTTTTGGGTAAGAAGGAAAGGTACTATATTCTCTCATTTTACAGTAAGAAAATTAAAGCTGATATGTTACCTTATTATTTCAAGAAACCACAGTAAGTTAATGGTAGATGCCAGAATAGAACCCAGAGATGCTAATTCCTAAGCAGTGATCTTTTCTCAATACTAGATTATTCTCTTGTATCCTACATAAGATAATTAACATTTGAAAAATATGCAAAGCGGCTGGGCACAGTGGCTCACGCCTGTAATCCCAGCACTTTGGGAGGCCGAGGCAGGCAGATCACCTGAGGTCAGGAGTTCAAGAGCAGCCTGACCAACATGGAGAAACCCCGTCTCTACTAAAAATACAACATTAACTGGGTGTGGTGGTGCATGCCTGTAATCCCGGTTACTCAGGAGGCTGAGGCAGGAGAATCGCTCTAACCCAGGAGGCAAAGGTTGTGGTGAGCTGACAACACACCTTTGCACTACAGCCTGGGCAACAAGAGCGAAACTCCATCTCACACACACACACACACACACACACACACACACACACACACATACACACATACTAAAAAATACAAGCAAAGCTCCCCTTTTGCCACAATTACAAAAATGATCAGAGATTGTATAAATAAATAAAATTATCAGTTTTTTTCTTGCACACAATTCTCTTACATGCAATACCCAGTTTCTATGCAATCCACCTAAGGATGTATTGATATTTTGAAGATCATAATTGGAAAAATAGTTTATTTGTGTTAAATTGTGTAAAATAAACAATTTTTATAAAAGTACACATAGAATAAACATGAAACAGACCACAACATGCCTGATTCATACCAAAATATTATTTTAAGCCAATAGAAGAAATAATAGTAAGGTTAACATCTTTACATATTTCAATGTGCTACGCATGAGCCAATCAATTTAATCCTTATGACAACTCTTTGATAGGCATTATTAGTTTTCCTAGTTTACTGATGAGGGCATTGAGCCAAGACAGGTTACATAAATTTCCTACGTTCATACAGCTAGTAAGCACAGGAGACACGCTTCAAGCCCAAGGATTTACATTGGTGAAGTTAAAATTTGTCAAATCTTACCTATATATGGCTCAATTGTGGACCCATCTCATTCATAACACTTTATCAGTGTATCAGATCCACAATATTCTGTTGTTTCTATTGCAGTCGTAGAACCTGTGACATAGCAGCACAGTTTAAACTAACAATCATGCAATTTGGCTACCATGGTCTAATTTTTTTAATTCATCTTTTTTTGTTTTAAGTAAGTGTTGTCTATTCAGGAGTCTTCAAACTTTTCAAAAGTATAGATCTTAATTTTTCTTTTATATATAATAGTATCCAAATTATGTTGGACAGGGAATAGACATTACCACATACTTATTGGAAGATCGAAGGGCATATTAGGAGAGTAAATAAAGTGTGAGTAATAGCAGATTTGGTTGAATAAGGCTGTACGTTCTAGCTTTCTCTCTAAGTGGTTTATTCCGCCAGCCCCAACGCCTAGTATTGTCTCAGCTCTTAGGTTGAACTTCTGCTCTTTCCTCTGTGAATTCCTCTTCAGTTTCTCTCCCTACATGATTCCCTCTTTGTGAAAACTTCTAAAACTTCTCATCCCATCTTATTCCCTCATTGACCCCTTAGATTAGTACACAGGATGCTTCCTGCTTAAACTGACCATATCTAAAGTGAACTAGTTATTTTATCTTTATGGTTAACAGTCCTACTTCTAATCTACAATGCTATTCAGTCTAATATCACCATTTGTGAGAATCCTGGATGCGTGGTCATTTGGATTCAGCAGATCTTTATGAACATTTATGGTATGCCAGGAACTGTAGTAAGTCTTCAGTACAAAAGGGACAATATGTTACCATTTATTCCGTAGCTAGCAGCTAAACAAATCACTTATTTTAACGCAAGGTGGGATATTTTGCCATAGAAGTCTGCAAGGGATGCTGTGAAAATTAGTATTTGCAGTTGTGCAGCTCTCACAATTTAAGCAGTTTTGAATGCAAGTTTAATCTTCAATACAACATCATGAGGTATTATTATTACAGTCTACAGGTTCTGGAAACCAACTGACTTGCCTAAGTGCTCCCTGCCTTGTCCGCCCCTCATATGAATGGTGGAAGCATAATACTTAGTCATTCTGTTTCCTTCCCCATGGGAGAAAAAGAAAGCATGTTTTCAGATGTCCTTAAATCCCACCACCCTACTCAGTATAGGGCTGAATGCACAGGAGCTCCCTCAAGTTTTTGCTATTTGATAAGCAGAATTAAATGCAATGGGTTGTGAAGACAGATTGCAGCTCACTGTGAGAATTTTCAGCTAGCCTATTTACAATAGAGTGGATTTGCCTCATCCTCTAGAAGTGCTCAAGCAGTTTCTGTATGAACCATTTTGGGGAGATGAACAGGTTTTATACGTATGATAGGATATTTGAATAAGTGACCTCTGAGTCTCCTTCCAATTCCATGTTTCTCTGATGAACTTCTTTATCCAGTTCTTGTACTTCTATAGACTGAGAGTTTATCTTTCCTTAAAAGATGCCAGATACCACCTCCTTAAGTCACTGATTCTTAATAGATAAAGAGTTGCTATTTATGACAATTGTGTAAACTCATAATCAGTACAACACAAAGTACATGATTTTCTTGAACCCTCCCTCTGATGACTTAAGACATCTGTGGCTCACACCTCTAATCCCAGCACTTAGGGAGGCCAAGGTGGGTGGATTGCTTGAGGCCAGGAGTTTGAGACCACCCTGGCCAACATGGCGAAATCTCATCTCTACCAAAATTACAAAATTAGCTGGGCATGGTGATACATGCCTGTAATCACAGCTACATCAGGAGACGGAGGCAGGAGAATTGCTTGAACCTGAGAGTCAGAGGTTGCAGTGAACCAAGATCGCACCACTGCACTCCAGTCTGGGTGACACAGTGAGACTCTGTCTCAAATTTAAAAAAAAAAAAAAAAGATATCTTGTGCGAAATGAGTTGATCACAATCTTCAGCATGGTGCAATATCTAGTTAGAAGACTGAATCCAGTAATCAGTCTTTTCTTTCTAAATGATTGTTCTAGTTGCCATAAAGCTAAGTTAAATAAAGTTCAAATTAG
Organism: Chlorocebus sabaeus; assembly: GCF_047675955.1. NCBI lineage: Eukaryota > Metazoa > Chordata > Mammalia > Primates > Cercopithecidae > Chlorocebus > Chlorocebus sabaeus. The sequence continues at coordinate 29,899,510 of NC_132921.1, read as the reverse complement.
AAAATATCTCTGAGAAGAAAAATACAATTATTTTGTAACATCTATTGAGACCCATAAAACTTGTTGAAAAGTGACTGTAAGCCATGATGAATTAGTCAAATGCAGAGGGATAAGAAAAGTTCTTAACTGGTTATAGCTGATTTCATTTTGTGTAGAGACTTTTAAGTAGGATCTAACTCCAACTTACAAGAACATTTGGCAAAGGTACAATAATGTGCTTGGCAGTGGAAGAAAGTATAAGAGAGCACATTATAACTCTAGAATATTCTAACTCCTGTACAAAACACAATGAAAATATTCCCTCTCACACCACCACACTGGTCACCTCTAATATTAATGAAATGTCTCTTACCATGAATATTTAAATGAAAGACTCGGGTTCTATTATTGCCTCATGTGGTCGTGAGTTTTGGCTAAAGAGACTGTATTGTCTTTTTTTTTTTTTTTTTTTTTTTGGTTATACTTTAAGTTCTAGGGTACATGTGCATAACGTGCAGGTTTGTTACATATGTATACTTGTGCCATGTTGGTGTGCTACACCCATCAACTCATCAGCACCCATCAACTCGTCATTTACATCAGGTATAACTCCCAATGCAATCCCTCCCCCCTCCTCCCTCCCATGATAGGCCCCGGTGTGTGATGTTCCCCTTCCTGAGTCCAAGTGATCTCATTGTTCAGTTCCCACCTATGAGTGAGAACATGCGGTGTTTGGTTTTCTGTTCTTGCGATAGTTTGCTGAGAATGATGCTTTCCAGCTGCATCCATGTCCCTACAAAGGACACAAACTCATCCTTTTTTATGGCTGCATAGTATTCCATGGTGTATATGTGCCACATTTTCTTAATCCAGTCTGTCACTGATGGACGTTTGGGTTGATTCCAAGTCTTTGCTATTGTGAATAGTGCCACAATGAACGTGCATGTGTCTTTATAGCAGCATGATTTATAATCCTTTGGGGATATACCCAGTAATGGGATGGCTGGGTCATATGGTACTTCTAGTTCTAGATCCTTGAGGAATCGCCATACTGTTTTCCACAATGGTTGAACTAGTTTACAATCCCACCAACAGTGTAAAAGTGTTCCTGTTTCTCCACATCCTCTCCAGCACCTGTCGTTTCCTGACTTTCTAATGATTGCCATTCTAACTGGTGTGAGATGGTATCTCATTGTGGTTTTGATTTGCATTTCTCTGATGGCCAGTGATGATGAGCATTTTTTCATGTGTCTGTTGGCTGTATGCATGTCTTCTTTTGAGAAATGTCTGCTCATATCCTTTGCCCACTTTTTGATGGGGTTGTTTGTTTTTTTCTTGTAAATTTGAGTTCTTTGTAGGTTCTGGATATTAGCCCTTTGTCAGATGAGTAGATTGCAAAAATTTTCTCCCATTCTGTAGGTTGCCTGTTCACTCTGATGGTAGTTTCTTTTGCTGTGCAGAAGCTCTTTAGTTTAATTAGATCCCATTTGTCAATTCTGGCTTTTGTTGCCACTGCTTTTGTTGTTTTAGATATGAAGTCCTTGCCCATGCCTGTGTCCTGAATGGTATAACCTAGGTTTTCTTCCAGGGTTTTTATAGTATCGGGTCTAACATTTAAGTCTCTAATCCATCTTGAATTAATTTTCGTATAAGGAGTAAGGAAAGGATCCAGTTTCAGCTTTCTACTTATGGCTAGCCAATTTTCCCAGCACCATTTATTAAATAGGGAATCGTTTCCACATTTCTTGTTTTTCTCAGGTTTGTCAAAGATCAGATGGCTGTAGATGTGTGGTGTTATTTCTGAGACTGTATTGTCAAAGGAAATTTGGGATACAAAAAGGTGTAGAGTTATGATCTTGCATGTCAAGTTCCGACTTGGACAGAGACAAAAAGATGAATTAGGTGGGGTTTTTGAATTCCCAGGAAATAATATGGATTGGGAGCACATAGGTCTATTTTCCTGGGTGCATATTTCTGCTGTTTCAGTGATAGAATTAAAACTTCTACCTTGCAGGAATAAGTAACTAATAGTTCTCATTTTTATAAGTTCTGATAATTTTCTATGATTTTTTTTTCACATTACATATCTGAGGGACATCCTCTCCTCTCTCTCTCTCTCTCTCTAATGTGGATTAGGATAAGTAAGGAGTTTTCTTAGAATTACGGCAAGTTTTTAAACACCATAGCTTATTCTGCCTTGATTGATCAGGCATTGTACCGTGAGACCTTATCATAGATATAGCTAAGTTGAGAGTTGCTCACACTGACAAAATTATTCAGCTCAGTTATGTTAACAAAAAAAGGAATCTCAACTTAGGTAAGGGTAGCCACTATGTCTCAGGAATAGTCATATTGCTTAACTCACTTATAAAATGCTAAAATTAACATTGCCCATAAGATTTTCTATAAAAAGCAGCCATCTAGATCCTTTGAGTTTCATTGCTTTTTCTCCTTACCAGTTGAATTTATTGACAGAATATTCTTTTTAAAGACCATCTTTGAGAGTGAATTAAATAACAGATTCTTGGCAAATCTTTCTCAAAATTTCCACCAATTTAGGAATGTGACGGAAGTGGGGGGTGGGGGTGGGGAGTAAAGAGGCATTTTTTTTATTCCAATTACTTGCTTTTCCTGAGAATAGAAAGCTGCCTTAAATAAGGAAGAGAATTTCCTTATTTAAGTCCCTTAAAATAAGGAAGAGAAAAACCCATGCATCAAATAAATTGAGGAATTCACTTCATACCAGGCTTATATTTTATGCTTAGTTTCTGGTAGGATACGAACTTACAATTCTCAAACTTCAGTGGGTCAGTGTATTATGTAAACATGACCTTAGTGGCAATTACTATTATAAAATTGGTGATAGATATAGCTTTTGCTTTACAGACTGCAAATTAAATTTAGTGGGAAAGATAATTCTAGTTAAATGTTTTAATTAACAACCTTTTTTGACTATTCTATTTAATAACCAAGATACTTCTGGTAGCCCAGTATACAAAATTTATTTTATGAACTCTTATCATGGATCAGATTTCACGTTGCAAATAAATCTGACAAACCTGATTGTCCCAAGATGTTTTAATTTTTTTGGACATTCATAGGCAAGTAAGTTTCTTCTTGGAGAGTGGTCATACGTATGGTTAAAGACATCTTGAGATTGATTTTTTTCGCTCAATTTGTCATTTATTCAGTAATAGTCACGCCAATAGCAAATAATAATAAATATTCTCATAACAAATACTAACTTCTCTAACAAACATAATTCTCAATTGTATTTTAAAGAAACTAAGAGCATTTTAAGATATTAAAGTCCTCTATGCAAAGAGATGTTAAAGTGGTGCCTAAATTAACATGAATTTAATAGGTTATCTTTCACAATATTTAAGAAAACAAATGCCTCTGTTTTCAGCTATTTATTGCTTGGTCAACATCTAATATGGACCTAAAACTACATAAATGACTCTAAAGCCGAAAATACCTCGGTATTTTGTGGCATGTGCCAGGCTCCTTCTTATCCAAAGGTTAAGCCAGCATATTTAAAGTCAGCAGCAAGAAGTAAACTCGGATCTGCCTTTTATGCCAAATCAGCTACTTACTAGCAGCCCCATAATCTAGAGAAGTAACTTCACTTTGAGGCAGTTCGGTTTTCTCTTTTCTAAAGTTTTGAAAGTAGTATTTACTATGCATGATTGCAGAGAAGAAAGGTTTTTTTTTGTTTGTTTTTTTCTGGGCCCCTAACACGGTGATTGTGTTTGGTTAATATTTCTTCCACTTTCTGGCTCTTCCCCTTCCATTCCCTTTCCTTGCTACCTTGTGAAGATCAGAAGACCTGGGTGAACAGAGCATACTTTCTAACAGCTCAAGGCTGCGGCCCTAGAATGATGTTTCCAGCTTCCTTAAGTTCTCACTTGGAAATGCTTAAAGCTGCCAGAGGTCTTTACTATGGTAAATTGCAGCTAACATCTGAACATAAGGCACCTGTCTCTCAGTCTCTGTGGGAGGGGAGGAGCCTAACTTCAGTAGGTATCAGTTAGCAAACCCAAATGGCCTAGTCACCTGGACTGAACCCCCTTTTTGCCCTCGAGTGCCTTTTCCCTAGCACTCCCCAGCTTTTTGTTTCTGTCTCCTGGTTTCCTTTTTTTTTCAGTGAAGTCGCATTCGGTTCAAGTGGACTCTTTCCTCTATTTTTCAATAGTTACTGCTGAGTAAAGACTGTTCATATCACTTTAGTGTCCAGCTTTGTTTATCTTTGACACCATTCAGAGGTATTTCCATATTTGTCCTCACGTTAAATGGGAGCTGGCTGCGGCAGGGAGATCAACAGGAAGACTACATCATTAGGAGAGCATGTTTAGTACTGTATAGCGATGTGTAATAGTGTAAAGTTATGAAGTGCGTATACCATACAATGCCACTCAACCCTTAGTATTTTAAATCTTTGCTTTAAGAAGTTTTATTTTATACAATTAGATATTTTTCTCTAATTATATTCTAATTATATTATTGTTTAAAAGAATGATTCTAACAACTCTCACTGTAATTGCATGTCTGAGAAAAAGCTACATTAATCTTTTGGGGCTTTCTATTTTGGTTTAGGGGAATTATAATTGCTTCCCAAGTAGGATAACAATCTTTTAGGGGACTGGTTTTGGGTTATATTTATCAACACAGCCTAACTTCACATTCATTAAATATTTTTTGAGAGATTGTATGCAAGCAGTATTCTTCACTGATAATTTATTTCAAATTCCAGAAATTTTTCACCCTAAATCTACCATTATTTTTCTCAATATCTTTATGTTGTTTTGTATTGCAGTCACTAATGATTGCTATCAGAACCATGTATAAATTCATTAAATATTGTAAGAATAAAATATTTAAAAAGTAAAACAAAATGTTTCTAATAATCATGCTTTGAAAAAATAAGTCCACCCCGCCGGCCACCCTCTCTACTTGATTTATTTCTCTTCTCGAACACATCACCTTTTTCTCTCTCTCTTTTTTTTTTTTTAACCTGTCTCTGAAGTTAGAAGCACACACACATCTCCCTCTCTCCCTCTTTCTCTATCTCTTTCCCTACCCTGCTGAAATCTAATTTGACTAATGATGTCCTAAGCTGTGTGAACATTTTATTAGATAGCTATTTTGATAAAGACACACAGCAACCGAGTATTAAGTGTTCAATTTATAATTATAATAATTCATAATTATAATTATAATTATTCATTATTATAATTATAATTATTCATGATCAATAATCTTGATACAAGTCTCAGACTCAAGAAAAGGAGCTAATGCTCATCCTTATATGTTTGTATCCCTTCTGCCTAATTAAAAAACAAAAACAAAAGCCAAACCATTAAGATAATACTTGTTTTGCTGAATGAAACAAATGTACAATGTGTCCACTGAGTAAACAGGGAAGGTACAGACTACATCTGCAGCTGGATAAGGAAATTGAGGGATCTCGGTCCTGGTGACCCACCTTGATCTTCACCTGGGAGCTGTCTCTGACAGATACCTACAAGCCTCCATCCCTTCCTATTCTGCTTAGAATTTTGTCCTTTAACACAGAAGTATACAGATTTTTGGACTTCTAAATATGTGAATAGCATAAATCTGGGTAAAAAGAGTTTGTCCAAGGAAGACTTATTCAACATTTTCAAAGATCTTAGAAGTCTAAAATATGGTTTGAAATTTTCTAGATGAAGTGTAATAGACACATAAAAACCTACATCTCCGTTCAGGATTCACATTTGCCAAAATAGGACAGACTTGACTTATTAGCAGTTAGTGTGAGAAACTGAAGAATTCTTTTCATTAAATGTAAATTTTAGATGAGGCATTTTCTGCCGTGATTGTGGATTTGAATCTAAGATGTACATTGCGCAGTATAGTACTCCAGGTAAGAAATAGTCTCATACTGTTTGTTCTACAGATAAAAACAAAATGTGAACATAGATGTGCCTTGAAAACTAATTTTATGAAGGTCAGAACAATGACATTTATACGCAATGTCTCACAGCTAGATTTTCGTCCAAACGAGTATTTGCAGTTTTTTGTTTTCAATAGGTTCATTTGCTCCTGTGTGTCTTTATGATATTCTTTCTAGAACCCTTTCTCCCCTTTGTCACCTGGCAAATTTCAACATCAAGACCCAGCTCAGACATCACCTCCTCAGAGCAACTCTCTGTAACCTCAGAGCCACTCAGCCATAACCTAATCTCTCAGGTTCAACCCTTCTGTGCTGGAAACTCCATATTTATTATTCTATTTATCACCGTACAGGCCTGTCTATTCCATCAGACCCGTGCTGTCCAATGCAGTAGCCATTATCTGCATATGGCAATTTAAATTAAAAGTGAATGTTGAATTTTTCACTTAGGTTGCCACATTTCATATGCTCAGTGGCCACATGTGGCTAGTGGCTATCATAATGAGCAGTGCAGGAATAGAATATTTCCATCACTGTAGAAAGTTCTATTAGCCAGGATTGTGCTATACTGAGATCCATACAAAAGACTTTCTCTCCCTGGTCTCTCCATCTTCATCATCTGGGGTAGTTGCTAGCATATGGAAGACAGCGAGTAACTAACTACTGAACACAACAGAACTAAGAAATAGTAGGCATGCTTATATGAAAACAGCATCAGACTCAGTATGCATCGCCCTAGACATGAGCATAAAATTTCTGATTCATTAAGTTAGATTTCTCTTACTAGACTTACTGGGAAATAAAACAGGCTTCTTTATTAGATACTGAGCTCAAGCCCCAAAATCTTTCCTTTAAAGCCAAGTGATCACCTGCCGGGACTCCAGTATAACAGATCCCTTCATGGAGTTGGAAATTGCAACTAGAAGAGAATAATTGAGATTCAGTCATTCTCCTGAGCAGTGTTTGAGCAACTTTTATGAAACTCTTGAGAAAATTTTGACTACTTGTCACATGTCAACCCCTGACTGTCAACAATGATCCTTGCTTTGCTGAGAATATCTCGAATATATATATATATATATATATATATATATATATATTTTTTTTTTTTTTTTTTTTTTTTTCCCTAGAATCACTTTTCCTGAAACTAATGTAGCTCTAAAATTTTATATTCATTTTTAGGTTTTTGGTTTGTCTGTTTGTTTTACAATAAAACTTGTCTGGAGTACAAAACTGAATTAGCAATTAAATGGTTGTCAGGAAGCAAGTACTAGCCTTAATAAACAAAGTATAATTGAGAAAACAATGTCATATCAGATTTTGGCATCATTGACTAAAAGGGAGTGTGGACAAATCATACTAATTTTTCAGACGTCTGCCTTTCCAATAATTGAACTCAACTGTATTTGGGGCTTTGGACACAGTGAGTATTCAACAGCTATCGAATGCAAAGTGAATATAAATAGGTCTGCTTTTTAAACCCCTTCTGCTTTGTGCAGTGAAAGCCCTAAAGAACTATTGGGCCAATTAAAGAATTTTTTTTTTCTTTTGGGGGCAACAACGTGTTTTTTTAAATTTTTATCTCTATGTCCAAAGACAGCATGCTTCTAACTGTAAAACAGCACAAGCTCTACAGACATTAAAAAGTAGCTCAGAAATGGGTGTTTTTGTAGACGCAGAGCTGTTTTTGTAACTGAAGACATCAGGCAAAAATGCTCTTTTTAATACATGAAGTTAAGTAACCCTTGGGGTAGAGTGTTTTACTTCATTTGTGGAGGGATTTGTGCACCCTCTCCTGTTTAGAAGGGGACTTCTGTGCGGATGGAGCATGCCCAGAGGAGGCTTATAGCAAAGCCTGAGAAAGGGCTTCAGTGAGTAAGAAAAATGAAAACCCTTTAATGGGTTTTAATGAAAACCCTTGCCTTATATCTGACAAAATCTGTTGCTACACTAGATGATTTGGGCAATTTTTTTTTTTTTATAAGTGAGAGAGCTTCTAGCTGTGTTAAATAGGAAAATAAGTATTTTCCCTTTCAAAACCGTAAGATAAATAATGATATTGACCAAACAATTCTATTTTGGAGATAGACTTCATACACTGGACCAAATATTGTCATCCATAATTTATGAAATTATTGGCTTAACACCTGTTATTTTTTGAACTATGTTCTCTGAAAAGATATGTTGAAGTCCTGACCCCTAGTGGTTCTGTGACCTTAGTTGGACATAAGGTTCTTATGTCCATAGGGTTCTTACAGATTTAGTTAGTTAAGGTAATACTGGAGTAGGATAGGCCTTTAATACCGGTGTCTTTATAAAGGGATATGCAGACACACAGGGAAAAGGCCATGCGATGAAAGAAGCAGAGACTGAAGTGATACAGCTACAGGCCAAGGAACGCCAAACATCAACAACCACCAATTAAAAGCTAGGAAGAGGCAAGGGAGGATTCTACCCAGGGTCTCAGAGCAAGTGTAGCCCTCCTGACATCTTGTTTTCAGACTTCTGGTCTCTAGAACGGAGACAAGTCTACTATTTTTAAGCCGCCCAGTTTGTGGTACTTTGCAATGGCAGCCCTAAAATAATACCTGAAAAGGTTAACCAGTTCAGGTTCTTATTTCTAGGTAAGATATTTGATAAATCAAATGAATGGAAATTGATTTTGTAGGATCATATAGTGAGTGGTGCCCCTTGATGATGCTTCTTTAGCCCCCTTCACATTATCCTTTATTGACTACATCAACTTTCCCTCATTACTTGCCTTGTAAGGAGGGGTTGGGAAACAACTCCCTGCAATTATACATAAAACTTGATGTCTGCATATGTACAATTTTCTGAGGCTAAAGTTCTCTAGTTTTTTTCAGTCTCTCCAAAGAAAGTCTAAGACCTAGGAATGGTCCTCTTTTTAGTACTGAGGGGTCACCATGTTTAGGATAATCAGCTAACATTCTTTTTTTTTTTTCATATCCAGAATCCACCAGGCCAACAAGTCAGGGACAGGAACTCAGTCAGAGCCAGTAATGTGTCACAGCCAGATGATAACAGTTCATAAAAACCCACTGGTAAATGATCACGATTTTTCAAGCTGGTAGTTAAGCACAGCCAGTATTAAAATTAAATTATATAAACTTACACTTGAATGCATTATATTAAAAACAAGGTAAGAAATGCTTATTACGCATCACTTCCTAATAACTTTTAGTACTTTTCTCTTACCTATATTCTGAAGGGTTTTGTCCATCGATTGCATCTGCGTGATAGGCGTACAGATGTGTTACTGTGCATCTCTTCCCAACATAAATTTATGTTCAGTGACATCAAGTTGGTAGCTTGAAATCGATTGTGGGAAATCAGATCACAAAGGCAATTTTCAAAACGACTCCTGCCAACCCTTAACCAAAATAGTTCATAGTTACTTTCAGGCTACCACTGATTCAGACTTGACTGATTGTTCACTCTTATATCCCTGAGATTTCTATAATTTTGGATATTACATAAGAATGTTGGACTAGACTCAAAAGACGGCCATTGAATAATGTTAAATAGGGCCTTCTCTTATAGTAGAGTTCACAAATTTGTCCTAACAGTGCTTTATGTCTAGATCTGACCTTTAAGAATATAAAGGAGTTGTCAGTCCCCCAGTTACAAAATGTTCAGGGAATAAGGTCCTATCATCTTTCTCATAACTTAGCATGACCAATTATTACTTTAAAATGAATCTAAATAAAAATGTCCATAACCTCATCAAGACCTTTTCTGTATCCCAGATTTTGCATGATTGAGTAGCAATTCATGAGAACAGTAAATCACTTTTGCATTTGAAAATAAAACCTTTTCTCTTGGGTAACTTTCTGAAAAGTTTCAGTATTATCTATAAACTGCAAAACAGTGTTTCCTGTTTGATTACCTTAAACTGATAAATTTCTCTGTTATTTGAAATAAATCATTCACATGTTTTTGGTTATGTTTTCTTTATTGCCTTTCCTTTTTCTCTTAGAAGCAATAATGAATTTTATCTAGAAGAGATATGAGAAAAGTCCCCCTTTAATCTTAATTTTTCTTTGGTTATATTTTCTAGGATTGGTCATGTGAGTGTGACCACATGATGAGAAACTTATCCTGGTCACCTAATGCAAATGTTTCTGAAATTTGTCTGTAGTTTCATCAACCTCCATTGTATAAAAACTGTGTTTACAACCTGAGCAAATTACTGGAGTAGTAAAAGAAACATTGCTAGCCTTTACCCCATGAGAAGCACAGTTAAAAAAAAAAAAAAATGCTTATTTTCATGGTTCTGTAACACAAATAGAAAATGAGATGAGAAGATTTTTCCAAAATGCAATTACTTTATTGTTAACACTTACTTTCTAGAGTTGGAAGAAGTAAGTAATGACACTAATATTGTTCATCTAGCCACATGTAAATGTGCTTTAGTTTCCCAGCTTATGCACGTCTTAACACTATGTTTGTGCTTAAGCCTTTTGCATTATGAAATACAGCAAAAAGTTTTCCAGGCAGTGTGAATGAGATCTAGCTACCACATGATAGACTGGACCAAATGATATTGTCTTCTCTGGGAGGGAAAAAGCAATCCTCATCATCACGAAATGTCAAATTTCAAAATAAAATACTTTTGATACATAGTCACCTGATGATACAGAAATTATCAATTCCCCCTTTAGAAAATTCAGCTTGCCACCTCTTGTGGTTAAGGTGACACTGTTGTATCACCTTTGTTTATCGTAGGGAAAGTGACACAGAATATCAAGGATGGTCAGATAATTCACAATAGACTGATAACTACTATTTGACATTTTGTAGATTCAAAATCAACTCATTTCTGATTAAACAACACAACTCTGTGCATGATTTCTTTTATTTTTCTCTCAGAATTTCAATAATAAGCACAATACATATTTAAAAGAAACATTTATTTTTGAAGGAGGGTTAGCCTTGAAAAGACAAATGGGAGAAGTCGGAATGATGGAAAGATGGATTCGCACCTGATATATTCATAGGCAAGGCTAAATGGCTCTCCAGTGAGGAGCTGTATCAGCACAGGGTCTTTATAAAAGCTGGGAGTGGAAGTGGCAAGTTCCTTTTTGTTTCTTTTTATGATCCCAACGTATTAGGAGGCTGCCTGTCAATATTTCTTGAAAAAGAAAGGGACCTCTACCCTTAGGACATATACTGTGTTTTGTGGGAGCCAATGGTACATAGCTTTAGGGAGAAAAAGTTGGTGATGTGCTAAAAACAAACCTCTATAACCAGAGTCTAACTAAGCGGAAGGAATGCTGTCAGGGGTGCGGATGCGGAAAGTGATTTGACCTCTTTTCCACTGTCTCCTCTTCTATTTCCTCAGCAACTTGGCTTCTCAATGGTCAGACCTTGGGTGACTAATTAAAATGCTGGAAGAAATCACCATTCTTTAATTAATGGATTACTGAAGGCAAACATTCAATACATAATTGAAAATGCTGTTGAACTAAGAAGTCCCTTCCTTTTGGATCTGTAATACACACTGAACCTAGTAATATGGCCCTGGGGTCAGTGGCAGAGCCTGCGTGGATCTAAGGGGAGAGATTTTGGTTGGGACCACACAGATGTGGTAAAATAGGTTAAATGCTCCCTCTCTCTCATTCTCTGTGTGCCCTCTTTGTAATTTCTCAGTGGTGGTCATGGGTTTTAGATGTTATTAATCACGAAAGTTGTAAGGTGCTTGGAGATGGTACCTACCCCCTCCCCTTTGTTATTTTAGAAAAAGAGAGAGTGGCTGTCCAAAGACTTTCTATCCCTATCTCAGCACCTATTGTAGAGATAGGAGCCTCAGACTCCAATTTATGGTGGAGGTTTTAGGGAGGAAAAGGAGTTTTTCTCCTCCCTTTTTTCATGCATGGCTTAGGAAAGCTGGAAGAGATGAATCACAAAAATAATTTTTTCATAATATCACAGACATACCATATACAGAGATGTACTTCTTTAATATTCACCTTGTGCTGAGGCATTCATGAATGATTAGTGTTCGTATTTAACCCATTCCGTGTCTGGCTTCATTCCAATGTTTGTGACAGTCAAAGGTCTACAAGGTGTATTGGGCTTTTAAATTTTTTGTATATACATGCTACATATGTCTATTTTATATACAACTCTCATCAGATTTCACTCAGTTATTCACCACTACTTGGAAATGTCGCTTAACCTCATTGAATGCCAGTTTTCTCATTAATAAAATGGGATAAATCATTTATTATGTTGTATAAAAATGAAATTATTTGACATGAAGTGTTTAGAAATATATTTGGTTCCTTTTCAGTGCTGGTTTTAATGGATCTTTCTCATGGTTTAGGGAGTCTGTGAAGTCCCTGAAAATGTGTGAATGATTTTCTATGTATGTCCAAAACTCCTTTTTATATGGAGCTTTTATCAGACTTTGAAAGGACCTTGGCCCTCTATAATTTCACATATCAGTTACCATTTGAAGGTAATCCATTTTCAGATATGAAACATCTGTATGTTAATCTTTCTATATAAATTAATCTCTCTTTGCGTATGTGTATGTGTTTGTGTATTTTTTCCTCAAAGCAGCTTTTGAATTGGTAAGGAATTATTTATTTAGTTTATCACAGTTATCCTGTGTAAAACACTTCTTTGGGAGGCAGAATAATTTCTTAAGCATCATCTTTTGTGTGTGATTATGAAATATTTCAAAAATGCAAGAATATACAGAATCAGAGATCTCAGTGTACTCTCCACGTAACAATAATACCCTCTGATTAAGAAATGGGGTGAGGTAAGATAGTTTGTGTTGCAGATGAACTTTTATAGCTTGGCTTCTCAAAGTTGTTCCTCAAGATCTCTTTTTTTTTTCTTCCTTACCTTCCTTCCATTAAGTGTGATTCCCTGTGCTAGTGCCCAGAGATGCCTGTGTGTTCAGGATCTGGTTATTCCTCCTTGGATCAAATGAGAAGAAACACACTTCAGAGAAGTTTCTATTTTATCGTTGCTGTGGTTTCAATGCACTCCCCAAAGTTCATCTGTTGCAAACTTAATCTCCAATGCACCAATGTTGACAGGTGGGGTCTATATAAGAGTGATTATGTCATGAGGGTTCTGCCCTAACGAATGGATAAGTGTTGCCCTCATGAGACTAGGTTTGTCATAACAGTGAATTTAGCCTCTTCTTGCTCTCCTGCTTTTGTGCTCTCTTGACCTTCCACTTTTCACCATAGGATGACATAGCATGAAGGCCCTAGCCAAATGGGGGCCCTTCACTCTTGGACTTTCCAGTCTCTAGAACTGTAAGAAATAAGCCTTTGTTTTGCATAAGTTACCCAGTCTCAGGTATTCTGTTATAGTAGCATGAAACAAACTATGACAATAGTAAAAAATAATTGAAGCAATTATCTATTTCACTGAATAATTCGATTCTGTTGACACTGGAATACTTTAGGAATGACTCATCCCCACTTCCATCTTTTTCACTTTATAGGTAAGTAGGCCAACTGTCTCCAAATTTTCCTATCTGGATGTTACATCAGGTAGGCTTATAATAAACACCCTGATAAACACACAAAGACTGTGAAATGCCTACTTATAAAGAATCTTATCGCTTAGCATGGTGGCTTACACCCATAATCCCAACACTTTAGGAGGCCAAGTTGGGCAGATTCTTGAGGTTAGGAGTTTGAGACCAGTGTGGCCAACATGGTGAAACCTCATCTCTACTACTTAAAAAAAAACAAAAACAAACAAACAAAAAAAACAAAAAAAAACATTAGTCTGGCATGGTGGCATGTGCCTGTAGTTCCAGCTACTCAGGAGGCTGAGTCAGGAGAATCGATTGAACCCTGGAAGCAGAGGTTTCAGTGAGCTGAGATCATGCAACTGCACTCCAGCCTGGGTGACAGAGTGAGAGTCTGTCTCAAAAACAAAAAGGAAAAAAAAAGATTCTTTACCCAACGTGTATTATAGTTGTTTGTTGGTTATTTTTCATCCCTATCATCATTTGGGTGTGATGAATATAAATATAGATGTAATATACCTTTGCTTCACTTATTTTTTCTCTCTGATCTTCCCTCATGAACAAAGCCCTGTGTACCTACAGTGTTGGATCTTGAGTTGGAACTATGGGATCAATGGGATTCCTATAGTATCTTCTTCTATGTTGGCAGTTCATTAAAGAAGAGTCAGGGATTGCTGGATGAGACAATGACAAAATAAGGCAAGAGCACTCAGATAGGATTATCTCTGCGGTTACTATTTTAGCATTTTTGCAGTCCACATATATGTGTGTCTTCAGTCATTATGCTTTCATGTTCATTTCCTTATGTTAATACATGAACATACAAATACTTTTGCTGACATAAAGATCACAGAAAATTCAAACTGGCTTTGTGTCTCATGACAAACAAATTGAATTTATCTTCTGAACCTGCTAAAGTGAGATTTGTAAATAATATAAGCCATAGCTAAAGCATCCAGTCAGGTGTCTCCTACATAGATTGATTAGAGCAATTATTCTTAAGCATGGCAATGCTCATCTCAAATCTATTCCCCTACTCTGAGTCAATGATAAGTATAAGACAAGGGTATACATTCTTAACTAGTGAAAATACAACCCAATAAAATAAAAAATGATGGCAAAAATGGAAGAACTAGCAAAAGAGAAACTAGAGATGGGTTTTGTGATAGGAATATTTCCTGGGAAAATGTAAACTTGGGGTAAATATACATATTCAGCCCTAACACAGAGGTGCGGAACTGAAGAATCCCGTATGAATGCTAAACTAAGTAAGGTTGATAACAGTCTGATAAAATGAAATTATTGCATGTTATACTGTTAGTTTTAACTTATATAATGAGGTTGGTCATTCATATAAGCTAGTCAGGAAACAAAGGCAGAGGTCAAACCATCATGTAAGTACAACTGTTTAAATTAGTTCCATCATTACTTGTGAACCGCTCTGACCCTGTCAGTTCTGGTGAGTGAAGTACTTAAGTTCTGAGTCCTGTCAATAAATACGTGGCTGCCGATCCACTTCCAACAGGGCATGACAAGGTCATAATGTTTTGCAGGCTCCCCTTTCTACAAATGGTAATGACCATGGATTCCAAAGAGATTGCTTTATAGCGTGTGTTGTACCATCAGAAATGGTATTTTCAACAGAAGCTTAGTAATCACTATAGGCTGATTTGAAGTAGATGATGAACCAAGTCTGTAAGAATGCCATAAAGATTTAAAAAACAAATGAGCAAACAAAAAGCAGAAAACAAAACTGTAAAAACCCCTGGCTGAAGTTGTTTGTACGTACTCCAAGCTTCATACATAGAACAAAATTATTTGCATCTGGCCTTATTGGACTTAAATATCTAGTGTTTGTTGGAAAAATATTGAGGTTGAATTATAATGGTTATGATAATTTAGGGTTATGTGGTTGGTTACTTGTAGTGAAACCCAAGATGACAATGATAAATTTTATAGTAAATTTATGGTGAGTTTAGATGTGGATGTCAGCCAATTAAATGAGCAATCAAACTACAAATAGAATTAGTTTCCTTTGAAATGCCAGCTCCATGGAGAGTCCCATTACTTGGCAAAACCAGACAACTGATAGAAGAAATCCATCAAAATATATTGTCTGGAACTAAATAAGAGCTGAGGTAGCAACTGTGTTTATTAAGGAGAGAAACCTAATTTGGAATCACAATGAACAATTAAATTTTAAGTAAAATATACTGAGAGTCAGTGACAAGTTACAGACTTGAGAATAAAAACTAAACCTCCTATAATGTTTTTCTCTGTGTATATATATACACACACATACATATAAAATAATATATAATCTGACACACACACACACACACACACACACACATTTATTTGTTCCGAAATGGGAACCAACATTTGGGAAATTTCTGTTCCCAAAATTTCCATTCAGTAGCTACAAGCTCAGAGGCTTCAGGACCAGAAAATTAACATGAACATTAACATGAAGTGCTCAGTGTTATAAAATATAGTAGCAAATTATGTGTGCTATGGCCAACTGGGAGCTCAAGACATTTAAAGTCATTCTCATTCAACTTTGTGACCTAAAAACCTCCTTTTGGCTCATTCAAATGCTGGTGATTTGACCAGCCGACTTTCAGATTTGTGAACTCAGTGTAAGACAATTAAATAATTACTTGAGCCAAATTCACCTGCAAATATACTCTGTAAGGATGAGAGAGATTTTACTATTCCAAGATTGAAAATATGAACACCAGAATTGGTGCATAATATTACTAAATAATGCATCTGAATCACATATATAGAAATATTTTTAGGACTCTCTCCTAAGAAATCTGACTATAATAAGAAAATATCTTTCTGTGATTTGTTTTGAATATCCGTTGAAATTGCTCTGCTAATGAATTTCATTCAATAGACTTAGATCACACTTTCATGTTTATTGATAGCACTTTGCTTAGCTATTTCGCTGACTTGTGGATCATTTTTACCATTGATCATTAGTATCTATTCTACTTAATTATACTTCTGTTGGTATCTCAGTAATTTCCATTTAATTTGCTTCCATGGAAGTGGTTGGAAACTGAAACCTTTAACCGTTTCCATTACTCCAGGATATGTTTCTGTCTGGTAGAATTTATCTATTTTCAAAAAAGAATTTATTCTCTGTAGAAAATAATTAGAAACCTTTTTTTGTTCTACCTAACAGGTACTTGCAATGTAAAACTTTAGTTGTAAGTGAATTATCAGAATTTCAAATATGTCCATATTAAATATTACTGAAGTGTAAAATGTCTTAAACTGTGTAACTTTTTTTGAAATTAGCCATTTTAGTACCATTGGCCACATTTCTAAAGTATGTCATTATTACTCAAAATCTATTTGTAAATAAATGAATGGATGAATACACTATACATACAGCCATTAATAGAAATTGTAAAATATACATTTAGAAAAAATTCTCAATACATGCTCTGTCAGTACTGAAAAAATGGTACTAATTTTGATTTATGCAGAAAGCAAAAGCAATAGTAAGTAACACTGGTGTTTAAACAGGTTATAGATGAATTTCTTCTTGCATCAATAATGTCAGAAGCACTAATTAAAATAGTGTATATTAAAACTCACAACCCATATTCCTAACCTGAGAAGTTTAGCTTATATTAAAGAAGGAAACATACCTTTCAACCTAACTGTAAAAAGTAGACCTGAACACTTAGGTTAAGATGATGAGAGTAGAATACTCTAATCATCATCATTAATCACCCTCTTGCCGCTCTGTGGATACCTCACCTCACAATACCACAATATCCTGATTTCACAATATTTGTGAGTGCTGGGGGGAATTTTATATATCTGAATTGACCATATGTTGAGCCTATATACTGAAGCACGATATCTTTCTTATTTATTTAAAACTCTGCCTGAAAAACATAAGATGATATCCTATAAATGTATTTATAAGCTTTTATTATTTTCTGATGCTTGAAACCCATTGTTTCAATAAAAGATGGATATAACATAATGAAAATCAGGAATGTTCCTCAAAGTCCAGAATCCTCAGTCACTATATTAAATTTTCCCTGGCATTACCATTGGAAGCCTGGGATTTACTATACGTATGATTGTATCAATAAGACACCACAACCGTGTATCTAATAAGTTGATTATGCTGAAATGATGTTGGTGGTTCCAGATTTAGGGTAAAAGCACAAAAGAGAGAAAGTGAAGGCAAGAAATTATTAAAACTCTGAATTCAGGTTTGGAAATTAGGTGGCTTATTTTTAGGACATATGTTGGAGTTTTGTACCAATGCATGTTTCTCTGTCTGTATAGGTTATGGGTGGTGACATAAGTTTGTCTCTTCTTCATATATGTTAGTAACAAGACAACATTTTTGGCATTTAGTGGTTGTGTTAAAATTTCATGATTAGATATGTTGTAAATTTTAAAACAGCAATCACATTTTCAGATACTCTGAACCAGATGATCAACCTTAGAAGTCTTAACTTCCCCATATGCTTCACCTGCAGGCTAACTCACTGGAAAACATCTGCCCTATTGGTTCTCCAACACAGTGGCATTGTCACTGGTCTAATCATGTCTTGAACTGTATTGTTGAATACCCAGAGTGATTTCTCTAGGTAGATGCGATGAAGCAGCAGGAGTAACTCTGGGAAATGCATGTGACAGATGTTTTTAAAATCAAATCCATCAAATATTACTACTTTAAATTCACTCAAAATTGATTAGACCCACTCCTGTGATCTTGCCTCATACTGGTTTTGTTTAGTTTAGTTAATGTTGCAATTAATTTTTGCAAAAATCTAATTCATCCCCAAGCTTATTTCGTGCCATGATCTGTTTATGCAAATCTTCTGAAGCAAAATACCCTGTCTAATTTGATCTGTTGTCATGATTGAAAATACTAAGTTGATATTTCTTTGTTTCTACACTGATATAATTAAGATGCCCATGCTTTTCTAATTAATCTAAAATTGCTTTGGCTATTAGATATCCTAATAGAATATAATGTATTGTTTTTTTCTTATCTCTGTCATTAGTCAAGATAATTAATTTTGCCAAGTTTGAAACACACCCAATATTTATTTTCATATTAAGATTTCAATCTAAGCCAGACTTCTTTGTCAAATATTATCCATTACTTATTAAATAGAATTACTCTAAAGAGCCATGTTAACAATGTTCAAAGTAGAATATATAATAAGTAATGTGTTATTTGCATACATACAGTTTATTTATATTTAAATATATGTACATAGGTATACATATTCAAATTAATATATTTAGAATTAGGCATAATATAATGACTATAATATATTTGATACAAAACATTAAGTAAGACATGTTATATATAATACTATATTTAGATATATACCTAATATTTTTATATACCCAAATAATTATTTATAGTGTTTATGATATAGTTTCTGTTATATTTCAGTAAACAAATTAAATACTCTTTACGTTACCTACTGTAAGTAAAAAATATTAAACAAGTAAATAAGCACTTAAAAAACAGAAATTCAGTAAATGTCCAGTCCATTTTGGATATATTAATTGTCATTATGGTTCATGTTTAGTTTTTAGAAATAAGAAATGTGAATATTTTATAATTATTTCAGGGTATAAGAATGTAAACAAAGTGGTGGATACTCTTCATTTTAATTGCTTATTTTCAAAAATGATATTAAATAGTAGCACTTACATTACCAATGTAAATTTAAATGGCATATTAAATTCATGCAAGGTATTAAATATGCTGATGAAGCTACTCTTTAAAAACATCCCTAAACTCATTTTACAAATACTTTGACTGAAAGCATAAACAAGAGTATGTAAATAATAATAAACTCGATAATGTCAGTTGGTTGTAAGATATTTTGATAAATTGTGTTTAAGTGTAATTGAAAGCAGCTAATAGTATACTCAAAGATATCTGCATCTCACAAAAATCTTTTAAAAATATTCTATTTGGAAAAATAATTCCATTTTTAATTACTTCATTGAATATTTTATAATGTATTGTATTATTTAAAATGTTCTTTTTGAAATATATAACCTCCATATTTTTTAGCTTTGACTATATTTGCCTCCTTATATTTAAATTCAATACTTTCATTTTATTTTTCAAAGGGATATTTTTACTGATTTGGCAAAGAAGGTTACAACTTTAGTTCAGAAATATGCCTTGTGTAGCTTAAGGACTTAAAAAATCAATTTATTCCAAAAACCATTTTTAATGAAATTTTTATTGATAATAAAATAAATGAATGCAAAGACTTATAACATTGAGATAAAATTGCTATATATAAAACATTTTTGATGGAGAAACTCATTTCATATTTGCATATGTTTGGAGAAACATGCAGTTTAATTTGAATTCATGGGGATTCTGCCAGTAAACAACAATTAGGTTTCTACTTACTAAGTTCATGGGCCCTACCTTAATTTTCTTTTCTACCAAGGTATTCCATCTCCTTCCCATATTTTTCATATTAACCTGTATGGCACAGGTTTATCCAGTCCTCCATTCTGTCACATATTCATATTATAATGATTATATAAGCTATAACTTTATAAATAAGTTACAAAGTGTGGATTGCTTTGATGTAGTGATTTAAGAAGACACATTATATGGAAAACCACTCAGTATCGCTAGGCATCATGGAAATGCAAATTGAACAATACTGAAATACCCTTAGCACCCACCAGATTACTTAAATTAAAAAGACTAACAATGCAAAGTGTTGTCTAGGATATGGCACAGCTGGTGTACACATATGTTATTGGTGAAATGTAAAGATGAAGTTATCACTTTGGAAAACTATTTGATAATTTCCAATATATATATGTCTTCCTTATAACCTAGCAATTCTAGTTATAGATATATATCTGAGAGATACAAGTGCATAGGTGTATAAAATTACCAAAAGAAGATACTCATAGGAGCTTTATTCATAGTAGCAAAAAAACTGGAAACAACCCAACTATACATCAGCAATAAAATAAACAATTTTGACAGAGTCAAAAATAGAATGCTAAACAGTAATTAATACACAAATTGATGTACAGTACAATATGACTAAATCTTAAAAACTTTCTGAGGGAACAAAATTAAAATAGTTCCTACTCTAAAAATATATTTAAGTGAAGCTCAAGAAAAGGCAAACCTATCCATTATGATAGAACTCAGAATTGAGGTTACTTTCAGTGGGAAGATTTTAACCATACTGGGGCACAAAAGTTTAGCAGAGACGGAAATGTTTTATCTCTTGATTTTCTTGGTGTAGACATATACACAAATATACACCTACATACACACATGAACATTAGTCATGTGATACAGTTAAGATTTATAGATTTAGCCAAATGTAAATTATATCAATAAATAAAAGAAATACAGTGAGTTGTTACACTAATTAAAACTAGAGTGTTTTTATCAGCATTGATGAGACTAAAACATAAAATACATAAAGACCTTAAAATCATGGGCAACCTACTGAATAGGAGAAAATTATTGCAATCTCTCCATCTGACACAGGTCTAATATCCAGAATCTATAAGGAACTTAAACAAATTTACAAGAAAATAATGCCCCATCAAAAAGCGGGTAAAGCACATGAACAGAAGGTTCTCAAAAGAAGACATTTGCAGCCAACAAATATGTGAAAAAATACCTCATCATCACTGGTCATTAGAGAAATGCAAATCAAAACCACAATAAGATACCATTTCATACCCATTAGAATGGCAATCATTAAAAAGTCTGTAAATAAGAGATGCTGGCAAGGACACAGAGATAGGAACACATTAACAGTGTTGGTGGGAGTGTAAATTTGTTCAACCATTGTGAAAGACAGTGTGGGGGTTCCTCAAGGATCTAGAACTAGAAATAACATTTGACCCAGCAATCCCATTACTGGAGATACAACCAAAGGATTATAAATCATTCTACTATAAAGACACATGCACACATATGTTTATTGCAGCACTGTTTACAATAGCAAAGGCTTGGAACCAACCTAAATGCCCATCAATGATAGACTAGATAAAGAAAATGTGGCACAGATACACCATGGAATATACACAGCCATAAAAAATAGTGAGCTCGTGTCCTTTGCAGAGACATGGGTGAAGCTGGAAACCATCATCCTCAGAAAACTAACACAGAAACAGAAAACCAAACACCACATGTTCTCCCTCATAACTGGGATTTGAACAATGAGAACACATGGACAAAGGGGAACATCACACACCAGGGCATATCGGAGGGTCGGGAGTGAGGGGAGGGAGGGAGAGCCTTAGGACAACTACCTAATGCATGCAGGGCTTAAAACCTAGATGATGGGTTGATGTGTGCAGCAAACCACCATGGCACGTTTATACCTGTGTAACAAACTTTCACATTCTGCACATGCATCCCAGAATTAAAAAATATCCGAGTCCAATTCCCCTTCAGCCTGACTACCCTTGCTTTTCTCAAGAAATATGTCATATAGTACACTTTCAATCCACACTCAAAAACTCTTATTTCCTTGGGAATAAAGAGGCATATTTCAAATTATAAATTATTATGCACAGTGTCTACCTCTAAAACTTAGTTACTGTATTTGAAGACTGGTGAAAGTTTCAATGAACACAACAATAACCATAGATAGATACTTATACATGGTGAAGACTATACCATTACATGGATTATTTCACTGCTCCTCATGACAATATTAATGAAATGGATACTATTTTGTAACCATAGTGAGGCATCCAGCTGTACCTCAAACCCAGTCACATTGCCTTTAGAAGACCTGTCCTTAACAATGTATTATTTTTGTTCTAGATATTCTGATTGTAATGATCATATGACCAAAACAGTTGGCCCATTTTGAATCAATCTACATTTAGATCATTGTAAGTAAATAGATGAGTCACTTGTTTATTGGCAGGTCAGCTATTGCAATTTCTTAAGCATATGTTTGAAGTTAAACTGTTCTATGGAACACATGGGTAATTATTTATGTTCTTCCAATGTAGGTACTTAAAGTAGAATGTTTCTCTACTTTAAAATGAAATGTATTAGCTTTATGAAATTTAAAGAGAAGATGCAGGAAGGCACCTATGAGAAGGCTCATGTGTTCAAGTCTGAAGATCATTGATTTTAAGTTTAGAATCCCTAAGTTATCTTTAGAGAGAGTGGCTGAATTGCTGCATAAACATCTGAAGCTGGCAAGAGGAAACTTGGAAGAACAAAATGAGGCCATGCCTGAAACCTACTTTATGATGATGTCTGTGTGATAGAGTAATGTAGAGGAATTGACATCTCCATTTGATTAAATTCCCAAGGAAGTTCAATAAAATCTTTATGTATCTTATTTAATATGTGTTCTTCCCCTACACAATTAGAATGCAAGTAAGACTCTACTAGGGAAAGGAAATTACAAATGTAAAATGACCATTCTTTCAATTCCCTTAGAGATTTGATGAGTGAGAGACGGAATGTCAACAATTATGCTCAGATTCTAGACTATCACTAGATTTTGCCTCTCGAAAATTTTGCTTCCTGGGAAAATAATTGCTAATAAGCCATTTAACAAAGATAATCCCTATCTGACTTTAATTCATTCAAAAATTATATATAGCAAGTTTAAAATATGAAAAGAACTGAAACCTTTCTGATCTGACCAGCTGGCTAAAATCCTGGAACAGAGAATTGTGGAATGGACATAAGCTTTATGCATTAGCCGAATTAGACATCATTTAACTTGCACGACTCTGATTAATCATAGTCACTCTTAAATACAAATCAAATTTTAGATTTCCTCCAGCTCAAGTTTATTGAACATTTTATTTCTGATGTAGACTAACCTTCATTTGATTGTGTTTAGTTGCTAGTGGCTTTAGATGTCCCTTATGTGACAGTAATATTTAGAGGGTACATGTATGTGAAGGGAAAACCTTAAAATATTTATATTCTACCATAAGGAAATCTATGTTTTTCTGCAACTTAGAAGAGGTTATATCCTTATATACAAAAATTATGCTTACAATGTTTTTTAAATAAAATGGTGGGTTTTTTTATTGCAACTCTTCATCTACAATAGAGGTCCACAGATTTACTTTACCATATGATGAACAAAACCTTAAAAATATTACTTGTGAATTTATCACAAGTTTAAATAAACAAACGCATTGAACTGAATTTTGAGCAAACTTATGCATAGCCAAGGATTAAGAAAATTCCATTACAGTCCATAGATGAAGCTAGTACTACCATTAATGTATTTTTCAAAAACTTATGCATTACCAAGTTCATGTCTCTTTAACCAAAATATATAAAAATGTATGGTGAATATTTTGTCAAAATGTGTGGAATTAATTAAGTATAGGAATCCACAGGATCAAGTTTAATACTATTTAATTTTAATCCATAGCTGAATAATGAAAGTAAATGAACAGGGCCAAAAACATGTCACTTTTGAGAATACATATGTCCTCCAAGTAAACTACATTTATTTGTATTATTCTTTGTCTCTCCATTTTCATTAAAAAAGAAAATATATGGAAGTGGGTGAGAGTTTGAGGACCAAATGTGTAGCTGCAAGTACGTTCTTAATTCAGAACTTACAAATTTCTAGGTAGTGTTTAAACCTATTCAACTAGAAAGGGAAACATTTCACTAAAATCATTGATAAAAAAATTGTATGATAGTTATGTTCAAAGGTATGTCTCGAACAGAGCAAAATAGCAAAATAGGACATGCCTTTGAAAATAAGCACCATGCATTTAGCTGAAATAAACAATGCATTTGCAAATTTTTGCCTTGGTCTTCGCTATAACTTTAAATGATATATGACCTTGAGAATTACGGTCAAATTTTAAATATAAAAACTGAAAACATCTGTTATGTGAGTTTCCATTTCATTATTCACTAGAAATAATGAGACTAAAATGTTACCTAACATATTTGAAACTCATGACATGCCAAATTAAAGCTAAATATATAGTAAAATTTTAATTATTTTGTTTATTTAATTTTATAATGGAAGTGAGAGTATTTGAGACTACGGAAATATATAAGAGGAAATGCTACAGAATCAAACATTTTTGCATATGTGTCAAGTTATAGAAGAAATTAGCAAAGAATATCTAACTAAATTTGTTTTCAAAAGATTTTTTACATCTGCCCTTTAATGTTTAGAGCTTATCAGCAACTAGAAAACTGAGTCAAGCATTTATGGTAAACTGTTTTTACTGAAGTATGTTTGCTGGTTGATAAAGATGTCCTCCGTGAGAAGACAGAAGTAGCTAGTTATCTTCAGCCAGAGGAACATTTTATATTAATGTGTAGCAGATTACTTTGAAAAGTGGTTTATTGAAGTTCTTACTCACTTTAGTTTTGTAAAAGGAAATGTGACATTAGTCATGGTATGTTTCATTTTTTTTTTTAAAGTTGGGTGAAGGGTTGAAAAATGTTAATTTTCTTATGCTTCATAACATGCAAATATACTTTTACTTATGTATGGTTTTTTGCATAACAACTTTTAGTGAAAATTAAAATTAATATGCCACTAGTCATTCTAAAGGAACATATAATTTGAGCAAGAAATGTCTTTCTTTTCAGTCTTTATTAAAGTGGGTTATTTATAGTGGTTTCTATCTCTAGGTATCTAATTGTCATTTTAGTTATCGATAGTTTATGAACAGGTATGTCCAGTCTTAGAAGTTTGTCAATTTCTTCAGTAACCATACCAAATCTTAAGTCTGTAGTTACTGGTTACAATATGCAATCTTAAACTGGGATTTATGTTCATGATATTCAAGGGTTATTCTTAGGAACAATGGTCCATAAACTTATGGGGAAATGATAAAACTAGGAATTATCACTCCTCCTAGAAAAATGTATACATTCTCATAGATGTTATTTTTAAAAATAAAATCTAATATAATAGTCTCATATCTCCTAAAATTCATCTATTGCTAGCAGCAGTAACATCATTTACTTTTAGTATGCCAAAAATTGGTAGTATTTTCTTTTTATACATACTACTGCAGGTTCCCTACAGTTGTTTCTAAGGTAGATTTAGCCTGAGTTGCCCCATGTCAGTTTCTGCATGGTGGCAATGTTTCAGTTTTCATTGCCTGTTCTTAATTCCTGAGAGAACCTTTGGGTTGCAACAGCATTTATCAATGCAGCAACACAATCTTCATTCCACTGACATGTACATAATTGTGCCTTGATCTTTGATGCTAAATGTGACTTTGACATGTTAATACAATTGCTTAAGAAATTCCTTGATGGGTGCAGCAAACCACCATGGCACGTGTGTACCTATGTAACAAGCATGCACGTTCTGCACAGGTACCCCAGAATTTAAAGTATAGTAATAATAAAGAAATTCCAAAAGGTTGGAAGCTAGCATCATATTATTTCTACTTGGGCAACATGACACCAACTCTTGTATAAACAACAAATTTGTAGAAATGAATATTGACATTATAGAGTGGTGTGTGCTACAACATCAAGCTTTCAACTGCATTGGTTTTACCTAAATTCTGAATATAAGAATTTCCCCAGTTGTTCCCAAACTGGCTTTAAGGAAGACACATTCTTCACTAACCTCGTTGCCTACGTCTCCTCTCTTTTTGTGCAAAAGTGTTTACATATTCCATTCTCTTTATCAGAAACACTTATGCCCTACTAACTATACTTTTGATTGTATTGCTTCAATTTATTTTTGATACTTCAATTTAAATATCTCTTTCTCAGGGATGCTTTCTCTATACATGTCCTTTCTCTATCAAAGCATATAATTCATTTTGTTTTCTGAAATTAAAAAGACCAGGGTTTATTATGATACATAGAATATTGTATGTTATCAAGGAGGATTTCTTATTGAAAATTAAATGTACAAATGAATAGATAAAACAACAAATTAATGCTATAACATAGTGTATACTAAAGATACACCTGTTTGATGAATAAAACATGCTCTTTGCCTTCAATTTTAAAGATGCTCATGATAAAAACTGAAAAAATTGAATTTGAACTTTCCTACATATACTATCTTCATGTAAAATCTTGTTTTATACCAAAATCATGATTCTCTATTTTTCATACAATGTTTTTTCAATATATTTTCTTCATGCAGTCTCCTACATTCCTTAAGAGCATTAAAAGACTAGATTTCAGAACCAAGGAGAATTCCACGTTGATATCAATCAACAAAAAACTTGGTGCCTGAATTTTGTAGGAGAAAACTAGTAATGTACTTTAATCAGTAGTTAAAATTGGCCACTGACTGGGACCAATGCTGTCTAGCACAATTACTTTAACAATTATCGTTTTTACAAACAAGCTAGCTGAGAGCTTTCACATAATCAATAGCTGACTTTAAAAATTCAGGATCATTTTTCACAGCTCAATGTTACTTCATCACTTGAACCTATGGGTCTGATAATTGATATCAAAGCTAAATCTCTCTCTTTTTTTTTTTTTTTTTTTTTGCCTATATGGTTCATAGACATTTAAAAAGTCAACACCTTTTATTTTTACAGAAGACATTGGAACTACCCCTGTCACTTGTAAAAAGTTTTGAGATAGGAAATTACACTTTTAAAATGAAGAACAGCTTAAGCATCGGCTGTCATGAGCTACTTTTCCTAGGGTTGGTACCTTAAGAAAACTCACTGGTACTTATATCCCTAATCCAGGCAAACTTTTTATTTCCAGGATATACATACTCTTAATAGTTCATCCCACCAGCCTCATCCTAGATTCTGTCACCTCACTTATCCTTAAGTCTTCCCCCTTCCTTTTCATAAAATATTAAACCTATAAATGAAAATTCCAGGATTTGTATCACATTATCTTTTGCTGTGATATATTCCAGTTTATCTGATTTTTTTTTAGACTGGGAATTGGCAAATTAAGGACTATGGATCAAATTCAGCTGACCACTCGTCTGTTTTTTTAAAAATAAAGTTTTATTGAATTACATCTAGAGCCATTTGTTTACTTATTATGTATGGTTGCTTTTGTGCTGCAGTATCAAAGCAGACAGCACGTAATCTACAAAGCCTAATATATTTATTGTCTGTCCCTTTACAAAAAGGACCTTCATTGACTTCTGGATGTAGACATTAGGAATTATAAATGTGGTTGTAAGTAACATATTAGAGAAAATGATATTTCCTGGAGTCACAAACTAAAGTGATTGTAGCCACATGCAGATAAACTAAAAGTGATCAGACTTGGTATAAGAAATGGGAAATGATGGACACTGGGAACTTCGAAGGAGCATGCTTAGTTTCAAAACTGCATCTACAACCCAGCCCCAGGTCAATTTCCCTTACTAGATTGTAGACCATGTATTGCTAACCCTTCCACCTTTTAAAGAAAAGCCAGATATTTATATTCTAATGTGAAACTTTCAAATTAAAAAAAAAAAAGACCCAAATATTTTAGTGCGATTTATACCCAAAACATACTTTTGGCTTGATTTGTCCATAGATCATCTCGTTATAACCCCAGCTTTTATTAAAAATAGTTCTTTTCATAAGAATTTAAAATTGTAACATATTGCAGAGCCAAGGAGAGATCAACAAATTATAATACTTTTTTAGATTTCTATGAAAATATTCATAATAGAATTCCTAACACCTGTATCAACATGTTCACAAAAATGTCACTGTTCAAATCAGTGAGAGTTTTGTTCAAAATTGAACCTGCACCAAAAGTTATTTGGAACCAGCAATAATCAAAAAGAAAAAGGTCTCATACTATATTTTCTAACAATGTGGCATGTTTCTCACTGGTTAGTTCCTAGCCCTTGTGTACATGTTAAAGTCATCTAATTAGCCTTGGATGAACAATATCTATTGAGGCAAAGAGTAAACTGTAACAAATATTATAATTGCATCTTCTTGTATATTTGTTTTAAAATACCTCTCAGGTCAACATATTACCCATTTAGAAGAGTGTGAGATCTGTAGGGGATGGTGGATAAGTCAGAGTCCCTGTCCCCCTTAGCTAGGGAATTGGGTAGAATTTAATAAAGCAGCTTGTTTTTAAAGAAGGGGGAAAATTTAGGAAACAAGAGAGAGTGCAGAGACTGTGGATTAATGATAGTTCCAAAGCTCATTACCATCTCTAGACCAATAGAAGAAAAGCAGTTTCCCCATTATGAAACCTGGAGTGAGAGAAGCTAATGGCTACCTGATAAGACCTTTTACTAGATTGATGCAACCAACCAGCTGTGGCTTAGAGGCCAGGGAGCAGAGAGGAAAATATCCTGACCATCCTCCCACCGTCTACTGGTTTCTCCCAGTGTTGAACCCACTGACACCCTGAGGGAAAGGGCACTTGCTGAGACAGTCCACAAAGGTCGCCTTCCTTGCACACACAGCAGTGTACAGCAAAGACAGAGGTTGGCTCTGACGTGGCAAAGACAGAATATCTGATCCTATGTTCATTCTTTCTTGTGGCTTGAAGTGTTCTAACCTCTGAAATCTGTATGGTTTTCTGAAGCTGAAAACATAGTAATGTAGAGCATGAATTGGAAGATTTTTCTATAAAGCAATTGAAGTGAATGAGCTGTGAGTGAATACTTGAGCAGAGAGTATCAGATGTGTCTGTTAATGACTCTTATTGTATCATATTCTATTATGTGTCTGGCAAGCTGAGAAGTCAAGTGAGGGTGACAGGCACAGTGGAAACTGAAATATCATACATCTTTTAGCATCCTCTGAGAGGAAGTGTTGAACAGAGAATTGCTATTCTATATAAACTTACGTGTGTGTGTGTGTGTGTGTATGTGTGTGTCTAGAAGGAAGAAGAAAAGGATAAGTTGTACAGTTATGTATTGGAGTATTACCCAGTACTGAACTGAACTATTTAATTTTGAAGTTCAATTGATTGATTTAATCAGACCATGCTCTTGCAGATGTCCTGTAACAGAGAGAAAGAAAGCACATCACTGTTAATTCCAGCTGTAGGCTGGCCTGATAAGAAAAATGTCTTGGATGACTTGATGGATGTTGCACAGTTCTGGAAAACCTTAATTAGTGTTTTGGGAAAAGCAAGCAGTTGGATAATGGCTACATTTAGTTTTATCTGGACTTTATTCAAAAGTGCTGATTTCACCAACAAATAACTACATCAAATGTTGCTTTCTGGGTTAAAATTTGCAAAATTGCTTTTGAAAATTTAGTTGCAGTTAAAATATTGGGAAATCTATATTTTGTCAACTGTTTCTAGGTTATGTTAATATTCTGTTTCTTCGTGTTTACATAATTTATGTCAGCATATTAATTGATGTAAATGCTTTTTAGTGCAAAATCTCTATTAAGTGCATATGTTTGAAAATATCTTTCAGGAAAATAAATGCAATTAAATATTCAGGATTTAGCATAAATACAAATTTGTAATAACCTATTTTGAAAACAGTTAACCTCAAATTAGATATTCTTACTGTAAGGTGGGTTGAGAACATATACTTTAGGGTCATAATACGTGGGCTTGATCCCACATCTACCATGTATTATCTCTGTGGATTTGGGCAGATTGTGTTACCTTTCTGTGTCACTTTTCATACCAGTAAAATGTGGATAATACTATCTTATGAGACAGTTGGAAGTTCTAAGGGTTAATTGCAAAGTAGTTAAAACAATGGCAGGAACATAGCACTTATTAAATCTTAATTATACGTTCACTAAAAATGGATATATACATATATTCAGTGATTTATATATATGTATGTATATATATGTTCAGTGTTTTTTATATATGTGTGTGTGTGTGTATCTAAGAGAAAACCATGGGAAAACCAGGAACTCTAAATTTATTTAAAATTATTACCATATTGAGATGGGTGAAAAGATTATAATGTGTCACTAGTATGCAGATTATTTTTCTCCTTCCTGTTGGTAGAACTACTAACTCTATGATTTAGAGAACTGTCAAAAGCATCAGTACACTGGATACTTCTTGATAAGCGTTTCTTTTCTGGACAACTTAGTTTCTGAAATTTAAATGTGATGACTGTAAAAACATCCTGAAAATGAGAAAAAATCAAACAATAAGTTTTGTATTATTGGCTTTTTCCAGTTCATGAGAGCTCATCATCCAGGTCTTTTCCTAAGTCTGTGTCAATGACATCCCCTTGAAAGTTTGAAGTAGGTAACGAAGGGAGTATTTATAACATACGAATATGTTAACGCTATAAATCTTGACTTTTTGGAGAGCTGGTTGTTAAAAACTTATCAACATGCTGCTATGTAATCCCTACAGTTGAAGAGTCCAATTGGATTCTCCTGTGCTTTGATGCACTTTTTCTAGTTTTGTAATAATAAATGTACCATATTAATTAGTACAACTTAACAGTATAGAAGTATTCACTAGTCTGTAATAAAACTGTTTATATAACCACAACAATTGTTTAAGAAATGATTTCAAGATTATTCTAAGAATATACAGTTTTGTGACAAGGCTATTGTTTCTAACGAAATGTTTTCTTATAAGATTCTGCTTATGCAGCCCAGATTTTGGTAGTATGTCTTCAATGTTAAAAATCTGGACACTGTGATGAAATAATTTGTGCACCAAACCCCAGCACCACACAATTTATTCATTTTACAAACCTGCACATGGACCCCCTGAACCTAAAATAAAAGCTGGAGGAAAAAAATTCTGGACCCTGGCACCAGGCAAAACTATATTTGAGAGATGCATCATCATATACTAGCTAAGTGATTTTCAGCGACTTATTTGTCCTTTATGATACTATAATCTTTAAAATGGATGTTTATAATAATAATATAGAGTTTTTAGAGGCTTTAAACAATGAGTGTGGAATTGAACACAGTGCCTCACTTCAAAGCCTCACTTATGTGTGGATTGATTTGACAACTGCTATATGATCTGCTTTCCAAGATTGTACATGGAAAGCATGCTATCCTGCCTGCAGATGCCCCAAATTCCACTTGATCATCTTGTTAGTGGAATTATTTTATTTCTATTAACTGGAAAATTTAGTCTAAAATGTGAATCTATATGTGGATGCTTTGCCTATTAGGTGGGTAGAATCAACAACTCTATAACTTGAGTGTGGAGAAGATAGACAATGGGTAAAAATGTGTTTAGAATGGAGAAAATTGACTTGAAGAAAATATCCTAGAAGCGAAATGTATCATATTTGCCTTGAGCCCAGGGTATTTAATAACTTTTAATGAGAAACAGGCTAAATTTTCTCTTAAAATAGTTTACTCTGACGTGTTTGATAAAAGATATGACATAAAACACATATAAAAGACAAGAATCAACATAGGGACAAAACTTTTGGGAATAGGGACAAATGGACCTGATGTTCTTTTGAGTATAATCTTAGGCAGGCCAATTCTCCACTCAGGACTTTTGTTTGCCTCCCTTGCAACCTCTAAAATTTTACAGGATCCTCCTCTGAGCTTAATTTTCGTGAGGTCACTGTTAATACGTTACATTTGCATAGCTCTGAACAGTATTCAAATGCTTTTTACACTCATTAACCAAGGGAAACTTCCCATGAGCCAAAGAGCCCATCAAAGTAATGAAGGAAGAACAGAGGTTTCATCCACTGAATCACAGCAAATGGGAAACAGAAATTAACTCCACAAAGGAGTCCCAATAGTTCCTAGCAAGGAAGCCGGGGACTATTCTCTGATGACTGGTTTCTTGTGGAGTTCTAGTCCTTTGATCTACTTTTAAGTAATAGCAACATTCTAATTACTAATTCAATTTAAGATTCCTAAGCCTTGCAAAATAGGTAAGCATTAGCAAATGTTAAATTTTTATGAGCAATGGGCAAAGGGATTGTAGTTGTTTCTTAATAGATATAAATTATATCTTTTATAGTTAATAACCCTAACAATTTGCTGTAGCTTAGTATAAAAATAAAACGGTCTACCTGTGTATACCTCTTTGACCTACCATCTTCATAGAAACAGGAGAAAAATTATCATTGTATATTTTCCCCTGTCACAATGCATTTTTATTTTTATTTTATTTATTTATTTATTTATTTTTTTTGAGACGGAGTCTTGCTCTGTCGCCCGGGCTGGAGTGCAGTGGCCGGATCTCAGCTCACTGCAAGCTCCGCCTCCTGGGTTTACGCCATTCTCCTGCCTCAGCCTCCCGAGTAGCTGGGACTACAGGCGCCCGCCACCTCGCCCGGCTAGTTTTTTGTATTTTTAGTAGAGACGGGGTTTCACCGGGTTAGCCAGGATGGTCTCGATCTCCTGACCTCGTGATCCGCCCGTCTCGGCCTCCCAAAGTGCTGGGATTACAGGCTTGAGCCACCGCGCCCGGCCAATGCATTTTTATTTACATAAATAATATATGAACACATGCAACTTGTATTACAAATTAAAATATAATGGAGAAGGCTGATTCTTGAAAATGCTTGAATTTCACAAAATATGAAAAGCTTTAATCTATGACCCATGAGCTTGCCCTTAAATCTGGTTAAAAATTTTGGAAAGTTATAAGCAATCAAATGATGTGTGAAGATTTACTGATAAGTCACCAGAAGCATTTGAGGATTCATGAAAAACAGCTATTTAAAACCAGTATCCTGCCATTTAAAAAATGATATTACTAAGCTGGAAGATCAAAGAGATTCAGTAGGAATAAAAAAATAAAGTTTTGCTATCCTTAAGGAAAATGTTACGGACTGTAGGTTAATGGGGTAGATTTCTAGTGATTCAGGAGTATACCTAAAATGGAAGAGAGATGAATGGGTATCAGTTAACAGGATTGTTTGCTTTAGGGTTCGTACTTTGGCCCTTCCCTGTTCAACATATTTGTTAAAGGCTGACCTGATGTGACTCGAGGCGCAGCCCACTAGTAAATATAAGATTGAACTGTGATATGGAAGTGTAGCTCCCCACAGCAGTTTAATGCCAATCTTCATTATAGCATGACTATTCCAGAATAAGACTCTAATATTCAACTCTGATGCTATATTTTATGATGTTTTATCCAAAACTTATATTTATCATGCTTTGCCTAGCATGTTGGATGAAAATGAAAACCATACTAATTGAGGGACATTTAAAGTAACTGAAATTGTTTAGACTGGAGAATATAAGATTAAATGGGCAGAGAATGGCAGATTTCATGGGCAAAAACTATGATACACACACACACACACACACACACACACACACACACACACACACACCCCTTCCATATCTGAGGGTATTAAACTATAAAATATGTCTTGGTGGAATAAATTAAGACGTGGTGTAAAATAAATATAATTTATTTTTTATTTAAGAAAAAATCTTTATACTGTTTATAGATTTTCATAATCAGAATAATTCCCAGTGAAGGAATAGCTTTCTCAATACAGAAAATGTTCCAGTTCAGCTTGGAGGATGACTTCAGGGTGATCAATCATGGGATTCATGTGAGTTAATAAAATAATGTCCAAGAACATTTAAAAACTGAAGTCCTCCCCTACTCCATAAGTCTATGGAGAATTTTTATTAGTATAATTTTTGGAAGACATTGATATTTAATTATCTTTATTTTAATGTGTACTTATTAAACTTAATTAAGAAAATTGGATGAAAAAAGAAAATGCTCTATTATATCAGTACAACATTGTTTATTTTATGATAGATAATGACCTCTCTTCATTCATCTTTTATATCTTATCTATGTTCCCTCCGAGTCTTTTTAGCCATCACTTAAAAGTTATGTTATAGAGAAGCATTGTCAACTTTTCGACTTTTTACTAGGAAGCAATGATTTTTTGATTCAACATTCTAATGGCGGGCTTTCCCTCATTGAATTTTCTGCTTTCATTTTAGAAAATGTAGTCTGAATTAATAACTCACACCTAGGAAATCCTCGTTACTTGCTACCACAACCTGTTTTTAAATTTTATTATTTTATTTTATAGACAGGATATCTCTCTGTTACCTAGGTTGAAGTACAGTGGCGCAATCATAGCTCATTGCATCCTTGAACTTCTGAGCTCATGTGAGCCTCCTTCCTCTGCCTCACAAGTAGCTGGAACTACAGGTGCATGCCACCTTACCTGTCTAAAATTTTTATTTTTATTTTTAATTCATAGAAACAGTCTTACTACGTTGTCCAGGCTGGCCTTGAACTCCTGGCCTCCAGAGATCCTCCTGCCTTGACCTCTCAAAGTGCTAGGATTACAAGCATAGCCACTATGCCTGGCCTGACTCCTCTTTCTTTAAAAACAAAATATGGAGAAGTCTATGAAGATTGGAAGGGTATTTCCAACTTCTGTCTAAGGACATTCCACCTTTGAAAGAATTTGTCTCATCTTTCTCAGTCATCATAGATCATCCAAAAGATTATTTGTAATTATTGAGTCCCTTTTGTTACTCAAAAAATACAACATAAATGCTCATTTCCTGGGCATTGTTAAGCTGACAGATGCTGTATTTCTTTCTCATATCTCTTATTCCTCACCATAACAGCCTGGAAAAGCATACCCTCCTTAGGACAATTGGGTTCTCGCCTTCTTCTACACCGTTTACCAAGAGTAAGTGGAGCGATGCTGCTCCTTGCCTTGGAGGAATAGAGATATCTGGTTCCTGTTTTATAGGGACACTGGAGTAAAATCCACTGTTTATGATGAATGTAAAGGCTTGATACAGCTCAGCAATGAATAGGCCTCAGAGCATCCATCCTTATGAGAGATACTGTAGAGGCCAATCTAGTCAAATAACAACATTCATGTTAGTATCAACAAACATTAATATAGTTCATCAGAGTTTATAAAGAGCTCTAAATGCATTGAGTAATGCCATTTTGAGAACCAACCTGAAATTGTGTATAACTATGAATAATTTTCAGGCAGAGAAGCTGATGTTCAGGAAATGTCAGTGCTCTGACTAAAGTGGAGCTTCAGGTCCTCTCTAGGAGAAAACCCAGGTAAATCAATGTTTGCAAAACATTTAGGTATGTCTACACTTGGACACATCTGAGATGTCACTCATAGCACCAATCATTTTCATTTTCTTATTTTCTCTCTTCTCTGTCAACTTTTCTCCTCTCTGCTCCTGTCCTTTCTTTTCCTTTCCTTCACTTCCGGCCTCCAACTTCTTTTACAGCTTTACTCTCCTTTCCTACGCAATAACTTACATATAGTTTTGATGCACGTCAAGAGCATTTACTTTTTTTTTTTTTTCCTGTTCTAATCTCCTCTGAGAATCTGGCCAAGTAGGGACAGTGGCATTATAAAGGGAGGAAGTACTGGATTCACATGAACAAGTAAGGTGGTCTTAGAGCAAAGAAGTGAAGGCATGTTAGCGTGAATAAAGATAACCATGGAGACCTGAACAGTGATATATGTAAGAATACTGACAAAAAAATATTAAGGAACATTTAGCAGTAGTCACATAATGACAGTGAGGCATATGGACATTTTTATTAAAGCCCAGGTAGTCAGTCCGAAATATACTGTTTCCAGGTTAATAGCGTTGCAGAAAACACATTGCTCATGTTGCCTCCATGTGCACCCTCAGCTCAGACAAATAATGCTATCAATGGTAATTGGAAGTGCTATTATCCATATCTGAATGTGCCTCAGGTACCATTAACAGCAGCACTCTTTTTTGTTTTGTTTTGATTTTTGCTTTCTCAACTGTAAAATTCACATTTTTTATTAAAATTAGTCTTGCATTAAAAATTGTATTTAATAATCACATATTTCTCTTAGTCAATTAATGAAGCTCCTGTCCCCCCAGCTAAACAGACTTGCCTCTTTTCACCACATGATTTCTAAAAGTGAAAAAAAATTACACAAATAGCTTTCTAACTGCATAAAATTATGTATGCATAATATTCAAAGTCTTTTACCAGAAATGATATAGTTATACCATTATCAGTCATATTAGGTAGTTGTTAAAATCCTTAAATTATTATTCTAATTCAGGCTAGTTTAAATCTTTTATAACTTCTTAACCTAATAGTTCTTTTATTAAATATTTGCAAAATTGACTTTTTAACCATTTCTCATTGCAGTTTAATATGAAAACTCTGAACAAGGACAATAGTCTCAATGTTAAACAATAGCCTCTACAATAATTCCACTGGACTTTTTATGACATGCAAATATGCCAAATGTCCCACCCAACCAGTGTTACTACAGCTATGATTGCAATGTATGACCATGAAGGAAAGTTAGTATACCGCAAGTGAATTCAAAAATGATTCTCATTATATTCAGTTTATATTCAGCTATATGGCAGAGAATTCTTGGAATGAAGAAAATTACTTTCTTAGAAAGTTTCACATTTTTTTCTTTTTCCATTGGAACTATAGTTTTAAGACGGAGAAATGCATATGAGCCATAATTTGTCTTTACAATTAATTCACAAAGAAGTGAACTAAAAATACCCAAATGTGGATTCATATGAGCCATATTTTGTCTTTATAATTAATTCACAAAGAAGTAAACTAAAAATTACCCAAATGTGGATTCATATGTGCCATATTTTGTCTTTACAATTAATTCACAAAGAAACGAACTAAAAATTACCCAAATGTGGATTTTTAGCCAGTTGTAAATCATTAGAAAATATTAGTACTTGGTTGCGCAAGAAAACACAGATATATGAGGGATTAATAATTTTTCTATGTAGGTTAAAAATAGCCTAAAATAAACTTCTATTGTTGCTTCATTAGAACAGAGTCACCTGTTCATAACATCCTGAAATGTGCTTGAATGTAATGCAATGGCATACAATAAATGTTTATTATTTGCCTATCATATGTAAGTTATTCTACTGGGACTTTTCCAAGGTACATTTAGGGTAGAAATAATCACTGGGCAGAGTCAACTATACCTCCTCCATGATCCTACAGCAAATTGGAAATGCCTGGTTTGTAGCCTTTACCATACTTCATGGAAATTATCTGCTTCTATATTAATTGCTGTCACTAGATTTTTGAATAACTTGAAGGCATATTCTATGTGTCTTTTTCATCTTTGTATAGCTAAAGAAACTCGGAGGTGCATCATATATCATATTGTTTTATTTGTTTTTTATTTTAGATCAAAGTAACCACAAAACCCTATCCTATCATTTTGAGGAGCGATTCAGCCTATGCCTCTCCTCTACTTACTCAACAGTCTCATGTGGCTTGGTAAGGCTGAGGGTGCAGAGAGAGCCCATTTATCTTAGATCAATCCTCATCGCCATCGGTCATCATCTAAGCTTGCCTGGTCTCTTAAAGATAGAAGACAAGTTAATGGGTGCAGCACACCAACATGGCACATGTATACATATGTAACAAATCTGCACGTTGTGCACATGTTCCCTAGAACTTAAAGTATAATTTTTTAAAAAAGAAAAAAGATAGATGACTATTGTTTTTTTGCTGAATTTGAGTACTGGGGTATTTGTTGAGGTTGGGAGCCCTGAACTCTAGAATCTAGCCTACCTAGATATTTTATGCAGCCATTCACTTCTCAGATTCTACCATCTTCTCAGAGCACAAAAGGGATTCTTTCTGGTATAGATAAATGTTAAGTCCTTCCCCTAGTTTAACCTTTTAAGAACTTCCTTTTCTTCCTCAACCCTCCTGGACTGCCTAGCACAATCCACTTTGTTTTAGGTTATAAAAC
Organism: Chlorocebus sabaeus; assembly: GCF_047675955.1. Lineage (NCBI taxonomy): Eukaryota > Metazoa > Chordata > Mammalia > Primates > Cercopithecidae > Chlorocebus > Chlorocebus sabaeus. The sequence continues at coordinate 29,861,427 of NC_132921.1, read as the reverse complement.
AAAAGACAAGAATGGAGATGGTCCCCAGGAAACTTAGACTTTCGGCCAATTATTATCCCCCTATTCCACCCCAGAAAAGTAGGACCACTAACTTCTGTCTACCTTGCTAGAATAAGAGAGATACAAATACAGGAGGTATATGCACATATCGACATCTCAGTACATTTTCTAACTATATTTATATATCTAGTACAGAGAAGATTCTGACACATAATAGATACTCAATAAAGTGTGTGGAATGACTGAATAAATGAATGGGACTCTTCAACATAAAGAACAGAGTCTATTCTGTTTTCATTTCCATTACAGTATTCTATCCAGTATTCAGGATTAGCATTATACATGACAGGAAGCACTCTTCTTTAAGCTGGAAATATGTTCCCTACTAATGTATGAGAACTTAACTGTTCTTGGACCTATTGCTATAGATCTCTGTGCTATCTTGAGTAATAACCAGAGGCTATGCTGTAACAAGTGCCCTCAAATTAGTATATGCCTTTGCTTTTTAGATGAGGATTAGTGGACACCACATTCTAACTCAAAGGAGAGAGGTTTCTGATTGAAATTTTGGGCATAATCCTGGTGGGAGAATTTTAGAACAGAGCACAGTGTTAGTTGCATTCCCTCCTCACTTCACTGGGGCCTACGCCTACCAACAGTAACTCTGTTGAAATGCATTCTTAGGAGAAGCAGTGAAATGAAATGCATATACTGCATACTAGAAGGCAGGTGACCTGGATTTTTATCTATCACCCTCTTGAGCAGTGATGTCCACATCCACAAGTGGGGCAACATTACCTGTGTATTAGACTATGAATCTCTCCTGAAATATTTTTCTGGCTGGGTGTGGTGGCTCATGCCTGTAATCCCAGCACTTTGAGAGGCCAAGGCAGGTGGATCATGTGAGATCAAGAGTTCGAGACCAGCTGGTCGACATGGTGAAACCCCTTCTCTACTAAAAATACAAAAATTAGCCAGGTGTTGTGGTGGGCACCTGTAATCCCAGCTACTTGGGAGGCTGAGGCAGGAGAATCGCACGAAGCTGGGAGGCAGAGGTTGCAATGAGCTGAGATTGCACCACTGCATTCCAGCCTGGGCAACAGAGCAAGACTCTCTCTAAATTAAAATAAAATAAAATAAATAAAATAAAATAAAATGAAATAAAAATTCTTTTCTGTCTTGTGATCACTTAGAATCTTGATAAAATTATTTCGTAGACTATATATATTGCAATCTTGTTACACTATAAATTAGAGTTCCTCATCTTTTCTGATTAAAATCAACTTTTTTTCACTCTAAAATATTATGTGGGCAGTTGGAAGTTGCTAAAAGTACAGATCTTTAGAGTACTTGAGATGAGGGTCCAATTCTTTTCTGTTGTAAGAGTGATAACTGATTTGGATTAGACAGGAATGACTTTGCTCCATATCTGAAGGACTTAGTTATTTGGCTTATGCAGATTTTGAATACAAAATAAAATTTGAGTTGAGAATAAAAGGAAAGGAAGATTAGCAGAATAAGTAAATAAAAAAAAAGTTTTTCAAGGAAATAGACAAAAATAAATATAATATCAGGGTTCGTCAAAATTATATACTTTGGATATCAATCTAAAATTATGTTTAAATAATTTAACTTCTTCAGTTGGTTAAAGTATTTCAATGATTCTTTCTTGGGAAGGATTCCTAAGGTTTTGTACCATATTCTTTGTAGCATATGTTTTTCTTCATATTGAAAATTAAAAATCAGTATATAGATGTGGGAGTGTGTATATGTGTGTGTGTGTGCATTGTATGTATGCGAGTTGAACTAATTTTAATTTTCTGTTAATGCATTTTTCAAAAAGAGGCATTTTGATGTTCTTGGTTGAACTGGTTCAGCAACATAAGAATGTGATATTTTAGTAAATATGCAAGCTGACTGGCAATGGTGTGATTTTGTGAAATATGTATATTGTGCTCAGGAGGTCAGCCACAGATTTTCCTGTTGTTTGGGTACAGAAGACAATGTCATCACCTAGAAATAATACAAAACATACTTTCATCTTTTTGAATCAATTTATTTTTCATGCCATGAAGATTTAGAATCTCCCCAAATCAAAAAATACAAAGCTTGTCTAGTAGAACATGAGAAAGACAGAGAACTGATTCTAATTTTCTCTATATAAATTCTTGGGAGGAAAAAGAAGAAAAGAACATATTAAAAACCCTTTTCCTTGAAAGAAAGATAATTTTCTGGAAAATAGGTAGACCAAGTGTATATATTTTTCATTTGATTTCTTTGTTGTCAGCTCTTTGCATGGAATACAGAAGCTTATTGAGTTAACCTTTTTCTTGTGATATATGAGGTTGCCTGTGTTTTGACAAACATATTTTGCATGCATGGCATGAATTTTGAATAATAGTCTAACTTTAGGTGCATTGTCTTTCACATAAAAATTCTTTTAGGAGTTAGGAATCTTTGGTCCTATGCATTTTATCTGTGGATTCACTACCTATTGTCATAGTTCCTGAAATAAGAAAATGTCAAGTTTCCACACTTAATATGTTTGCATTTATATGGACAAATGAATAAGAAAAATGCACATGTGGTCACCCCTTGGAGATAAAGAGCTGATGTACTATGAGCTACTGTGAGAGCTTTAGGGTGCAGTGTATGAGCACATAGGGATTATTTTCTGAGAAGAGTTTGGAGCACTGTAGCTGACTGCTAGGGAAATTAGTTTCTAATAAAAAAAAAAAAATACCTGCAGTTCAAGTCAGACTAGCACTTGAGGTGGAAATGGTGACTCTCCCAGAAAACTCTCTTTGGCTTTAAGTCTGAGTTTTCTCAGGAACCCACATAAAATCTTTAAAAATATAATGACATACCTAGTTGTTCACATAGACTCTTAATGAGTTGAGAATTCTCTGCTTTAGTATGCTTTACATTCAAGTTAAATAGAGTTAGAGTCTCCATTAAAGTTAGCACTCGTTCTGTGGCAAGTGACTGAAGACACCTAAACAGTCTAAAGTGAAAAGAGAATACAATGACTTATAGAAATAGGAATTTTTTTTTGAAGGGTTTTTTGTGTCTCTATCTCCTTCAGTTCTGCTCTGATCTTAGTTATTTCTTGCCTTCTGCTAGCTTTTGAATGTGTTTGCTTTTGCTTCTCTAGTTCTTTTACTTGTCACGTTAGAGTGTCAATTTTAGATCTTTCCAGCTTTCTCTTGTGGGCATTTAGTGCTATAAATTTCCCTCTACACACTGCTTTAAATGTGTCCCAGAGATTCTGATATGTTGTATCTTTGTTCTCATTGGTTTCAAAGAACATCTTTATTTCTGCCTTCATTTCGTTGTGTACCCAGTAGTCATTCAGGAGCAGGTTATTCAGTTTCCATGTAGTTGAGTGGTTTTGATTGAGTTTCTTAGTCCTGAGTTCTAGTTTGATTGCACTGTGGTCTGAGAGACAGTTTGTTATAATTTCTATTCTTGTACATTTGCTGAGGAGTGCTTTACTTCCAATTATGTGGTCAATTTTGGAATAAGTGTGATGTAGTGCTGAGAAGAATGTATATTCTGTGGATTTGGGGTGGAGATGTCTATTAGGTCTGCTTGCTGCAGAGCTGAGTTCAATTCCTGGATATCCTTGTTAACTTTCTGTCTCGTAGATCTGTCTAATGTTGACAGTGGGGTGTTGAAGTCTCCCATGATTATTGTATGGGAGTCTAAGTCTCTTTGCAAGTCTCTAAGGACTTTATGAATCTGGGTGCTCCTGTATTGGGTGCATATATATTTCAGATAATTAGCTCTTCCTGTTGAATTGATCCCTTTACCATTATGTAATGGCCTTCTTTGTCTCTTTTGATCTTTGATGGTTTAAAGTCTGTTTTATCAGAGACTAGTATTGCAACCCCTGCTTTTTTTTTGTTCTCCATTTGCTTGGTAGATCTTCCTCCATCCCTTTATTTTGAGCCTATGTATGTCTCTGCATGTGAGATTGGTCTCCTGAATACAACAGACTGATAGGTCTTGACTCTATCCAGTTTGCCAGTCTGGAAACAACAGGTGCTAGAGAGGATATGGAGAAATAGGAACACTTTTACACTGTTCGTGGGATTGTAAACTAGTTCAACCATTATGGAAAACAGTATGGTGATTCCTGAAGGATCTAGAACTAGAAGTACCATATGACCCAGCCATCCCATTACTGGGTATATACCCAAAGGATTGTAAATCATGCTGCTATAAAGACACATGCACACGTATGTTTATTGCGGCACTATTCACAATAGCAAAGACTTGGAATCAACCCAAATGTCCATCAGTGACAGACTGGATTAAGAAAATGTAGCACATATACACCATGGAATACTATGCAGCCATAAAAAAGGATGAGTTTGTGTCCTTTGTAGGGACATAGATGCAGCTGGAAAGCATCATTCTTAGCAAACTATCACAAGAACAGAAAACCAAACACCGCATGTTCTCACTCATAGGTGGGAACTGAACAATGAGATCACTTGGACTTGGGAAGGGGAACATCACACAGCGGGGCCTATCACGGGGAGGGGGGAGGGGGGAGGGATTGCATTGGGAGTTATACCTGATGTAAATGACGAGTTGATGGGTGCTGACGAGTTGATGGGTGCAGCACACCAACATGGCACAAGTATACATATATAACAAACCTGCACATTATGCACATGTACCCTAGAACTTACAGTATAAAAAAAAAAAAAAAGAAATAAGAATGTTGTGGGTTAGGCAGACTTCAGTTGGAGTGTAATGAAGGAACTCAACCATGCCATGGTTAGCTCTGATTTTTACTAACTCTGCACCTAGACTCCTGAAGCCAAACATGGGTGGAAGACAACCCAGGACCTTGCTGGCTGGTCTCTCTAAATTATGTTGATTCCTAGTTTCAAGTGAGACTTAATGTTTTTTGGCGATCCAACACCACTCAATTTCCCAAGCACTGAGATGGGCGACCCTTTCGCAATGTTTCCTTTCTCCTCATTCCTTCACTGCGTCTTACATATGTTGCTCTCAATTGATGACTTTGCTTTCCATTTCGCTGAGGAAGTAGAAGTCATCAGAAGAGAACGTCCATGTATTCTAAATATATCCAATCAGTGTTTGCATCCTGCATGCTTCCTAAGCCTCTCCATCAATGCACTGGTTCCCATTCCTTCTTGAGAAGCTAACAGCATTGTTGCAGCATCTGTCTTCTCTCTCTCTTGCATCATCTATTTTTCCCTCTGTGCTAGATCATTCTCAACCACATACAAATATGTCATAATATCCTCCTATCTTAAATGAATGCACTTTTTGAACCCCCCTTCCCTTTAGATATCACTTTATTCTTTTTTTCCTCTCTTTTCATTTTTTTATTATTTTTGTTTTTTTATTATACTTTAAGTTCTAGAGTACATGTGCACAACATGCAGGTTTGTTACATATGTATACATGTGCCATGTTGGTGTGCTGCACCCATTAACTCGTCCTTTACATTAGGTATATCTCCTAATGCTATCTCTTCCCCCACCCCCTCCCCACAATAGGACCCAGTGTGTAATGTTCCCCTTCCTGTGTCCAAGTGATCTCATTGTTCAATTCCCACCTATGAGTGAGAACATGTGGTATTTGTTTTTTTATTCTTGGGATAGTTTGCTGAGAATACTATACAGCCATAAAGAAGGATGAGTTCATGTCCTTTGTAGGGACATGGATGCAGCTGGAAATCACCTTATTCTTTTAGTTGCTTTTACTACAAAACTTCTCTATAATGTGGTCTTATACTGTCTGTCTTCACTTTCTTTTCTAACTATCCAACAACTTTGCTTGTTAAGGTCTCCAATGACCTGTGTGATTATTTCTCAGGCCCTAACCTACTTATTAGCAATATTTGGCATAGTTGCCATACCCTCATTCATGAAACCCAATCTTCATTTTTCTTTTGGGACACCTCTGTCCACTCCTTTCAGTCTCATTTGCTAGTTTTATCTCATCCTCCTGATGCCAAATGTTGGATTTTTCTCACCTCTTAGTTCTCACTTCTCTTCTTTCTTTTTGAGAGAAGATGATATCCTTCAGTCTCTTAGCTTTAAATACTGTCTCTGTGTTGATAGCTTTCAAATTGTCTATTTATATTCCAGAATTCTACTCCGAGGTTTAGAGTCATATACACTCTCCTTAGATATCTAATAGATATCTTATGTTAACATGATATCTATTCATACATTCATGTATGTTCCATACACATTTGCATAGTTGTTTCCAAACTTCTCATTTTCTTTCACAGCCTCCTTATATCATCATACCTCTCCAGAAATCTTTCCCATCTTAGTATTACATCAAATGCATTATTTCTTTGTTCAGGCCCAAACAAAATAATACAAAGTCACTTTCAACATCTTTCTCCTCCCTCACAATTTACCCTAGTCCATCTACAGATCCCATTGACTGTAATTTCAAAATATAATCAAAATACAGAACCTTCCTACTACCATGCCATGCTGGCTCAGACTACCATTATCTCTCCCCTAGTCTGTGGCAGTCGCCTCTCAACTGATCTTCTTATTTTTATCCCTGTTCTTCTACATTCTGTCCTTGACACAAGCAACCAGAGTGACGCTGATCAATCTGTCATATTAAGTCACTTATCTGTTCCAACCTTTTTATGGTTTTCTCTATCAGAATAGAGGTCAAAGCTCTTGAAATAGTCCAGAAGGCCCAAAAGATCTGGCATTGGTGTGCTCATCTGATCTTCTCCCTCTTGCTCTTGCTGCACCAGCCATGCTGACCACCTTTTCTGTTGCTTGGACATTTCAAACACATTCCTGACTTGTGATTTGCTCAGATGTTCCTACCCTCTAAATAGCCCATTCCCACTAACCTAGCTAGTTCTTCCTACTTTCCTACACAATTCTCCACATCTTGTCTTCTCCTTTGTTTACTTTTTTGCATCACTTGTTATCACTTATTGTTTTAAAATTTTATTTTTATGTAATAGTTGTACATATTTTGAGGATACATGTGATATTTTGATACATATATGTAATGATCAAGTCAGGATAATTGGGATATCCATCACCTCAAACATTCTCTCTCTCTCTCCTTCTCTCTCTCTCTCTCTCTCTCTCTCTCTGTGTGTGTGTGTGTGTGTGTGTGTGTGTGAATTTTGGGAACATTACATATCTTCTGTTTAAGACAACACTTTGAAGTATATAATAAAGTAGCCTATGGCCATACCATCCTAAATGCACATGATCTCGTCTTACTATTTTTTATCTCACTAAAGTACAAAATGTGCTCCCAGAGAATGGGAATTTCTTTTATTTTCTGTGGAATCCTCAGTGCCTAGAACAGTGCTGAAAGCAAAGTTTTAAGATCAAGATTTTAGATATGGTCTAAAGATTCTGGATTTCACTGTCTGCAGTATTACCTGGTCAAACTGATATAATTAGACTTCCCAGTGCCATGTGGAAAATGAAATAAAGTGCATTTTATAAAATTTCAATTGTTATTTGAGAAGAATATAAAAGTTAATGTGAAAAGTTAATAATGTTTGTCTCTCACATATCATGAGCATATTTCTCAAAGCCTCTTGCTTAAGGAGGAACATTATAGCAGCATAGGGAAAACTTGGAAGCAGCCTAAATGAACCCAGCAGGGGCTGGCTCCATTCTTTGGTATGATTGTGTAATGGGGTAGTTGGCAGCCTTTATAGACTGCACTATCATTTTTATTGGCTTCATATTAATCTATAATTAGTTTAAATAAACCAGTCATTGTAGTGTATATTTGATCCAGTTTTTCTCCTTTAGAAACACTAATGGGCATCCTTATACACACTTCCATACAGATTTGCATACTTGTTGCCATATTATTCTTACAGCATTTAGTATTTCACTATTACAAATAATACTTCAGTGAATACCCATGTTCATTGGTCACTGTCACCAACTCTACTCATTTTTATAGGCTATATTCATAGATGTTGGACACTTGGTAAAAGGTAATACACATTTTGAGGGCTCTTTATACATCTTACAGAATTGCTTTACAGAGTATCAATTTATCTTTCTTTCAGATTTATATTACAGTACCTGATTCATTTCAAGTTTAAAAACACTTGGTATTAGGTCTACAAAAAAATTTAAGAAGATATTAAAGATTCTAAAAATCATTTCCCAAATAGATTAGGATGTATACCTACACAATTTAGGATGCCTACCTACACAATTTATAGTATAGTCAGTTCTACTATAATGCTTGTTTTGAAAACTTGGACTTATTCCAAGATTGAGCTATTAGGTCACAATTTGAGTATCATGGAGAATTTGCATTTTCTTATATGCAATTTTATCTGCAAGCAACACTAGATGAATAGAGAAAGCTGCACCCAGCTGAACCAACCAGTGAAGGAATACAAAATTCAAATATCTGCCAGTTACGTTAATTCATCACTTGTTTATGAGCCACATTCCTATATATACATATACCTATATACATGTGATTTTGCAACTTTTTGTCTGATTTCAGGTAGCGTTCCATTATATCACTGTAGCATTGAGATGTTTTGGAACATGTGCATCTCAATATAGCAAAACTGACTTTATATGATTTCAACATATATTATAGGTTATGTCTACACTGGGTATTATTTGTGTGCATTTGTTAACAGCTTAGATAGGTAGCATGGGTAGGTGAATATGTTATTCAATATGCACCCCTAACCCTATCTGCTTTTTACTTGTGTGTGGAGAAGGCCAATGAGACAGCAGAAGTTGAAATGGAAAAGGAAGTGTTCAGTGTAGTTGGAGTAAGCAATATTGGAATACATCTGTTTGCAAAACATGCTTTAGAGGCTTGGAGATGTGTTCTTTCAGGCATTGCTTTCCATCCTGGGTACAATTGAATCCTTCAGCTCCTTAAAAAGATAAAGATTAGTCTGAAGCTGTCATGCATTTTCAAGGTAGCAGGGACATAAACATTTTTCAAGCAGGTGGTAGAGCAGGATCCATATCAATCCTTAAAACTCTGCAAACATAGAATTATTTTCTTTGGTTTCAGGCAAGAGAGCTGACCTTCTCTTTACAGAGTAAACTATTACAGGGACATCAGGAAAGGCCCTTTCCTCTAAAAGGCATTGTCAACTCAGTCAATGATGCCTAAAGAGTTCCATCCTACAGCTAGAGATTAAACTGCAAGTGAAGCCATCCTGGGTTTCATTTCTTTGCGCTCTAATTTAGATTCAGGTGCAAATGGCATCAAGTCCACCTAGGAAAATATGGAGGATAAATGAACTGGCAATGTGTAGTTGAAGAAGATAGCTTAAAGGGAAACAACCAGAAGTAAATATAGTCACAGAAAATGACATATATCGCCTACTTAACAGGAAGACAGTTGTCTGACTTCTTAATAAGGCACAATGTCTACAGGTGAGGATAAACACGGAAGGAAACGAACCTGAGATGATTTTATTGTTCATGGTCATTTGTACAGCCTTGCTCTGTTATCCATTTGAGTCTTTGCCTCTTGGTCCCATAAGAGCTTTTCTCATAAACTTTGAGTAGAAGATCATAAAAAAATGTTACTTAAAAAAATTGAAGTCCTAAAATTTACCTTGTCTGAAGGAATATACCATACTGATATAGAAAGTTCAATGAATAAGTAGCAACAGAAATAAGGTTTGATAAGCTAAGAAAACCACATCATGCTATCTGAAAGCCTGGCCTTTGAAATCAGGTAGACTTGGCCTCATTCTCACATTCCATTTATGGGTTCACAATGTGGAGGAAGTCACTCAGCTGTCAAGATCCTCACTTGCTTCTTCTGTAAAAGCACAACTGATGAAAACACTTGAGAGGATTTGTTTAAATATTGAATGAGATAAAATACTGTGAAAATGTTCTATAATGTTTGACATTGGAAAGGGTAGGAAATAAAGATTAACAGAAGAGTAAAAATAAGCAAATGAAAAACATAAGAACATCATGTGAAAGCTCTACCTTTGGAAATAGATCTCACCCTAGAGATGGCCAGATGATACAGTCTCAAATGCAAAACCAACAGGTACATTTGAGATTATTACCAATATTTAGCTCTGTTATCTTTTGATTTATTCATGTATTTATTTGCCCCTCAACAAATACTGAGTAACTATTTACAAGACATTAAGCTAGGTTCCTGAGATAAAGCAACAGACCAGTCCCTGAACTTGCTTGTATAGTAAATTAGAACCAGGTAAACAGCTAGTTCTGTTTGACATTTGATACCTTAGAATTCTGACTATTACTGGCAATAATAATAAGTATGTAATAATTACTATTGTGTTTGATTGGGCTGCTGTAACGAAATATCATAAACGGAGTGGCTTAAACAACAGACATTTATTTCCCAGAGAGAGCACTATTCTTGTCATCACCTACCTAATGTAAACCTACCTGTCTCACAAAAGGCATACCTCCAAATACCATCACTTTGGAAGTTAGGGCTTCAACATACAAAGTTTGGGAGGACACATTCAGCCCATAACACCTATACACTATCATTAAGGTAGAAGCTCCATAGGACTTTCTCTCTCTCATCCTCAAAATCATCTCCTTTAGATAACCATTAGTATCCTGACTTTACAGATGAAAGCTGAAACTCAGAATAGGTGAATTAATTGCCCCCAAATTCCATAACCACTAAGTGTTTATAAATCAGAATGAATTAATTGGCCAAAAATTCCATAGCCACTAAGTGGCAGGAGCAGATACTGAGATGCAGGCTTGTCTGTGATTACTCAGCCTGGGCTCTTTTAACACTGTGCCTTTTAATACCATTAGAGTAGTACTCACAGAACATCATTCAGATGTGATGACAGAGGATGGTCAATTGGTGAAGCCAGGACTATTCCTTGGATCAGTAGAAACACATTTTTAAAAAACTCAAACATGTAAAGGAAAGACACTTGATATTAGAAAAGATGAAATTTCTGGAGACACAATTGTTTGTCACGTAATCAGCTGTCACATCAGGTAAAAATATCTTGGAGAAATGTTGAGGTCAGCAAACCCAGGGAGCTTTATAAATGATTTGTTTCATCTCGCATGCATCCCAATAGTTTTAGAAGCTTCTGGATAGATTTATTACAGAAAGTCTGTGTCACTAGCTTTCAGCAATGTGGGATTTCTTTTTCTCAGAGCCCGTTGATCAAACCCTACATTCACACTTTTACAGATGTGTCATATTTTAACACCCAGGTCTCTGCATAATGCCAAGATTATGCAATTCTATGGGTGAACTTAGAAATTTTGTCCTCACACAGTATTCTGTAGTTGTTAATTTTCCATGCAAATGAAAACATTTATATAACTTCTGCCATCCTTTTTATGTGGTCTCGTAAAATGTAGGTTACAAAACTCCATCTTTGAATTTCCTGTGCTGCTCCACTTTCATTCTCTGTAAGGAATATTTGCCAGAGGAAGGTCTATGTTGTACTTTTCTAGCCAACTAGAATGTTAGAAGGATTGGAGAGGACATTTACTGCATATTTGTGATTATTGTCTTTTTGGGATGGGCTGAGGTCCCAAACCACCTATTCCAAGCCCACGCTGTGGTAGAGGTTGGAAAGAGGTTTCCTGACTCTACTTGTCCTCTAGCCAAGAGGGAGGTTCTCCCTAGCAGGACCCTTAGGCCTCACCTCCACATATCTCTGTCTCTGGCATAGGTTATTGGTCATTATGTCACCTCTTTCTCGATAGGACCCCAGAGAATTTCACATGCTAACTACGAGGGATATAAAAACTGTCAAGTTCTATGGATCCTTTTCACTTTTCCTTCGTGTTCTAATATGCTTGTTCCTGTTCTGTAATAGCAATGATCATACCATGTGGGTATTAAAAATGTGTTCCTTCTTTTTCCTACTGGAAGTGCCATTCCTTGAGGGCATATCTATTGTCTGTGCAGCTGCAGTGCCCAACACAATGCCTAACATGTGGGTGCTCAGTGGGTGTTTGCTAAATTAAGTTAAACTATATTGCCCTTAGTAATGGCAGTCAGAGTAGAGACAGCAAAATAAATAGCAGGTATTACAGAGGCTGAATGTCAAAGCTTGACACTGATTAAATGCAGGGTGTAAAAAAAAGAAAAAGTCAAGTGAGAAAAATATAGATAACAAACTGAGTGACATGGATAAAATGCAGAAATACATCTGATAAAATACAAACAATAGCTAAAATTTATTGAACAGTTACGATGTGCTAGGCACTGTGCTATGTGCTTTGCACGTATTCTCTCTTTAAATCCCAACCCAATAACCTGTTTTACTAATGAGAGACTAATCAAAATGCCAAGTAATTGATAAGGTCAGGATTTGGAGTAAGCCCTATTTCTCTGTATTCTATAAAACTAGAATTTCTCAAAGTGTGATCTAAGAGCATACGGAAGTGGTGGTTAAAATATATATTCCTGAGTTTCACCACACACCTGTCACTGAATCAGAAGCTCTGGGTGTGAATCTAAGGATTCTGCATGTTTAAAGCATGCCAAGCAAATCTGATGTCAGCTAAAGCTTTAGAAGTAGTGTATTTAGTTAGATTTAGTAAACTTTTATGAAGCTTACTACAAGATTGCAGAATTTGGCCCAGGCATGGAAGTTATAGGAATACACATAATTCCTCTCCCCAGGAACTATTGGGTTAATGGGAGGAAAAACCAAACCATCATAACACACTGTAATAAATACTTGAGTAGCTTTGAGCTCTGGCAAACTAATCGAGGAACTAGCAACTCTGGCCAAGAGTGAGTTTGAAGTGAAAAAGGAGACAGAGTCTGAAAAATCCACCAGGGAGCTGTAAATGTGGAACTCCTGAGACAGGTCAGGATTGAATATAATGATCATCCTTGTAGAGATAAAAGTTGAAAGGGTGCAGGCAGCAAGAATGCCAAGGATGAGATTTAAAAACAAGAAGATCAATGGATTGCAAAAAATTCTCCTATTGTGTACATTGCCTATTCACTCTGATTATAGCTTCTTTTGCTGTGCAGAAACTCTTTAGTTTAATTAGATCCCATTTGTTAATCTTGGCTTTTGTCACACTTGCTTTTGGTGTTTTAGTCATAAAGTCTTTGCCCACGCCTGTGTCCTGAATGGTATTGCCTAGGTTTTCTTTTAGGGTTTTTGTTGTTTTAGGTCTTAGATTTAAGTCTTTAATTCATCTTGCATTAATTTTTGTATAAGATGTAAGGAAGGGATCCAGTTTCAGTTTTCTGCATATGGCCAGCCATTTTTCTCAAAACCATTTATTAAATAGGGAATCATTTCCCCGTTGTTTGTTTTTGTCAGGTTTGTCAAAAATCAGATGGCTGTAGAGGTGTGATGTTATTTCTGAGGCCTCTGTTTTGTTCCATTGGTCTATATATCTGTTTTGGTACCAGTACCATGCTGTTTTGGTTAGTGTAGCCTTGTTGTATAGTTTGAAGTTAGGAAGCTTGATGCCTCCAGCTTTGTTCTTTTTTCTTAGGATTGTCTTGTCTATCCAAGCTCTTTTTTGGTTCCATAAGAAATTTAAAGTCGTTTTTTTCTAATTCTTTGAAGAAAGTCAATGGTAGATTCATGGGAATAGTATTAAATCTGTAAATTACTTTGGGTAATATGACTATTTTTGTGATATTGAGTCTTTATCCATGAGCATAGACTGTTTTTTTCCATTTGTTTATGTCTGCTCTTATTTCCTTGAGCAGTGGTTTGTAGTTCTTCTTGAAGAGGTCCTTTACATCCTTTGTAAGTTGTATTCCTAGTTATATTTTATTCTCTTTGTAGCAATTGTGGATGGGAGTTTGCTCATGATTTGGCTCTCTGTTTATCTATTATAGGTGTATAGGGATGCTTGTGATTTTTCCACATTGATTTTATATCGTAAGATTTTCCTGAAGTTGCTTATCAGCTTTAGGAGTTTTTGGGCTGAGATGGGATTTTCTAAATATGTAATCATGTCATCTGCAAGCAGAGATAATTTGACTCCTCTCTTCCTACTTGAATACCCTTTATTTCTTTCTCTTGACAGATTTCCCTGGCCAGAACTTCCAATACTATGTTGAATGGGAGTGGTGAGAGAGGGCATCCTTGTCTTGTGCTGGTTTTCAAAGGCAATGCTTCCAGCTTTTGCCCATTCAGTATAATATTGGCTGTGGGTTTCTCATAAATAGCTCTTATTATTTTGAGGTATGTTCCATCAATACCTAGTTTATTGAGTGTTTGTAGCATGAAGGGGTGTTGAATTTTATCAAAGGCCTTTTCTGCATCTATTGAGATAATCATGTGGTTTTTTTGTCATTGGTTCTGTTTATGTGATGGATTACATTTATTGATTTGTGTATGTTGAACAAGCCTTGCATCCCAGGTATGAAGCTGACTTGGTCATGGTGGATAAACTTTTTGATGTGCTGCTGGATTCGGTTTGTCCATATTTTACTGAAGATTTTGATGTTCGTCGGGGATATTGGCCTGAAATTTTCTTTTTTTGTTGTATCTCCACCAGGTTTTGGTATCAGGATAATGCTAGCCTCATAAAATGAGTTAGGGAGGAGTCCCTCTTTTTCTTTTGTTTGGAATAGTTTCATAGGGCTAATATCCAGAATCTAAAAAGAACTTGAACAAATTTACAAGAAAAAAACAATCTTCTCAAAAAGTGGGCACAGTATGTGAACAGACACTTATCAAAAGAAGACATTTATGCAGCCAATAAACATATGAATAAAAGCCCATCATCACTGGTCATTAGAGAAATGCAAATCCAAACTAAAATGAGATACTATCTCATGCCGGTTAGAATAGTGATCATTAAAAAGCCAGGAAACAACAGATGCTGGAGAGGATGTGGAGAAATAGGAACACTTTTACACTGTTGGTAGTAGTGTAAATTAGTTCAACCATTGTTGAAGATAGTGTGGGGATTCCTCAAGAATCTAGAATTAGAAATACCATTTGACCCAGCAACCCAGCAATTCCATTACTGGATATATATACCCAAAGGATTTTAAATCATTCTATAAAGACACATGCACACATATGTTTATTGCAGCAGTATTCACAATAGCCAAGACTTAGAACCAACCCAAACGCCCATCATCGTTAGACTGGATAAAGAAAATGTGGCAAATATACACCATGGAATACTATGCAGCCATAAAAAAGAATGAGTTAATGCCCTTTACAGGGACATGGATGAAGCTGGAAACCATCATTCTCACCAAACTAACACAAGAAGGGAAGACCAAACAGTGCATGTTTTCACTCTTAAGTGGGAGTTGAACAATGAGAACATATGAGCACAGGGAGGGAAGTATCACACACTGGGTCCTGCTGGGGTTTAGGGGGGCTAGGGGAGGGATAGCATTAAGAGAAATACCTAATGTAGATGATGTGTTGATGGGTGCAGCAAACCACCATGGCACGTGTATACTTATGTAACAAACCTACACATTCTGCACATGTATCCCAGAAATTAAAATATGATGAAAATTGAAAAATAAAAACAAGAGGATCACGAACAAATCCTTGGAGATTACTTCTCACCTGACATTTTATTCTCCAAAGCCTAGTTCCCTGAATGAGCAAACTATCATAAGCAATTAAACTGCTCTTTTAAACAGCCAAGACCTTCAGATCACTTTGAGTTTTATTTGCCAAAGGAGAGTTTTGAAAGTGATTTGCCTAACATGTTACATTTCAAAAATGACTTTAGGAGGGAAATGTGATATCACTGAATGGCAAGGTTGTGTTTCAGATAGTTTATTCCAAACTGTATGCTTTAACAGTCTCATTACTCTAATTGAGTTAGATACTTTTGCACTATCAAATCCTAGTAAACTATTCTAGGGATAAATAAAAACCTAGTCATGCTACCCTCACACACCACACTCACTATTCTGTGATACCATTTAACTCTTCCATTAAAGTACTATTACTGTGCCTGTGAATGCCACGGTAAAAGAAGGATCAATTTAAATTGCCTAAAAATACTAAAATTTCCCTGGATCGAATGGGTAATGGCACTGAAAGCTTCAAACATGTTTCATAAAGAGTTTGATATTATTGTTCTTGTCTACTAATTTCTAAATTATTGAAGAATTAATACAGAGGTATTGCCTTTAGAATAAGAAACATATCTTCTCCTTTCAAAGAGACAATAACAAGAAAGTCTGCTGGGAAGCATCTTCAAAACATGAAAGAAGGGAATTTGGAGTCGGTGCCATTTTACCTTCCATGTTTGCTTGATGTATAAAGCAAAGGCAAGATAGTCTCATTTTTAGTTGGAAAAAAGAAAAATGAATATCTCCTTGTTCAGGAATCATGAAGTGACTGCATAGGCCATAGATATACTTTGATGACTTGCATAGTATGTATATTTTAATGTAGTTTGGTAGAAGAGAAATGCCACTGATTGAAATTCAGGAAGCTTGAGTTCTAATATTGCTGTTGATATTTATGAACTGTGTGATGCCATAGAAATAAGCCATTTACTCTTAATTTTTAGTACATAAAATATAAGGCATGAACTAGATATCTAAGACTCTTTATAGCTCCCAGTTGATCAATCAAATTAGCATTTACTCAGGACTCATTACTTTAGGATATAAAGTAATAAATAATTAACTAGAGTTCTCTTCTCAAAGTACTTACAGCCTACATTTCTGCCCCACCTGAAGTTCAGGCTTACTAAGAAATAAAAAATAACCAAACAAAGAAAATAACTCCTTACGTAACTCATAACTTGACATCTAACTTAATAGATTTTTTTTTCTTTTACAATGCAGAAAATTTGTACCAGCTTTAAAAATACGCATGCAATAGTAGAAAGAGCATTCATATTTCAGGTTACATTTTTGTTAAAGGCACGTCAATGAGTGCAAAAACATTCAAGGGCATAAGTATGGCCATAGAATATAGATATTTGTAGATGTATATATGTATGCATGATTCACAAAGTCTTGTGTTGATTAACTGCTTATGTTTGACATATGAACAGAAATAAAATGTATATACAGAAACAAATAAGGTAAATATGAATAAGTATGAAAATATGTATGAAAATATATCAGGGATATTTTAGAAGCTTCTGAGAAGCACATGTTTTTAAATCAGAATCAATGGATGGATTATAAGCTTTCTAACAAGCTTTCCTTTAATTGATGAATAATATGGTAAGTACAATTATGCAAATACTTTAGAGAATGAGAAGGTATAGAAAAGATTCTGTAAAACTGGAAGAATTACATAAAACATTTCCTCAAGCTTTTCTTTCCAACCCTTTTCAATGAGATTTTAAGGGTAAGAGGATTTCAGTCTGAAATGCTAGGACAAAAATGTAAGATTATAGCAATTCTTAGTTAGCTTTACATTTGGCCCTTGTAGTTCATGGATATAGAGAAGGAGATGAAGAAGTGTTTCCTTGAGGCTTGAAGAGTATTAGTCGTGGGAGAAGATGTTTAGGGTTACAAATTATTTTGTGTCAGTGCTGACTGTCTTATCCCAAATGACAAAGATGGCTGCCTATAGCTTAACATACGTGTGCACATACAGGCACACACATACATATGCTGCATATGTTTATTTATAATATGCAAGGTCCTCTAAAGTGCAAGACTGAGGGCAGGGATTTAAGAGTAGAAATCTTCTTTTTTTTTTAATTTTTATTATACTTTAAGTTCTAGGGTACATGTGCATAACGCATAACGTGCAGGTTTGTTACATATGTATACTTGTGCCATGTTGCTGTGCTGCACCCATCAACTCGTCAGCACCCAACAACTCGTCATTTACATCAGGTATAACTCCCAATGCAATCCCTCCCCCCTACCCCCTCCCCATGATAGGGCCCTGGTGTGTGATGTCCCCCTTCCCGAGTCCAAGTGATCTCATTGTTCAGTTCCCACCTATGAGTGAGAACATGCGGTGTTTGGTTTTCTGTTCTTCTGATAGTTTGCTAAGAATGATGATTTCCAGCTGCATCCATGTCCCTACAAAGGACACAAACTCATCCTTTTTTATGGCTGCATAGTATTCCATGGTGTATATGTGCCACATTTTCTTAATCCAATCTGTCACTGATGGACATTTGGGTTGATTCCAAGTCTACACAACACAATGAGATACCATCTCACACCAGTTAGAATGGCAATCATTAAAAAGTCAGGAAACAACAGGTGCTGGAGAGGATGTGGAGAAATAGGAACACTTTTACACTGTTGGTGGGATTGTAAACTAGTTCAACCATTATGGAAAACAGTATGGCGATTCCTCAAGGATCTAGAACTAGATGTACCATATGACCCAGCCATCCCATTACTGGGGATATACCCAAAGGATTATAAATCATGCTGCTCTAAAGACACATGCACACGTATGTTCATTGCGGCACTATTCACAATAGAAATCTTAATAGTCAATGAAAATCCCTAGACTTCTTTTGATTTTGCACTGCTGTAAACATGTACTAGATTTCGCTATTTTGTAAAAGTTTAATGTGTGCCTTTATCATTTCCCATTAATACATTTCATTTTAAAGTTTGATGAGCGTTCTTCACGACTAAAATAAACTTTATGAAATACAAATATTTTATTCCGATTTACCACTATGAATTACACATGAATTTTATAATCATTCCTCCTTGGCTTTTAAATATTTGGCTAATGGTCAGAAACTATTTTCATCCACTGTGCAGGAAACCATTCAAGTTTATAGATGGCTCATGTGGTGAGATTTTATAAATCTAACCTGTCTCTTTCACACATACAAATGCTTTTTCCATGATTTCTGAAATCCTCACTTACAAAGCAGTGAAATTACTATGAAGTCTCATGTTATCTTCAGGTAGATAACTAAACACTCTTTGGGCCAAAATATAGGAATGAAAAAGGCAAATAGGGTCTCAAAGCTGGAATATAATCAGCGCTGGAATTACACTTTCACCAAGTAATCCCAAAAATACATCATAGTAAGTGTTGATTTGAAAGGAATACTGTCATTTCTCAATAAGGTGTTGAACTAATTACCCTTAAACTGCCTTTGAGTCACTTTTTATGATTTTCATAAGATGGTAATGTTGGTATATATTGTTTTAAGCTATGCATTAATGCTTGCCAAATATTAAGTGGAAGAATAAAGAGCAAAGTGAAAATTTTATCTGTTATTTCTTTTCAAGATCAACCTTATGTAAATGTTTCAAGCTGAATCGCATTGAACTACCCATACATACTTCCACGTTAGACTCAGAATTTTAAAACTGGAAAAATAAAAAAAGCCTGCAGATAATTTACTTTGTTTTAGTAGCAGAAAATATTCTGCTAGAACTCTACATTAATGTGGAAGTTCATTATATAGAAGAGATCAGCATAAAACTAATTTGTTGGAAGGTGTTAAAATGTTGAGAAAGGCAATACAAGAACCACGCCACCCACAATAACACTTGCAGGAATTCCACATAACTTGAAAACACAGACTACAGTTCAAACTTCTTAGTTTACAAAGTAAGAAACTGAAGTCAAGAAAAGTTCAGTGAGGTGACACACTAATGTTTTGAGTTTGCAAACAAGAGAAGTTACAGAAGGTATTCTATACCTTCTAGATCTTCAAAATAGGAAACCAAAATCCAGGAGAGTTCAGTGACTTGCTCTAAGTCCGTGACTCTCTCTACAACACAGCCAGAGCTGGGAGTCAGAGCTCCTGTCTTTCATTTTTTAATGCAGTGGCTTTTCCCAGGTCTTCCTGTGTTTATTCTCCTTTCACCAAATTTGGGGTAGAAAAATATTTTGTTGTTCTTTTCTCCACATGATCTCCCTGAAGGGTTTATATGCTTGTCACCAGCAACTACATTTTCTCTGAATTGCTTTCAAGCCCCGGTGGACAAATATGATAAAAGAAAAAGGAAAGAAAGGTAAATATGTTTATCTACTATAACTCATGTGCTCTTTACACAACCTCTTACAATTTCCAATGAATTCTTCTACTCCTTAAGGCTATTCTGGTGAGCCCTCCCTGCAGGTAGATTTTATATATATATTTAGAGATATATATATAAAATAATATATTATATATTATATATAAATAATATGTAATATATATTTTATATAATATACAATATGTTATATATTGTATATATTATATAATTTTACATGTATTTTATATATTTTATGTATTTTTATATATACACACTTTTTTTGCTATAGAGGAATCTTGTTGTTGTTGTTGAACTGAGATGTCATATATACTTGCATGTCTGGAAATACATCTGTAATAACTGACTCTACCCTTCATTACCTTCACTTACAAACTCATATTTTTTAATGGATTTCACTTTGCAGGTCTCAAGATTTTACTTAGACATACTGCTTTTTTCAACTCATCACAAAGCCTGTAGAGATAGGAACCTATTGCTTTAATTACAGCAGAGAGATAATCTTTTCGTCTCTGAGGCATAGTCCAGGTAATAGACGCCTGGAGTCTGCTTACCACTAAAGACTTTGTGATCTTGGGCAATGTACTTAACCTCTCTATGCCTTATTTTTCTCCTGTGAAAAATGGGACTAATGCATAATTGAATACATGAATAGATAGATCTGTTTTATTTTGCTTTTTCCTTCGAGATATGTGTGTGTGTGCGTGCGTGTGTGTATATAGTTTATGTATTTAAAATTGTTTTTAATGTTATAATAACATGCCACTCTTAGCTTGCTCATTTATAATTAGGAAAATGCCATTTCCACACACTATTAAAGGCATATTTTAAAAATCTTTGTTTAAATAGCCTTTTTCTTTTGAGTTATGTTTTGAGAATATTGAATCTCTTTTTGTTAATTTTTTAAGCCCTTATTTTAGGTTCAGAGTATATATTCTTTTGAGTATATAGTCAATAATGAGATTACTAGGTCAAACGGAAATTCTCTTTTCAACTCTTTGAGGAATCTTCACAATGGCTGAATGTACAGGTTTGTTATATAGGTAAATTGCATCACATGAGTTTGTTTTACAGGTTATTTCATCACCCAGGTTATAAACACAGTACCCAATAGCTGTTTTTTCTGATCTTCTCCCTCCTCCCACCCTCCACTCAGAAAAAGGCCCCAGTGTCTCTGGTTCCTTTCCTTCTGTCCATGTGTTCTTGTTGTTTAGCTCCTACTTATAAGTGAGAACATGTGGTATTTGGGTCTCTGTTTCTGCATTAGTTTGCTAAGGATGATGGCCTCTAGCTCCATCCACGTTACTTTAGAGGACATAATCTCATTATTTTATGGCTGTGTAATACTCCATGATATGTATGTATGTACGCATGTATGTATATGTGTGTGTGTATGTATGTATATATACATATCACATTTTCTTTATCCATTCTACTGTTGATGTGCATTTAGGTTGACTCTATACCTTTGCTATTGTGAATAGTGCTGCAATGAAAACATACACGTGCATGTGTCTTTATGGCAGAATAATTTATATTCTTTTGGGTATATAGTCAACGAGATTGCTAGGTCAAACGGCAATTCTCTTTTCAGTGCTTTGAGGAATCTTCACAACGGCTGAACTAATTTACATTTCCAACAGCAGTGTATGCGGATTTTCTTCTCTCCGCAACCTCACCAGTACCTGTAATTTTTTGACTTTTTAATAATAGTCATTCCGATTAGTGTAAGATGGTATCTCATTGTGGTTTTGATTTACATTTCTGTAATGATTAGTGATATTGAGCATTTTTTTTCATATTATTGTTGACTTTATGTCTTCTTTAGAAAAGTGTGTGTTCAAGTCCTTTGCCCACTTTTTAATAGGGTTGTTTTGTATTTTTCTTGTAAATTTGTTTAAGTTCCTTATAGATTCTAGATATTATGCTTTTGTAAGATATTATGCCTTTGTCAAATATTTTATCCCATTCTGTAGGTTGTCTGTTTACTCTGCTGATAGTTTCTTTTCATGTAGAAGCTCTTTATCTTAATTAGGTTCCATTTGTCAATTTTTGTTTCCGTTGCAATTGTTTTTGTCTTCTTCATCCTGAAATCTTTGCCAGGTCCTATATTTAGAGTGGTATTTCCTAGGTTATCTTCCAAGGTTTTTTTTTTTAATAGTTTTAGGTTTAACATTGAAGTATTTAATCCATCTTGAGTTGATTTTTGTATGTCGTTTCAGGAAGGAGTCCAGTTTCAATCTTCTGCATATGGCTAGGCAGTTATCCCAGGACAATTTATTAAATAGGGAGTCCTTTCCCCTTTGCTTCTGTTGCTTATGTTGTTTTGTAGTAGCAGTAGATGGTGGTAAGTATGCAGCATTATTTCTGGGCTCTCTATTCTATTTTATTGGTTTTATTGGTCTAAGTGTCTGCTTTTGTACCAATACCATGCTACTGTGGTTACTATAGCCTTGTAGTAGAGTGAGAAATTGGGTAATGTGATGCCTCCAGCTTTTTTCTTTGTGCTTAGGGTTGCCTTGGCTATTTAGGCTCTTTTTCTTTTTTGGTTCTATGTAAATTTTAAAATAGTTTTGTTTTCTAAGTCCGTGAAAAATCTGATTAGTAGTTTCATAGAAATAGCATTGAGTCTGTAAATTGCTTTGTGCAATGTATTAGTCAGGGTTCTCTAGAGGGACAAAACAAATAGGTCAGATGTATATATGAAAGGGAGTTTATTAAGAATAACTGACTCACACAATCACCAGGTGAAGTCCCACAACAGGCCATCTGCAAACTGAGGAGCAAGGAAACCAGCAGTAGCTCAGTACGAGTCCAGAAACCTCAAAAGTAGGGAAACCAACTTTGCAGCCTTCAGTCTGTGGCCGAAGGCTCAAGAGCCCCTGACAAACTACTGGCGTAAGTCCAAGAGCACAAAAGCCAAAAAACGTAGAGTCTGATGTTCAAGGGCAGGAAGCATCCAGCACAGGAGAAAGATGAAGGCCAGAAGACTCAGCAAATCAGCTTCTTCCACCTTCTTCTGCCTGCTTTGTCTAGCCATGCTGGCAGCAGAGTGGATGGTGCCCACCCACATTGTGAGTGGGTCTTCCTCTCCCAGTACTTGACTCAAATGTTAATTTCTTCTGGCAACACCCAGAAATACCCAGATACACCTGGAAACAATATTTTGCATCCTTCAATCAAGTTGGCACTTATCCATCGCAGGCAATATAGCCATTTTAATGATATTCTTTCTATCCATGACCATGGAATGTTATCCATTTTTTGTGTCATATTTAATTTATTTCAGCAGTGTTTTGTAATTCTTGTTGTAGAGATCTTTCACCTTCCTGGTTAGGTGTATTTCTAGGAATTTTATTCTTTTTGTGGCAGTTGTGAATGGTGTTGTGTTCCTGATTTGACTCTCAACCTGGATATTATTGGTATATAGTAATACTACTTATTTTTGTAGATTGATTTTGTATCTTGAAACTTTGCTGAAGTTGTTTATCAGATGAAGGAGCTTTTGAGCAGAGACTATGGTGTTCTCTAAATATAGAATCATGTTATTTGCAAATAGGGATAGCTTGACTTCTTCTCTTCCTATTTGGACACATTTTATTTTATATTTCTACCCGATTGCCCCGGCCAGGACATCCAGTACCATGTTGAGTAGGAATGGCTTGGAAATTTTTTTAATGCAAAAAGGAAAAGAGATATATCTGTACTTGCATAACTATTGAACACTTTCACCTTGGCATGTTTACTTCCAGAGACAGTTTTCCAAAAAAAGCAAAAACAAAAATTTCAGGCCAGGTATAGTGGCTTATGCCTGTAATTTCAGCAATTTGGGTGGCTGAGGCAGCAGGATTACTTGGCCCAACTAGGCCAACATAGTGAGACCCCATCTCTAAAACAAAATAAAAAAATTAGCCAAGCATGGTGACATGCGCCTGTAATCTCAACTACTCAGGAGAGTGACACGGGAGGATCACTTGAGCCTGGGAGGTCAAGGCTGCGGTGAGCCATGATTATACCATTGCACTCCAGCCTGGGCAACAGAGAGGCGTTGTCTCTAAATAAATAAATACATAAATAAATAAATGAAAGTTCATGTTTTTATTCAAGGGTATAATTGATGAAGTCCCTGCTGAAAAAGGTAAGAATGATTAGAACATCTCTCATAGCAGATTTGCCTTCTCATTCCTCCTCCCATTTTCCCACCTTTGGATCTATAGTAGCTAAAATACTTGTTTCACCCTGTTCAGGTTTATAATAATGGAATTTTTTTTTCAGTAACCATTGTTTCCATTGTGTTTACTTTTATTTCTATATATAACCATATTCAAAATATACCAACAATTATTTTACTACAATGTCTAACTATTTGGGTGGCTGATGCTCTTAATTGCTTGGATTTTGTTGTTCGATTTATTCTAGAAAGTGCTATATTTCCTGATCACTTTTCATAGTTGACAAAGTGGATTTGGATATAAAAGATCCTGTATAATATTTGGTAACATTGCTTCTGATATTGGATATTAACATATGGAAGTCTGATTCCCTTTCACTTCTTGTGTTTTGATTTTGGTTTTTCTCTCTGGATGTTCAAATAATTGACTCTTATATCTTATATATCTTTACTCCTCATCTTATAAATAAGATATATCTCTATCTTTTGAGATCAATGTACTGAGTTTCCCAGAAACGCAGTCTTTCAATCTGAAAATTTAAATTTATTTTCCTGGAAAAGTATCCTGTTATTTAACTTTGAATATATATTCTGTCCCATTTGTGGACTCATGGCATCAGGAATGCCAGTTATTTTAATACTACATTATCTTTCTTTGTACTACTTTTTTGGTACAAACTTGGCCCTAATTACTTTAATTCCTTCACCCTTCTCATTTACATTCACTCTGATGATATCGAGTCTGATATATGTTGGTAATTTGATTTTTGGTGGCATCTATTATGAGACTTGTACTTTCTAATTTATGTATTAGTTATCTAATGATGTTGTTTTGGTCCTTGATTCATTTCCTTAGGTCCACTAACTCCCCTTTCATTTAATTCTGTTGTTTTATCCTCTAGCCTTTGACCTCTAGCTTTATTGAATTTATTTTCATTTTAAATGAATCTGTTGTGTGAAGCAACTTGAAAAGTTTCTTTCCATCTCTACCCTATATTTTCTTCTGGATTAAGTGCTTTGTTTCTTACATTAAATCTCTCTATTCTCTTCCTCGCTCCCCACACCCCTTTTTCTCTCACTCTTTTGCATTACTGTCAGGTGTATTATATTTCTCTATTATACCTGTCTTTTATCTTGATCACGTGGGAGTGGCACTGTCCAGACATTCTACTTACTCTAATGTAGTATAGGTTACTTCTAGACTTATTTGCCATTGTTCTTGGGATCCCTTAAGCTCCTGTTTGAAGGCTAGGTGTTTCACATTTTGTGCACTTTTAAATAACCAGGAGGTATGGTAGGGGAATGAGTTTAGTTGAAGCAGCATTCAAACTCATTTAGGATACATAGCTTTGCTGGCTAGTACTGTCTCCTACTCCTGTTTGTGGGAGAAGGGGCTGTTCTCAGGTTGAATTAGATCTTCATTTCATTGGTGGTCCACAAGCCTTACCTTTACTGAAAGCCACCTCCATCTCCTGTGTGTCTCCTCAACAGTAATCGCAACTTCTTCTCAATCAGAAAAGGAAATGCCAGGCATGATGGCTCATGCCTAATCCCAGCACTTTGGGAGGCTGAGATGGGAAGATCCCTTGAGGTCAGAAGTGAGAAAATAGTGTGTCCAACACAGTGAAACCCTGTCTCCACTAAAAATACAAAAATTAGTAGAGCATGGTGGTGTGCACCTGTAATCCCAGCTACTGGGGAGGCTGAGGCAGGAGAACCACTTGAACCTGGGAGGCGGAGGTTGTAGTGAGCCGAGCACTCCAGCCTGGGCAACAGAACAAGACTCTATCTCAAACACACACATACAAACACAAGAGAAACTTGAGGCTATTCATAATTTTGCATTGATTGATGTTCAAAGGTGTTAGTGAGAATTCTTAGGCTTTCCCCCAAATTTCAGGACAATTTCTAGGGTTTAAGGTAGATAAGAAAGTAAATCTTCCTTTTTCTATTCTACTCCAGAAACACTTGTTTTGATTTTGTTGTTGTTACTTGCTATTGCTATGCTTTCTTTTCATTCTTTGACTGCTGTGGGTGATTTTTATGTGTCGATGTGTATACTAGGATTTACTCTTTATTTCATTAGTAATTAAGAGAGGGAAATTCAGTTACGTGTTATAATCTAGAATTCCCTCAGAGAAAATCTACTAATAAGAAATGTGAAAAACAAATTTTCTGTTATGTTTTAGTGTACTTCTTCAATGCAGTTAAAAATACAGAGAAATAGTTTTCTTGCGTGACAGAAACATTTATTTTACACTTTTAGAATAGCCACATCTTTTCCTCTCAAATACCAACAGGGAATACTAGAAAATATTTGACTGAGGAAAAATAATAGCTTTCAAATTTGTGTCAGTATGCATTGTTAGGAAATGGATAATTTACATTGGATATTTATTTGTGGCACCAAACAACACACGTGATTTAACATTTACATCTTGTTTTCCTTAACATGGTCTCATGTAGTTCACAGCTAAAATAGAAAATTGGACAGAGAGAGCGGTTTATCAATTGTATATGTATGGATATATATTTGTGTGAGTCTATATGTGCACAGGGCACTTTATTCTATGTGATCATATATTTTATATAGAGAAAGAGTGGCCCCTTAGTATTTGTGGGCACAGGATCTAGGCTCTAGGATCTCCCGCACATACCATAATCTGTGAATGCTCAAATTCCGGATATATAATGTTGTAATATTTGCATATAACCTACATAAATCTTCCCATATATTTTAAATCATCTCTAGATTACTTAACTTAATGCAGCGTAAATGCTGTGTAAATGGTTGTTAAACTGCATTTGCATGTTTTATTTTTTATAGTTGTGTTGTTATTTTTTCATCTGCAGTCAGTTGAATCCTTGACTGTAGAACCCACAGATATGAAGGACCAACTATATAAAATCTTAATTCTCATCAGAGAATACATACAATTATCTCATATGAGGATATATATAAATATAAATATGTGTGTATATGCATGCTCACACACACACACGCAAGCTTAATTGTTGGAGAGTTGCCAATATCTATCAAAGGTCATCGATAGCACATTAATTATTTCCCGCCACTATATTAACAAAAGCATAGCAATAATGTCAGTAAGTATATAGAATTAGGACCCGAAGATAAGCCTCCTATTATTATTGTCAGTGGTTTGAGTCTCACAAAATTGTGCTCTCAGTTTGATCCTAGGCTCCACAATTAGAGAGATGGAAAGCTTAGTCTGGATGTAGAGAGAAGCAACTCTGATTACAGAAAGAACTGGAACTAAGGAAGGGTAATGGGATTATTTGTCTGACTGAAGAAAATTGTGTGGAGAGATCTGGAATCGTTTCCTAGCATATATGAAGGACACTAAATGTTCTTCATTCCTACAGCACATACGGCAGAATTTTTAGATGGCAGCAAGCATTTCTCAGCAAATTTGCTCACAATAAGTATACTATTAGGGTGTGAAAATAAAATTCAAAGGTCTAACATTTTATTTCTCTAAGATAATTGACACATTGTCATTGCCAGTGATAGCAGAATAGCTTACTATTTGTTCTAGTATTCTGTGGATGTAATTCGTATTAACTTTAGAATAAAAGAATCCCCTTATATCTTAAATGTTGTTTCCCGCTTAGATTTTCCAAAGCAATTACTCATCTGCAGCCAGAAGCTGACTGAATCCAAAGGGTTTGCCTGTGAGGACTTAACTACACTTATGCCTGGTCATCTACAAATATTTATTAAGCACCTGTCCCATGCTTGGCTTTGGGGACACAAATATAAATAAGACAATCCATGTTCTTAAGGCGTTAGTAGCTTAGTGAATTCATATCCAGATTGATTTCACAATGGGATGAATTGCTGTAGAATCAACTGCTTTTCTGTCATGTAGTTTTCAGTAATCATGTATTTACTTTCATTTGAGAAAACATATGTAAAATTAAATATTCCCACTTGGTCTTACACCTGTTTCAGGAAAAAAGTTAAATCATATTCCAGAAGTTGTCAGAGCACCCAAACACATTCCCCTCATCATGAAAATAATCACTGTCAGACGACACTGAAACATCTTTTGGAATAGAAAATCCTTAGAATAAAATCCATACCTTGAAATCCATTTTTTCAAGTACAGTAGAAGTGCCAATCATTATTAATAGAATGTAACTTAAGTATGCTTTTGTTTCCAATGTGTAATACATTCTGCTCTCTTAAGGCTAGAAACCAACTTAACCTAAACTTTTAGACAGTATAGTCAGGTATGTGTGAGAGACACTCGTATGGAGAATCAAATGTAAATCTCAACAACCAATCCTATCAGAGAATACAGATACGTAGGTAGGAGAAAGTAAACTAGAGAGAAACATTAAGCAGACTTCAAGTCACTTGTCACGTAAGAAAAAGCCAGGAAAGAGGCGCTGAATAGGACAGAAGATGCATCATCACAGCCCCTTCCTTACAAAGGAGGAAGGAAGGAGTATGCATTTAAAGATCAAGTTAGCTGAATACAGTTACTTTGGCAACAACAATTGGTGCAGGAAGAATAGAAACTATGGGGTTGCTTTTCTCATCTCAAAATTGAGAAGTCTCTTACAAACACTATTACCTAGAATGAGGATTTTCTTAAGGTGTGTTTAACATAGAAGCTTGTATTTATAAAGAACATTTTTCCTCTTATGTGTATTAGTCCATTCTCACACTGCTATAAAGATACTACCTGAGACTGAGTAATTTATAAAGAAAATAGGTTTAATCGACTCAGTTCCACATGGCTAGGGAAGCCTTTGGAAACTTACAATCATGGCGGAAGGTGAAGGGGAAGTGAGACACATGTCTTCACAAAGCGGCAGGAAAGAGAAAATGCCACACTTTAAAACCATCAGCTCTCCTGAGAACTCACTATCATGAGAACAGCATGAGGGAACCTGCCCCTATGATCTAGTCACCTCCCACCAGATCCCTCTCTCAACACATGGGGATTACAATTCGAGGTGAGATTTGGGTGGGCACACAGAGCTAAACCATACCAATATGTTATCTCCAAACCTACATTCAATGCCAGATGGCTTTCTTCGTAGTAATCTGAATGTGGTTACATGTGAAACAATGGCTCCTTAAAGTGAAATTATCTGTTTATAGTACTTTGATATGGCACTTGAAATAACCCATTTGTTTTGGATATAGAGGTAGCCCAATATGGTAGCAAACTCATCCTAGACATTTGGTGTGATTAGTCTTTTTAGATATATTAATTCCAGAGAAGATTAATGGGCCTATTATGTCCAGTATTTCAACAAAAATGAGCAAATAAAGTCCAAAGGCACATGGCTCCAGGGAAACTAGCTGGCTTTCCACTATTCTGAGGGCAGAATCACAGCCACTCAAAGATTATGCTTATTTTTATTTTTCTCGTAATAAAATCTGCTCCTCAATCTGCTTTTTTATTCAGTTCATGTTGTTCAGTCACCAGAGTGGTTTGTGCTGCCTATTGTTAATTTAAACCAACTGCATGGTTTTAAAAATGCATTCCTTCGGAGAGGGTAAGTGTCCAGGAAATTATCCATTTCTTCTAGGTTTTCTAGTTTATTTGTGTAGAGGTTTTTATAGTATTCTCTGATGGTAGTTTGTATTTCTGTGGGGTCGGTGGTGATATCCCCTTTATCATTTTTTATTGTGTCTATTTGATTCTTCTCTCTTTTCTTCTTTATTAGTCTTGCTAGTGGTCTATCAATTTTGTTGATCTTTTCAAAAAACCAACTCCTGGATTCATTGATTTTTTGGAGAGTTTTTTGTGTCTCTATCTCCTTCAGTTCTGCTCTGATCTTAGTTATTTCTTGCCTTCTGCTAGCTTTTGAACGTGTTTGCTCTTGCTTCTCTAGTTCTTTTAATGGTGATGTTAGAGTGTCAATTTTAGATCTTTCCTGCTTTCTCTTGTGGGAATTTAGTGCTATAAATTTCCCTCTACACTATGCTTTAAATGTGTCTCAGAGATTCTGGTATGTTGTATCTTTGTTCTCATTGGTTTCAAAGAACATCTTTATTTCTGCCTTCATTTCGTTGTGTACCCAGTAGTCATTCAGGAGCAGGTTATTCAGTTTCCATGTAGATGAGCAGTTTTGATTGAGTTTCTTAGTCCTGAGTTCTAGTTTGATTGCACTGTGGTCTGAGAGACAGTTTGTTATAATTTCTGTTCTTGTGCATTTGCTGAGGAATGCTTTACTTCCAATTATGTGGTCAATTTTGGAATAAGTGTGATGTGGTGCTGAGAAGAATGTATATTCTGTTGATTTGGGGTGGAGAGTTCTGTAGATGTCTATTAGGTCTGCTTGCTGCAGAGCTGAGTTCAATTCCTGGATATCCTTGTTAACTTTCTGTCTCGTTGATCTGTCTAATGTTGATAGTGGGGTGTTGAAGTCTCCCATTATTATTGTATGGGAGTCTAAGTCTCTTTGTAAGTCTCTAAGGACTTGCTTTATGAATCTGGGTGCTCCTGTATTGGGTGCATATATATTTAGGATAGTTAGCTCTTCCTGTTGAATTGATCCCTTTACCATTATGTAATGGCCTTCTTTGTTTCTTTTGATCTTTGATGGTTTAAAGTCTGCTTTGTCAGAGACTAGTATTGCAACCCCTGCTTTTTTTTTGTTCTCCATTTGCTTGGTAGATCTTCCTCCATCCCTTTATTTTGAGCCTATGTATGTCTCTGCATGTGAGATGGGTCTCCTGAATACAGCAGACTGATGGGTCTTGACTCTTTATCCAGTTTTCCAGTCTGTGTCTTTTAATTGTGGAATTTAGTCCATTTACAAGACTAAACCAGGAAGAAGCTGAATCCCTGAATAGACCAATAGCAGGCTCTGAAATTGAGGCAATAATTAATAGCCTATCAACCAAAAAAAGTCCAGGACCAGATGGATTCACAGCTGAATTCTACCAGAGGTACAAGGAGGAGCTGGTACCATTCCTTCTGAAACTATTCCAATCAATAGAAAAAGAGGGAATCCTCCCTAACTCATTTTATGAGGCCAACATCATCCTGATACCAAAGCCTGGCAGAGACACAACACAAAAAGAGAATTTTAGACCAATATCCCTGATGAACATTGATGCAAAAATCCTCAATAAAATACTGGCAAACCAGATCCAGCAGCACATCAAAAAGCTTATCCCCCAAGATCAAGTTGGCTTCATCCCTGGGATGCAAGACTGGTTCAACATACGCAAATCAATAAGCGTAATCCAGCACATAAACAGAACCAAAGACAAAAACCACATGATTATCTCAATAGATGCAGAAAAGGCCTTTGACATAATTCAACAGCCCTTCATGCTAAAAACGCTCAATAAATTCGGTATTGATGGAACGTATCTGAAAATCAAAAGAGCTATTTATGACAAACCCACAGCCAATATCATACTGAATGGGCAAAAACTGGAAAAATTCCCTTTGAAAACTGGCACAAGACAGGGATGCCCTCTCTCACCACTCCTATTCAACATAGTGTTGGAAGTTCTGGCTAGGGCAATCAGGCAAGAGAAGGAAATCAAGGGTATTCAGTTAGGAAAAGAAGAAGTCAAATTGTCCTTGTTTGCAGATGACATGATTGTATATTTAGTAAACCCCATTGTCTCAACCCAAAATCTCCTTAAGCTGATAAGCAACTTCAGCAAAGTCTCAGGATACAAAATTAATGTGCAAAAATCACAAGCATTCTTACATACCAGTAACAGACAAACAGAGAGCCAAATCATGAATGAACTTCCATTCACAATTGCTTCAAAGATAATAAAACACCTAGGAATCCAACTTACAAGGGATGTAAAGGACCTCTTCAAGGAGAACTACAAACCACTGCTCAGTGAAATAAAAGAGGACATAAACAAATGTAAGAACATATCATGCTCATGGATAGGAAGAATCAATATCGTGAAAATGGCCATACTGCCCAAGGTAATTTATAGATTCAATGCCATCCCCATCAAGCTACCAATGAGTTTCTTCACAGAATTGGAAAAAACTGCTTTAAGGTTCATATGGAACCAAAAAAGAGCCCGCATCTCCAAGACAATCCTAAGTCAAAAGAACAAAGCTGGAGGCATCACGCTACCTGACTTCAAACTATACTACAAGGCTACAGTAACCAAAACAGCATGGTACTGGTACCAAAACAGAGATATAGACCAATGGAACAGAACAGAGTCCTCAGAAATAATACCACACATCTGCAGCCATCTGATCTTTGAAAAACCTGAGAAAAACAAGAAATGGGGAAAGGATTCCCTATTTAATAAATGGTGCTGGGAAAATTGGCTAGCCATAAGTAGAGAGCTGAAACTGGATCCTTTCCTTACTCCTTATACGAAAATTAATTCAAGATGGATTAGAGACTTAAATGTTAGACCTAATACCATAAAAACCCTAGAAGAAAACCTAGGTAATACCATTCAGGACATAGGCATGGGCAAGGACTTCATGTCTAAAACACCAAAAGCAACGGCAACAAAACAAAATTGACAAATGGGATCTAATTAAACTAAAGAGCTTCTGCACAGCAAAAGAAACTACCATCAGAGTGAACAGGCAACCTACAGAATGGGAGAAAATTTTTGCAATCTACTCATCAGACAAAGGGCTAATATCCAGAACCTACAAAGAACTCAAAACAAATTTACAAGAAAAAAACAAACAATCCTATCAAAAAGTGGGCAAAGGATAGGAACAGACATTTCTCAAAAGAAGACATTTATACAGCCGACAGACACATGAAAAAATGCTCATCATCACTGGCCATCAGAGAAATGCAAATCAAAACCTCAATGAGATACCATCTCACACCGGTTAGAATGGCAATCATTAAAAAGTCAGGAAACAACAGGTGCTGGAGAGAATGTGTCTTTATAGCAGAATGATTTTTAATACTTTGGGTATATACCCAGTAATGGGATGGCTGGGTCACATGGTACTTCTAGTTCTAGATCCTTGAGGAATAGGAACACTTTTACACTGTTCGTGGGATTGTAAACTAGTTCAACCATTATGGAAAACAGTAGGACGATTCCTCAAGGATCTAGAACTAGAAGTACCATGTGACCCAACCATCCCATTACTGGGTATATACCCAAAGTATTAAAAATCATTCTGCTATAAAGACACATGTACATGCATGTTTATTGCAGCACTATTCACAATAGCAAAGACCTGGAATCAACCCAAATGTCCATCAGTGACTTAGACTCATTTCTTATTCACAATATTGCTATTTGATACTTCAGCTCCCCATTTAAGTGAGAAAAGTTATTTTTTCCCTTGAGTGCTGTCTGATATACTGTGAAATTTTAGAGAATCTGAATAGAAATAAAGATATCAAGATAGCCAGAGGAGACAAGGTGTCCAGTGTAATGCTGGAAACCTAAGAAATATCAGAAAATTACAAAACGTAGATTAGAACTCATATACACATTTGTAATCAGGAAATAATTGTTGAGGCATCCCTGTGGCACTTAACAGTATTACAACTATAATTATACGGTTAAATCAGATTATTTTCCCCTTGGTTTATCAGAAATCACTCTATTTTATTAATATAAGAGAAGGTTTTAGGGATTCACTATGTGATCAACTTTGCTTTGTTTAGTTCCATTGAGAGAAAATAAACAGGAAAATGAGTCCTACAAACCCAAGTTGGAGAAACAGTGGATCTGCATGAAACTATTAGGAAACAGCAATCACTTAAACGCAATCATTTGTTCTTTGAGAAATTCTATTATGTAAAGCACACTATTTTTGACATTGAGATTATAGAAAACTACTCTAATTGGAGAATCAGGAAATAACAAAATTGAAAAAAAAAAGCAAGAGGCTACACACACACACACACACACACACACACATAAACAGACATACCATATATATTTATGTATTTATATATACTTATATGCAATAATTATGTTTGCTACCAGTGATGTACTCTAATATATTTTTGCATTTATTTATTTATCATGAAATTATGCACTGTTATTTACAAACATTAACTGTCATTATTCTGAATTCTTCAAGTTATAGATGAGGATAGTAACAGGCACTTGTAGTTAGAGAAGGACTTGAGATTTAAACCCAGCCCAATCTGGCTCCATTATTTGGGCTCTTGAAACTTCTCTTTTTTTTTCTTCAATATAAATTTCGTGTTCTCTTCTCTCCCTTTCTATTCTCCCTCTATAGTCCTAATCCTTTCTATACTACTCTCTCTCTCTCTCTGTGTATACATATACATAAATGTATATATTTAAATTTTAGTCTCAACCCAGTCAGTTAATTTCAAGTTCTAATGGATGTGACCCAAATTTTGAAAAACTCTAATGTAGGCATAATGATTTCAGAAACACTAAGGATGGATAGATACAGGTAGATTTTATGGCACCAGGAAAGAAGAACTTAAAGGGGGAGGAGAGTTAGAAACGTGTTTTTATTTAATGACTCTAATTGCTTATCACAATTATCTCTGATACTTTAGAAATACTATTGCATTATCCTTCTACCAGAATTTTCAAGTGGCAAAAGAGACAATTATAGCCAATCAGTTTAGTACATAAGCAGGGAATCAGACTGTCTGCCTTCACAATTTACAAGATGTATAATTTTGGGAAACTTATTTAAACACCTTGTACTTCAATCTCTCCATTAGTAAAATGGAACTAATAGAACCTGCTTCAGGTAGTGGGAGTGAGAATAATCAATATAAAGGGCTTAGGCTAATAAATTGTGCATTGTCAGCTCTCAGTAAATGTTGGGCATTGGGTAGTAAACGAACCCTTGACCAAAGTCTTTGGAAAAACAGGTAGCAGAATGAACTGTTCCATATATTCAACTAATATATTTGCTCAGAGGTATTCAAGTATTATTTATGATATCTTTTGGTTTATTGTCAGTGAAATTGGCTAAGGAATCAAAAAAGCCTTATACTAAAAATATCATCAATAATTAATAAATAATTTTAGCCAAGTTGTTTAGTGCTAGAGGTCCAAATATTATTTAGTTACTAATCAGGGAAATAAGGAGAGAGAGATCATTTAGTAGGAAAAATCAGGACTTAAATCCTGGGAGTTTTTACCAGCTCTTTTATTTTTCTGGAAGGCAATGACCATCAAAGATTGAACGTTAACTTTGGTGTCAGGAGAAAGTTTGCTGATGGCTGCTAGAAAGAACAAAATACAACAGCTACTTAAGCAAAAAATTATCACTCATCACTCACTGAGCATGACAAAAATGGCATGAGATTAGAACTCATACACGTTTGTATATAAGTCTACCTTTGATAATGGCTACTAAAAATACGTATCCATTTTCTATGTGAAACAAGATCATAGGTGCTACTTCACTGTGAATTTAATCTGGCTTCTCAGTCAATATGAATATTTAAATCTGAGGTCACTCTAAGTTTCCCCATGGAAGAGTATAAACATTACTTTTCAAAATTTCTTTCTCCTAGGCAAGGTTTTGAGGGACTAAGACTTAGAGATTCATTAGTAAAGATGTGTTATATTTGTAATTTTCATTCAATTGCAAATTTCCATCATAGACTAACTAGTGTTATGATAATTAAGAAATGGAATTAAATTAGTATATCACATACCATGCTGAGAAAAGAATAATACAGTATAGTTAATACACTACAATAGGTAATTGCTAAGACAATAAGAATGTGGCCACAGTAAAGGTGATATAGGCTTTGTGTAGTTCCCTATTACTATAGCCAGTTTCAACAGAGAATGAGTCCATCACATTAACTCAATCCTAATGAAACTAGAATTACAGGACAACTGAGCTTTCTCATCTTATACTCTGGGTGTCTCAGTTCTACCAACTTCCCTTTCTTTACTTCATCAGAATAGTTTCCAAAGACTTACGTACTTTTCAGCATGTAAGTCAATTGGATACATAACATATGGGTGTTCAGAATGTTTATTATGTATTTTTTTTTTTCTCAAATAGTGTTTCCTTTTTTCTTTCCTTGTGGCATTTGGGGGAACAAAAGACTTGTTTTATAATAGTTCCTGTATAATAAGCTAAGGGCTTAGGGAATTATTTGAATTACAAATATTTTCTATCCCAGAGCAGTGTTTTAAACTCAGCGAAGACCTCAGCAGCATGCAAGTTCACATCCCCACCCACTCACTTTTTTTTCTGTCTTTGCAGTTCCGCCATGGTTTTTAAATCATCCTTCCAACCTCTATGCCTATGAAAGCATGGATATTGAGTTTGAATGTACAGTCTCTGGAAAGCCTGTGCCCACTGTGAATTGGATGAAGAATGGAGATGTGGTCATTCCTAGTGATTATTTTCAGATAGTGGTAATTATTTTGTTTCATATTGGTTTTGTAATCCCATTCATTGTTTTCTATTTTTTTTCACTTGTTTTTATTTCCTGAAAAAAAAAATGGTTCCTGTTGGAGACATTTTGTGATGTAAGAAAATTATTCAAATAAAGCAAATTATTTTCTAGACATAAGAATTTTTGAACTGAAAAAGAGTGATCAAAGAGTTCAGCCCCCTGGTTTTACAGACAAGACTTTAAAACATACAAACAAACAAAAATAAACGAAATACAGAGAGCCTAAGAATTTCCAAGTAGTTTCACAGTTTCACTGCTGGTTTATCAAAGAGAGTTTAGAATCTAGTTCTAGATTTAAGCCAAGAATCCCTTACTTCTTTGACTTTTACCCGTTTTAATACAGTTTTATAAGATATGTTACTTATGATTATGGAAGTCTTCACTTGGTAAGACAGACAGCTTTTGTCTTCCTACCCTGCCTCATAGGACCAGCTTATCCTACATGAACAGTTGAGAAGGGCAGTGGTGATGTGGTGATAAGGACAGTGGGTGCTGGTGGCATTGACTGCAGTGATAGAGAGGCCGTGAAGAACCACAGTACACATTGCTTTGTAATTTTGAATACTGGAATGAATTGAAGCTAAGAAGAATAACTTTTATAGTTTCCTATAAGGTTTAGTTCATTTTCTATCCCTATTGTGGGAGATAATATGGATAGTGGTACTGTATTCACTGAGTTGTTGCCCTGGTACACAGGGAGTGCTCAATAACTTCCATTATTGTAGATTTTGCTGTTACTGGCTGAATGCTTGTCTCATTTTCAAACGCTCTATGAAAACTCACTTATAGGTATAGGTTAGCACTGGAGGTTCTGACTAGGTATATGAATATATGAGAATGATAAAAACTTCTTTTCAAATAGCAAAGAAATTGCAGCTTCCCAGCACTTTGGGAGGCCGAGGCGGGCGGATCATGAGGTCAGGAGATCGAAACCATCCTGGCTAACACGGTGAAACCCAGTCTCTACTAAAAATACAAAAAAAATTAGCCGGGCGTGGTGGCAGGCGCCTGTAGTCCCACCTACTTGGGAGGCTGAGGCAGGAGAATGGCGTGAATCCAGGAGGCAGAGCTTGCAGTGAGCCGAGGTTGCGCCACTGCACTTCAGCCTGGGCGACAGAGTGAGACTCCATCTCAAAAAATTAATTAATTAATTAATTAAATATAAAAAATAAAAGAACGTACAGCTAAAGAAGAGGGTTTTAGGTCTACTTGTGTTTGAGATGCAGACATGACACTTTCAAAGAGTTTGAGATGCAGACATGACACTTTCAAAGAGCTGTAATCTAAGCCAGATCTCCCGGGCAGAATGAGATTAGAGCATAGTCATCCTATGAGTCCAGACACAAGCTTTCTGCATCATATTGCAATGGACTTTGTTGCAAAGTGCCTCTTCCACAATCAGTCGATTTCCAGAAACTTTC
Organism: Chlorocebus sabaeus; assembly: GCF_047675955.1. NCBI lineage: Eukaryota > Metazoa > Chordata > Mammalia > Primates > Cercopithecidae > Chlorocebus > Chlorocebus sabaeus. The sequence continues at coordinate 29,823,522 of NC_132921.1, read as the reverse complement.
ATAGTATCTGTGTGCATGCATGTTGGCCTACTATAAAGGTTCTTAAGGAATAAATCTATAAAGGACATTTTATCACTTTTATCACCACTTATTATTTTTTACTTTTAGTTGCATTTGTTTAATTAGTTAGAAATAGAGTAAGAAAGATAAAATTTTAACTTTTAAATACCAGAGTGATCCATTATTTCCTTTACGGCGATGCTATTTCCACTACCGCTGAATTAAAAATGATCTGCCAATGGGCACCTTAAAAAGTGTTGTATATGCCTAAGAGATATGCTACTTACACTTAAAGGACATTTTTCAGTGCCCTTAAGAACACATTGTAAAAGGCAACATTTATTTTTTTCTACATTTTGAATATAATCTTTCTCCCAGCATGACTCATTACAGTCAACCTATTTAAATTCTTCTTTTATAGGTGAAAGAAAATGTAAGGTATTGCTCTATTTGCATTACATTGTGCTTAAAAATATTTCTTCAACAGCTCCAGAAATTTGAGAGCCATTGTCTGTCACACACATAACACTGAGCACACATAGTAAGTTATATGAAAATTCTTAATTAGAAGTTAGCCAGCTTTATCAAAGAATGTTACATCAGCTAGGAATTGACTACAAGACACTAAAAACAATTAAGAATTCCCCATGAGGTAATATTTATCTCTTAATGACTTCAGGGGAGCTAATTTAACACGTTTCACTTACTTAACTAATTCTTACACTAATATTGAAGATAAACTGAGTTAGTATAATTAAGTGCTATCTCTGGATCATTTTATCATCCATCCTTGAAAAATATGATGGCTCAATTTCTAAATAAAAGGAGTTAATGTCGCTATATTTAATCTATAAAGGTGAAACATTTCAGCCATACAACAAGAACCACATGGGTATAAAATATCCACCATATTCCCTTCTCCAAACCCCAAAAGGGTATATGTCAAAGCCATTACAATTTTAAAGAATTTTTAGACATTTTTCTGGGCAAACACTTCCAGAAAATATCCAACTTTGATTTGTTCTCCTTTAGGATTCACAGATATCAGTATTCATAGCCTTCTTTTTTTTCCTCAGCAGCTACTAAACCTGAACTTCCTTCAATAACAAATAAGAGTGAGATTTCTTTTCATGCTAATCTTTGTTTCTTCTATACCTAAAAAAGACTTGTCTGTTGACTGCTCATTTAGGTATTGAGGATGATGCATATTTTTGTCAGCAAATTTTTTAATGTAGCTCTTGGTTAAACTAATGCCTGTGAATTCAGAAAAGAAAATTGGGAATGTGTGACGTTACCCAGGTGGCATAGGGAATGTCTGCAAAGCTGAGACACCTCAGGGCCTCTCCTCTTGTTTCTTCTGTGGTGTTTTATTAAACTTTGGTCTCATCTGAGTTCATTTTGTCACCTTGAGTTTTTTGCTTTCTAAAATATTTCACCTGCTTTTTCTTTTCCCTAGGGAGGAAGCAACTTACGGATACTTGGGGTGGTGAAGTCAGACGAAGGCTTTTATCAATGTGTGGCTGAAAATGAGGCTGGAAATGCCCAGACCAGTGCACAGCTCATTGTTCCTAAGCCTGGTAAGACGATGGGAACTTTGCTTTGGTACCTGGAATGAAAATTATGCATAGTCTGTTTATAAAATCCATATTGTTTTCCCTACCCCTCAAAGGCAATATGGCAATATGAAATTATTTAATTAATTAAGGTGTATACTTGTGTATTGATGACATATTCCTTCTAGAAGATCATGTGCATATGTATATGTGTATATATTTATGTATATTTATAAAATATATATATATTTTATATATATACATATATATATAAAATCTCCAATGAGATACAGTCATCATGAATAATAGGGCCTCTGGTTTTCAAGGCAATAACCACTAAATCATTACCTTCTCCCTCTTTTATGGTCTGCCTTTCTTCCCAGCATTCCATTTAAATATAAAAGATATAATATATACCTTGCATATATGTTATGTGTATATTTTAGTTATATATGTGAATATATACATACACACATATCTATAAATACATATACATAAGGGCTATACCTATTTTCTTATATGTAATCTTGAATCAATGATTATTATGTAATCTTGAATCAATGGAAGTTGGCAGAAAAATAGATATAACCACTTGAAAGTAAGGCCCTCTTTCTCTTATCTTCTTTTAATTAGTGTATTAGTCTGTTCTCGTACTACTGTAGAGAAATATCTGATACTGGGTAATTTATAAAGAGAAGAGGTTTAATTGGCTCATTGTTCTGCAGGCTGTATAGGAAGCATGATGCTGGCCATCTGCTGGGCTTCTGGGGAGGTCTCAGGAAACTTTAGATCAAGGCAAAAGGTGAAGGGGAAGCAAGCACATCTTATGTGGCTGGTGCAGGAGAAAGGTGTGGAGGGGGGAAGTGCTACATACTTTTAAGCAACCAGATCTCATGAGAACTCAGTCACTATCAGGAGAACAGTACCAGCAGGAAAATCTGTCCCTGTGACCTAATTACCCCCTCATCAGGCCCCACCTCCAACACTGGGGATTACAATTTGACATGAGATTTCGGTGGGGACACAGATTCAGACCATATCAGGTAGATCTTGAAAAATTACTCTTTTTAATTATAATTATAAAAAGTGTCATTTTGTTTTATAGTCCTTTGGGAGTTTAATATAGTGCTGAATTATAGAATTCTAGAATAATTCTGGGCACAGTGGCTCATGCCTATAATTCCAGCTCTTTGGGATGCCAAGGGGTGAGGATAGCCTGAGACCAGGAATTTGAGACCAATATGGACAACATGGCAAGACTTTGTCTGTACTGAAAATTAAAAATAAATAAATAAATAAAAACTAGCTGGGCATGGTGGCAGCCACCTGTAGCCCAGCTACCTGGGAGTCTGAAGCAGGACAATCATTTGAGCCCAGGGTGTTGAAGCTGTAGTGAGCTATGATCACACTACTGCACTACAACCTGGGCAACAGAGCAAGACTCTGTCTCCAAAAACAAAACAAAATAAAAACTAGAATATATGTAATAGCTCTAAAACAACACAATTTCTTGGGAGGAGAGACAAAAATAAAAACAAAAGAACCATCCTGCTTCTCTGAAATGATTAACACTAAAGAAGGTTAAAACAGGGGCAAGACAGTTGTTTATGCACATACAAATACTTCCAAATATTAATATCTCCCATAAAAATTATCTGTCATGTTACATATATTTCAAATCTTTTGGACCAATTTCCTTCCTTTTGACATGGCTCCCTTTTGTGTTAATCTTTTCCTGAAGTAAGTTTAATAGAAAGTAGGAAAAACATATAAGACATAGTCTTTCTTTAGCTTTTATCATTTAAAATATGCCTATGAAGTCTTTATATTTTATGCACCCCAGCCAGTTATCTGAAGATTCATAGCAATGCTCACAAGGATGACTTTCTCCTTTTCCCTTGATTGAAATAAAAATAAAAGAACTATAGAGCAACAATGCCAAATGAGTAAAGAAGCCAAAGGAACTATGTAGGAATTAAAAGGGGGCAATTAACTCTTGCTCGATATATGAGTTTCTCTGATGGACTTCTTTTCCCTCCATCTGATGTGCTTACGTGTCAGTGTAGCTTCATTTGTGTGACTAAGTATATTATTTTCTGCTGAACTAGTAATGGATAAGTAGGAGAAAACGAACCTTTAAAATCAGGGTCTCTAATGTGAGTCACACTTTAAAAACTGTACCATATCGTTAGTAACAAAAGTATGGACACCTTTAAGCTGATACTGGCTGCTACACAAGTCACAGAACAAGAGAATTGTAGATAAGTTTGATTTTTCAGCTAAGGACACAAAGCTGAGGACAGTGCGATATACGTGATTTCATATTTCTAAAGGAGGTGTAAGATGTATCCTCCTAGCACTTGGCACTGACCAAAGAAGCCCAGTGAGTATCCCTGCAACTACTCACAGGGAGGGAGCATTCTTCGAAGTGCTAGAATTCATAGGATGAGAAGTTGTCATGGTATTTTCTCTCCTGTACAAGCCAAGTTATACAGACTCCAAGAAAACCTTTTAGAAAGAGTATGTGTGTGTGTTGCTGGGGGCTAATTGCAAAAATGGGAAATGGGCAACTTTATTCTGTTGTTTCATGGTCTATACAAACCTGCCCCCAATGTCTGAGGAAGCTGAGAGACCAAAGAAAAAGGCTGACAAATTCAGTTTCTTAGAAATATTTAATAAGACTTATGAACAGGAGCCATATTTGTGTCTCTGGCAGTGCTGAGACAACGTGGTGGATCCCCATGCCACTAGCCCCCAGACCCAGGGCTTATATACCATAGGGGAGAGGTGGTTTAGAAGGGAAGTGTGAGATGATGGAAGTACAGTTACACCAAAGTTTTCTGACCTAATGGCAGGATTTATGGTAAGTACATGCTGTTACACAAGGAACAATAGATAAACAGGAAATCTTATAGGCTTCCCAGAAGAGGGGTTAATCAGAAGCCAACAAACATGGTGGATTAGCTTCCAAGATGGAGTTGCTTTAGCCTCCACACTGGCTGGAAACCACCTGGAGCTGTCCACAATGCAGGGAAGAGAAAGGAGAGGACAACATTGGGAAGGAGCTCTATTTCTACCCTTGAGAAGAACAAGGGTATCAGTTCTACCTGAAGAAGGCAAGGCTGCAGGTTTCTTGAAAGGACTTTGCCCAAGAGGTCCTGTCTGCTGAGGCTGTCCCAACCAAGACACTAGAGTGATGCTGCCTGGATGGAGCTGAGCTAGGAGGGTGGTGCAGGTCAGCCAGAGAGTGCTTTGCCAACTCCAGCAGGGGTCCAGTGACTGCATTTCTAAGGTGGGAATTTTCTTAAGAACTCACAGAACTGCTCCACAAAAAAAAGAAGCATGCAGAAACCTTCCATGAGTGTGGACTTTTGAAAGGGCAAGCTGAGAAAAACAGTCTTTGTCTCTTTATTCCAAATTCATCCTCCCCTCTCTGACCCTGAGGAAGCCCTACATAGAAGGCAGAAGCGAACTGAGAGACTGAAACACAGATGATAGGCAGTCCTACTGCCCCCTTCCCTATTTACAATCTATGCCTGCTTGGAGAGATGGAAAGAAATTTTAAACTATTAGGTGAATATTTTGATTTAGATCTCACTGAGGTGTTTGTGTGTTGTGGGGTGGGGGGTTCTGTTTGTTTTGTTTTCAAATACCTGAAGATAAAGCTTTTATAAAAAATTTACTTATTTATTATTTGTTTGTTTGTTTGTTTGTTTGTTTGTTTTTTGAGGCAGAGTCTCACTCTGTGGCCCAGGCTGGAGTGCAATGGCACAATGCCAGCTCACTGCAACCTTGGCCTCCCAGGTTCAAGTGATTCTCCTCTCTCAGCCTCCCGAGTAGCTGGGATTACAGGTTCCCACCATCAAGCCCAGCTATTTTTTTTTTTTTTTTTTCAATAGAGACAACATTTCACCAGGTTAGCCAGGCTAGTCTAGAACTCCTGACCTCAGGTGATCCACCTGCCTCGGCCTCCCAAAGTGCTGAGATTATAGGCATGAGCCACCACGCCCGGCCAATAAGGCTTTTTAAATACTTACCTCACCCCAGGAACAGAGGATGGACCCAAGTTGCAATCAGGGTTGGGAGGACAGAGCTGACAGTGTGTGTTTGAAGATGGATTACAGCAGAAAAATAGAAAGCTATTTCCTTCTAATTTCCAATAGTTCAGCTTATTCAATCAACCTGTTATAGATGTTCAATTTCACTTATAACAGTAACTCTACAGGAGGCCTTTAATTCATGGTATCTTGCATTCCACTTGGGCCTGATTTGTTTAGGTCTCTGTGACCATAAAGTGTCAAGGCTCCCTTCAGCAGAAATGGCATTTAACTCCTCACTAGAGCCCAGGAAAATCTCGATAATTCATTTATTTTCCATCTAGATGGTAGAGTGTTGTCAGTGGCTTCTACACTCTTGGTCGTTGTTTATTGTATTTGGCATTGGATTCAAAAGAAAGTAAAATAAAATGAAGATAAAAATCTGAAAGTGTGATAGGACATCGTTGTGACTGTCTTACATTTCCCTCTTACACATGATGGATTGCTTTTTCCTGGCTATTTAATCAGGTCTTCAAAGAATGCCACTCCAATTCCTCAGAGATGCAGCACAGGCCGTGTGCACAGATGGTAGAGAGACCAGCTATAAATATAAATTAAGCAATGAGGCTGATCATGGTGGGAAGAACATAGCCCTCTCTGTTTAAGTTTCGACAATAAATGGTCACCATATATTTTGAAGTACATTGTGGGCCTGCATTACCCAGCTGTTCAGCTTTAGCCTGTCCACAGGCTTGTGGCTGAGAGTTACTCTTGGCAACCATAATAATCTGCTTCTCACTGAAGTACAGACAATAACCTATTTGAGCCAGTGTCTGTAGTTGTTGGATATTTACATAAGCCTAATGAAGTTTCAACATAGTCTTTTATATATAGTTACCTATTCCCTCTTTAGCAATTAATGACTTAGGAAATAAAATGAACATAGTCTGCTAAATTAAATTGAGTTAATGACTTGTTTTTCTCTCCAGAAAATGCTAGGGAAAATTATTTGAAATGTATGCATTTTCAAATGTGAAATATATACATGGTTTCCTCTAGATAAAGATCAAGATAAAAATCAAGACGATCAATGGCATTTTAAAAAATCATTATAGGAGGTTCTATCAATAATGGTACATAAGTAACATAACGCCATACACACAGTCCTATCTATTTATGCAATTATTTATTTTCTGTCTCTCTCTATAGAGCATGCACACACACATGCACAAATAGAGGATGGCTTCCTACACACATGACACTTTGCACATATTACATTAAAAATATGGGGCCATATTGTGTAAGCAGAGCTGATGGCAAGTTAATTCAGTTTAGTTGATTTATATGATGTGTATTGTCTATTAATCTCTCCTTAGATCTGGGGACAGAGTTTTATTGTTGTTTGTTTTAATTTTTGAGGGGGAGGGCAGGATGTTGGCTAAGAAGTATCCTTTCTAAATAAGATATTATTGCTGCAAGTATACTATTCAGTGAATAGTCTAGCAAAAATGTGTTAAGAGTCAATGTGTTAGGGCCGGGTGCGATGGCTCATGCCCGTAATCCCAGCTCTTTGGGAGGACGAGGTGGGCAGATCACCTGAGGTCAGAAGTTTGAGACCAGCCTGGCTAACGTGGCGAAACCCTGTCTCTACTAAAAATACAGAATTAGTTGGGCATGGTGGCACATGCCTGTAATCCCAGCTACTTGGGAGGCTGAGGCAGAAAAATCAGTTGAACCTGGGAGACAGAGATTACAGTGAGCCAGGATCAAACTACTGCACTCCAGCCTGGGCAGCAGAGCGAGACTCCATCTCAAGAGAGAGAGGAAAAAAAAAAAAAAAGAGTCAATGTATTAGGTGTTACAAGAATAAGAAGTTTCAGTAGCCAGAGTTGCGAACAGGTGAGCAATAAGTTAAGATCCCATTGGCATACTGGATGGTGATAAATCAATTACTCCCATGTCACCATCCAGTAAATTGTAGTGCAGGTAGGTAGTAATTAAATTAAGGACACTATTTAGTAGCCTAGAAGTTAGCAATTGTCTGGAGCTGGGGAGCAGGAGATGGGGAGCAAGGCAGGAACAAATAATAAGATGAATTTAATATGTTAGTTACCTCTGAGTTTCTTATCGTGGTTCTAGCTCTTGTGTGGCATTCCGTTTTCTGACAGTGTCTGCAGTGGAAGGTTGTTGCAAATAACTGACTGTTGAGCAGGGAAGTGGAGGGCCATGGAACTGGGAATGCACCTTAGACAGAGCATAGAATTTGGAGTCAATTTAAGTAGAAATCACAGCTCTATCACGTATTAGCTGTGTGACATTAGGCCAGACACTTAATTCTAAGCCTCAATATTATATCCTGCAAAATGTGGATAGTACTATCTATGCCATCAGTTTGATGGGAGAATTAAATCAGAATAATGTAAGCAAGACACATATCACATCTACCACATAGTAACTGCTCAGTAAATGTAATCTGCACATTTGATCTTCTTTCATCTAAGATATACGTCTACTTTTAAGCAAGCATGGTTTCTTTTATTCATTCATTTGTCAAATATTTTTGTAGGCCTACTATCTGCTAAATACTCTATTAACTATTGGGGAAGTAAATTGAAAATAAAAAAAGAGATACATTTCCCACTTTAAAAAAATCACATTTTCATTGGAAGGGGAAGACAAATAAAAAAATAAATAAATGTTAATTTTATTTTTTCCCTCTAACATTGGTTAAAAAAAAAATAGTTCCACTGTAGTAGGGGAAATATATTGGTTAGACATTTAGAAAAATGAGAAGCATTATCAATTATCTGTCCTCCCCTGGAAAAGGTTACTGATTACAAATGATGTTGAATTTAAAACATTTTATTAAGGCAGTATATCATGTAGCTTGGAATTCACAAGGGTCAATCATGAACATCAAGGCATAAAACCAGAAGTATTTTATATCTGTTTTCATGAGTTGTTCCTTATCAGTATGAGAAGAATACCTAGAAATCCAAATGGACAAAAGGAATATACTAATAAAATTGTATATATATTATAATATAATTACATTATAATTGTAGTGTTTCCTACTACATGTTGATTCTGATAAAGTAACTTTACTGGGATTCATTGTGAAACAATGAACATTGAATAATTAGTTCAATTATTAAGATCTGTTGGAATTTATTTTTTCAGTGTAATAGCACCTAAGAAACTACATATGAGTGATTGAATCTAAAGGGCTGTACTTCTTACTTTGATATTAGTTGCTGTTGGAGAATTAAGATAAACTTTGTCTCTTAGTATGAGAAAAGTTACTATGATTTAAATGCCTAATTGTGTTTAGTGTAGGATCAAATTGTTCCTGGAGTTCTGTAACTAATTTAGAAGAGCCAATTCCATGTGCCATACTACAATGTTAATGGAACCAAGCAGGTAAATGGGTCCTTATAATTTTCTCACACAAACAGAGATGCTCGTTAACACTACAGAATTTCTCTTTAAAGTTCCATCATTGGTCCAAATGCATAAAAGTGCAACTTAATATTTTTGAAACATATTGCAGTGATATTATAGTTCATAAGCTTCCCTGGAACATTATCCTTTATAAGCCTTGGTAATTAATTGTAGCTAAGAAGATACAGAGCCAAGGTTTTTCAGAGTGGCTGTGTTAACTTCAGCGTATCTGACCATAAATTTATTCAATAAATTGTAAAATTATTTTGGCTTCTGAAGTTAAAAATAAGAGGAAAGTAATGTATTTTTTTATTTTATTTTCTACTTCAAAGTCTCCCTCCCATTAGATAAGTGTTGACACCCATGCTAACATTTTCCCTGAGTGAGTCATTGATAGTCTAAGTTTGGCATAAAGCAGTCATTTGATCTTTGACCATATAATATTCACCTAGTGTATGAGATATGTCCACATCTCGTTTCTGCACTCTTATCCACTTTACTTGTAGAGATTTAAAAATGTATTGGAATATAGTGTATATTTATGAAGAGATTCTTAGGCAATATTGCCTAATCTTTCCAACTCTCTATTTCTTTAGCTGTAAAATTCAGTAGATAATTCTCTCAAAGATTTAGTGCAATAAATGTATGTAAAAGGGATTTGTGGGCTGTAAATTGCCACACAAATGTTAGCTATTATGAAGTCTTTTGTTGGTTTTGTTTAGTCTCAAGAAAAATAACAGGCATTTATTGGGAAGGATAAAATGATAGCTTTCTTCTAGTATATTTTTCTACCCTACAAGAAAATAATTAGTAAACACATATTTTAATGACAATGTCCATTCAAAATTTAGGTTTTTAGCTTAGTGGATAAGGTTAAGGGAAAAGTCTTGTTTCAAAATGACTGCTAGTAGAAAGATTTGCAGCACGGTTTGCAGTATCAGTTTAATAATGACTTGCTCATGCCAGTTTTATGTAGGCAGAGGTTTCTCAGCAAATAAAGCCTTGTCATTCACCTTGTCCTTCATTCAGCATGTGCTTCAGGTAGGAAACCAGCTCAGTGCTAATCAAGAGCTGTATGGCAGACTTTGAAATTAGAAATGAATTCTACAGTAATATGAATGTACTGAGACCAGTGATAACTATAAATCCATACAATATGGAAAACTTGATAGATTCATAAATATTGATCACATCATACCTCAGTGGTAAATATACCAAAGAGTGTTATCCCATATCTTTTTTTTTTTAGCTCTCTATAGTAGAAAAAGCAGAAGAGAAGAATGCTGATTTTTATATTGAATCCAAACGATTTTGACTTTGAACTTGCTATATTTTTATCTTTCACCTGTATATCACTATTTGCTGAAAGATGTGTGAGTACACACAAAACACACATACATATAGATTATATATTATGTAGATGCTGTGCATGTGTGTATACACAGAAAGATATATATTCCTTTTGATTAGAGAAGTCTTATTTCCTGGGGAAAAGAAGAAGGTTAATGAGATGAACTATAACCCCCAGCAGTGCACCTGCAACTGGTTTCAAGGCGGTTGCAATTGGCACTGTTTCCCTCCTGCTACCCACTATAAATTCCTCTTACCCTCAGCTAGCATCTCTGCTAGTTTCTGTGGCTTACCTGGTAGGTAGACCCAAACTCCTGTCCCTTTATTGGTCATATATACTGTACTAGCCAATACATCATCAAAATTGGGGAAAGGAGTATCAAGAGGTACTCCAGTAGATTGTCAGAATGCCAATCATATTTTCCCTCTTTCCCAACTCCTCTTAATGACCTGGGTAATTATTTTTGCTAGGATAGTATCCTGCCTTGCCTGCTGGTATTTTGGCACCAGAAGTCTGATACGACAAGGCAGCAGCAATAGCTCAAATTTCAATGATAGAAGCATTCCTCCTTTTTGAATTAGGACTTCTAAGTCTACAAGCCGAGTCATAGGGGTGGTAAACACAGATTCTTCAAATGGGTCACTGGAGTCATGGTAAGCAGTTCTCTGCCTACTTCAATCTCTTGCGTTTGTTTAGTCTACCTACTGAGGACATGGTACCATATACTGGCCATTGATCTAGACATACTGGACCCTAGAAGAAGGTATCCCTTTTGCTTAGGGTATGATCTCCAGCCTGGCTCCTTAATTGCACCTCTGAAGACTTTACTTTGGCTATATCAAGTCAGCAGCTATTGTTGATATGTGATCCCATGGCAATACATTTATGCCTATACCTCTTTTTCTATAGAGTAAATTATTTGATCATTGTCAATATAATGAGGAATTACTTGGTCTCAAATACTTTCAGTTCTGAGATAGTGGTGCAGGTAGAAGCCCTGAGAATAGGAAAAGCAACACATTCCCAAAGTATGTTTTTATTTAAGTCAAGATGAATTTCCAACCTTTCCAGAGTAGAAGAAGTGCAAGTAAACATGTCACCCAGAGGCTGGTTGGTTTTCTTAAGGAACAGTGATTTGTTGGGAGCTCAGCATTTGTCTCTGTTGCTAGGAGATTGGCATACAGCAGTGGTGGCAGCTTCTGGTGAGTAGCAGCAATCGTGTAGGATTAGAGCCTATGCCAGTGAGCAGTGCATAGGTTCCATTCCTGCCTCTGTAGCCTTATCATTCGTGCACCTTTATGCCACCATTGGAGGCTGGCTGATGTCAACTGGCTGAATTGTTACCTCTACATAATTACTTAGTGACTCTTCCATCAATTATACAATCTGGTGTTTACAGGGGATTTGAAGATTTTTTTTTTTTTTTTTTTTTTTAAACTTGGTGTTCACTCCTGTGGGCCTATCCACATGCCTTTTCCCCAAACCTTTTTGCTCCTGATCTTTCCATCACTGGCCAATCAGCCAAGCTGTTTGACCTTGTTCATAAGTCTATAAGTCTATATATGCAGTCCTACCTTGAGCCATTTGTATTTTCATATAAAGTAGGTGATGTGGTGTACTCAACATTCTACCTTGGGAAAGTTCTCTTTACCACTTTCTTTTGGAGCTATCCTTCACTGAGCTGCAGTGTAACAGCCCTCCAATTTGGGGTGTACCCACATACCCACAGACCAAGCTGACCACCTGGTCATAAGTGTGAGCTGAAGGGGAAGATAGTTGTACAATAGTGATTGAAAACATGGAGGTCTGGGCCCCTGCTGTTTTGTCCTCTGGTCCCGTTTTTCCCTGATGCCAAATGTAATTCATCCCATGAACTGATGATGGTTCTGTCTGACTTTATAACTAGGTGCATCTCAGAGAACCCAGCTCATGATGAGCAGTTCTGGTCAGTGGACTCTCCGATGGTTATTTTTTTCTTACTTTGTGAGTAAGGAAACTACTGCACGGAAAAGTTAACTAACTTGTCCAAGATCACACAGTTAGCAAAACATCTGACTTTTCAGCCTACTTTCTCAGCCATTATGTTATAATGGGTCTGTCTACTCAGGCTTTGTCCACACATGGAGGCTTCTCAGAAAAATGGGTGATATTTCAGATTTATTTGAGTCTAGTCAGACTAGTTTTAGAATTACTAATAAAGGTTAAAAGCTGGAAATTAATTTTAAAAGTCTAGGATTCTGCCACTCAAATGATCTCTGTTCAACTTTTAAATATGCTAGAGCCCATTGCTAAGTGTGGGTTAAATGCGTGAACTGTTTTGAGTCTTAAAGGTGAATATCACATAATTCTTGCTATCCAGAAATCCATAGTTTAACAAAGAGTAAATTCAATATAACTAATCTTAATTATCAAATGCAATTAAAGCATAGTGATTTGCAATGCTATACTAATTATTCAATATTTATTGAATACCCAGAAATATATAAAGAATCATAAATTAGGGTGTTGTGATATACACCTGCAGTCCCAGCTACTTGGGAGATTGAGATGGGAGGAGCACTTGATCCCAGAAGATTGAGACTGCAGTGAAATATGATGAGGTCACTGCACTCCAGCCTGGGCAACAGAGCAAGACCCTATCTTATAAGTAAGTAAGTAAGTAAATAAATAAATTTTACCTAGATACTGATTTTTTAACAAAGAATCACAAATTAGAGATGTTAGATACAATTCAAATAAATTTTAAGTCTTTAAAGTTAGTGTTATTACTCCTCAAACATAACACAGCCAGTGACTGACATACTATTTTTTGGTTTTGACCCTATCTTATGAGGATGATAGTGTCATTTGTCACACAAAATGACAAAGCTTCTATTGTATTGAAAAGCTCTTGTACTTACTGTTCTATTTGGTTTAAGTGAAAAGCTCTAGGTTACAATCTAGGTTAAAAAAAATAGATTTTTTTTTTCATTTAAAGTATCTATTGAGAGTTCTTTAGCTTATAATATAGTTCCATCAAACCATAATTAATCAGCCTAAATAGTATACGCAATACACAGCTGTCTTTGTTACTTTGTGTTGACAAATATATACCAAGAATCTATAGGTGACCCTAACTTTACCTGAAACTTTGACAAAAGATACTTTTACATCTAGATGACCGTCTATGATGAATGTAAGAACATTCACTTGAAATTAAAGGGACCCATCCTCAAATTAAAACACATGTCATTATAAAGCAAGGAAAGTCCAATAGAAAAGCCAGTTTCTGATATTTCTTGATATTCTTCAGGCCCAATTCCTATTTAAATTGACCTACCTGCTAATCAGAACTGATGTCTTCAGTTCTGGCAGACATCAACTGAGTGTATGTGTATGAAAATGTACCAAAGCAGAACAAACTGTTTTGAACAAGGAAGAGTGATTCTTTCTCTGATTTTCTCCTAACAGTATGGCACTTAGTTTTAAGGAAAAGGAAATAAAAGTACTATGTAGCTTATTTCATATTCCTCTCTTGCCTTGTCTTCTTGATTTCATAAATGGAAAAAAAAGAATGGATAACAGAATTGGTAGCCCATACATAAGACTTTTGATCTCATGAATTCCATATCCAATTTTTGACATGTAGACCACCTGCTTTCTTGTTATACTTGAGCCTTACTTCTCATTATTTAATATGAGGCTTTGAACCCAATTTGATCAAATATTTTGGGTCTTTAATACACTTGCTTAGACAGAAACAGATGAGCCTTGAGGAAATTCAACTGATAAAAATGGTAACTATCTTTTTGCTTTACTAAATCAAGAAAATAACAAACCTAAAACCTCATACTAATGATGTAGTTACTTTGCACATGAAACATCCTAGAAAAACTTATTTCTACTTTCTGAATGCAGGTGTTAAGTGGATGTTTAAAGTCCTAGTCTAATAGGGAAGTTTGGCATAGAACAAATGTATTTTGAATCCCAGGAGTATATAAGTACAAGATATAGGGGTAAGAAAAAGGAGGTAGCACAAAGGAGAACTTAAGCAACTCTTTCAATGGGAAGAGGAATTCATTGCTGAAGATGTGACATCTGAAATGAAATGGACTTTGAAGCAGGGATATGGTTTGACCAAGCCTCCAAGGGCAAAGAAATGGCTGGTAGAAGAAACATTACTTACAACACATGGGAGCATAGAGCAGAAGCAAAAGTATGTATTCAGAAAATTACATGTGGTTCTGTAAGGCTGTAGAGATATGCAGGGGCTGGATCACAAATTATCTTTTAAAATATACAAAGAAAATTGGACTTGTTTTCTAGGCTCTGTGGGATAGAGATGGATAAATGTAAAAGATAAGCTTACTTCTATTTGTGTTTTGTAAAGGTAACTTTGGAAGCTGTGTGAGTTGGCAGGAGTGGAAAGAGGGACTAGAAATATTGAAACTAGTTGGAAAGCTGTATCATCAGTAGGCTAAGCAAGAGGGGATGAAGTCATTGACCACAACTGTGCAAGAAGAGTGAGTTGTATTAGAAGGTCCTTACAACTTGGAGATTGTGATGAATATGTACAGATGGATTAGAAATGAGGGCTGATTCCTAAATTCTTGACTTAACTGAATGGATGGTAAAGTCATCACTTAAGAAAGAGGAAGAATGACTTAAGTCCATCTCGACAGAACTTGGATTATGAGTCCTTTGAGGGTCCATGTCTTGATCATCTTTGTATTTCCAGCATGAGTAAAGGGCCTGACAATGACAGACTCTCAATTACTCATTAGGAAGCCTAAAAGGCAAATACTTTGTTTTACTGATTAACAGCTAATGCCGGGTTTAAACTATGATATTGTAAAAGACTAAGCAAAGGAAGTAAATATCCCAAAGACTTCAAAACATGTAATTGGGAAATTTATAATCAAAATAGACAAAACTAATAGGCTTCCTGAAAAGCACATTTTGCTTTGTGTGTTAGAGAGATCAGAGCAGGAGGACAGATGAATGCAGAATATTTTGTAATATCTCCAGAGGGAAATAATTATGGCCTAAACTGAGTGGCAACTCTGCTCATGGAGAGAATGATGAATTCAAAGAATTATATGGAAGAGGAAATGGTTAGCAGTTTGCATTTGAATTGAAAAGGAGCTTTTGATGCTGACTGGGAATTCTGTAAGCTATTGGCATTGCTGATGGTAACGAAAAGCTTAAGGGAGAGTGTGACAGGGTCTTATCATGCATCTTTCCTTCCTTGATAGGGTATAAGTGAGTCATTCTACTGATGAGATGATTCCTCCTTGCTGGACATATTTTACCCAGCTTTGAGAAAGGAACTCATTGCACTGCCATCTTGGAATAATGAGTTAAAGGGTTACGCATTAACATAAGATAAGCACTGAGCACTATCACTGCCAGGACTGGAATATATTGATTTGATTAGCCCTTAAATATCAGAAGGTAAAAACTATTACTTTTTTTTCCCCCTCTCCCCTCTTTATCTCCTCTGTCTGTGGCAGACACAGATTAGAACTGAGAAATAAATTAGAAGGACTAACTTTGGCTTTCTGCCACCTAGAAATAAAATCCATTTAATTTACTCTGACTATGCTTGTTATAGTGTTAAATATAGACTAAATAGTTTAATATGGATTTATGTAATGAGTTCACAAATTGATTTTGCGGAGTAAGCTTGCTTTAGGAAATAAACACCTGTGTACTGTGACTTGAATGGCCTACTTCTATGTGCACTCATGTTGATATAAATGAATTTTCTTAAAAATGATAAAAAATCTATCTTATGGTCATTTCGTCATTCCAATATTTTTGAAATTCACAAATCAAAGACCAAACAATGATTTAGAAGCTCTAGCTATCACCTAGGGAAAGCAGTGTCTATTGGGTATCAGTGATAATGGCTTATCTTTGAGTGACAGGATTAAAAACAAACAAAAAAAAAGACTTCCCCCACTCTCCGTGAAACCACCACTTCTCCTTTTCCCTTGTTTAAGAAAGTCACATGTGCCTTATTTAAACATTAATTATTTAGCTTGAACTGTACACAGCTAATGTGTAAAATAAAATTCCTTGCAAGTTTGAAGATGAATTCAGAGGTACCACTTCTAAGCAGGCCCCCTCTTTTTCTATCTCGCGTGGCCAAATTGTGTGTATTTGTAATTGGTGATGGATGGTGACTGTCGTGTCAGCCAATCATTCTAGGAATGGCTACTAAGATTTGTAATTATAATGTCCCTTATTCCTATTTAAATTAAACAGTCTTCACATTACTATTCTTTCCCTTGAAACATGGAAATTTGGGTGTGGGAATTAGGGACAGTTAGAAGTCAGGGTTTTACCTCTTAAAATCTACAGTTTTTCACAGTCTGTCTCATTTATCTAAGGCACCATAGACAGGGGAGGCCAGCAATCAAGAATGGTAATTTACAATTTAAGAGTGCTTAATCTAAAATCTGTCCTTGTCAAAGGAGAACACGTTGGTCCCCATGCAGCAGTAATGGAAATTTTATTTCAGCATAAGATTCAATGGGGGCTTTCATTGTATTCTTTACCCTCGTCCTTATCAATTTATGCCATGTACAGGTCTTGTGGGTGTTTAACATCATTCTACTTTAAAAGAGAAAGCGTGAAATATAATAAATAATTAAATACACATTTGAAAACCTACAAACTCACCTTGCAAGCATAACAACAAAAATTGTTTTACGGTTATGGCTGAATCTAGCTTTATTATTAATCATTTCTCCTGGTGATTAAAACTTAATTTTTCAAAGAGATCCTTTTCTCTAATACCCTAGTTTCTCTTTTAGGGTAACTCTTTTATAACAAAAAATTATTTCCCTTAATTTTTACTGTCATATACAATGAGCTTTTCCTGTTAAAAAATAGATAAGAAATAGAATACCTCAGGGAAAAATTGGACCAGATAGTCATTAATTAACATAAATATGTAAAGACTTTATGATTGTTTTTGTCCAGTAACAAATTAGTAAGTACCATGCTAAATGAAGACAATAGCAATGACATTTATACATTGTAAATTTAGTAATTATGGGTATTTTGTTTTAAATCTATTTACTAGCTTTCATTTACTAAAAACCTCTAAGTATGTCTCTTTCTTATAGTTTCCATATGGTATGCAGAAATCTTTTATTTTCCTTCAGAAAACATACATGCTAACTTTATTACATCTTCTTTTCTGGCCTGGGATTAGTTAACTAGGATTAATACCTATTTTCTATGTTCTACCTCACTGATATCTATCTTCGACGTTCTACCTCCACTCCCTCATTCCTAGACTCTTCAGTGTGTGCCTCCTTTTGCAGATCCTGAATTTCTACACCTCAATGAATTTTACATATGCCTACCCCTGTAACACTGGCCCACTTTATTCTTCATGCTAGATTCTGCTAGAGAGCAATTCTAAGGTCATTTTTTTACCTTTGCTGTTTCTCCCACAAATTTTCCCAAGTCATTATTGGCCAAAACA
Source organism: Chlorocebus sabaeus (assembly GCF_047675955.1). Lineage (NCBI taxonomy): Eukaryota > Metazoa > Chordata > Mammalia > Primates > Cercopithecidae > Chlorocebus > Chlorocebus sabaeus. The sequence continues at coordinate 29,805,660 of NC_132921.1, read as the reverse complement.
AACAAATCAACATAATCATCGCAATATTTATTATTCTCTGCTATCCGTTTTAACACAATTTTCTGTTCCCAAAGCTCAGATTCTTTGTTTTTCAATTGTTCCAAATAGGAGTGACAATTGGAGTGCTAGAGATGGCATACTGATGATCATGAATGAGATATACATAAAAGATTCTATATATTATTACAAAAAGAAATGTGAGGTATCCAGGTAGCCTTGGGAAAGACTCAATTGGCTATATGTAAAATTTTTGATGTCTGAGGCCTCAGGTATGGCTTGGATGGTTAGCAACATGAATGAAGTCTGGCAATATTAAAAGTGCACATGGTATGTTGTCAGTTTCCCCTACATTTTATACAGCTGTCAAGAATACTAAAACTTAAAGAATTTGTGAGACCCCTTTTTGTTTACTATTTGTTAGATTCATCTAAGAAACAGTTAACATTCTGAAAAATATTACTGAGTCAAATGTCTTCCTGTAACTGCAAGATTACTTCCACATTAGGTTTTAGAAAGAGTATATTTTAACGCTCTTGGCTGTTCAAAATAAATTTCAAGACATAAAAATACAAAAGTTTATGATGGCATACCGCTCTTTAGAGAGCATGATGTGAGAAAAATCTAGCTCTTTGTTTACATGTGCAGAGAGACCTGATTAAAATGTGGGGGTTGTCATAGCAAATTTCCTTACTATGTTTCCAGATATTAAAAGCTTTGGGGATGAAATGAAGAGCTATAAGGAACAACAAAAATAATTGTGTTTACAGCCTTCTTTTGTAGCAGAGACATGTGAATATCAAAGGATAAACATGGATGTGGTGGGTTTTTACTGCATCAACTTAGTCAAGCTGAAACAACCTTTCTCTGGATTTCCCTCTCTTTGTGGTTCTGAGTTAGTGTGGGCCAGAAAAGGCAAACAGATGTAAGGGAGTAGTGTCTTAGTCCACTTTCTGTTACTTCTAAACAGAGTACTTGAAACTGGGTAATTTATTTTTAAAAAGGAATTTAATTCTTACAGTTATGGAGACTGAGAAGTCCAACATTTAGGAATTCGCTCTGGTAAAGGCCTTCTTTCTGGTGAAGGCTCTCTACAGAGTCCCGAGGTAACTCAGGGCATCACATGGCAAGGAGGCTAAGTGTGCTAGCTCAGGTGTTTCTTCCTGTTCTTACAAAGCCACCAGGCTTACTCCCATAATAACCCATTAGTCCATTAACCTATTATTCCATTAATCTATAAATGAGTTAATAAATTGATGAGGGCTCTGTCCTCATGACCCAATCATCTTTCAAAGGCCCTCCCTTGCAACGCTGCCATATTGAAGATTAAACTTCAGCATGAGTTTTGGAGGGAATAAAAATTCAATCCACCAACTACCTGTACTTTTTTATTTTTGGGAGATTTGTGCAGGATATGAATTGCTGCTCTCTGGTGGCTCTCTTGTTGGGACAGGGCAATACCTCGACCAGCTGCTTCTCCAGGTTCTGCCAGATCTTCTGTTTCAGCTTTCCAACTGATTCCTGGCTTTGAAGACAGAGCAAGGACCCACAAGCCTACCAATGTGGGTGGACAGCCTCTTTAAGTATGAAAAAGCAAGGATATGGATTCATCTTCAGAGCCTGCCAAAAGGAATACAGCTTTGTCTAGGGGACATGCCAGACCTCTAACCCAAAGACTGTAAAATAACAAACATATGTAATTTGAAGACACTGAGTTTGCCTGATTTGTTACAGCAGCAGTAGGAAACAAAATTTGAATTCAAGATTCTTCTACTAATTTTGCCTCTACATTCTGATCATTTTGGAAAATTCTTATAGAAATTGTACAACCTTGAACAAATAGTGATTTTTAAAATGATATCTAGGACTATCATTGCCAAGGGACTTTGTCTTGATATTTCACAAGAAGATTTTTGGAACTATGAGAATGGGGGATCCTATAGTTCTTACTACAAGCATAGAATGCCTGCCAAATAATTTAAAGTCAATCCTATTATCCAGGTACCCAGAGACTCCAGCCTCCAGAACAGAAGGAAACAGTCCTCACTGAAAGAACACAAAAGCCAGGAAGCCACAAGGAATTGAAAGACAAGAGAGATGGTGCATTCAATAGCTTTTGCAGGAATTAATAAGTGAAGGCCAAGGGTTATAATAAACAACTAAAGGAAGAATTTAGCACAAACAAGACCACACAGAAGGAGAAAAATGTATACAAGAAAACCAATATGAACCACACCTAGATACCCAGGCAGAGATTTTTTTTCCGTCTAAAATAATTAAGGATCTTTACCAGTTCCTTAGCACAGAAATGTCAGGACCCAGTGCCTTGTCCTCATTATTCTTTATGTGTAAGATACTGGAGTAAATAATGCCAAATTATCATCCCAATTTGTAGGTTAAATAAACTTCCCAAACCACCTAGTCACCTTCTTAAATTTTTACCTTAATAATCTCACAGGGTATTATTATAGTGGATTTCCTGAATTGCTGAAATACTACTTAATCAAAGGAAGAAGCCATTAAAACATAGAATATGATGTGTTACAGGGCTGACTTCTGTTTCCTTATGCACACTGAAAAAAAAAAAAAAAAAAAAAAGGAATATAAAGCTAACTTCTCACGTAGGAAGATGGTAGAATCGTCACTGCTGTCTCCAAAACTATAATTTTGTGATGTTGGCTTGAACTTAGACAGTACAAAGTTACTCATTTTCAGATGTTTGTCAAAATGATCTTCCTTCAAAAAAATTTTCACTTATTATGGTCTCAGTAATTATGAATCATTTAAGAAGGATAAAGTTGAGTATTTTGTTTCTTATGTAAAATCCAGACCTCTGTCATTTCAGCTTTGGTAGAGTATTTTCTTAAACCATTGCTACCTGGAGTTTCTCCATAATGATGCCCTTTTTACTCCCAGCAATGATTTTCTATTATTTTGTGTAATATTTAAGTTGGTTTTCTTATTAACAAAGTTAATGATCATATAGTTCTCATTGTGAATATTAAAAAAGATTAGCCAGAAATGAGCATTAACCCAGAACACTTGATATGTTTGTGATGCTTGATAATATGAACATGCTCTAATAAGTAATTCTATCCAGTTGTGTATTACTTACAATAAATATGGCCAGACATTCTTCATGGCAATGTGACTAGCTTAGTTATTAGTTTCATAAAGTAATGCAATGCTTTTACTCACTTTTTCTGTTGTTGTCATTTGTTTGTTTTGATAAAGAGTCTCGCTCTGTCTCCTAGGCTGGAGTACAGTGGTGCGATCTCTGCTCGCTGCAACCTCTGCCTCCCAAGCTCAAGTGATTATCCTGCCTCAGCCTACCAAGTAGCTAGGATTACAGGTGCCTGCCACCACACCTGGCTAATGTTTGTAATTTTAGTAGAGACAGGGTTTCACCTTTTTGGCCAGGCTGGCTTTGAACTCCTGACCTCAAATGATCTTCCCGCCTTGGCCTCCCAAAGTGCTGGGATCACAGGTGTGAGCCACTGCACCTGCCCGTACTCATGTATTTTTAAATAATTTTTTCCTCTTTCATGCCTTGTGTCTACTTCTGCCTCATTGCCTATAGAAAAAGAAGGCATTTGTGCTTTTGCAGGCCTCTTTCTTCATGAAAAAGTTACGAATTTTATAACTGCTTTTGAATAAAGATGAATGTAATCCAGGATGGACTTTACTTATTTTTTTCTTCCTAATTAAAAAAAAAAAAAGCTTAAACCTTCTTTATGGGCACCTAAAAGTACTGTGGCCCTTGACACAGTGCCTACTGTGCTGATTGACAAGTCATCTCTATTATATAGCCATATCATGGTTATACTTTAAGAAAATTGGGCCTAGCTTTCAAAGTCCTTTGAAGTCATGTGATGCACAAAGCAGTGAATTGTTTCATTATCTCAATTTTCTTATGACGTAATAAATTGTGTTTAGTTTAAAATCATTTTTATGTCACAGGTATATTGTATAAAGTGTCAATTCATTTTTTAATCAACAGAATCATTATTTTTCATTAACTTGTGTTACTGCCACAAAGGAATTGAATATTTTATCCCAATTTCCAATTCAAATAACATCTAACATTGAAGCTTTGAGAATCTTTGGCTCTACTTTCTCCACACGCCCCTCAGTAGTTGGCCCACTATTTTGTCCTTGTTCATGTTCTGACACATACATGTATATTTACCAGTTACTAAAATTTTAGGAAAGTTATTTTCTAATGAAAGTCATTATCCCTAACTTACTTGCAATATTGCTTGGTATTTTAAAATGTCTTTTGTTTCTTAAAGGAAAAAATACAAGAAAATGTTCTTAATAGCAAATGTATTTCTTTAAAGGCAAATAGTTATCTACATTAAGTAGTGAATACAACTCTAAATGACAGTCCATGAGGCTGGTACATTCTCTCACTTTCTGATAGTGAAAAATATCTTTTCTGGGTGCTAGTGGTTGGCTCAATACTATGGGCTATGCAGAAAAATGTGGGAGAACTAGTGTTTTTAGGAGTGATATAAAGAATGTATCATGTTTCTTGATGCTAAAACTATCCTAAGCCGTTCAATTGAGTTATGAAGCTTAATAATTTTTCCAAGTTCAACTGGAATGTCTTAGGGTGTAGGACAATTTTGGGGAAGCATTTCCACCTTAAAGAAGGAAATGGTGATGGCATGCTCTACAGTTATTTTACACCCTTGCTCTATAGACTGCACATGTCCTGGGGTTCCTGAGTGTCTCCATCCTGTTAACAGCGCCTCTGGCAACTACATCGTAACAGAGTCTCAGGAGTTGGGGCAGAATTCCAGCATCAGTTCCACATACTGAACCAGTAATCTATTTCCCAAGGAAATCAATCCCAGCAAAAGTTGAGCCCCAACTCTCTATAGCATGTGAATAAAACAGAAAACGGCTTAGAGAATACATGGTAAGCTGAAGAATGTAGATCAAAGACTTCCAATAAATTTGATGCTTTGTGTACTTAGAACTCATATAGGCATTATAGATCCAAGCAGTTTCAGCTAACTTTTCATCTCTCTCAAACCCTGGGTGAGTGACAAACATCCAAGAGAATAACATGAAAAGAAATATTTACTTTGAACCTTCTACCAAATATATATATATGTATACATACACATACACACACACACGCACTATTGAAGCATAATAATGTGCTTTGGACTGAGTGGCTTATGCACAACATAAATTTATTTCTCATAGTTCTCGTGACTGGGTGAGCTTCCCTAGTCTGAGAGTAGAGTGCCGGCATGATGGTTGGGTTTCTGGTGAGGACCTTTTTCTGGGCTGCAGACTGATGACTTCTTGTATCCTCGTATGGTGCAAAGAGAGAGAGATAATTCCGTGGGGTCCCTTTTATAAGAGCACTAATTCTATTCATAAGGGCTCCTTCATGATCTAATAACCTCCCAAAAGCCTCACCTGCTAATATTACTTTGGAAGTTAGTATTTCAACATATGAATTTTGGAGAACACGAATGTTACATTCAGTCCTTTGCATATACTCTGTGTGTGTGTGTGTCTATACAAATATATGTCTTTAGATTTGATATATTTATCTTTAAAATGTATTAAATTCTGAATACCATTGGCTAGCAAAACTATGGGACTGAAAATAGTCTTCTGATTTCTCATCTTAGCCTTTGCGATCACTAAGAACCCTGTGAACTATCTTTATATGACATTTTTTTTTAATTCTAGGGAATTCAATACAGTAGTAGAATGCTATAGAATAACATGTTCATTATTTGTAAATTCATTTTCATCACATAAATTGACTTCTTAGGCTTCAAAATTCAGAGACACTTTTAATGTTAATCCTCACATCAAAGGTACCTTAAATTTTTAAAATATCCATTATTAGACTAGTTAGTAGGTTTATAAAGAATTTAGTGTGCTCTGAGATCTGTATTTTTAACAAGCAACCCAGGTGACTCTTAAATCAAGCAGATTTGGGAACCAAAGTCTTAAGGAAGTGAACTATGTAAATATTGTAGTATCCTCTTGTCTTTCTTTCTGTTTTGCCTGCCATTCCCTCCTCCAGAGATAATAATGCATAGTAAATTAATAGAGGAATCAATGACTAGTCTATGGTTAGAAGTGGACATTATAAAGCAAGCATCCCATCATTTATTAAAGCCTATAAAATGTATGTCATAGCATATGTTTTAACTTTATTGCAACAATCCATTTTATGAACAAAAATCTTCTAGATAGATATTTTGACACAGCGAAGAAGGAAACTGAATCTATGACTGTTCTGGGAGCCTGTTAGAATTGATGAAATTCAAGATCTAAGATGTATGAAAGCATTTTAGATGTGGAGTTAGCTGATATTATTTGGGTGGGTTTTCTTTCACATGTTTATTTTGTTATTTTGCTTATAGTTATCAGTCTACTTGTCCATCTCCCCTTGCTGTAAGAGGCCTTATTTTTCCTTCCATATACCAATCCAGTCCCCATCACAGACCCTGATGTATCATAGACCCCAAAACAACTTGTTAAGGAAATGAATTTCTATTCAAACGTGTACACACACACGCACGCACGCACGCACACACACAATCTAGGCGTTTTTAATGCTGGCAACTGAATCACAAGAATGGAATAAAAGATACATTCTATCACTGATATGAACAACTGCATTATTATTAAAGTAAAATGTGGGCCAGGTGTGGTGGCTCATGCTTGTAATCCCAGCACTTTGGGAGGCCATGGCAGGCAGATCACAGGCAGATCACTTGAGGCCAGGAGTTTGAGGCCAGCCTGGCCAACATGGTGAAACCCCATCTCTACTGAAAATACAAAAATTAGCTGGGTTTAGGGGTGCAGGCCTGTAATACCAGTGGGTGGCTGAGGCAGGAGAATGACTTGAACTCAGGAGGTGGAGGTTGCAGTGAGCCAAGATAGCACCACTGCACATTCCAGCCTGGGCAACAGAGCAAGACTCTGTCTCAAAAAACTAATAATTATATAAGATAAATAATAAAATAAGTGTGCTTACATAGAATTAATATTGATGATAAAATTTCGAATAACACATTACTATCACATAGCACATCTTATTGCTTGAAATGAGACCTAGGTATATGACGTTTGCCAACATATATCAAAAGATTATTGATTTGGGAAAATGATCATAAGACTGATTAAAGTTTTCTTAGTTCAATACATTTGAGCTCATGACATGTTTTGAACTCTGACCCCCCAAAAACGAAGCATTAGGCATGCTAATGGGATAAATCAGCCAAATCCTATCTGTCTGACCTTATTAGTGTAACTCTAGGATTTAGATTCTGACCTTCTATAATTATTGACACTTATTTAATTTATCTTTTCATCCATAGTGAAGCCTAGTACAGCTTCTATGGCACATGTAAATACATCACTGTTGCCAGCACAGGCTGATTGGCATTCATGCTTGAGCGTCTTTTTTATTTTCTCCTTGGCTGCTGGGAGTAGCCTGAGTAGCGTAGAAACTAAAGAGCTTCATCTATTAGGCATGACAGATTTGTATTCAGCGGTAAACGCCTGACCTTGCTCTACTCTCATCCATTCCCATCATCCCCTCGCCAGATGAAAGAATCTGCTTAACTCCTGTTTCCAGGCTGTTTCCTTGGCAACAATAACTGAGTCACTCTGAGAGAATAACTAATAGAAGAATACCTTGGTAGTGAGATTAAAGTGCTTTAAAAAAAAGTCATCACCCACAGAATTATAAGTGAGAAATGTTTAAAATTGGAATTTTAAGATGATACCAGTCAGTGACATTATGATTTCCTTATTAACCCATTTCATTTTATGGTAATATTTACAGACTTTTCCCAAGGTATTTTAGTCTGAGTCCAGAGTATCTAAGCTTTTAGGATCCATTTGTGTTATATGATGAAAACAGATTGGTTTTGTAATAAAACTTGTATTGCTTTAGCTGTTGAATTAGTGAGTAGAAGATACGTACAGACAATGTCCCAACTGGGAAGAAGGACTGTGTAATGAAATATGTACTATCTATTTTTCTTGTTTCTCTTCTGAAGGAGATGTACCTTTTTAAGGCATTATACCCGGAAGATCATAAAGCTACAAGTATCATTTTCCTTTAAGATTCTGTCACTTTTAGCCCACTTCTTACTATCTGAAAGCTTCATCAGCATTCTTGTTTCATATTGTTTTTTGACAACACGTCACGAGATTGTCAAAAGCCTCAGAATCCCTGTAGAATTCTTAAATTTGCAATGAAAATTATAGCACAAGCTGAAAACTAAACTTCTAAATTGTTCAGTGAAACTTTGATGGAATATTATAGAATAATTTTAGATTATATCTTCATAAGAATGCATGCAGCTAATAGATACAGTATACAGAGACTCCGCATGGAGACCATTTGGGTAAAGTGTTTTCTACTCTAAATGTCTCCAATGATTCCATCGTGATTTATTAGTTTTGCCTTGGGCTCAAATAAATTTTAAATGATTTCTAAATATCTATTTTTCTATTATTCTAATTATATTTTTCTAATCTCATTTAGTATTTTCTGAGGCCACCTAATATTTGGATGTGCTTAACTGGGTCTAATAAATAATAGAGGACAGAAATAATGCAATAACATTAATTTAGATAATCTACTCTAGAACTCTATATTAAATGAAAGCTTATCATCACTTATGATTATGTCTTGCTATTACTACAGATTTTGAGAGTGCAATTAACTTCTATTATCAGAATGATAATTACAGCTGCTAACAGAAGTCAACAAAGCCTATTTATCTGTTTTGCAATTTTAAAAAATTAGACAATTCCACTCACGTTTAGTACCTCTGATTAGAATGAACATTTTCTGCTTTGCAGTCTTTTTTATAAAGGTTTAATATAAATTTATTCCAATTGTCATTGCCAATACTCATTTCAGGAAATGTGTTTAACCACAGAATGAAGTCTGAAGGAGGTGAGCACATCAAAGTGTAGAGATGACTGTTCACCAATCTTCAGATGACTGGATAGTCTATTTCTCTCTCCATGGATATCCCGTGTTCATCACAGAGGAAGCAGCTGTCTTTGCTAATAGATTTAACAGGGAATAATCTTTCAAATAGTGTGTTTGACTTGGTCTAAGAACATGAAACAAAACTATATTAGCATCCAATTGCTCTGTAACATATTACCAATAATTTAGTAGCTTAAACCAACATAAATGTATTATTTTAAATTCTAAAGGCTAGAAGTCTAAATTCAGTCTAACTGGCTAAAGTCAAGGCATCAATGAATTTCTTGGCTCATAGCCCCTTCCTTATATTCCTTCAAACTCTTGCTCCTCCTTCTATCCCGATTCAGACCCTCCTGAATCTACTCGTAAGGACCTTTGTGATTGCATTGGGCTTATTTAGATAAAGCAGGTTAATCTCTTCATTTTAAAAATATTTAATTTATTTACATCTGTAATGTCTTTTTTACCATGTAAATTAACAATTTCTAGGGATTGGGATATGGATATAATTTTTTTTTTTGAGGGTATGAGAGTTTTATTCATTCTGCCACAAAAACAAACAACTTACTCTTCTAAAATGTGTGCGTGCAGAGTAGGCAGTCGGTAGCTATTCCTCAAATGTATAAATGAGCATGAATACACAGAAATGTACATGTAATAGTATTATGGAAAAACACCAGTGGCCAGGCACAGTGGCTGAAGCTTGTAATCCCAGTGATTTCAGAGGTCAGGTTGGGAGGATTGCTAGAGGCCAGGAGTTTGGAGACATGGCAAGATCCTGTCTCTACAAAAAATTAAAAAAAAAAATAATTAGCCAGGTATGATCCTGCAAGTCTATAGTCCTAGCTACTCAGGAGTCTGAGGCAGGAAGGTCACTTGAGCCCAGGGGTCCAAGGTTGCAGCGAGCTCTGATTGCACCCCTGCTCTTTAGCCTAGATGACAAAGTGTGGCCTTGTTGCTTAAAAAAAAAAAAAAAAAAAAAAAAAAGAAAGAAAATGAAGAAGAGCTTGTAAAAATAAGAAGTGTAACTTTCAATAAATCATTCAAGAGTAACCTAACAATTGCTTGGTCAGATCTCCAGTTGAGTAAAATAGAGAAAATAGAGGGCTGAAAAGTGGAGTTTCAATTTGCAGTTGAATGGTTAGTTGTGCTGGCCTCTAGTTTTTGTTTGTGTGATTCCATGGGAGACTCAAAATTAAGGAGTGGAGAAGATATAGGCTAAGAAAAATAAGGCAATGAAAGACATCAAAATAAATATAATGATGGGGCTGTGCTTTAGACTGAAGTTTATAGCCCCATGGTGAATTCTAGATCCTCTTTAGCTTTATTCTACTAGATACCATTAGGGAGAGAGAGAAGCAAAATAGAAGGAAAAGAAGCCTTAAGCAGAGAGCCCAAGCAATTGTTTAAAAATCAGCTTGCAGTTTGTGATATGATAATTATTATTATGATCCTCGTCTATGATAGCATTACCATAATTACTATGCTAAAAATATCATAACTACTTTATAATGAAGTAAAATGTATTAATATTTAGAGTGGTACATTTTACACAAAATACATTCTCAAAGGGTTTACAAAGCTAGATAATGTAGTTAGAAATACACATCAAGGGAAAGAAAGAGAAGGAGAAAGGAAGAAAAGATGAAACACAAGGTGGAGGTGGGCTTCATTGTACTTGAAGATAAGCCTTTAGGGTGTGATATTAAGAAGGCTGAAGGGACTAAAACCTAGTGAGACAAAAAGTTGTATTAATGTGCCCATGCAATAATAAATTGTTTAATAGATTTAATTTTCTATCCAACTGATTAATGAGCTAATGTAGACAAACTTTAGTTCACATTCATATATCCTCTGTTTTTAGTTTTCTCCATCTTTAAAGCATTGAAAGGTGTAAATTGGCCGGGCGCGGTGGCTCACGCCTGTAATCCTAGCCCTTTGGGAGGCCGAGGCGGGCGGATCACGAGGTCGGGAGATTGAAACCACCCTGACTAACACGGTGAAACCCCGTCTCCACTAAAAATACAAAAAATTAGCCGGGCGCAGTGGCGGGCGCCTGTAGTCCCAGCTACTCGGGAGGCTGAGGCAGGAGAATGGCGTGAACCTGGGAGTCGGAGCTTGCAGTAAGCCGAGATCATGCCACTGCACTCCAGCCTGGGTGACAGAGCGAGACTGTCTCAAAAAAAAAAAAAAAAAAAAAAAAAGTAAATTGAATCAGTTATTGCTGATTTATGAATAAATGAGCTGATCACTTTCCTATTGCCCTTCTATGTCTGGGGCACCTAGACCATCATCCTGCCCACACTACATCCTGTTGCCACTTATATGGTTTTTCTGTATTCATCTTAAAATATCATAAAGGCATTTATTTATAATATTATGTGTATAACTACTATATGCTGTACCTCATGTCATTTTAAAATAATATATGCCTTGAAGTAGCTTAAACTTGATTGGGGAAGATAGATGAGAATAGCAATAAATTAGACCAGATTGAAACATACATATTTGATTTTCATACATCTTTTAAGGCTCAAAATATATCTGGTCTTTATTATAGTGTTGTACTAGTCAGCTAGGGCTGCCGTCGAAAATACCATGGACTGGGTAACTTTAACAACAGACGCTTATTTGCTTACAGTTCTGGAGGTTAGAAGTCCATGATTAATATGCAGGCAAATTCATTTACTGGTAAGGGCTCTCTCCCTCTTCTGCAGAAGGCCACCTTCTTACTGTGTCTTCACACGACTTTCTTTTGTTTGCATACTGAAACAGAGAGAGAGGAGAGAGATTTGATGTCTCTTCCTCATCTTAAAAGGATACCAGTCTTATTTGATTAGAGTCCCACCATTGTGCCCTAAACCTTAATTACCTCCTTAAAAGCCCCGTCTCTAAATACAGTGACACTGGGGGTTAGAGCTTCAACATATCAATTTTGAGGCTACACAACTCAGTCAGCTGAAGGCATCAGCTAATGCCTTCTCAGATTACATCGGTATCCTAAAATGCCCCTGTTCTCTGACTTCCTACAGAGTACATTGTCTAAATTTCACAACTAGAAATTGATCTTAGAATTGTTATTTGAGTATTTTGACTCATCTCAAAATTGTTAGTTCAGTGTAGAATGGTACTATGTTTCATTTTCAGAATAGAGGTTTTTATTTTTTAATTCCAAAACAATTCCAAACAATGAAAAGTTGCGACAATACTACAAAAGTTGTAAAAATAGTAGGAAGAATTCTTATGTTCTGTTTTTACAGAGACCTTACTAAGTTTTGCCAATTATCCCAGTAGTATCCTTTAAAGTAAAGGGTAAGATCCAGGATCATTCATTGTACAGTTTTCCTATTTTCTAGTTTCTTTCAATCTGTTACACTTTCTCCATTTTTCTTTGGCCTTCATGACCTTGAGACTTTTGAAGATTACAAGACAGTCACTTTATAGAATGTCCATCAACATGAATTTATCTAGTGTTTCCTGATGATTAGACCTAAGTTACACATTTTGAGTCGGGCTAGCACAGAACTGATGCTGTTGTTCTCATGGCATCACACTGGGTGGCACAGGACATCAATTTTTCCCATTACTGATGGTGACAACTTAGGCATTTATTAATATGTGTACTGCCAGATTTCCCTACTTTAAAGTTCTTTTGTCCCCCTTTATAATTTCTTTTCTGGCTGGGAACAGTGTTCACACATGTAATCCAAGCACTTTGGGAGGCTATGGCATGAGAATCGCTTGAGCCTAGTAGTTTGAGACCAGCCTCAATAACATAGGGGAGACGCCATCCCTACAAAAAGTTTTTAAAAATTAACCCAGCTGTGGTAGCATGTGCCTGTGGTCCTGGCTACTCTGGAGGCTGAGATAGAGAGGATTGCTTGAGTCCAGAAATTCAAGGCTGCAGTGAGCTGTGATGGCGCCATGCACTCCAGTCTGTATGACATAGCAAGACTTCATCTCAATAATAATAATAATTTGTATTCTGTAGAGAAGTATTTCGATTCAGAGTAAAGTCCTAGTCCTCATGTTTCTTTCTTCCATTAGTTTTAATAGCCACTTGTTGCTTGCCTAAATCAGTTATTACTAGTAAGTTGCCAAATGATGAGTTTCAACTCCTATGATTCCTTCCACTTGTATTACTTTGTCTCCTGAGAGAACATTTTCTTCCCCCATGTATTTATTTATTCATTTATATTCATGTGGACTCATGATCTTAATTTTATTCAATGGGTTATTACCTGTTATTATCACTCCTTATTTTGATATTCAAATTATCCCAGATTCAAGCAGTGGGCATCCTTCTAGCTTCCTACTGTGCCCTTTGACATGTTTTAATTACATTGTAATCTGAATCTTTCCTGAAATACTTTACCACAAAGCTCTAAACAATGCAAGCACATGGAGATCCACAGAATTTAGTTTCAATTCTGTCATTACTAGTTTCTTCCTAGCTGTGCAGTTTCAACAAGTAAAACCTGTGCCTTGATTTCTTATTCTGTGAAATGGAATAGGAGTTAACTTGCCCAGTTCTTTAATAATAATAGCTAATATTTATTGGGTGCTGTATATTTGTCCTCTAATCCTTGACAACAGGTAGGGATTAAGTAACCTGATTTTAGCTGAATAACTAGTAACTTCCTAAAGGAGGTTTGAACCCCAAAAGAGTGACTTTAGGATCATAGCAAGAAGGTAATGAAGGTAAATTCTATTATTGTTACATGTTATTTATATTGTAATGAGAGTTGTAATAAATAAGAGTTGTCTACATTGTTTTCTTGGAGTCTGAACTAGCAGAGGATTCACCTAATTTCAGCTAGAAGTAATAGGTATATGAGTTTCACTCACTAAAGAGACTTCCTTTTCGTTTCTTTTTTTTCTTTTTTTTTCCCTCTCTCTCTCTTTTTTTTTTTTTTAGACAGAGTCTTGCTTTGTCACTCAGGCTGGAGTGCAGTGGCGCAATCTCAGTTCACTGCAACCTCCACCTCCCAGGTTCCAGCAATTCTCCTGCATCAGCCTCCCAAGAAGCTGGGATTACAGGCAGGCACCACCATGCCTGGTGAATTTTTGTATTATTAGTAGAGATGGGGGTTTTGCCATGTTAGCCAGGCTGGTCTCCAATTCCTGACCTCAAGTTATCCACCCACCTCAGCCTCCCAAAGTGCTGGGATTACAGGTGTGAGCCACTGTGCCCAGCCACTTAGGAGACTTTCCATTTCTCTCATACCCTTAGCATGAGATAAGAAAAGAGTAAAGGAAGTTTCTGTGATTTACTCTGAGTATCAGGAGAGACACATATTAATTTACTTGTTCTAAGATATTAGTTCTAATTAAAGAAGATTTTTTAGCAACCTCTTAGTTTCAAATACTATAATGTTCACAGAAAAAATATAGAAAGGAGAAATAAACCGTTGCACTTTGAAGTAAAGTCAGAGTAAAGAGACAGACAGAAAAAGGAGAACGAAGACAAAAGGAACAAGGGAGGGAGGGAAAGAAGAAAGGCGGGAAGAAAGGGAGTAGAGTCGGAGAAAAGAAAGAAGGAGCAGGACAAAAGGGACAAAGGAAGGGAAACAGAGAAGAAAGGAGAAAGGGAAGGAAGAAAGAAATACAGAAAGGGAAGGCAGGAGGGAGGGAGAGAAAGAAACACCGAGCTACCTGTGTAGCAGAGAAGGTCTCAGAGATCAGATGCCTAGTTGTGCTGCTCTCATCTCTTGATAAGCTCTGACCACTCAGATCTCTTGTGCAATAAATAACCTAATTCTAATAGATTCCAAGGAAAGTTTGCAAAAAATGGCCAGAGGAAGGGAGAGAGCCTGTTTTAAGATAGAGAGAGGGCTACCATCCTTTTATGTGGCATCTGAAAGATTGCCACACGGAGCATGTTTTGGAGATTCAATTTTTATGTAATGGGTGTCGGTGCTATCCAGACCATGAGGGTGGAAGACATGTACTTTTTAATCCCATAGCAGCTTCACCTTCATCTTGTTCCACAAAATCAACATTTATTTGGATGGCTGTCTTTTTAGCTTTCCTAATAACAGTGCAATTTTACTTTACATGTAAAATATAGCAATAACAAATTGAATAGGAAATAATTATAGTCATGAAATACTCTCATGGAGGCGTCTCCTTCCAGCTAGTTCCAGGTGGCCCAAGGTCGATTGTGAACACTCAGGATGGATGGCATATCTGTCCTCTCTCTGGAGGTGTCTGGGTGGGCACACACACCTATATGTGCACTTGGCAATGTGCTTGTTCACAATGTTAAAGAAAGTTGTAAGGTGACCAAGTCAGAGATGAGTAGGGGCCTGCGGAAAGAGCTAGTTAGATTAATCCTTAAGGAGTGAGCCCTGAAATATTGCATGGGCTGAAATGAGAGGCATGACCAGTGCTAAATCAGCAGACCCTGTGACTCTTTAATAGCGGTGCTAACCCAAAATGTTTTTAGGCCTGAAAAAAATAGGCAAGGTGATCTTTATGCAAATTATTCTCTGGACTGCTAGTCACACACCAGCATGCTGGGAACAATAAGCACACAGAGATATTTGTTCAAACTATTTGATTTCCCATAAGGCTACTTAGCCAAGAAAACGTAGAGGACAATTTACTTTTTACTGACATGTCTGTTGTCCTTTCTTCTACAGCCATTCTCCCAGGATGAGGATAAAATGTGGAGTCTTGATTCTGAGACACTGTTTGTCTTTACTAGAGATGCCATCAAGGTTCTGGTGATTCCCTAGGACAAGTGGCAGTGCTTCTTGACACTACCATTGGGCTCTGTGTGTGTGTGTGTGTGTGTGTGTGTGTGAGTGTTGACGTTGATTTCTTTCCTCTTGGCATGTAGAAGTCCCAAGTGCCCCACTGACCCATTACCTGAGCCTGTAATTACTTCAGGAGCAGGGAATGAAAAGGGCATATCTCTTCTGCTTTCAAGGAATGACAGACTTGGGAAAGTAAGCAGGCCCTGCATTAAGGCAAATCTCTCAGGAGAGCTTAAAGACTCAAGTCTTGACTCGGATGCATTTTTGCATCAATAGGGGCCATGCTCATTATCAGTGAAGGCTGCTGAAGTTGTGGAGTTGGCACATGACCCTGAAAATGCTTCACTGTAAAGACAGATTCCAATGCCCATATGTGACATGCAGGCACAAAAATGTAATTGCTATAATTAGCCAGCATCCCTTTTTCAGAGTGCTACTATTTCGTGACTACTTGCCTACTTCATTTTGTTAAAGATAAAATGTTCTTCCTATTTTTAAAAAGTAAGCTGTTTGTTCACAAGCCATTTTTAGAGACACATTCATTTTTAAAGGTATTTTTTAGAAGGATAAGTGATCATTCCATGTGTTTTTATTATTTTGATTGTCTAGGATCTAGATTTTGTAATTTTGTGAATCCATTTCCAAACTCTGCAAGGCTGTCTATATTATATGTTATATAAAAGCCCTCTGCTTAATTTTTTAACATATATGTGTTTCCAGCCTAATATCCAAGCTGTATTGCTGTGGGTGAGTGAGCATTGCTCCCTCAGACAGTCTGCTTAGCTGATTTTTGAAGTTAATTATGGTGCAGTGAAATCTAAAGGTCAGATCACGTCTATTTTCCTGGCTTGTTCGATGCTATGGGCATATGGGCACCAGATAAATCCCTTAACTGCTGACCTAACTAATAACTTTCCTGTACACTTTAACCTATTTCCTGTTCCAGGTTTTCAGACTCTTTAGTGTGCTTTAGGGTCTTCAGAATGGATTATTACAGAGCACATCCCCCAAAGGCTACCATGAAGACCCCCCTAGGAATTTCAAATCATAATGTGTAAGGTAGCCTTTCTGCAATATGCCCCCAAGTTATCAGCATATTTCACCAATTGCCTGGATTTTTCATTTTATCCTTGCCACTCAAGGAGAAAATTAAATTTTAGAGAGAATTTTGAAAAACATGTAATGCTTAGGGTTAGTTACTAAGGGATGGTTAGCTCACAGTTTTTGCAAATTATCTTGTTATTTATTTATTCATACATTTACCCCATTCATTTACGAATTCATTTGTTCAGTGATTTCTTACTGAGCACTACCCTAGAATATATCACCATGCAAAATTCCATGGTATACAAAAATTCAAGAATCATAGAACCTGACATAATTGCATGATCATAACATGAACTGTAAATCCAGGCCCAGCTTCTATCAGTGAGAGACAAAACCAGGGTACACACCCTGTGCAGTGCATGATAGCAGAAACTTGAGGAGGTCCGAAAGAATAGGGGAACACAAAGCAATGAGAACCCAGGGTAATAACTAAAGCAGCATGTTTTGTATTTGTTTAGAGTGTTTTTTATTTTTATTTTTTTCTTGAAGCCTAGGCTGGAGTTCAGTGGCATGATCATGACTCAGTGCAGCCTTGACACTTGAGCCTGGACTCAAGTGATCCCTTTTGCTTCAGCTTCCAAGTAGCTGGAACTTATGGTGCATTCTTTAAAATAACCCTAAATGTTCATCCATAATTAAAATAATGTGCTATGACTCTCTATGGAAATTTAAAGCCAATAGTTGTCATTTGTATTTGCTTATCTAATCCTAAGTCAGCTGTCCCCAGAACACTTCTGTTGTGTTTTCATGAAATGTTTGATCCTTTTAGGATTATTGTTCCTCTAATGTAAAGTTCTATTTCTTAATATTAGAGTAGTATTAAATTTAAGATATTAGATTCTGAATGAATTCTTCTGCCACAGTTTGAATCCAAATATTCCAGTAGGAAAAGGTTAAGCATGTGAGTTTGTTTATTCATTATTTGCCTTTATATTCACTGGACCAATACATGGGGATTTAGAGAAAGAATCTAGAAACACAGACTACGGAGAGGCAAGTGAAGCACTTGCTTGGGGGATACAATTCAAGGGGATTCCAAAGCCCTCTGTAATCAAAATAATATTTTAACACAATAATTTTTAAAAATTAAAATTAATGCCAAAATCCACAAACAACATACCCAAATCTTAAATTCAGACAGAATTGGTGATACTGATTTTCCTCTTGCCACAGGCTGCAGTGTGGCCCAGCAAGGCAGTGATCTATAATAGGTGCATTGTATAACAGCTATAGAGGTTTAACTCTGGGTTGCATCCCTTCTCAGAATCTTTTAAGACCTAGTGATATGGTTTGGCTCTGTGTCCCTGCCCAAATCTTATCTTGAATTCTCACATATTGTGGGAGGGAGCCTGTGGGAGTGGGAGATAATTGAATCATGGATCAGGTCTTTCCTGTGCTGTTCTCTTGTTAGTAAGTAAGTCTCACGAGATCTGATGGTTTTAAAAATGGAAGTTTCCCTGCACAAGCTCTCTCTCTTTGCCTGCTGCCATCCGTGTAAGACGTGGCTTGCTCCTCCTTGCCTTTTGCCATGAGTGTGAGGCCTCCCCAGCCATGTGGAACCGTAAGTCCATTAAAACCTCTTTTTCTTCTCAGTCTCAGGGTTGTCTTTATCACAGTGTGAAAACGGACTAATACACCTCGCTATTTGATTTTCTGGTAATTCAAAAAAATGCAATTGCTTATCACTGGAACAGTTTTACAAGTAGGCAATGAGCTTGAATATGTTTGGATTATCCTTAAAGGTCAAACTACAGCCAGGAAATTAATGTGGATTAATTAACAAATGAGTAAGCTGCAGATTTTGGCCTTGAACTTTCCCGTCTGACTTCTGGTTTGGTGCTCTTGTTAAGTCATCATACTAGGTCCTGAAAGCTCAAGAGATAGAAGTAGGTTATTTATCATTTAGATCTGTCTGTGCAGTCTCCTAGAGAGGTTCTATGCAAATTCAATTTCACCCATAACACAAAATGAATACACCACGTGGGAGCAGACAGAGAAGAAAAGTAAGTTAATTCCCATCTATGATTATGTAAATGCATTCTAGTTTTCATGCATGCATTTAATGGGTTGGCAATCATAATTTTAATACTACTGGAAAATGGTACTATTTGGATATTTGTAAATTAAATGTGTTCTTGTATTAATTGGCATCCTTAGATTTCCAGATTTTGGACAAACAAGGTGAAAAGATGCTGTGACTAAAAGGTTCTGTGCAAGGAGGAAATGTGTTCTTTCTGGTGCTATTTCTTGTCACAGAAGTTGTTAGCAGGCAGTTTAGATTTCCTCAATAAAGAAAGCCAGGCATCTTCTTGGGATACTTGGATAATATTCTGAGAATAGCAGGCTATCTTGTTGGCAACAGAAAATGTTCAAGAACCACAGGTGCCATTCGATTCAAGCCCATTTATTTCCCAAGCTTATCTGTCTTGGAAAGATCTTAGTCCCAGAGGTTAGCCCCAAATTCATGAACATTGTTTTTCTCTCATGGCCCTTGCTTTATAATGGGCTCTAGTACAAAGAAATGATGTGTATTTTTATTTATCTGTATCTTGTTAAGTAATCACATTTCAGGCTACACAAGTAGGATCTAACTAGGCAAAAGAGTTAAATATATGTATTTGCAGTACACAAATTGTTTTTGAAAGGATTGCTATTTTATTCATACACTGGCTTCATTAACACCGTGATGAACTGTTCACATTATAAGTTAAGTTACCTGATTTCATTCATGCTTTCCTGTCCCCTCCCGCCTGCATATCCCATTTTTAGAAGGTGCTTTCTGTGCCTGGTTAGTAGAATGTATTTTTTGCAGGTAATAGGTGATTTTCTTATCAGTCTCTGACAATTTTTAGTCTCATACCCTCACTTTCTGCCATCATGCCTGCCTGGAAGAATCATTCTAGTGTGACCAACTTTTGAATGTCCTCTTTAGTATATTTGTGAGTGATGCCTGAGGCATTTTGTCTGTTCATCTTCTTTCACACCTCCCTGTGACCCAAGATGAGATAGTAATCTGACAAGAAGAGGCTGTTTGAAACCCTAGCCTGGCTTTACTCAATCTCTGTCATTTTTTATTTTATTTGACTGTGGCAGTTTCATGGGTATATCAGAGCCCCCCAGATATCACTTATGGGAAGCTAATAAAATCCCTGACAGATCAGATTGTTTTCTGTTTCTTTCCATTGAACTCTTTGGCAATTGGACTTAATGGGTGAAAACTCAAAGGAGGTGTCTTATTTCCCATCGCTGCCTAACCTAGATTCTTAGCTAAAGACAGCTAGCTTCTTAGCACATTTTGCCATCTGTCAAATGCAAAGTGGAATGTCCTGTTCCCAGCTTTCTTCCATATGCTTGGTTCTTGCTTACATTTGGGACACATTTGCTTATTTGCCTGCCTGGTACTGGGAGGGTATATATGGTGCTTCCTTGCAAGCTGAAACTCTGGGCACATTATTCTCTCCAGGTCAGGAATTCACGTTTCTTCACCTCAAGAACCTGTTCAGCGGGTGCTGACTTGGATGTGTGTATTATGGCTTGGCCATGTGGCACTCAAGATGTAATAAGAGGAGATAATTCATTCAGACTTCTAATTAAGGTTCCACAATTGAAGATCTAACAACAGATTTTAAGTCCTGTTTTTGTTACTGGAAAGGGATCCTGATCTAGACTCCAAGAGAGGGTTCTTGGATCTAGAACAATAAAGAATTCAGGAAGAGTCCACAGAGTAAAGTGAAAGCAAGTTTATTAAGAATGTAAAGGAATAAAATAATGACTACTCCATAGATGGAGCGGGGTGTTTCCAAAGGCAAAAGAAAGAATATGCCCACCTTAGGTATAATGCTTGTTTCGATATAAGGTAACAAAGCAAAACATCATAGGGGAGATGTGCTCTAATACAAGAACTCCTGATAAAGGATTGTTAATCTTTGTGTAATTACTGTTTTCCACAAGAATCTGTATTATTATCTTTTTAAAGCAAAGCTTATTCTTAAAATAGGAATGCTTTTGTTCTTAAGACATAGGGACAGCAGGACATTTCATGAGTCTGTTAAGTCCTGGGTCTGTTAAATTCTGAGTCTGTTTGGTAAATATTATTAACCTGTTCTCTTAACCATAAACATCCTCTAAGAATGCCTAACTTCCTGAGAATGCAGCCCAGCAGATCTCAGCCTCATTTTACCCAGCCCCTATTCAAGATGGAGTCACTCTGGTTCAAACGCCTCTGACAATTTAAATGTAAAAGAAAAAGTCTAAGATTGAGTAAAGATCAAAGTTGTGTCGAGAACAGAAGGAAACAGTCAGACATATTGGAGGATAACCACAGAGTGTCATTTTACCTACTGCATGTCTTATGTGATAGAAGTAGATTCTTCTATTACCCTTCTACCTTCTTTTATATTCTTAAATTGGGCCCATTTTTCTGGCCTTTCAAAGGAGAATTTCTGTGTGACAGTGAATTCTAAGTTGAAAACCTTTAAATAACTATCCTATAGAACAGAACTGTATTTGATGCTCTTATGTTTATAATCTTTGTTTCAAACTTTGATCAAAATAAGAAAAAAAAAGAGGAAGACATTATTCCTAACCTCAAAGAGCCTATACTAAAGTTTGTTTTTCTCCCTCAGTCAGAACTTAGAAGGAGTTGCCAGGGAGCTAACCTGATTAAGAAATTAAACTATTCATAGGTGACCATGTGTTACTTCCCACAGGTAGCATATTCTTATTTAAAGAGAGGCTTTCTGCCTCATGATGCTGTGAAGTTTTAAATGGCAGCTCCTGTTTGCCATCATGTAATAGCTAGACTTAGAGGACAATAAACTAGGTGAGAGTAAAAGCTATGATTTTCCTATGCTTTATTTATGCTCAAAATACATTTACTTATCCATTGCTTTCTATTACGTTTTATTTCTGGGTTTTACCTTTTTTCATTGCTTGTTTATATTTATCTCACTGTTCTTTTTCACTTCTTATCTTTTTTTCTCTTTACTACTCTCAAATAGATAATCACTAGAAGAGTAATGCATCCAAGAAAAATAAATTAATCCAAGAGTAAAACTCAATGTATTTTTCAGAAATTTAGAAACGTTCAGTTTATAGCAATGGCTTTTTGTGTGTTTGCTTTCTTTTATATCTTTTCTATTATGAAGTAGACTTACATGGAAGAATGCACATAAACACACATACACAGACACACATACACAATGGAGGCAGCTCCATCAATTCTCACTTAATTCCTTTGAGTCAAGAAACAGAACATTGACAGCTCCCAAAGAAACTCCTTCAAGACCTTTCTAATTGCTTGCCTGTGTTTTACATCAAAGGAAGACACTCTCCTGAATTGCATTGAAACTTCTTTCTAAATGATATATGGTCTAGGAAGAAAATATCCACACGTTTCTATAGCTACTTAGTACCAACAGATTTTGTGAAAGGATTAGTTATAAATAATAAACATTGATTTTGTTAGTATAATTTAATTATTTTCTAGTTTGAACTTTTAAAATTTTATTGGTTGTCATTTATTACAAATTTTAAGTATGTACATAAAAAATAAATTTCTTTGATAGATTAAAAAGAAAAACCAAAAACTTGTTTCTAACTTTCATGAGAGTTGTAATTCCCAAGCACTGATTCAGAAACACTTTAATTTAGTTGTTGTTGAGTTAATGTGAGTGGAATCCCACCATATATATTCATTGTGTCTAGCCTGTTTTCTGGGCATTATTTTGGGAGAGTCATCCATGTTGCATAGCTGTAGTTTGCTCAATGAATTGCTATTGAGTGTTTCATGGTATCAGTATACCATAATTTACTTATCCGTCCTACCAGTGATGGGTGTTTGGGTTGTATCTGATTTGTGACTATTTTGCTAGAATGAACATGCTTGGACATGGCTTTCCTATGCAGCAAGCACACACCTTTCTGTTGGTGTACATCTAAGTGTGGAACTGTGCATTTTCAAACTCATTAGATAATGTCCATCTACTTGCCAAAGTGGTTATATCAATTTATTTTTTCACCTAGTACTTATGAGAGTTGCAGTTACTCTATATTCTCATAAACACTGTCATTTTAATTTTAGCCATTTTATGGGCAGGTATAGAATCTCATTGTAGCTTTAATATGTACTTCCTTGATGACTAATGAGGGTAGTCAGCTTTTTGTATATTTATTGACCATTTGGATGTCTTTTGTGAAATGCCTAATCAGGTCCCTTGTCTATTTTTAGATTGATAGGTTTTCCATGTGTATTGAATCGATTGATCAGTTTATAGAAACAGAGTACCATTTTTAATAGCATTTTAATACTTCATATAATTTAATAATTCAATCTTCCAATACTGGATATCTAGTATGGTGAGTCTTTGCAATATTGACTAAGTGTTCTAAAACTTCAGTATTTGTTAAATCCTCTTTAATATTTTTAAAAAATATTTTATAGTTTTCTGTTTGCAAGCCTTGCCAGTCTTGTATTAGATTTATGTTAGAACTTCTGGTCTCTCTCTTTCTCTCTCTCTCTCTCTCTCTGTGTGTGTGTGTGTGTGTGTGTGTGTGTGTGTGTGTCTCTTTCCTTCCTTCCTTCCTTCCTTCCTTCCTGAGCTGGTTCTTCCGGTAGAGTAGTGATTCTTAACCCCAGGCAATTTTGTTCTGCTGAGAAGATTTGGTAATGCAAAGACATTTTTGACTGTCATTAACTGAGAAAGCACTGCTGATATCTAGTAAGTAGAGGCCAGAGATGCCTTTAAAAACTTGTTTTAAAATGTCCTTTTTTTTTTTTTTTTTCCTTCTAGTAGTTCTCAGTGGAAAGGTGGTTCTGAGTTTTCTGCTCTACCATTATAGGAAGCAGAATTCTTGTTTTATTTGTCTGTGCATTTGTTAATTTATTTCTAGGTAGGAATCTAAAAAAATCAGCATTGAAAATTCTGGTTTTTTTCTGGGAAATAGTGCATATTCAACTGTAAACTATTGAAAGTGTTGACATATTTGACAAGATATGCTCCTTTCATAGAAGTCATAATTTGAATGAAAATCATTTTTCTTTGATTTCTATAATCATAGTTCAAAGAATGTCAAATTCATATTTATGCAGAAGATATGTCCACTTGCTCTCACTATCCCTGAGTTAGAAACATAATATTTAAATGATTAAAAAGTAATTCTGGAATAAAGTGAGATGACTTGTTGCTCCTCAATTTTTCAGCTGAATAAACACAGCTTCATTAGTTGTCACATTACTATCATCAATAGTTAAATGTGTTGACAGATATGCAAAGTCTGTAGTTGGCATTTCTCTCTTCTCAGTGCTATGTGGGTATATTAAACGACTGTTCCATATCATAGAAGTAGATTGGAGGTTAAGCAAAATTAGATAATTTAGCAATCAGCAAGTTTTATACTTTTAAGAACTTCCAAACCCAACCAAGAAAACAAAACAGGGTTTTCGCCACTTTGGTCTAGTTTAAGAGTAAGATCTAAATCCAGCAGACACGTCTAAGTCTAAAGAGACCACCAAATTTGGGTATGAATTATCTTTCCTCCTTGTTAGTTGCAGCAACTCAGATAATTGTCCACTCTGATATCCCTGCTTCCCTCATAAACAAGGATTTTTACAATTTTAGGTTATCAGTCTGCCTTTCAACAATACAAAGACTTATTTAAATTTCTTTAAAAGAGGAAGAAAAAAATTTTTCTCATGATGTTTAGATCCTCAGTCCTGATTCTGAGCATTTATGCTGATGGGATGAATATATGTCCATCTTGTACATTTTCCCTGGAAACCTCTAACCCTGTTGGAATTAATTGAATAACTGCATATGCAATAGAACATCTAAGTATAATGAATCTGAAAAGAAATGAGAAATTGGAGATTCAGCCAAGCACAAGTCATGTTAGATGTTTTAGTTGTTTTGCAATTTGCAGTTTCAATTGCTGAAAATTCTCTTGACTGCTTCATTGTCTCACTGATCTACCAGGAAATGAGTTGTGTTAAGAGGGAAAAAAGAGAAGAAAACACCCATTTCATCGTGGCCTGAATATTGGTCTGATTGGATACTGGAGATTGTTTTCATGATTGCTTTTGACCTGCATTGAGTGACTCTAGGCGTGCATTTAGAAGCCACTACAGGGGTAAAAAAACAAACCAAAACAAAAAGCCTCCTAAAATAAGTAAAATTGCATCTTATATTTAGGAGATGTTATACCAAAATTGAATTTAATGCATTTTGGGACATAAAAATACCGCTGAATTGAATGAAGAAAAATAATTTGCCTTTATATTAACAGCCCATTTTTCTATAGCAGTCTCTTCTTATAATACTAAAAAAATCAATAACTGAAAATTAAGAGAATATATACCCTGCTAATTACTTTTTATTCACTTTTTACCCCATATAATCCTCACAACACTATAATGAGAAAGGTTCTATTGTACAGTTGGCACAAATAAATAGAATTTAAAGTGGTGAAGAAATTTGCCACTCACTCAGATAGCAAATGGCAGCTTCTGGATTTGGACCCAGGTCTACCTTTATTAAGTGCAATGCTGCTGCATTGAGTGTGAGTGGCTATACAGTGATCAAATTATGGGTGTATGAATAACGTAATGGATTTATGAGAGTAATCCATATGCTGTAACATTTCAGCTGCCCTCAGATAAGCTGCATGAAAGGAGCTTGAGACATGTTTTTTAGACTCTTAAAGGGCCTCCTTAAAAAGATGGGAAGAAAATCTATTTTACTTCCCACCGTAGATTCCGTATTGGCAGGATTCTTGGGATAGAATTGGATATTATTCACACTCAAAAGATCATTGGGCAGTGAAACATAATAAGGCCACAGAATATGTTGAATTACTCTCTTTGTACTACCTTGAAACCTTTTTAGCTTTCAGCATCCAATTGTGTAACTGCAATGTGTGTTATTCGTCATTATTACTTATAAGCCTTGTTGCTTAATTTTAAAACTGAAATTAAACTACTGACTTACATTTTGAAAATCCCCTAAAAACATCATCCTCTTTCCTTTGAATTCTTGCTCATGACTGATTCATAGAATCAATAATATGCAGGGCCAGTATTGTGAGAGCTTTTCTTTTAAATTAGTTTCTAGGGCTCCAATGATTCAAAAAATCCCATTAACGTATATTTTAAAAATTAAACTGAATCCACCAAATAACACATCCATGAATGCTTATTTGAAAACAATGTAAAAGAGAAGGTAAAAGAAGTTGATGCATATTTTATTGTTTTAAAAATATTTATATGAGATGAAAATTCAGTGAATCAGAATCTTTTATTCAGAGGCTGCTTGGTAAATAAACTATAGAACACATAAGATTCATTTTTATGTAGTTGGATATAATTTATTCCATTTCAGTACAGTGAGAGACTTATAGTGATTTAATGATTGACATGATAATTTATAAAACTTATATTTACCCTCATTAATGTCCTTTCTAGAAATCTCATAGGTTTACCTGTATTTCATGATTTTCATTAGTTCAGATATTTTTCCTTTAAAAACAGATTCTATTTTTCTTTATTTGCTTTTGTTTGTGTATTTTGACTTTTTTTGGTAACGGCTTTATTAAGATATAATTCATATAGTATAGATCCTATTATTCTTTAGTTACATGGAAATAAAAGTTGACTTTATACCAGATGAACAGGTATTGTAATTAGAAAAGTTTGGAATGTAGATTACTTTCAGAATTATTAAAGATTATTAAAGCAAAAGCTTTTATTTTTGTCAAAAACCTGCTTTTTAAAGAAATAGTATATGCATTTCTTGTCTCAACAAACTAGTAGTAAATCCCAGATGTTAAACTTACTCAATCCCATTAAATAGCCATATATTCTTTCATTTTTTAACTGATACATTTCAGAACCATGCTGCTTCACTTTCTGTCATTTTATTATGTAATCTTAACTAAGCCTTGCCAATGATGTTTTGATTATACCATTATTATATTAGAGTTATATTTGTTCTATTGCTCTAAATTTCTGAATTTTCTGAAGCTTTCATTCTCTCTAAATTTCAAGCAGAACTTTATGGTTCTGAAGATTTAAATTGTGGACATGAAGATAGACTATAAATTACTAATTAAAGAAAAAAGGACAACTCAAATAGCCCTCTGGAAATTGGTATCCCATAGCCCTTTGCAATCATAACTTATGCATAATGCCCTCATGTTTATGTAAATGACATCCTACCAAAGAGTCATTTATAATACCAGTTAGCATTTGTATTGAATCGTGGCAGTGCTTTATTTCTAAATTGTACCCATTTTTAATGAACACCCCCCCATCCCAAGTAATGTCTTAAAAAGTAATGTCAGGTGCAAATTATTTTTAAATAGTTGGGTTTTGTTTCTCTATAAGATATTTAACTTTGAAAAGTGACAGCCTGCCAAGGGCATAATACACTCTCCTGAGTATCAGTACTTGCATATTTTAAGAGAAATCACATAAAAAAGTAGTAGAGTATCTCAGTATAAAGCAAACTCAAAAAGTGTTTTTCTTTCACCTTAGCTTCAGCATCTTTTAAAATCTCGTAGGCCATTGAGAAAACAATTGTGGTGTTATTTTTAAAATGTGGAAGCCACAATTTTTTTTTTTTAAACAGGCATGTTGTGTAGTGTACATACGAGCCCACAAAAGGAACAGCAAAATATATTCTCTTTGCAAAGTAGAGTGGTGGGTTATGTACATGCAGATCAGCCACGTTGGACTGAATTGCTCCTACATAGAATAACTGAGGGCTTCAAACCACTTTGAAAAACCAGGCCAGGACTATAGATTTCTGTGGGCCCTGGCTCGTTGATTATGTTTAAGGTTGGATTCACAAATTTATAGAAATAAGCCAGTTTGCTTATTTGGGGATAAATGGAATACAGATGAAGAAATTTTTTATACACTTGATGAAAGAAACGTGCCCAAGTGCAGTTATTTTTTCGAACGTTGAAAGCAAGGCCCACTGCCATCAGTGCCAATACATAAACCATTGCATTCTCTGTGTTGAAAGCTAAGCCCTTGTTTGAAATGAACTCTTAAGGTTTTTCCCTTTCTTCAAGAAGGCCTTCCAGTTTTCAGGTTTTTCTCTTTAAAAAAAGAACTTAACATTTATTAGCTAACCAGTGATTTGGAGAAAATAGACTTTTCAAGAGGAAAGGGAAAAAAATAATATTCATGGATTATTGGTGGTAATTTGTTGTATGGCATAGCAGTTCACTGGTTGTATACCAGTGATGGTTTTCTGAGGTGTGGGAGATGAACTAAAATCTTTCTTAACAGAAAGAGAATTAGCATTATAAGAAATACACACAAAATAAAATTAAAAGACATTCCCATGATACCTAATATATTTTCATGTAGACTTGAGTATCTGTGGCATCTTTGAAAATTAGTTTTGCATGTTTTACCTAGCATATTAAAGTTGTGGGGTGTGTGTGTGGTTAGTGGCAGATACAGGTGGGGACAGGGTAGTAGAGAAACTAATAGTGGCTTACTTGAATGAAATGTCTAGAAAATAGTTTTCTAAATCCTATTTCAAAACTGGACCATCCAATTTCACTCTTAGATTTGAATCCCCCATCCCAATGATAGAATTCGACCAGTAGTTGTGAAAAATACAAGCACTATGGTGGTTGCATTTTCTTAATGAAGGTAACATTTGAATTACCAAACAGTTTACCTAACTGTTTTGTACATAAAAGTAAGAGGCATTCTTTGATGATAAAAATCTATATTAGGATTCTCATTCATTTAATGTGTACATTTAGTTATTTGGCATTAAAAGTAAACTCAACTTGAACAAACAAAAATTATTTTGTATTTGCTAAAAGATAATTATGAGACGTTTTAATGGGAAGATTAAAAATTTTCTTTATCTTACTATGCTGTATTCTGTGGTAATTTTTTTACACCAATAATCTCAGGAATATATGCAATGGACCAGGGACAAATCCTTACCAAGGATGTGGGAGTGGGGTTGAGGGAGTTGCTGTGGGGAATGGTTTAAAGTAGGTGAGATAAATTTATGGGTCTGCCAAATCCTCATAATGGGTTCAAGGATTGTGACACACAATGTTATATTTTGCTGGCCTGTCATTCAGTAAACTTCAAAATGGAGCCAGATTTGCAACACATGAAGGATGCTAATGGTGGAGGGTGTCCAGCTTCTTGGCCTCTTGAACAAAGAATTGGACAAAACACACAAAGCAAGAAAGGGCCAAAGGAATTTCTTGAAAATGAAAGTACACTCCACAGTGTGGGAGTGGCCCAAACATAGGAGCTCAAAATCCCCGTTACAGATTTTTGGGGAGTTTAAATACCCTCTAGAGGATTCCATTGTTTACTTGGGATACACCTTACATAAACGGAGAGGATGAAGCAAAGTTACAAAGTCATCTACTTGGCATGTGCCCTGTGGAGAGGATATTTCCTGTCATAGTAGAAGCAGCCTTATGTTCCCTGTCTCTAGACCCTATTTTCCTGCTTCAATGGAATGACTTCAACTTTAATTACACGGTTTCCTTTTCCTGATGTTTGCAAAGTTACCTCTTTCTTAACTAGAGTAGGTTCATCTTTTTTTGATGTGTCACACAGTTCCAGCTATTCATTATTGCATCTTTCAAATAAACATGAAAGTACTCTTGGGTTTCAGATCAGGAATTATTAAAAATGATTTGCAGCAAAGGAGGTTGCTTTAAATCTGGTTCAATATCATATACTTCTTCTACTTCATTCTTTGTAAAAATTAATCTTTCTAAAGCTTTCCTTCAATTTCAATATTTCCCACCTTTTCTTGATATGTAATATATATTGCTAACCTTTTAAAAAACAGTACACATTTATCTCACCCATTTCCCTAATTCCTATGTCTAGACTAAAGGGCAGATCCTCCATATTAAGTTAGTTTTGAAAAAGTAAAATAAATTTATTTTCTCTTGTGACCAAAATAGTTTAGTTTTTAAACCAGCCCATCAAGTGAACTTTCAAATAACCAAATTCACATTGAACTATTTTTTAGATGGAAAGTTATAAATCAATGAAAATCCAGTAAAATGCATGTGTAAGTCTTTCAAATGTCAAAAGAAAATACCTGAACTAAGCTTTGGAATACTAAGCATTTAAAACATTTAAACATTGAAAGCATCCAACTTTTATTAAAATTTGCTTATGTGAGATCATTTAATCCATTTCTAAATTGGGAGTTATTTTGGCTGGATTGCATTGGTCAATATTACCTTTATAATATTGCACTGTATGAAGTTTACCTGCTCTGTATGAAATTTCCAATATTTGATGGTTTTTGACCTACAAAAGCAGCAAGTTTCACTTAGTTCAAACTAAAACTGCTTTTCTTAAGCTCCTTTGAGGATTAAAGCATAGGAGAATAGGACAGAAGGAAGCTTCAGAATCCAGACGAAATTTTACTACTCATCCTCCCACCTTTATTTTATCATCTTCTCCAAATCTTTTATTTGCTTTCAATCTTTTTGTTGCTGAATGTTTGGGGCTCTTTAGTGGTTGAATTTGTATTGCTGTTTCAAAATCAATGGTTTTCCATCTGCTGCTTATATGCAGACAACTATGAGAGAATCAAAGAAACTTTGGGTTTAAACCTAAAGATTAAATTAAGGGCTTTCAGATTTAACCACTTTTTCTATTAAAGAATTCCTCTGCAGCAGAGGTCAGCAAACTTTTTTTTGTTAAAACCAGAAAGTAAATATTTCAGGCTTTGCAGGCCATGTGATCTCTGTTGCAACTGCTGGACTCTACAGTTTTCAGGCAAATGCAGTCATGGAAATCATGTAAATAAATAGACATGCTTGCGTTCCAATAAAACATTAGTGATGGACACTGAAATTTGAATTTCACATACTTGTCACATGTCATGAATTCTTCTTCTTTTGATTTTTCCCTCATTCACTTAAAAATGTAAACATTCTTCCTGTTTCATGGGCCCCACAAAACAGGCAGTCAGATGGATTTGATCTGCGGTCATATTTACCAGCCCCTACGTCACAGCATCACTGACATGGGTCATCTGACATCATCATAAACACCTCTGTTGATGGGGAGCTGATTACACACAAGTCAGCAAATTCCCAATGCTTCATTTGCATTTATTGGAAATGTAGTAGAACCATATTATATGGGTTATTTTTAATTATACAAAAGAAGAAGAAGCCCCCAACAATAATATTGCGGTAACATGATTATTATTACGTTTTTCTAAACCTGCTCTTTTAGGCAATGTTTTCTTCCAAACCACTTTCTGTGTATATTTTTTGATTATCTGCACTGCAATTGTAATATATATTTTGACCACTACCTTTGTCAAATACTACTGTATCATAGTGTTTTGTATATAAAGCATGTAGTTTTATAACTAGAATTGTAGATGTCATGAATAAAGAAACCTCATTTGAGTGATTATTCCATGTCATTCTTGGCTTTTACCAAATTTTAGACATTTAGGTTGCTTTCACTTGTTTCACTGGTGAATACCCTTGTGTATATTGTTAAATTTCCAACATTTATATCCATTCATTTGGGAAGATTTCCAGAAGTGGAATTACTAATTCTGAGTATATAATCATCATAATCTTTGTTGAATTTACTAAAATATTATGGTCCCTGTGTAAGTGGGGACAATATACATTAAGTCCTTTATGTGGGACAGGCAATGTGCTAACCATTTTAAATACATGATTACATCGAATCACCACAACAGTTATATAAAAATATAGGTCATTATCCCTGCTTACAGAGGTAGAAACATAACTGATATTACCAGTTCAAATTAGAACTTAGGTCTGTCTGACTCCAAAGCCTGTCGGGAGGCATTTTATCACCTCTTACCATTTAAAAATTTGCAATGCTAATACACCCATAAGGTAGAATGCTATTTTAATTTTTTTCTTCTCTCTTTCTCTATCAAGTGAAATTCAACTTAAGTTTTAAGTCTTATTTTAACATTAAATCTGTCGTAAATTATTCCCCAAACCCAACAAGGCAGAATCTATTTGTCATTCCTCTGTGCTAAAGTAAGGGCTTATTCCAGTGTATTAATTTTGGCGTCTTGAGGAAGGCACTGTGGTACATTTATGCTGTGTCCCCCTGAGGTATCACAAAGCTTTGTACAAAGTCAGAGACCAATGCATGTCCACTGAATATTACTACGCTGGGTCAAGATCTGCTTCTGGAAGCTTCACTTCATTGGTATGCATCCTTTCTCTCTGCTATAAGTCTAGTAAATCAAATATTTTGGTCTTGTCCTTATTTTATCATCTTTGTTCTCTTGTCTGGTATTTATCTCACCTCTCACCACCCTGCTGCCCTGAAAATATCATTTTTGTGTACTTAGCCTCCCTCAGGATGTGTTCCTGGCCCAACTCTCTCATCAGCAGGTAGTATGAGGCTGACCAAGGCCTCCATCCTCACATATTAGGTTCTGTCTACTTAGGAAAACTAGAGACTGAAAATGAGATCAGGGCCACTCTTGTAGAAATTAGAAGCAACAGTACGGATTTTAACTGGCAGATTATTTCTTATTTAAACATTCTAAAATAGTTCTAGTTGTATGTTGACTCAGATCTGGAAAGGTATGTGATAAAGCTGTTTTCATTGAGGGTTGTAAGTCTAAAAATGTGGCTCTATGGAGAATTTCACATTTCCGTCTTCATTGTTGTTAATCTGTTCTGCTGTCATTGTCTTGGCATCATTATCATCATAATCATCACATTATTGTAGTTTCCAGTCACCTCTTAGGCAATTGAACAGTAAGGCTGCATCACCGTATTGGTGCTGCTTAGGTAGTATTTTCACCTCTCTACATATTGTGGATAGTTTTCTTACTGACTCTCTCTGACCTCTTTATTCTACACATCTTGGATAGGATGTGATTTTAAAAAAGGAATATACAAATTATACCTCCCAAATGTAGAAATGTAATAATTAAATAAATTTAATAATTAAATAAAATTAAATAATTAAATAAAAACTGTTGATAATTCAACATTGTCCTAGAAAAGTTATATTCAAATTATAGTCTCACTACCCTGAAATTTTTGATTGAGTTTTGTCAGAAATATAAACAGTGTACAAGTCGTGGTATATAACCAGTTATATTTCAACCATCATTATTTTCTTCAAATTCTATAAATCTCTATGCATAAATATCAATAAATTTTATATGAAGAGCTTATTACAATTCTGAAATTAAAATATATTATACCCGAAACTTCATGGTTTGTTAGTCATGTGTGTATTTTTATGTGGGGAAGATATTTGTATAAAATACTATTCATTTCCTTCAATTAGTGTAGAATAAAAACATTTATGGAATTAAAATGCATTTTAAATTAAGAACATAATCTTAGAGAACGTTATTTTTATTTGGCATAGGTTTTTTTCACATATTAGACAATTTGTAATTGGGTAAGACTATCTTCAGTTGAATAAAATACTATAGCTGTATTCTTTACCACATATAGGAATCAACTCTTACTTAATAACCAGAAGCTATGTGTTTGCTAATGAGAAGATTACCTAATGCAATTTAACTTTACGTTCTGCTTACCTTTATGCTGAACCAAACTGTTTAAATTTACAAAAAAATCTGGGGAAAAATTGCTCTGCTAATAAGCACAGTAAAGTTGATGAATAATGAATGTTGGAATGTTATTATAGAATAAAGCCACAAGCTATGATATATCTTGCTGCTAAATTATTTAAAATGCTGTCTGATAATTATATACTTGTTTTAAGTCTACATCTGTACATGTTAAAATTGGAATTAGAGTTTCTAATCAATACTAATTTTTCCTTCTTGGTTGGGTGGGAGGAGAATGTTCATGATAGAAAATAGATTTTACGGTTAGAATGTTAGAAGAAAAATTATATTTAAATTAATAGATGTTTGTTTAGGGCAAGTATTACTCCAGGGCAGGGATTACTGAGGAAATTTTAGAAGAACATTGAAGTAAGACTATGATGATTAATGGAATTATTACCCTGATGT
The DNA here is from genome assembly GCF_047675955.1 of Chlorocebus sabaeus. Classification (NCBI taxonomy): domain Eukaryota; kingdom Metazoa; phylum Chordata; class Mammalia; order Primates; family Cercopithecidae; genus Chlorocebus; species Chlorocebus sabaeus. Next base: position 29,771,773 of record NC_132921.1, on the reverse strand, counting down.
ATTCTGTGGAAAGAATTAAGGGGGAAAATACATTTTATCATTAAGGAAACAAAATATGAATTGCATATTTAACACTTCATTAAATATGTAGATTGCTGTGAAAGCTGGTGAGAAAGTTAAGGATAGTGAGATGCCATAAAGCCATCATCCAACACACATTCATTTGTTCTATCCACGATAAAGTGAGAAATGTTAGAAAAGAGCTGGAGAGCCGGAGTTAGTTAGACATGAAAAATGGGACATTGGAAACAAAAGCAAATCAATGGGGATACATATTTCCAAAGGTAAACTAGGGACCATTGTAACCACTCTGAAATACAAAATATTATTTCAGTAAACTGTGAAATAATGTAAGCTGCATTTAATAGTGAAAATTACGTTAAATATTATAGCAATGCCAAATGAAGTGATGGGTCACTGCTTGTTTCTTGCATTTTTGATCGAAGTGCACATGTCTTTTTGTTCTCTTCCCATTCAGATTCACAAGTGGTCAGGCAACTTGTATCTCAGACATATTATGTAAACTTCCAATCATACGCATATCTTCAGTGGTTTTGATTTGAATTCATGATTCTACAGTCTCTGTTCCACAGGATTATTTAACTTATTAAAATGATACTTGTAAATCTATTTTTAATATTTGTGAAAGTCAAAACTCTCCTTTGTAATTTACATATTTAACTCTTTTTTCAAATATAATACAATGTAATACTAACTGAGCAGCTATTAGGTGCGGGACACTGTGGTTTATAGTTTTACATGTATTTTTTAAAGTCTTAATAATAAATCTGTTTTGGGTACATATTTTACTGATTAAAAAATTACAAACCAGAGAAGTTAAGTAACTTCCCTTGAATCTTATACTTACTGCTCATAGTTCTATAAACCTTATTCTGTACTTAATTCTACTATTAGTGAAAAGATATTCAATTTTTATAAAATTATTTATTGGAGGCTTTGAGAATCCACTCAGTGATAAACATCTTGAGGCTCTATGCAAACACTATTTTGAGAAATAACACAATTTAAAGATTCCCTTCAAAATTCCTAACAACAACCTTGTATTTTGGAAGTTGTAAGTGAACTTATTCAATTGTTTCTTCTCTAGTTATTTTTATCCAATTGCTGCATGAGTTTTAACCAACTGAGTGAATGATTTAAAAATTTTCAGTTTTCAGGTTGGCTTGCATATAAACTAAATCTAAGAGATTGCTTGAGAAACTGAAGGCCGATGGCCTGAAATGCCCTTAGCTGGTCACAGTTGTGATGCTCAGTGCTAATTTTATTGTAATAGATATAGAAACAGAAATAAAAATACTTTTAACCATTATATATTGGTTAACTCATTAACCAATTAGCTTTTTTTTCATTATGGAATTGTGGTATCTGATAGCAATGTAAGTAAATATAATTTCTCAAAAGAGGAGCCAGAATTTATGTAGATACATAGATAATAACCACATAATCACCACTTCTCACAATCACAATCTTCTTGCCTGAGAAAAACTATTGTTTTAATGGAGAACATAAAGTTTCATTAAGATATAGATTTTGTTTCAGCTAATTCTTCCTTATTTCTGTAAAATTCAGTAGTCTAGAAAAACTTCATCTTGGAAAACATATAGTAAACATGATTGACCATATTAGCTTTGCTCCACCATTAGGCCATTAACCGAAACTCTTAGCTGTCAGATTCAATTCAGACTTTAATTAAATTGTCCTGTGGTCTGACCTGAAAGAGTGAATGTCACAGGACTTCTCAGGAATTAATATGATGGTTATTGTTGAAGTAGATAGAAGGAATGGAAAATCATTTAAAACTAGTTAGTGTAAAAGCCCTATTTTGGGTATTTCCCATGTTTTGCAAGCATCAGCTCTTTCTGACCTTTAACCTTCCAAGAATCACTCTAACCATTTTATCTCCCTTTTGCATGCACATCCTTGCCAAATGCGCCTCCTTCCATATTCAGTATTCAGTCATTTTCTTGTGAATTCTAGAACAACCAAAAATACTTCTTGTATGTCTACTAGGTGCTTTAAGGCCTATGCTGTACAGATCATGATGACCAAAACAGGCATTGCATTTACCCTTAAGAAGCTTATATTCCAACATGGGAGAAAGGTGTTCATCAACACAGTCTTTGCATATGTTATAACGAGTTGCTATAAGTGCTACAAAAATGTACGTATAATATGCAAAGACATTGGAGGGTGTTGGGAGAATATGTAACAGAGGATCTTATACAGGCTTTTCTAGGAAATTGACGTTTGAGTTGAGATCCAAATGAGGCACAGACATTCACTGGGTGAAGTGGGGGATGGTGAGGGATTGAGTGCCGGTGATCCTAAACTGGGGAACAATATAGACAAGACCTACAAAAGGAAGAGGCAAAACTTTCAGAAACTGAAGGATGGATTTTGGGGCTAGATCAGTGAAGTAGAGTGGGGGTGTGAAGGGAGCTGGAGAGATGAACAGCAGCAGTTCCCAGAGGCCCTGAAAGTCATTCTAAGGCCTCAAATCTGAGCTCTTTAGAAAATTCTATGAGCAACCAGCCTTATTAGGGTCACTTAATGCCTTCTTAGTTCATTTCTCTTGAAATAATTTAAGGATGCCTCGTTGTAATGTGTTTTTAAGTAGGAATGCTCTTTCTTGTGAAGTCATTTTCTGTTTTAGAATTTCTGCCCATTAGGTCATAGCTGTTTTTCCTTTGGTTTTCTTTGTTTCATTCTTCCTATTACTTTCTTCCATCTTTTCTGCTTTTGAAAATAATTTTCACGTCTATTCACAGTCTTCGTCTCTCCTCTCTGCGATTATGGCACTTCGGCGTGTCACGGTCCTTTTCTTCACGTTTTCTTGCTGTACCCATCTCATCTTCCTGTTCTTTCTTCTTGGCTGGAATTAAGTCCTGAGTAGTCACTTTTTTCATTGCTTTCTTTACTTTCTGGATGATGGAATCATCAGCGAGGCACATCAGGAACATATCAGATGATCGGCTCTCAGCTGAATCACACTTTGAGCAGATGCACAGGTAATTGAAGCTTCCCGTCCCTGAAGTGTCTTCCCTGTGTGCCATTTTTAAAATATTTTACAGAAAAGATTGGCCCACAGTTTTCCTTTATGCGATTGGTTTGTATTCCATTCCTGTAATAACACTTATGTTTTTCTTTTCTTTTGTTCTTAACCAATTGCTTTCTATTGTGTTTTCTTTAAAAACACTTTTATGTTTAACTTTATTATTTAATACATGTTCAATCTCTAGAACACTACAATTAACGATTATAACTAATAGAACAATTAAGCACAAGGTAACAAAACCATAATTTATAAATATTTAATATTTTCTGAGAAGCATTTCCAAGTTAATGAAAACCTGTATACATAATAAACAGGCAAATACTAGTTAGTTTCAAATTCTATCAGGTTCATAGTCAGCAATTTCAGTTTTGTGGGGTTCTTCAAAATATTTTCTTAAATTTACAACATTGTTTTCTATGGCAAGGGAAAGGACTGGAAAATTTGCCACCTGCTTGTTGAACTCTCTACAGTCTTATGATAGCACTTGACATTACTTACTGTGTAAGTTATTTAAGATAATCAGTTATTTGTTCAGTGAGATAACATCACTCCTAAGAGGGTTCTACAAGACTAGGAGAGGAGCTCAGTGATCAGATATTCAATCAGATCTTCTTGCATTTCCCTTAGTAACACGATACTCTGGGCCAGGCACAGTGGCTCATACCTATAATCCCAGCACTTTGGGAAGCTGAGGCAGGTGGATCACTTGAAGTCAGGAGTTCGAGACCAGTCTGGTCCACATAGTGAAACTCCATCTCTACAAAAAATACAAAAATTAGCTGGGTGTGTGTGCTAGCACATGCCTGTAGTCCCAGCTACTTTGGAGGCAGAGGCAAGAGAATAGTTTGAACCCAGGAGGCGGAGGTTGCAGTGAGCTAAGATCTTGCCACTGCACTCCAGCCTGGGCAACAGAGTGAGACTCCATCTCAACAAAAGAAATATATGATGCTATCATCATAATCATTTTCATTTTTAAATATTCCTCCAAACATAAAATATCCTGACTGTTTTAACTACTTTTAATATATCTCATGACTTTTTTAAACCTAGAAATTTAAAACTAATGGTAAGTCACTCTATTATCAAAGCATTAATCTAAAATTATCCAGGAAAATAAATAATCTTTTATCTGAGATCTGGTACATAGTAATTTGCTGATCTGCCAAAGATGTACGGATTTTACCAAAATAATAGTTTTCATGAGGTTAGGAGTTTTATTTCATTATCCTTTTTGTAAAATGGTACCTATCTTTTTCACAGAGAGTTTCTTCTCCCATTAACATCATGGTAGATAACTCAGTTGGTGACGACTGTCATAATGCTGTTTAAGCTCTAGGGCACTCCAAGTGTCATCTTGGCTCTGACTGCCAAGTATGACTTGGATTTTCTTTGCTTGGAAAGTTCTTGCATGGTGCTGCTCTATCATCACATATTCCCGTCCCCTGAAATTGCATGTTCTCATTTCCTTAGCTACCTTTTCTTAATTGGTACTCATCCTATAGGTCTTTCCATTTGTTAGGTTTGATGTTTGGCTCAATATAGTCACTGAAGCAACACCACCAGTGATTTTCCATGCCAAAGTATTACATTAAACAAATGGTTCCATAGAATACACTCTCATGGTGCTGTAGTTGCTTTCATTCCTAAGTCTGGTTCCTGGAGCACCAAGCATTAGACCTTAACCATGCCCTCTCAACACAGATTTGAACCGCATGCAGCTCCAAAGTGTACACACAGACAGTGCTTCTTTTATACTACCATTGACTAACTTGACACATGAGTTCCCAGAGTAGGAACATCATATACAAGAGAAAATGGAGTTTGTGGATAATCTTTTTAGTTCACAACAGTGTATGAAACAAATACAATATGCATCTGCCTGCAGGGAGCATGTGCAGTTGTAGGAAGACACACATTGAACAAGCAACTGCAAGTGATTGAGCATATACAAGAAGAGGTTGCGTGAGGATATGTGAACTCAGGAGGTAGGAACCTCACCTGTTGATGCACTTTTCTTTTCTTCAGAGGAAGAGATATTTTAAAGAGACATGAGAAAAGAAATTCCAGCTAACCAGATAAAAGGGCTAGGGGTTGAGAGGCAGAGACAATAGTATGGGTGAGTTCAAAAAACCAGAATGTGGTATTCTACACAAGCTGAAGATTTTAAAATCACAATTTTTGCATTTATTTTGCATACTAACATAAGATTTCTTATTGTAAACATTTCTTTGGTTTTCACCTCTGGGATACTATTTGTGCCTAGGATTTTTGAGAAGGTAGCAAAACATTTCTATAATGCCTCAATTCTCTGTAGTGAGTACATTACCTAACTAGAGTGAGATAGTCCAGAGATGATGCAAATTTTGCAGGCTTGAAAGCACTTTCCTCTTATATTATCATGGAAATTAGTATTTCATTGTGACAGTTATATGAGGCATTATGTTGAGCTGTTGCTAGGAGCAGTTAGTATTATCTTTTTGGACTTTAGAAGCACAGAAAACAGTTGGGGGAAAGTGGAGCTATTTTGGAATAGCACAAACAATCTGGGTTGGTCATTGATTTTCTAATGAACCTCATTTGACTGTTTCAGATGAATACAAAATATTTGGAGAATAAGAGTACAGATTCATACGTATCACTGAAAACTGTTCATCTTAAAATTTGTTTTCTTTATTGTCATCATTTTCTTGTAATGCTGGCAGAATCCAGACGCTCAGGTCAAATAAGACCATAAGTAACAAAGAAATTGTAGTGACATTTGAGTTGACAGGCATAATTCTGACACGTAGAAATTATTGGGAAGAAACAAATAGAAACTCACAAATGAGAGCTTAAAATGAGGTTATGCTGTCTACTTCAGAATTATTTTATCACACACCCAGTATTTTTATGCCAAATATGCCTGGATTTATGCAATTAAGGACACAAAAGAGAAAGATAAGTTCTTCAAAGTTTTCCAGGAACCTGGAAGTCTGGCAGGTGTAGATGCATCTCTTTCGGACTGAACACATATTAGAGATCAGTTTTAACAACACATTTTGGAAGGATTTACTCAAATAAGTGATACTTCCTAAAATAGAAGACTAGCTTTTGATCTTTTTTATTTAATTTTTTTTTCATTTTTCTTTCTTTCTTTCTTTTTTTTTTTTTTTTGGTAGAGATGAGAGTCTCGTTATGTTGCCTAGTCTGGTCTTGAACTCTTGGTCTCTAGTGATCCTCCCACCTGGGCCTCCTAAAGTGCTGGGGTTACAGGCATGAACACACTGTGCCCTGTTTAGGTTTTGATTCAGGATTATTCAGATAGAGTTTCCTGTTCCCTCATACTTTCCTAGAAATCAAGTCTCAGAAGCCCTACAATTTGCCTTGCTGCTCTACATTGAACTGAGTTCAGATATTGCCAGTGTTCTCCCAGTCTGCAGGGTCCCTGGAAATCCATATTCAATGGTTCTCAATTCTGCAAATGTTTCCTATGGGAGAGTGGCTCTGCTTCCTACTATCACCAGTCTCATTCAAGGATTTTTGGTTTTATAATTTGCATCGGTTGGATCTGTTTCTGTTTAGCAGAAATAAAATGTACGATTTTGAACAAACAAAAGCTTAGCCACCAGAATATTAATTTCAATATCTACATAAATGTTTTTCTTCAAAGTAGTTACTTTGGAAAATTACTTTGAGTGTTTCTGGAATTCTGCCTTTTAGAAGTGGTGCCAGAGTCAGCTCACATGCTACACAGTGAAAACACTGTCACTGCTTTATAGTCGAACCTTATTTTCCCTATAAATCCAAACAGTGTGCCATTCAACCGGAACACCAAACTATTCAGTATATATTATGGGACCAAATTATTTTTCTTTCTATGTGTTTCTTCTTAAAATCGATCATTCTGAAGGATCAAAATCTCTCATAGCTTAAATATTTATATACAACAGACTCTAAGAACAATTTCAAAAAAGTTCGCCAAATGGTTTTAGTAACTTCAGATTCTTTACTTGCATAAACATGAGCTGCCAAGGTGACTACTTGAAAAAGACAACACTCATTTAAGTGTTAAGCTATGTTACTTATGTTAAACTTATTAATGAATAAACCTAAGGTCACACAACCATATGTCTTAAAGGCAATGGTTTCAACTTCTTTTCTCACTTACCTTAGTGAGAAAATAGCATACAGTTTTTAATGTCTGCCCTGTATCATGCACTTTGCTAAAGATTTTACATAACCATATTTATTTGCCTCTTAGTTTTTACTGGTAGTCATTTTGCTAAAAATAATGTGTCTAGTCTTGAAGAGATGTTGCATAGAAAAATCAGTGTACAAACTAAGCTTAACTTGGCTTCAAAGCATACCTTTCCTTATAATATTTGATGGTAACGTTGAGACATTTTACTCCTCTCTTTCCTTCCTTGGGTCCACCCTATCCTAATGACAATAGTGACATCTGAGGATGGACTATCAACTTTCAGCATTTGCAAACCAATTTTTTCTGAAACTCTTTTAGTACCCGGTGTTCTCAAAGCACCATCATGTTAACTTTCTCTTTTAGCTTTTGTTATGCTCTTTTGATTGCATTGACTTTAAAATTAGTTTTATTGTTATTAAAGAAATTATTAAAGCATATTTTTAGAAGCCTATTAAACTCAAAAGGTGGGAAGGATAAGGCTAGGGAGGAAGTGGGCAAAGGAAAACTATACTTGTTTCAATTTTGAAGACTTGCCTTCCTAAAATAGTCATTGTTAAAATGTTAGTACTTTCTTTTAACATTTGCCCCTCTCTCTCTGTATGTGTGTATATATATATACACATACACACACAGACACACATACACATATATATTTTTTATTTGGAGTCTTGCTTTGTCGTACAGGCTGGAGTGCAGTGGTGTGATCTCAGCACACTGGAACCTGCACCTTCCAGGTTCAAGCTATTCTCCTGCCTCAGCTTCCTGAGTAGCTGGGACTACAGGCATGCACCACCACACTTGGCTAATTTTTGTGTTTTTAGTGGAGATGACGTTTCACCCTGTTGGTCAGGCTGGTCTCAAACTCCTGACCTCAAGTGATCCTCACACCTCAGCCTCCCAAAGTGCTGGGATTATAGGCGTGAGCCACTGTTCTCAGCCTCTATATTCTTAAATAATGTTCATGAATAGCCATATCTTTTAGATATTATCTATTATTTCTATTGTGGAAGGTGAATATTTTAAGTTTTCTACCCTCACACTTTTCTTTCTTCATGTTACTTTTCATTGTCATTTGAGGCATAATTAATAAACAATATACAATATACACATCTCAAGTGTTTGAGTTCACTGACTTTTGACAATTTTATATACATCTGTAAATACCATCCTAAATAAGACATAGAGCATTTTTATTCATCTAGAAAGTTCTCCCGTGGTCCTATACAGTAAGTTTATTATTCCCCCTCCCTCATATACACATATACCATTGTCTGATTTCTAATACCATTGCATAGATTTATCTGTATTTAGATTTCATATAAATGGGATTGAACATTATTTCCTCTTTTTTTCTGGCTTTTTTTGTTTACACTAAAATGTTTGAGGTTCATCTATGATTGTGTGTGTACCAATATTTCATTCTTATTTTTTACTGAGGAGTATTCCATTACATAGGAAGTCCTAATGTATTTATCTACTATCTACTATTTTGTTGATTAATATCTGAACACTTTCTAATATTTGACTATTATTAATAAAAGTGCTATGAACATTCACAGACAGATCTTTATTAGCACATATATTTTCATTTCTTTTGGGTAAAAATGTAGGAATAGAATTGCTAGGCCATATAAGAAATAGATGTATAACTTTCTAAACATCTAAACCTAAAATAGTTCTACAACATAACTAAAATAAAATGCCATTTTACAATTCTTCCAGAAATGGATGAGAAGCCTATTCATCTTCATCAATATTTAGTGTTTGATTTTAGCCACTAGTCTTAAATTTCTTTACGTGTTTCATGTGTTATCTGTTTCCCTAGTTTTCTTTTTTACTTTTTGTTGGTCTATTTTTCTTGTAGGGAGCGTTCCTCAGATTCTAGCGATTGTAGACTACCCATTCATATTTAAAAGTGAAGCACTAAAAATATAATTGAAAATTGTGTTTGTAGGCAACATTACTAAATGAGGCTTCACTTTAGAACAACCAGGTGTGCATGTGTCTTTATAGCAGCATAATTTATAATCCTTTGGGTATATACCTAGTAATGGGATGGCTGGGTCATATGGTACATCTAGTTCTAGATCCTTGAGGAATCGCCATACTGTTTTCCATAATGGTTGAACTAGTTTACAATCCCACCAACAGTGTAAAAGTGTTCCTACTTCTCCACATCCTCTCCAGCACCTGTTGTTTCCTGACTTTTGAATGATCGCCATTCTAACTGGTGTGAGATGGTATCTCATTGTGGTTTTGATTTGCATTTCTCTGATGGTCAGTGATGATGAGCATTTTTTCATGTGTCTGTTGGCTGTATGAATGTCTTCTTTTGAGAAATGTCTGTTCATATCCTTTGCCCACTTTTTGATGGGGTTGTTTGTTTTTTCTTGTAAATTTGTTTGAGTTCTTTGTAGGTTCTGGATATTAGCCCTTTGTCAGATGAGTAGATTGCAAAAATTTTCTCCCATTCTGTAGGTTTCCTGTTCACTCTGATGGTAGTTTCTTTTGCTGTGCAGAAGCTCTTTAGTTTAATGAGATCCCATTTGTCAATTTTGGCTTTTGCTGCTGTTGCTTTTGGTGTTTTAGACATGAAGTCTTTGCCCATGCCTATGTCCTGAATGGTACTACCTAGGTTTTCCTCTAGGATTTTTATGGTATTAGGTCTAACATTTAAGTCTCTAATCCATCTTGAATTAATTTTCGTATAAGGAGTAAGGAAAGGATCCAGTTTCAGCTTTCTACTTATGGCTAGCCAATTTTCCCAGCACCATTTATTAAATAGGGAATCCTTTCCCCATTTCTTGTTTCTCTCAGGTTTGTCAAAGATCAGATGGCTGTAGATGTGTGGTATTATTTCTGAGGACTCTGTTCTGTTCCATTGGTCTATATCTCTGTTTTGGTACCAGTACCATGCTGTTTTGGTTACTGTAGCCTTGTAGTATAGTTTGAAGTCAGGTAGCGTGATGCCTCCAGCTTTGTTCTTTTGACTTAGGATTGTCTTGGAGATGCGGGCTCTTTTTTGGTTCCATATGAACTTTAAAGCAGTTTTTTCCAATTCTCTGAAGAAGCTCATTGGTAGCTTGATGGGGATGGCATTGCAGCACTATTCACAATAGCAAAGACTTGGAATCAACCCAAATGTCCATCAGTGACAGATTGGATTAAGAAAATGTGGCACATATACACCATGGAATACTATGCAGCCATAAAAAAGGATGAGTTTGTGTCCTTTGTAGGGACATGGATGCAGCTGGAAACCATCATTCTCAGCAAACTATCACAAGAACAGAAAACCAAACACCGCATGTTCTCACTCATAGGCGGGAACTGAACAATGAGATCACTTGGACTCGGGAAGGGGAGCATCACACACCGGGGCCTATCATGGGGAGGGGGGAGGGGGGAGGGATTGCAATGGGAGTTATACCTGATGTAAATGACGAGTTGATGGGTGCAGCACACCAACATGGCACAAGTATACATATGTAGCAAACCTGCACGTTGTGCACATGTACCCTACCACTTGAAGTTTAATAATAATAAATAAATAAATAAATAAATAAATAAATAAATAAATAAAAAATAAAAAATAAAAAAAAAAAAAAAGAACAACCAGGTGACCATCTGGCTTTTGAGGATGGTCTCCTAAAGAACAGCTTTTTGAAGTCTTTACTCTGGGGTGGCTCAGATTTGGAAAAAACATACTCTTCTACTTTGGATCTGTAAGTGTGGTTCCTGGGTTATAGAGCCCACTGGGTACAGAGGTATGGGATTTCCCCTGTTCTGTATACAGATTTTATTTCTCTTTTTGTTTGCCATCTCAAAACTCTGTCTTCCTTTTCTGTGGATTTGTTGTCTCAAGTCTAGGGATTTTCTGGTTACGTTCTCCCCAGGTGATACTTATTCTCTCCTGTCCAGGTAGAGAAAACCCAGTTAAGTTGACGTACATGGTGGAGATGCGAATAGAGAGAGTAGGGTGTGCCTAACACAAAATTCCAAACAGTTCTCTTGTTTACAACCCCTGACTTACTCTGGTCTTCTTTATTAGGCTGTCCTGGGATCTGTAGGATGGGTCCTTGGTTTCCCATCCATGTCTCACCTTAGTGTCCTTAGGCTTATGTTCTTTCAGCTCTGCTGAAAAACATTCTCTACCTGCCTTCTCTCCATATTCCATAATCCTTGATTATGTATGTTTTCCACTTTCCTAAAATGTATTGTTTGTTCCTCAATTTCTGTATTTTGGGGGCTTAATGTGTTTTCAAGTTTTAATTGTACATGGTTTCATCCAGGATGTTCAGATTACACTCTACTTGAGGCTTGAGGGCGACTGAATTCAAGAAAAACTGTATTTGCTGATGAACAGCAAATGTAGTATTTCTGAAGAGTTAAGCCTAATGGGGCCACTTAGTTCATTTTCAAGAATGCTTAAAAGGCTGCTTTAGAAAATAACACAAAGGAACTTCAGAATCTCAGAATAGGGGTGGCACCCAGACTCTCTTCATCATGAGGGTTTTGAGGGTAAAAGTTCAAACAAAAGATACATTCACCTTTTAAAATGTAAATGAACTGCAACATCAGCATAATTTTCTTGTACTATCTTTGAAAACAATACAAGCACGTTCACAGTTTTTCTTTATTCTCTCAAGAAGGGCTTTGAAAACCCATAATTATAGAATTTACTAATGAAAAATAACTAATAAATACTGCTGGAGAAGAATATTCAAAAACTAAGGATTGCTAGGCAAAATATCTCACTTTTAGATCAAATCTTGGAAAGATGCAAAAGTTATTACCAACAAAGAAAAAGACAAGTTATAAATTAAGCATATTAGAAACAACAGGAAGGGTAAAATCCAACAAATTATTGATGTTGCAGTAGGTAACCAAGGAAGACTGTGCTCAAATGGCACTCTGATGCCCTGGCTTTGTGTCTGTTGGTTGATGTGCATGATCACAGGAAAAATTTCCCGCATGTATCAGTAAACATATATAATCAAGAACCTATGATGTGCCCGTCACTGTGTAGGCTATAAAGAAATATGAGCACACTAATGATTTCAAACAAGGTTACTTTGGTAGAAAAGACAGACAAATAAAGAGATGACTTAAGGGAATAGATGCTGAATGCCAACCAAGTGATACAGATAGTCTGCATCACTTTAGCTCAGAGGAGACAGGGAAAATCATAGGTAAGTAGAGAATGGAGTCAGCACATCAAAGGCAGAATTTGTCTTGGTCATAAAAATAAATCGGTGTATATCAAAATGGATGATTTAAATTTTATAGCCTATAATGGCACTTGGCAAACATGGTATCATTGTCTCTAAGTGTTTTTTTTTTTTTTAAACTATGTTACCCTTTGCCTAAGGCTAAGACAGATTCTTGCGGTTCATTATTGTTTAGCAGCTAGCAAGCTTTTTAGACACTTTTATAGTGAAAGTATGTCTTCTTGCTTTATTTATATACTTAGAGAATCATCTTTGATGGCATAATCACCAACTGCCAAATTCAAGGACCTTGGCAGATGGAGACAGATTTGCCAGGGAAAATTTGAAATGGTGGAGAGTCTAACCACTGATGTGCTGATAAGAAAAACATCCCTGATTTGGAGAATTTGCCAGTTTCTGTGATACAAATAGTCTCACTCTTGCCAATTTCAAGCTACTAACTTGAGGTTATTGAATCCTGACTCAGAAAGAGTTGAGCATGATGAGCCGACCTGAGCTGCTGTAGGCTTGCTCCAGTACACTGCGGAAGCTGTCAGACGTTCATATTTCATCTAGGAAGATGTGGGGAGGGATGCTGATCCACGCTTAAGTCCTTCCCCTTTCCATTCTGATCCTCACTTGGTCTTCCAACCATTGTTCTTTTTCAGATATATGACTCTTGTGACAACATTATAAAGGTCAAAGATGCTTTATCCCAATATGTATCTTATTCATTTAGACTGTCAAATATAATTTAGTTTGTTATCCATAGCAGCAGTGCCTCACTGCTTGAGCAGGCATGCAGCAGTGATGTGAAGAGCAGAAGAGAGTGGTGTCAGCACCTGAAAGGTTTTGCAGCTGTGGTGAAGCTGTTTATTAAGACTCCTTCCTGATACGAGCATGTCGGACCAGGGTTCTTCTTCCAAAAATAGGGATAGCAATTCCAGAGTCCTCCACTGATTTATGGAGAAGGACCCATTATTCTGTAACTCTGAAAGCTATACCAAGAACAGATTATTCATGTGAGACTTCATTTCCTTTAATGGATCTGGGACAAACCTTGTAGACATGTTTACAGGCCATGAGTGCCTGCACCACTGGGGTGCCATCCCAATACTAGGATATTTACCTAGAGCTATGTGAAGCAGAATCATCAAAGCATACGTGAGAATCTAGTTAGAGTTTGTTTAGCCAAAGGCCAAACAAAGTAGAATGCCGGCCTACTATTAGGGAATTACAAACTCCCTTCCTCTAACTTTCTACATACTCTAATAGTCCTCTTAGCTATCACTTAGCATTAACCATTTTCTTGTTGTCTGTATTAGCTCCTGCTGCAATGGCAGTTATGAAATCTGACTGAGTTTGTGCCAAGGCACAGCTGTTCTCACTGGTCTTGCAGATGCCCAGCAAGTTGCTGGGAATACCCAGAAGAAGCCTAAAGCCGCTCCAGATATAAAACTGTCCACACTAGTACAACTTAAATTTAGTGCAAATTCTGTACGTTTGCAATATCCCTCAGAGATTTTAATGGAAAATCCAAGCACTGTTTTAGTATTTTTCCTTTTCTTTTGCTGATAACCACTTTTACAAGATTTAAAGATGAGTCCACAGGGTTGGACTGAGTTCAGTGGTAACACATTTTCTACCTCCTTCAGCTGAGATACTTTCCTAGATTCACATGTGTGTTTTGTTCCTTTCCTGGGGCTATTTTTCCCTCTCCCTATTCTGATTTTGATTCCTTAACCTATTCATCAAGGGAGCTCTCAATAATATCATCTACCACTTTCATGGGCCACTCATATTTCATAAAGATTGCAGAAGAGATAAAAGAGAAAACAATTACTGGTACATTAGCTACAACTCCATTCTCTTCCTTTTCACTGAACACAGTGAACAGAAGGACTCATTGGCTTGAGAACCACTGCGCTAGAAGGCTTGTTTATGAATTCTCAACATCTTCAAATGGGAAACCACTCAAGAGAAGTCCAGATAAAAGTCGAGGGTTAGTTAGAGCCAGGAGATACAACAATAATGCCAGCTATGAGGAGCTGGGCTAGGTCATACAAAGAATAAAATTCAGAGTTTAGATGTTGGAATTAAGAATGCATGTCAGTTAGGATGGAAAAATTGTTGAGAGGAGAGACCATGAATATTATTGGAGAGCAAGAGACTATTTTTATGGAGTACCAGCTAGGTTAATGGAGTCAGATGGAGTGGGATATGTGAACTGTGTAGAATTATTTATTTTCAGTCAGTCATATCATGACTGCAAAAAAGGACAAGTTGAGGCTATGTCTCTCTTTAGAGTGTCTGCATTTTACATATGTATTTACAGAGAATGATATTTGGCTATACTGCAGGTTTATTAGAACATCAGTATATGTGTTGACAAGGCAAAGGTATATTAAATATCTTTATGGAGAGTCAATCCTGGTCAAACAGGACATGCACTTAATTACAGTAATTTAACAGTGGCTTTTCTACTTTAATTATAGTTTTATATAATCTATGCATAACCAGGCTGAATAATAATAAAGTAGCAATTATATGCTGAATATGGAGAAGGTTTTGGACCCTGCCTGCTTCTGAATTACACTCTCAATCTGGATTATATATAAGCATATATAAATAACATACACACCTCTCAAGAATGCTGCATTACCAGAGCCTTACACTGTTCTTAAATATGAAGGAGATTTGTTTTCAGGGTATTGGAGATACAGAGATTCACAGAACTGCCTTGAGGGACACATTTTTTATGTACAAATATAGCTTTTAGCTAGCCAGTTGGTAGGTCAAAACCCAAAGGCCCAGGGAAATGGTTTATCTCTTAGCTCAGAATTTGACTCTGTGGTGGGAAGACTATAGTTAAAGAATTTTTTTTTTTTTGACAATGATCAGAAAGTTATTTCCTTATAGTGACTTATTTTGTCCATTCACTTGTACCTAGAGGTTTGAAAAGACAGACACTTTGAACATGTGGCTAGAGGGTGGGGCTTATAGAAGCAAGAGTGACAGTCTTCACCATCAAATGCAGCTGACGTTTGCAAATGACAGAAGACAAACTAGAAATTTTATTCCCTCAATCCTTAGCAGCTGATTCTGGCTCCTTCATACCAATATTGTAACTGTTGTCACTCTTCAGAGTCCCTCTGGGACGTTAGTACTAGGTTGTCATTTGTCCTGTGGTTAGGCATCATCTATGACATGAACACCAATAGGAACCCATAATTGCTAGAAACTCTTATTCATTTGTTTTGGTGTGTTGAAATCCATTATATTTGTAATGGATTTTCCAAGTCTCACTATTTGCCAGACATCCTCCCTGCACCCTTGCCTCTCAGCTTATTGGAACACATTGACAAAAAACTATGCCACTCTCTTGGTTTCTAGGGTGGAATTTCAGGGGAGAATGATGGGAGGGCCAGGTAAGAAGAAAGCCTCCTTCCAGAGATGATATAACTTGGCAGGCTTAAGCTCATGAGATGGAGATGGGGTTAGGATGAAATAAGAGTATGGGAAGTCAGGATTCATCACATGAATAAATTTTCCATTAAGATTTGTGGATTAAGGGTAATAAGAGAAAGAATGCGAGCAAAAAACGTGTATATTTTATGCAGGAAAGACAATAAAATTTGATATTTTGATTTTTACATTCTTTATCCCACATCTGAATATAATTGTCTAGGATTGTAGGAATTATTTTCTGCAAGTGTTGCTGGCAATTCTTCATCCAATCTTCTTCCGATATGGGTACGTTATGAATATTGCCACCAAGGGCTGACAGCTGCTTTCAACTGGACAAGGTTTTATGGTTTCTTTGTCTTTCCCCCCAACCCACAAATGTTCTCAAATCTCTTGCATTTACTAATGTTATTTTACTTTGCATGACCGGGGGAAGAAAGAGTGTTCAGCAATTCAGTCATGGCTGATTGGAATAACAGAATTTCATTTCCTAAGGGAACATTTGAGAGTCATTGAATCACCCTTTATCTACAAGCCATGTTTTGCACTATTTTTCTACTTGAGTAATTGATTATGACAGGTGTCACTCAAGCTTTGCAGCTTAGGCTGTCCCCATGCTAAGACAGAGTCATAGCAAGCAACTTCTGTTGATGAAATAGAAAAGCTATGCATGGGTATTTTTCCTTATTGATTTTCTAGTATATGATGTCAGTTAATTACTGAGAGCCGTTCACTGCATACATGTAAGTGGTCATTATAACCATATTTTCAACTGATTTTTCCCTACAAACATAATCAATTATTTGAGCTGAACAGAAATGTAAATATCTGCAGTTGTAAAAAAAATTGGGTGTGTGTGTGTGTTTATGTATGTATGTATTTTATAGGTATATTCTTTATGGGCATATATATATGTGTGTGTGTGTGTGTGTGTATATATGCACTAGATATAATGAGTATTATATGCCCATAGGGAATATACTCCCTATAATATATGTACAGGTGTGTTTGTGTGTTGTGAACAGAGAAAGAACAACACATGTCATGGCCATGCTAACAATTCTGGTTATTATACCAAAAGGGAGATTTCTAAAGTATTGGACTTTAAGTATATTGCATTTTTAGTTTCACAAGACAATGAAAAAATTAGCCTATCTACATTATGTGGAGGGAAAGAAGCCAGATACACCACAAATGTGTTTGTATGAGTCTACTTATATAAAATTCTAGAAGATGACAACCGAATCTATAGTAACAGAAAGCAGATCATGGGTTGCTAGAAACTGGAGGTGGCAGGAGGGATGGACCACAAAGGGTTATGAGGAAGCTTTAGGGTTGATAAGGTATCTTGTGTCTCTTGCTTGTGGTGGTGATTTTTTTGGTTGATGTACCTGTCAGGATTCATCAAATTGTATATGGGTAGAGTTTATTGAACAGAAATCATGTCTCAATAAAGTTGTTTTAAACATGAGAAAATCTATGCCTCTACATTTTAACATTATTTGGAGAATTGCTACAAATTTTCCATGTTTCTAATAATATTAAATCATTTCTACATATGGCAGAAACTTCATATTTCTCAGAATATACTCTTAGAAGGAATGGAAGTGATCATATCCATGATATATATTGGCCATTCAGAAGACACTTGAGGTTTTTTCTAGTGGGCTTGATAATTTCTACTTACCTAGGAAGAGGAGAGCAATAACTAACCTTTGAAAATTTCTCATATTGACCTACATGATAGACTGATGTATTCATTTTCAATTAGTATATAACAAATTACCACAAACTTAGCAACTTAACATAACACACATTTATTACTTCACAATTTCCATGTGTCAGGAGTCCAAGCACAGTTTTGCTGAATTTGAGGTCTCCCCAGGCTCCAGTCCAGGTGTTGGTCAAGGTTGAGATCTCATCAGAGACTTGACTGGGGAATGATCCACTTCCAACCTCTCAGATTATTAGCAGAATTCTTCTGCATGTGGACATAGGTCTGAGTTCCCCATGTCCTTGCTGACTGATATGTGATGACTATCCTCAGACCTTTGAGGCCACTCAGAGTTCCCGGCCACATGGGCTCCTCCATAGGAAGTTCACAACATGAAAGCTCTCTTCTTCAGGATCAGCAGAAGCTCTTCTTTCAGTCTGCTAAGACATAATTTTGTAAAATGTTACTTAACCATGAAGGTAACCACCTTTGCCATATAATGTAACCTAACCAAGAGAGTAACTGTCTTATAAATTTTGCTATATTGTATTGACTAGAAATCCAACTGTACTTGGTGGAAGTACAGTCACTTTAGATGGCTCAGGCCACTTTAGTGCATATCTACCTCAGTTGTTTTACACAGGACTCTTGAAACAAGTAATTGTCTAATAATATATTTAATAAAGAAATGTTTGAATAAATTTATATACATATACTTAATTTTAGCAGAATGTCATTCAATTTTAAATAGCAAGAATATTATTACTTTTTTTTTTTTTTTCTGAGACAAGGTCTCACTCTGTCACCTAGGATGGAGTGCAGTGGCATGATCATGGCTCACTGCAGTTTCCACCTCCTAGACTCAAGCAATCTTCCCACCTCAGCCTCCTGAGTAGCTGAGTAGCTTGGACTACTGGTGCATGCCACCTTGCCTGGCTAACTGTTTTTTAAATTTATTTTTTGTAAAGACAGGATTTTTGCCATGTTGCCCAGGGTAGTCTTAAACTCCTGGACTCAAGTGATCAGTCCACCTCAGCCTCCCAAAGTGTTGGAATTACAAGCATGAGACATTGTGCCCAGGGGGTAGTACTTTTAAAATCTGATCTAATTTATACTGGTTTAGTTTTTATAAAAACTCTCAGGACCCTACCTATTGTGTAGTCAAGCATGTCTCTACATGGTGTACCAGGCGGTGAAGGAGTTAATGTGCCTCTCTAACGCTGTCAGTTTCTGTCTTCCTTGTCAGTAAAATAAGACCTATAATTTGCAAAATGAATCCACATTCTTGAACAGTGACTGCATTAAAAAACCTGAGTATTTTAATAATTAACTATTCAAATTATCTTATGGTTGCCTGCTATTCATAAAGTCAAAAACATAATATAAAATAACATAGATCATAATATTAGTTACAGATGTCAGCTTACTTCTATTTTTCTGAAGAAAAGGTGTTAATGAATTTCTCTAGAATGATTTCTGACATAATTGCCAGGATTGTACAATATATCATTCTACATTTATGCCAGCAAATTAGCATCTGTGATTCATACAGTGGTAGCTTTCTTAATTTTATCATGTACAAAATACGTGTTGTTTTGATTTTTCAAAATAACTCGTGGCTCTCCACCTTGTAGACTGAAGAGAATTGACAATTTTGTCATTGAATTGGTGAATATTTCAAACAATATGACAGACACTAACAGTATACCCTTGGGTTTACAGCAGAATAAAGCTGCTACTCTGATAAGCTACCAAATACTGTAAATGCATCAATAAGTTCAGCCTGAAAAATACTACTTTCTTAATTGATGCATTTTTCTCGTGACAATTATATAATACTTAGCACATAATATTCACTTTCTAATACCAGAAAAGCAGCTACAGATGGTGTTAATATAAATTGTTTGTAATATTCTCTGTGTTTGTACATACTATACACACTATTATTGCATCCAAGAGCTCAAGTTTGCAGACCTTTTCTGCCCTTGTATTTGTGACCTTGGGTGTACTTCTGCATTACCCGAAACCTCTCATAATGCAAAATTTCAGTAATATCTACTTAATGTTCATAGGCTGCTTTGTACAATTACAGATACATAGAGATCACTCAAAACACAGTGACAATACAATTCCTCATCAAAATAAACCATTATTGGCCAATGTTTATGACTTTTTCCAGACTAAGCCACTCCCCTGGGGCCAGCAATTTATGGTTCGAAAAGCAGCAGAATGTGCTATTTATAATTATGCAGCTTTCTTCTGGGATCAGAAAATCACTGGATCTCATTCCTACCTTAGTGAAAGAGGAAATGGTAATTTATTTTGTGGTATTTGTCTTTAAAATGAGGAAATAGGGGCAAAGGAAGGATAAAGTGTTTGTCCAATGCCATGCGCTAGTAAAAGTGGAATTAGTAGTTACCATCTCGTGATCTCATTTCTAGTTGTTTGTCCCGTTCGGTTTTTTCTTTGTTGTTGTTGTTTGTTTTGTCTTGGACATCTTTTTTATTTAACAAAAGTTTATTGTGCACCTGCTATGAATCAGGCATTCTGTATGTGTTTTATAAATTTTAACTCAGTTGACTCTGAAGCTTAGGAGTTAGGTCCTGCTATTGTCATCCACATTTTATAGGTAAGGCAATGGAGACACTGAGAGGTGAGGCAATTTGTATGAGGACACATACCTAGTATGTAGCAGAGGCAGTTTGGCTCTGGAATCTACACTGAACCACTGTTCTTTGCCACCTCTCCTTCTCCTGTGTGACTTGTCTCTATCCTGTAGGTCAGAAACATCACATCAGGCCTATTTCCTCCCACCATGATCACCAGTGCTTATACTCTGTTTACCATATTGAATCAGTCACCAAGGAGGATGCAAATAAAGAATGTGAGCTCCAAAAAGGCAGATGGTATTTATCTTGCTTACTGAATCCCCATTCCCTGGAACAGTGCCTGATACATGAGAAATATTCAACAAAAATATTTTGCATGAATAAATGATCAGATGAATAGATAGATAAATGGACAGATGTATGAGATAGATATGTACCTTGTTTTAAGGGAGCTTTTAGTTTAAGAAGATAAACCGTAATTCAGATGAATAAAACATTTTATGATTTTTTATTCTTTTCATATCCTTCAAAGAGGCTTTCTATAAATAAAACTATTTCAGTCTGGGTGAAACAGATTTGCACAGTTTTAAAATATATATTAGAAAAACATATGTTAAAACCCAAATTAAACAAGCTTTTATCTGCGTGGCTCAGTCTCAACTCAGATTAATTTAGTAGAGGTGAAAATGAATTCTTTCACAGAAATTATCTTGCCATATTTTAGGATGATGTTTCCGTATGGGTGGCATTTTTATGAGAGGAAATTGGGAGCAGAGTAAAGAATGGAGTTGGGAGACTATTGCAGGTGTCTTCATCTTAAATATGCCCCCAAATATACTGGAGTCTGCACAGAGATTACACACTGGGGTTAGTAGAAAGGATTTGGTAGTTTTCATATCCTTATCATTTAAATAAAATATTGTCATGTTTATATTTTTTCACTGTAGGTCATTCAATTTCTCTCACACAGCGAAACATGCAGAGATAAGGACACATTCAGGAAGGGAAACTAGTAATCAGGAGAGAAAAATTGATTTTTGTATAAAGACTAATATATGCTGAGGGAAAAGGAGAAGGAAAATGTCAGTGTGTGGTAATATAGGAGGTTTGGGTGATTCATTAGAGATTGGAAAGGCAAGCCTGACAAAGGGAATTTCATCAAAATATATAAAACCAGAAAGGACATGATAGGTGGCTATTGCTTTATTCAACAAATTGTAGTATCCTTCACCCCAAGAATCTACTCAAACTTTAGAAGAGTTTGTTTTAGGATGAGTTATAAATAAATTCAGATAATAAACTCAGTGAGACATTTAACGGCACAAGAAGTTCCTTAATAAGTCATTAAGATAAGTTATAAGAATTTCAAAACACATCCCTAAATGTTGCAGTTGATGTCAGGGTCAGCCAAATGTTTATAAAGCATGAATCCTAGTTTAAAAAAATACGTCAGAGAAAAATCTACCATACTCATTGATTATTGAGTTTATAACTAGAGCTTTCTTCATGGTTATTATTGAGACAAATGATGATGAAAGTCCCTAGCGACCTCTGTTTCTTGTTTGTTAAAGGGCTAAAAAATAGTGAAATGACCTGAATATAGGGAATAGGAAAGTAAGAGAAAAGTAAGAGAATCGTTGTGTATGAGTGGGTATTCTCCAAAATAAATTGGGCTATGTTTCTGAGCCAATACACATGAAACAAAGGGTGGACCAGAATATATGTAAAGTGAAATTTAAAATTATTTATCATAATCGTTAATAATGAAAGATGGGGAAAAGTCCAAGAAGAAGAAATATGGGGAAAATTATTTATCATAGTCGTTAATAATGAAAGATGGGGAAAAGTCCAAGAATAATGAAAGATAGCGAAAAAGTTTCACTAGTGGAAACTGCTAGCGAAATGGATTTCCCAGATTAGCCAGAATCCTAAATTGCCATAGAGGACACACTATCCTAGGTTTTAGTGATCTGTGATCATTTCACCCAGGACTAGCATGAGGAGTGGAATATGATGTGTATGATTTTGGAAACACTATTTCAACTGACTGGGTTTTGTGGATTCTTTAAATGACACAGTCCTTTCATTGGAGTCATTGGTATACACTCTTCAGTAGTTTTTATGTTCTGTTTTGTAGCTTTCTTGCGGTATATTGTTCTACTGCTCACTTCTTGCCTCTCTCCTCTCCATGGTAGTGTATTTACAAAAAGGGAAGCTTCCCACCTGTAATTTTGAATTGTGTTGTCCTGGTTATGATTACTTTTCATTTTCTTGTCATCCTTGATAATGTGACCAGTCTTTCTCAGGGAAGCACATAGAACACCAAGCTACCTGTGGTATGTCCACATGCTCTGAAACAAACCATGTCCAACATGTTGAACTCCTTTCCCTAGCCTCTGCCTAAGTGCAAGCCTTGTGATTCACTAAGTCCATGCCCTCTGGGAATTCACTGTGCCCACTGGAGCACAACTGTCTTCTCACCCTGCCGCCTTTAATTTTATTAGCTATTAGCTGCTACCTAAGTTGAAAAATGGAATGACACAGGAATGTAGTTGAAATCCAGTGCATTACTCCCTAGGATGAAAAACAAAGTAGACACACAGCCTGACTGGTGCCAGGTGATGCAAAAGCATCAGCATGAATCATAAATACTCTGGTGGATGACATTTCTCAGATTGATGGCTGCAGTCTGAACGCTTTGTCTCTCAGACCTGTGTTTGGAAGTCGGGTGGTGCACATTCTTTTCCACCCTTTAGGATTAATCTTTTCACATTGGCTGATAGATGTTAGTTACAAACACAGTAAGAATCCTAAAACTTAACACGGTCTTTGTTCCTTTTTTTTAATAAGTTCTTTACTCAGAAACAAATGATGCACTCCTAATACATAAACATCCTTTTATTATATGTCTTCATGGAGTCTACTCTGTTTTTTGGACAGACACTAGTGTTAACCACATTAGGACTGATCTCTAACTATAATTTAAGCAACAGTCCCTACCCCTCTTTAAAATGAACATGTTTATATATGATAGAATAATTTTACATGAAAATTGTAAAAACATAGCAGAGTTCCTATATACCCTTTACCCAGTTTTCCACTGTTAACGTCTTACATGACTGTATGTATTTGTCAAAACTAAGAAATCGACATTACCATGTTACTGTGAACTACACTCCAGTCTTTATTTGGATTTCATTAGGTTTTCCATTAATATCATTTTTCTGTCACAGAATCCAATCCAGGGAACCTCCTTGCATTTAGTTTTGATATCTTCCCAGGCTCCTTTTTCTGTAACAGCTTCTATCTTTCCCTTTTTTTCTTGACCTTGACTATCTTGGAGAGTATTGGTCAGGTATCCCAATCTGGATTTATGCAAAGTTTTTTTCGTCATTTAAACCGGTATTCTTTTTGGAAAGAATACCACAGAGGGTAAGTGTACTTCTTGCCACATAATATCAAGGATACATGACAGCCACATGACATCACTGAGGATAATAACTTTTACTACTTACTAAGTGGTGGCTGAGTTGGCCAGGATTTTACTCTGAAATTAATATTTTTTCATCTCCATACTCTTTTCTTTGGAAGCAAGCATCTCAAATCTAGCCCAGTCTCCAGCCTTCTCACCTCTCTTTTTAATGGCTGCTATCAACTCTATGACTAAGGTCTAACATGATTGTACCACATTCTGTGTTAATTATCTAATACAGCTCTACATAGTTATAGAAGGCAGTATAGCTAGTGTGCTGTCATCTGTATAGCAGTGCCTCCTCCTTTTGAGAATACAAGTTGATTGCCCAGAAAGAGTTTAAGAATAAAACTCTTACTATCTCCAGATTTCCTATCCTTACCTCTACCCAAAAGAATTAGACACCAGAACAGATAGTTTACATGTTTGGCTCATGACATAGCTGGATGGCAGAGAGGGGTGAAGTCCCCTCTGGTTCATCTTGAGTTGCTTTGTCTTATTTTCTAGTCATCCCTTAGTGAATTTCTTTAAATATGATATTGTGGTTTGTGTTCAGACCCTAGAGCAGCAGGAAGCCGGAGACCAGAGTGAGTTAGGTTTTGTAACTCTATCTTCGTGCTTATTGCATAGTAGCTGGAGAATCGCAAACTACATGTTACAGTAATTTAAAAATGTTTCAGGAAGCGTGGCACCAAGTTGTGAACTTTACACAGGTAATTTTTTTCTTCCGTCAAAATATTTACTTATGAATATATTATATAATTTACTTTTTGCTTTAAGTAGCCAAAGGTGTGAGAATGATTGTTTCCATCCCATTTGAAGTTTAACAAATTTTCACACTTTGAAGGTGAAGGCCACAGTGTTTTGTATTCTTATGTTGACATTTATTATAGTGAAATAATTCTCTTTGGTGGAATTAATAATTACTTGGAGGATGAAATTACAATAGAATATTCAAAGATATTGAAATGAAAGGTACAGATACTGACCCTTTCTATTATCATCTTTTCTAACTGTAGCTTACTTACCATCTTCTTTTCCTTGTATAGTTTGATATGAAACAGCCCTGCGTATTAGGAATGTTAATGCTCTTAGTAATATAGAAAATGTCTCAGATTGTCATTCTTATCTCCATCTCCCTATTATATTTCCTCATGTAGAAGCTTCTGTTTCAATACAGTTATATTTATCAATATTTCTTTTCTTGGGTTCTGGTTTTTACATATTCTTAGAACTGCCTTCCCATTTCAATAGTGGATTAGTCTGTTCTCATGCTGCTAATAGAGGCATACCTGAGACTGGGTAATTTATAAAGGAGAAAGGTTTAATTGACTTATAGTTCCACCTGGCTGGGGAGGCCTGACAATCATGATGGAAGACCATGGGACATCTTACATGGCGGCAGGCAAGAGAGAGCTTGTGCAAAGGAACTCCCCCTTATAAAACCATCAGATCTCATGAGACATATTCACCAGCACAAGAACAGCATGGGAAAGACCCGCCCCCATGATTCAATTACCTCCCACCAGGTCTCTCCCACGACACATGGGAATTGTGGGAGCTACAGTTCAAGATGAGATTTGGGTGGGGACACAGTCAAACGATATCAAATAGCCAATATCTATTCACCTCTGAATTTCCAATATATAGGAAAGTGGTGAAATAGTCAAGTCAGGGGCTGGTGCCATTTGTTTTCCTTTATATTTTGAGACTGTATGTGACTGAACTCAAAGTACTTTATGGGCATTATCTACTGTATTTCTGTCTTGATGGTCATGTGGGAGAAGAGGGATGTTTTTATAATGTTTTAAGTTTGGAAGAAATTCAGGAAGAGGAGATATAATAATAAGGTCATATCATCAAGTTTTATTGCTTTTATCTCCTAATTCTCATCTTTTTCTGTATTATGCTATCTTTGGAACCAGTGGCTATATGGCCTGAATGTTTGTGTCCCTCTAAAATTCATGTTGAAACTTAATCCCCATTGTGTTGGTATTAAGTGGTGGGGCCTTTTGGGAGGTGATTAAGCTGTGAGGGCTCTGCTTTTATGAGTGGGATTCATGTCTTAAAAGGGGCTGAAGGGAGCTGTCTTGCCTCTTCTACCTTGTGAGGAAGCAGCAACAGGTATCATCTATGAAGCCCTTACCAGACACCGACTCTGATGGTGCCTTAATCTTGGACTTCTTCGCCTCCAGAATTGGGAGAAATATATTTCTGCTGTTGATAAATTATCCAGTCTAGGATATTTATAGCAGCCCAGGTGGACTAAGATGCAGCTGTTACTTTCCGAACTAGATAGTGAATCTGTCATTGAGTTCCAAATTCTGTCCCAAATTTGAATGAACTGCTTTCAAAGAAAAAACAAGAAGGGAAAGAGAAGAGAGAAAGAAATAAATAGAAAAATAAGGAGGAAAATAGAGAGATGGAAGCTATTGTTGCTTCATAGAATGATAGAGCCTTAGTAGTGAATTTAGGGACTGACGTACCTGCACCTAGAAAGTATTTAATCAGCTGCTAACTGGAAGGGAATATAGTCTTTTGTACTGCTATAACAAAATACCACAGACTGGGCCAGGCACAGTGGCTCACAGCTGTAATCCTGGCACTTTGGGAGACTGAGATGGGTGGGTCACTTGAGACCAGGAGTTTGATCAGCCTGGCCAACATGATGAAATCTCATCTCTACTAAAAATTCAAAAATTAACTGGGCATGGTGACACATACCTATAATCCCAGTTCCTTGGGAGACTGAGTCTTGAACCTGGGAGGCAGAGGTTGCAGTGAGCCAAGATCACGCCATTGCACTCTAGCTTGGGTGACAGAACAAGACTCTGTCTCCAAAATATAAAAATAAAATAAAACACCACAGACTTGGTGATTTATGAAAAACAGAAACTTATTTCTTACAGTTCTGGAGGCTGGGAGCACAAGGTGAAAGCATCAGTAGGTGTGGTTGTCTGATGAGGACTGCTGTCTGCTTCTGGGATGGCACCTTGTGGCTATGTCCTCCATGGGGCAGGAAGTTGGTGTCCTCACATGACAGAAGGAATGGAAGGGGCAAAAACAGGGACAAACTCTCTGTCAAGCCCTTTTACAAGAGCAATGAATCCTATTTATGAGAGCAGAGCCCTGATAACTCGATCATCTCCGAAAGGCCATACCTCCCAATACTGTTGCATTGATGATTAAATTTCAACCTGAAGGGTAGAGGGACAAAAACACTCAACTCATAGCAAGCCTTGTCTACAAAGCCAATTCTATAGTTCTTTTTACTTTATTCAAGGAAAAAAAGGTCACTGATCATATATACTACTTATCTCTTGATGAGAATTAGTGAACTTGGGAATACTTGCCAAGCGTATGCTTTGCCTCAGCTACAATAGCAACAAGGAATGAAACTTAAAATAGATACATTTGCTACCACGGAAGAACATCTGTATCCTATATTTTAGTATTCCACATGTTCTGTGTTATCGTTTGACTTAATAGATATATTGATCAACCATAAATCAATATGGATCTTTAGGTAAATAATACATTTAATGATTTTTGTTTGTTTGTTTTTATTATTATTATACTTTAAGTTCTAGGGTACATGTGCATAACGTGCAGCTTTGTTACATATGTATACTTGTGCCATGTTGGTGTGCTGCACCCATCAACTCATCAACACCCATCAACTCGTCATTTACATCAGGTAAAACTCCCAGTGCAATCCCTCCTCCCTCCCCCCTCCCTATGATAGGCCCCGGTGTGTGATGTTCCCCTTCCTGAGTCCAAGTGATCTCATTGTTCAGTTCCCACCTATGAGTGAGAAAATGTGGTATTTGGTTTTCTCTTCTTGCAATAGTTTGCTGAGAATGATGGTTTCCAGCTGCATCCATGTCTCTAAAAGGACAAAAACTCATCCTTTTTATGGCTGCATAGTATTCCATGGTGTATATGTGCCACATTTTCTTAATCCAGTCTGTCACTGATGGACATTTGGGTTGATTCCAAGTCTTTGCTATTTTGATAGTGCCGCAGTAAACATATGTGTGCATGTGTCTTTATAGCAGTATGATTTATAATCCTTTGGGTATATACCCAGTAATGGGATAGTTGGGTCATATGGTACTTCTAGTTCCAGATCCTTGAGGAATTGCCATACTGTTTTCCACAATGGTTCAACTAGTTTACAATCCCACCAACAGTGTAAAAGTGTTCCTATTTCTCCACATCCTCTCCAGCACCTGTTGTTTCCTGACTTTTTAATGATTGCCGTTCTAACTAGTGTGAGATGGTATTGTGGTTTTGATTTGCATTTCTCTGATGGCCAGTGATGATGAGCATTTTTTCATGTGTCTGTTGGCTGTATGAATATCTTCTTTTGAGAAATGTCTGTTCATATCCTTTGCCCACTTTTCGATGGGGTTGTTTGTTTTTTCTTGTAAATGTGTTTGAGTTCTTTGTAGGTTTTGGATATTAGTGCTTTGTCAGATGAGTAGATTGCAAAAATTTTCTCCCATTCTGTAGGTTGCCTGTTCACTCTGATGGTAGTTTCTTTTGATGTGCAGAAGCTCTTTAGTTTAATTAGATCCCATTTGTCAATTTTGGCTTTTGTTGCCATTGCTTTTGGTGCTTTAGACATGAAGTCCTTGCCCATGCCTATGTCCTGAATGGTATTACCTAGGTTTTCTTCTAGGGTTTTTATGGTATTAGGTCTAACATTTAAGTCTCTAATCCATCTTGAATTAATTTTCGTATAATGAGTAAGGAAAGGATCCAGTTTCAGCTTTCTACTTATGGCTAGCCAATTTTCCCAGCACCATTTATTAAATAGGGATTCCTATTTCTTGTTTTTGTGAGGTTTGTCAAAGATCAGATGGCTGTAGATGTGTGGTATTATTTCTGAGGACTCTGTTCTGTTCCATTGGTCTATATCTCCGTTTTGGTACCAGTACCATGCTGTTTTGGTTACTATAGCCTTGTAGTATAGTTTGAAGTCAGGTAGCATGATGCCTCCAGCTTTGTTCTTTTGACTTAGGATTGTCTTGGCAATGCGGGCTCTTTATTGGTTCTATATGCACTTTAAGGCACTTTTTTCTAATTCTGTGAAGAAACTCATTGGTAGCTTGATGGGGATGGCATTGAATCTATAAATTATCTTGGGCAGTATGGCCATTTTCATGATATTGATTCTTCCTATCCATGAGCATGGTATGTTCTTCCATTTGTTTGTGTCCTCTTTGATTTCACTGAGCAATGGTTTGTAGTTCTCCTTGAAGAGGTCCTTTACATCCCTTGTAAATTGGATTCCTAGATATTTTATTCTCTTTGAAGCAATTGTGAATGGAAGTTCATTCATGATTTGGTTCTGTTTGTCTTTTACTGGTGTATAAGAATGCTTGTGATTTTTGCATATTAATTTTGTATCCTGAGACTTTGCTGAAGTTGCTTATCAGCTTAAGGAGATTTTGGGCTGAGACAATGGGGTTTTCTAAATATACAATCATGTCATCTGCAAACAGGGACAATTTGACTTCTTCTTTTCCTAATTGAATCCCCTTGATTTCTTTCTCTTGCCTGATTGCCCTAGCCAGAACTTCCAACACTATGTTGAATAGGAGTGGTGAGAGAGGGCATCCCTGTCTTGTGCCAGTTTTCAAAGGAAATTTTTCCAGTTTTTTCCCATTCAGTATGATATTGGCTGTGGATTTGTTATACATAGCTCTTATTATTTTGAGATATGTTCCATCAATACCGAATTTATTGAGCATTTTTAGCATGAAGGGCTGTTGAATTATGTCAGAGGCCTTTTCTGCATCATACTGAGATAATCATGTGGTTTTTGTCTTTAGTTCTGTTTATATGCTGGATTACATTTATTGATTTGCGTATGTTGAACCAACCTTGCAT
This sequence comes from Chlorocebus sabaeus, assembly GCF_047675955.1. Classification (NCBI taxonomy): domain Eukaryota; kingdom Metazoa; phylum Chordata; class Mammalia; order Primates; family Cercopithecidae; genus Chlorocebus; species Chlorocebus sabaeus. The sequence continues at coordinate 29,742,149 of NC_132921.1, read as the reverse complement.
CCTAGAGATGAAGCCCACTTGATCATGGTGGATAAGCTTTTTGATGTGCTGCTGGATCCGGTTTGCCAGTATTTTATTGAGGACTTTTGCATCGATGTTCATCAGGGATATTGGTCTAAAATCCTCTTTTTTTATTGTGTCTCTGCCAAGCTTTGGTATCAGGATGAAATTGGCCTCATAAAATGAGTTAGGGAGGATTCCCTCTTTTTCTATTGATTGAAATAGTTTCAGAAGGAATGGTACCAACTCCTCCTTGTACTTCTGGTAGAATTCAGCTGTGAATCCATCTGGTCCTGGACTATTTTTGGTTGGTAGGCCATTAATTATTGCCTCAATTTCAGAGCCTGCTATTGGTCTATTCAGGGATTCAGCTTCTTCCTGGTTTAGACTTGGGAGAGTGTAAGTGTTCAGGAAATTATCCATTTCTTCTAGATTTTCTAGGTTATTTGCGTAGAGGTGTCTATAGTATTCTCTGATGGTAGTTTGTATTTCTGTGGGGTCAGTGGTGATATCCCCTTTATCATTTTTTATTGCATCTATTTCATTCTTCTCTCTTTTCTTCTTTATTAATCTTGCTAGTGGTCTATCAATTTTGTTGATCTTTTCAAAAAACCAACTCCTGGATTCATTGATTTTTTGGAGAGTTTTTGTGTCTCTATCTCCTTCAGTTCTGCTCTGATCTTAGTTATTTCTTGCCTTCTGCTAGCTTTTGAACGTGTTTGCTCTTGCTTCTCTAGTTCTTTTAATTGTGATGTTGGAGTGTCAATTTTAGATCTTTCCTGCTTTCTCTTGTGGGCATTTAGTGCTATAAATTTCCCTCTACACACTGCTTTAAATGTGTCCCAGAGATTCTGGTATGTTGTATGTTTGTTCTCATTGGTTTCAAAGAACATCTTTATTTATGCCTTCATTTCATTATGTACCCAGTAGTTATTCAGGAGCAGGTTATTCAGTTTCTATGTAGTTGAGTGGTTTTGATTGAGTTTCTAAGTCCTGAGTTCTAGTTTGATTGCACTGTGGTCTGAGAGACAGTTTGTTATAATTTCTTTTTTTGTACATTTGCTAAGGAGTGTTTTACTTCCAATTATGTGGTCAATTTTGGAATAAGTGTGAGGTAGTGCTGAGAAGAATGTATGTTCTGTTCATTTGGGATGGAGAGTTCTGTAGATGTCTATTAGGTCTGCTTGCTGCAGAGATGAGTTCAATTCCTGGATATCCTTGTTAACTTTCTGTCTCGTTGATCTGTCTAATGTTGACAGTAGGGTGTTGAAGTCTCCCATTATTATTGTATGGGAGTCTAAGTCTCTTTGTAAGTCTCTAAGGACTTGCTTTATGAATCTGGGTGCTCCTGTATTGGGTGCATATATATTTAGGATAGTTAGCTCTTCCTGTTGAATTGATCCCTTTACCATTATGTAATGGCCTTCTTTGTCTCTTTTGATCTTTGATGGTTTAAAGTCTATTTTATCAGAGACTAGTATTGCAACCCCTGCTTTTTTTTGTTCTCCATTTGCTTGGTAGATCTTCCTCCATCCCTTTATTTTGAGCCTATGTGTGACTCTGCCTGTGAGATGGGTCTCCTGAATACAGCAAACTGATGGGTCTTGACTCTTTATCCAGTTTGCCAGTCTGTGTCTTTTAATTGGACCACTTAGTCCATTTACATTTAAGGTTAATATTGTTATGTGTGAACTTGATCCTGCCATTATGATATTAACTGGTTATTTTGCTCGTTAGTTGATGCAGTTGCTTCCTAGTCTCGATGGTGTTTACATTTTGGTATGTTTTTGCAATGGTTGGTACTGGTTTTTCCTTTCCATGTTTAGTGCTTCCTTCAGTGTCTCTTGTAAGGCAGGCCTGGTGGTGACAAAATCTCTAAGCATTTGCTTATCTGTAAAGGATTTTATTTCTCCTTCACTTATGAAACTTAGTTTGGCTGGATATGAAATTCTGGGTTGTAAATTCTTTTCTTTAAGAATGTTGAATATTGGACCCCACTATCTTCTGGCTTGTATAGTTTCTGCTGGGAGATCTGCTGTTAGTCTGATGGGCTTCCCTTTGTGGGTAACCCAACCTTTCTCTCTGGGTGCCCTTAAGATTTTTTCCTTCATTTCAACTTTGGTGAATCTGACAATTATGTGTCTTGGAGTTGCTCTTCTCGAGGAGTATCTTTGTGGCGTTCTCTGTATTTCCTGAATTTAATACTGGCCTGCCCTACCAGATTCTGGAAGTTCTCCTGGATGATATCCTGAAGAGTGTTTTCTAACTTGGTTCCATTTTCCCCCTCACTTTCAGGCACCCCAGTCAGACATAGATTTGGTCTTTTTACATAATCCCGTACTTCTTGCAGGCTTTGTTCATTTCTTTTTCTTCTTTTTTCTTTAGATTTCTCTTCTCGCTTCATTTCATTCATTTGATCCTCAATTGCAGATACTCTTTCTTCCAGTTGATCAAGTCAGTTACTGAAGCTTGTACATTTGTCACGTATTTCTCGTGTCATGGTTTTCATCTCTGTCAGTTCATTTATTGCCTTCTCTGCATTAATTACTCTAGCTATCAATTCTTCCACTCTTTTTTCATGATTTTTAGTTTCTTTGCACTGGGTACGTAGTTCCTCCTTTAGCTCTGAGAAGTTTGATGGACTGAAGCCTTCTTCTCTCATCTCATCAAAGTCGTTCTCCGTCCAGCTTTGATCTGTTGCTGGCAATGAGCTGCGTTCCTTTGGAGGGGGAGATGCGCTCTTATTTTTTGAATTTCCAGCTTTTCTGCCCTGCTTTTTCCCCATCTTTGTGGTTTTATCTGCCTCTGGTCTTTGATGATGATGACGTACTGATGGGGTTTTGGTGTGGGTGTCCTTCCTGTTTGTTAGTTTTCCTTCTAACAGCCAGGACCCTCAGCTGTAGGTCTGTTGGAGATTGCTTGAGGTTCACTCCAGACCCTGTTTGCCTGGATATCAGCAGCAGAGGCTGCAGAAGATAGAATATTGCTGAACAGCGAGTGTACCTGTCTGATTCTTGCTTTGGAAGCATCCTCTCAGGGGTGTACTCCACCGTGTGAGGTGTGGGGTGTCGGTCTGCCCCTAGTAGGGGATGTCTCCCAGTTAGGCTACTCAGGGGTCAGGGGCCCACTTGAGCAGGCAATCTGCCCGTTCTCAGATCTCAGCCTTCATGTTGGGAGATCCACTGCTCTCTTCAAAGCTGTCAGACAGAGTCGTTTGGGTCTGCAGAGGTTTCTGCTGCTTTTTTGTTGTTGTTGTTGTTTTTTAACTGTGCCCTGTCCCCAGAGGTGGAGTCTACAGAGACAGGCAGGACTCCTTGAGCTGCTGTGAGCTCCACCCTGTTCCATCTTCCCAGCAGCTTTGTTTACCTGCTTAAGCCTCAGCAATGGCGGGCACCCCTCCCCCAGCCTTGCTGCTGCCTTGCCGTTAGATTGCAGACTGCTGTGCTAGCAATGAGGGAGGCTCCATGGGTGTGGGACCCTCGCAGCCTGGTGTGCGATATAATTTCCTGGTATGCCCGTTTGCTAAGACCCTTGGTAAAGCACAGTATTGGGGTGAGAGTTACCTGATTTTCCAGGTATTTTGTGTCTCAGTTCCCCTGGTTAGGAAAAGGGATTCCCTTCCCCCTTGTGCTTCCCAGGTGAGGCGATGCCTCTCCCTGCTTCAGCTCTCGCTGGTCGGGCTGCAGCAGCTGACCAGCACCGACTGTCCAGCACTCCCTAGTGAGATGAACTCAGTACCTCAGTTGAAAATGCAGAAATCGCCTGTCTTCTGTGTCGCTGGCGCTGGGAGCTGGAGACTGGAGCTGTTCCTATTCGGCCATCTTGCTCCGCCCCTCTCCTCCATTTAACGATTTTTTTAAATTAAAACAAGACTTTTTAAAAGACTCATCTTTTCTGGAGGAATTAATATTTTTCTATTTAGAATGACTGGGGGAATACTGACTTTGATGCACCGCCACAATTTATGATTATATAGTGTGTTTTATTAATCATCTCTGGTGGTTATTATTTTTATTTTCCTACATTATAGATTTAAAGTGTAAGTACTAGATTCAGGTCAATATGCCTGTTCTATGGTTGATAGCTTAGCTATCATTTTCTTCACTGCAATACTTTAAGAAAGAGAAAGAATGAGCTATGTAAGTGATGACTCAGCTGTAGTTGCAAGTCCTACATGCTCACCATCCTCCTTCTCAGAAGGAGGACTAGAATAGAAGTAGTCGGGGCCTTTTTCTTTCTCTCTCTCAGAAATATAGAGTCCTGGATGGTCAACCTAAAAACAAAAAGGAATCTAAGGAAACATGCTTTATATACCTAGTATGCCCCCTTTTGTTTTGCAGTTACTTCATAACAGTGGCATAATACTCTACTTCTATAAACTTAATTGGAATAAGTAATAATTTATCTTAGTTTTATACCCTCTTTTATTTGCTTCATTTTTATTCCCCTTTAATTTGTTTTGGTGGCTATAAAATTTAGGGATAGGTAGCAAGGAGTTAGAGCCAACTGTACTGCACACAAATGCTTAATAAACCTTCATGCCATACACAGTCAATACATTCTTGGCCTGTGGTGCCACCTCACACACCTGTTATATCCTGTCTATTTGAAACATAGGCTTTAGTGAACCTGTCATTCTGCAGCTCTGATTCTCAGATAATTTTTTTTTAGATTGAAATGAGCATATCCTAGAAATGAGCATTTCCACAGCTATCCTGACACCATGTCCTTAAGTAAATTATTTTAAAATTTATTGTAAGTCCTATGGGGAGTGTTGGAAGTTTGACATCAAGTATGATTGGAGCCATTTTAATGAGTTGCCTAGTGTCCTACAATGGTAAAAGGAGCTCTTTAAATGACCTACATTACTAAAGAGAGTAGCTTAAGCCTTTGGTTCTTCTTAAGTTGTGTTATCTTCCATGTGTCTTTACTTGAGATTCTCACTGGAATCATTTAGTTGTTTAACACACACATACAAAATTAAACTTCGTAGCATTGATTTCATTATTTTTTTCCCTTAACAACACAACTTGTCAGCTATTTTACTTTAGTAGTGTCTCATCAGCAAAGGAAATTGCAGGGAGTAAGCACTGCTTCTTAAAGCCTGACATACTGATCTATATCAGCAACACATGTGTTCTTTAGATGTTCTTCACCGGCAGAGGACAGGATTGCCTGCCAGCCTGGGACAAAGCACCATATGGCTGGGATGAGGGGAAGGATGGTGATGCACATGAAGGGTGGGAGGGGAGCTGTCACAGCCTGTCAGTCTTCATCCCCAGAGGAAACTGGTGACAAGGGAATGATTGAAATGGCACGTTTAGGGTCTCTGGGCATGGAGAATGGATAAACAATGACTGGGAATTCAATGACATAAACTGAAGGGAAAGGGTAGAAACAAAGCGAGCTGCAATTGGGTAGAAGCATAACTCTTCTGTAGTTGGGAAAAGATGCCAGGGAGAGACATTGATGAGAAAGATGATTAAAGGTGGCCTCACAAAGCCTTGGAATAGTGACAGATGGAAAGGGTGCAATGATTAGTAAGAAAATACAAAGAGAGAAAAGAGACTTGAAATGAAATACACTCTTATAGGAGCAGGAATATGGGATGATAAAATTTTTTAAAAAGAAAATTACTGATGGATTTTTCTCTGAAACCTGAAAAGTTATGTAGAAAGGGATGTTGAAGTGACAATGTACTTTCCTTCCACAGAAGCAGCATGCTTGTCCTCAACTTACTTGATCTACTAGACCCAAAACTAGCTCAAAACTTCCCAATGCTTTTTTTTTTTTTTTTTTTTTTTTAAGACAAAGTCTTGTTCTGTTGCCCAGGCTGGAGTGCAGTGGCATGATCTCGGCTCACTGCAGCCTTCCCATCCTGGGTTCAACCAATTCTCTGCCTCAGTCTCCAGAGCAGCTGGGATTACAGGCACCCACCACCACTCCTGGCTAGTTTTTGTATTTTTAGTAGAGACAGGGTTTCACCCTCTTGGCCAGGCTGGTCTTGAATACCTGACATCGTGATCCACCCACCTCGGTCTCCCAGAGTGCTGGGATTACAGACATTAGCCACCGCGCCTGGCCTCCCAATGCCTTTCTATGAGAGTTCCTACATCTCCAGACAGCCATCAAGAAACTGGACCAACAGAAATAGGCTTTCTGCTCTCAAGATCTAAAGATAGAGAAATAATAATAGCAGCCATTTATTGAATACAAATCTATGCCAGGTATGGTGAGCAGCCCTTAGAATCCGTTTCTCATTATCACTTAGCAACTCTGTACACTAAATATTTTGTACCATTTTTAATGTGGAAATTAAGGCCCAGAGAGGCTAAATACCTTTCCAAATAACACAGTCACAGAGTTCGGGAGTAGGGAGCAAGGTCCATACCATTTAATTGCAGTTTGCTAGTCAAATCTGTTTGTTTACATACATGATGCCCTAGCCACCTTGCCAAGCTGCAAGTGGTACTTGCTGCATCTTCATAAACTCTTTAAAAGGCACTTTCCTAAATAAGCAATTTGGAGATAAAGAAATTATTAAAAGCATATGATGCATGCTTTTACATACCTACAATGTGCAGATCTGAGCATAAAACCTTTAGTTGCACATGTATTGGTTGGCCAGTTTATCAGATAATATTTTTCTCCTCCTTTTGTCTGAAAAGAGCTCAAACTCTGAGAGCTATAGTTATTGCTGCTGATATGAAAATACTTCCCAGAATTTGTTTCTCAATTTATCTCTTTGTGTGGCCATAGGAAATCCTTTTTAGCCTACAACTTTTTTTTGGCCATACTCTTTGATGTATGATTCTAAGAATCACACTTTCTATAACAGACCTGTAGGTCCCCTTCTGGATACAAGGTCAGCCAAAACCAAATTCTCAAGCTTCCTTTTTGCTTCTTAATGAAAGCATTATTTCCCTTAGGAAGCATCCTTCTATGAACACACCTCCGTTATTTGGCACAATGTAGAAAGCTTGCCACCAGGGTTTCCTCTAGGGATCAAGGCTGACAAGCTCTGACAGAGCAGGTTGTGATATATTTCCCCTTCTCCATTTGGTTCAAAATAAAATGTTCTCACCCCAAACCTACATTTCCTTAGAACCTTCCTCTGAGCTTGGTTTTTCATTCTACTTTATAATTTATCTGCGAATTAATAATAATGAACATAACTAGTTTGCAGTAATGCTCTGTCTTCTCCCAGTGCATATTCTCAAGCAACTACTGTACAGGGTTCTGAAAACGAATTTTCCAGCCAAAGTCTTAACATAATCTCACAAATTTGCAAAGCCTTCCATTTAGCTGGACCCTGCAATAATTTAATGCATACCTATGATATGGCTAACATACACTGTGATAATGACGGGGGATTAAAGTGATAAACAGTTTAGACTTGGTTCCTTCTTTCACAGAGCATACAATTTGTAATAGGATAACAACAACAACAACAACAAAAATGACCAGATTGATGGAATACAGGGAAGTGCCCTGACAAGAGTGCTCATCTTGTCCTAATTCTGTGAACACCCAGGTAGAGGGACCTATGCCAGGCTGGAGATCAGTGAAGTTATACTCTAACTGAAAGTGAAGGAGGCCCCCACGTCAGAGCAGCAAAGCAATTGGAGGAAGGTATTCCAGCTCAGTTTGCAGCACACAAAAGTAGCAGAGGTATAAGCATGAAGTCTTCATGGAATTGAGCAGTTCAGTATGGAGAACTGAGAGGTAGCAAGGAGGTTGTTCTGAAAGTAAAGCCTTTGTACACTCCTGAAACCTAGCTCCACACTCTCAGAGACCCTCAACTGTATCTTTCAGGCTTAGATCCTTCAGGTCCCATGCTGAAGACAACTGAGAAAGTATAGCTGGTATGAAAGGAGTAATATTGGAGGTGGCAGCAAATGCATCCTAGAGGGTGAAGCCAAGTTGGGTAGGGGGTAAGACCAAGCTGTTTTTCCCTCTGGGATCTGGAAATGGATTGAACAACTTCTGACTCAGTGCCTTGCACACAGTACATCTTCAATTAATATTAAATGGATTAATAATTAGATGCATAAATTCATTTTATCAGAGTATTGAATCATTATGAAATGATTCAATTTCATAGCATTATAACTATGATAGTTAATGTACAATTTAAATAGGTATCTGGAAACAGAATAGAAATCATTTCGTGAGGTGATGTATTCTAACGTCTAAATAACTTTTCTACCCAAACTTTAGAGTGGAATTCATTTGTAAGTAAGAGACTATTTCTAACTTTTCAATAGTTTACAGGGGAAACCTTGAGTCCTCAAATTAATTTCCTGTTCTCTGAGGTCAAAACTCAGGGCTTAAGAATAAATTATTATTAGCTTCACACATAACAGTAGGAACATGATAGATATTCCATCAATATTCATTATTCATTCTTATCTAAAATGTACCTACCCAATACATTATTTTATGTGTGTGAGGTAATGCATGTTAATTAACTAGATTTTACCATTTCACGATATATATATGCCTCAAAGTATCGTGTTATACAGGATAAAAGCATACAATGTTATCTGACAATTAGAAAACAAATAAATAAATGATTATGTAGTGAGATTTTATGGAGTACATTAACTTTCGTCTCATATTAAGATAAAAAATGGTTTCAAATAACTATTTTATAAAATAACTTACTTTTTCTAAAATTCTTAATCCACTACCACAAAAAGTCATGATTCATTCCATTTTGAAAATAATGTAACATTTAAGAAAAAAAAAATTTCATTATAAGTTTTAATTATACACAGCCATGCTTCTTTTTTTTTTGATAATTTTGTGAAATTACTTTATGAACTATAAAAACTTCACTATAATTTGGGTTTATCCACTTCTTCATTTAGACAATAAAAAGCTAGAGTTTGGTGTCAAGGGAACAACAAGAAAAAAAATCAAAAGGAGAAATGATAGTTGTTTGCTCTTAGGAAAATGAAGTGTTTCTGTTATTTCACTAATAATATCTATTTACATATTGTTTTTATTAAGTGGTAAAGATACAGACTAATAAAAGAGATGCAGCTAATAAAGCAGCTAGTTGATTTGGTGGCTACATTTGTAATATTTTAGTGAGCAACATGGGGAATGAAACAAGGAAACAGGTCTGTTGGCTTGTTTGAGGTTTAATGTAAATTAAATATTTTTGTTGTTATGAATACCTCTGTCATATACATCATAGGGAATGAAGGTTGTGGACTATCAGTAAGCTCAGATAAAAATTCATGCTCATAAACACTGTATAATAACGTGACAGAAAAAGTCTTTGGTATGTTGAAAAATTGAAGCTTTATTTAAAAAATTAATCCAATAGTATCATTGTTACCAAGGCTATTGCAGGGGCCTAAGCAACATGTTATTATTTTTTGGCTTCAAAACTATATATATTTGGCTTTTCATTATCTATAAAAATTATCACTCTTTCCTGGATTTGGCTATTATTAAAAATTTTTTAAAGGTGTTCTTTAAAGAAAAAAAAGACTGTCATTATAGTGTGGCAAATTCGCTTCTTCTTCTCCATGACAACAGATAAAGAAGCTGTAGCTATGGCAACAGTAATGGGCCAGAGAGATTAGGGCCAGACTGGAGATTAGGCCTCCAAGAGCAAAGAAAAGAAGTCCTGATTGGTTCTTTATTGAGACTTTATTTGAAGGCAAGTTGCTGTTGAGAGAAAGCATGGAGGATTAGTAAGAACAAAATTAATTCCCCTGTATAAGATAAGAAGTCATTCCTTTGCTAAAACTGTGTTCCTCCCTTTTAATATAACGCCTGTTTAAATTGAGGTAAAGAGTCCGTGATTAATTCTATTCTGAGCTTTGTGCCATGTGAGTCTAGACCAGCTCTGTAAGAAGACACTCCTTGAAGTCTAAGGAGAAGAGAGGGAGGAGCATCTGCCTGCTTGCCATTGCCCCTTGCCCTCCTCTCTGTCACTCCCTGGGTGGATGGAGATGCCAACTAGTTTGTGATGTTGACATCCTGGAGGAATGAGGTGCTCTTGGAGGAACAAGATTGGAAAATTTCCCTTGTTTGTATAAAACTTATTTGTCTAACTTCTGGAAAATTCCAGAAAGCTTTCATCAAGTTATTATTAATTATATGTTTAAAAATATTTTTCTCAAAAATCTAGTAAGGAACCCATTTTTTAATAACTGGTAAGTTATAGAGGTATTAAATTTTGAGTAAATGTACTATCTATAATTTCAGATTGATATACTGATGAAGGAGAGATTTGTTATTTTTTAAATAATAAATTTATAGGAATGACAATGTTTGGCCTAATGCTTTGAATTTTTTAAAAAGGATTTTGCCACATTTACTTCTGAACATGTAGTGCTCACACATACTTCAACAGAGAGCCTGTGAGAGTGCCACACCCTGGCCGACGTGAGATATTCACCTTCTTTAAAGTGGCCTCTGATTGATTTTTTTCAGGCTTTACTTTAATGTGTATTTCTTGCCTTATTTGTCAAGTTGAACCCCACTTTTCAATAAGATGATTTATTATTTTAAAGATTTAAAAACATGCTTTTTAATATTATGTCACTTGGTTTTTATATATTTTCCAAATACTTTTGGTCAGTCTTTCCACGAGAAACAAAACCTCAGCTAAACCAAGAGGGAAAGTAGGAGTTAGGCAGATGAGTGCGAGGGGCTGGTTAAGGTATAGGATCTGCTTTTGTGAAGGCCCTAGAGAATTGCAGGGTGCTCAGCATGAGGAGAACATTCTTAATGTAGAAGCATCAAGAAGCCAAGGAGCTTCCACATAAGCACCATGAGAACAATGGCTTCGTCTGCTGTTCCCCACTCTCTCCTCTGCACTTAGACAAGGAGAACAGGTGATCTGAGCTGTTTGAATATTTGCTGAGTGAGCAGAGCTACTGATCATTGCTAACTGCACCTCTGCAAGCCTCTGCCCAAAGGTATTTTCTGTCTTGCTGTAGAAATACACTAGACCATTGTTTAGGAAAGTCATAAGCCCCTGGAATCACCCTCAACAAATGATGGAGAAGGAGTAGGTAGACAAATACCCCTATCTGCTCCCCTGAGGGATGATTAACTCTGAGGCATGTCCTATACTGACTCCCAGAGTCCCTGATGGAATTGCCCTTCAGTTTCCCACAGGAATAACCATATAGATAACCCACTCTTCCGATAGGTCCCTCCCTGCCCTGTCTCACTTCCTGACTCCCTGCTGGTGTTTCTGGGATCATTTCCCAAATGTAGGACTTGCACGAAAGTCCTTTTCTGAAGCCTTGTTTATGGAGAAAGTCACCCAAGACCCATGGTCAGCAGGAGTCAGGCCAGCAAGCTAATTAAGAAGTTTGGAGCTTGCCCTGAAGAGGATGTGTGGAGGAAAAATAAGTAGTAGAGTGACATGATTTATACTTTTATAAGCTCATTCTGGATGCTACACAGAGAATATATTTGAGGAAGGTGATTTTAAGGAAGTCAGAGGAGCTGGGGAACACTTGTGGTAATTCCAGTGAGAGAGAACGATGGTGTCAATGGAAGCGTGGCGATGGAGATGCAATAGCGTGGGTAGATTAATGAGATTTTCAGGAGCAGGGAACCCTAGCATGCAGTGAGTGAAGGAGAGTCAGGAATTAGGGATGGGCTTCGGGTTTCTGGGCTGCGCAGCTGCGAGGACAACTTGAGTATCACCCGGGGGAGAAGCAGGCTGAGGGGGAGGGAGAGAATAAATTCACTCCAGTGTGTTAGTCTGAGCTGCCTGTGATTTGTGGAAGTAAAGGTTTTTGTCAAGAAGCTTAATATCACCCATATTTTTGAGAGAGATACGCCATCCCCAGGCATCAATCTTTTCCCCTCCCTCACCACTCTGCTATAAAAGATTGACTAACTCACTGCCACTCTTCCATTTTTTTCAAATACTGTACTGATCCGGAGAGCAAGGCGAAATTTTATCTACAAAGAAATAGTCAAAGAATCTGGAGTCAGAAATAGCTTCAAATACTTTTGTTTTTTTGCAATTCTTTAAAACCTCTCTTTCTCTGTATAACTAGTAAGAATTGTAAATTGATAGGGTTTCTGGAACTATTAGGAAACGGGGTATTTCCACTCCCCAGATGATTTTTTCTAGCTAGCAGAAGTTTAACTCATCGCAGTAATACCACTCAGCCAGTCCCTATACAAAGTGAATGCAAAAATGAAGACTAACTTTGATAAAGACTAGGGAAAATGGACTACAAAAGCCAGTTTGAACATTTCACATCTGCAAATGGATACCTGTGATTTGTGACTACAGATCATCTGTCAAGATGAAACACATATTCCCTAGACTTGAGAACTTTAACAAACATGAAGAAAACAGAGTTATTGCAGGAAATGAATTATGAATTCACACACACCCAAGCAGACACACACTACAAAATACACATGCCCATATGTAATAGAAAAACCTCTCTTACATATTACTAACTCTCCCAATATGTGAAAAGACAGTTTTTTAATTGAGGATAATTCAGAGTTGTTCCTACAAACAAGTCCATGAAAATTGCTTCTACTTTTTGTTAACTTTCATCAACTTTTCATTTCGGCTCTTAATTTTCTATGGTCTTAAAAAATACATGAATAACTACTTCAAATTGTTTCTGAACAGGCTGAGAGAGGTGGTTCATGCCAGTAATCCCAGTACTTTGGAAGGCCAAGACAGGTGGATCATCTGAGGTCAGGAGATCAAGACCAGCCTGGCCAACACAGTGAAACCCTGTCTCTACCAAAAATACAAAAATTAGCCAGGTGTGGTGGTGTATGCCTGTAATCCCATCTACTCAGGAGGCTGAAGCAGAAAAATTGTATCAGAACAGTGTAGACATGTAGACAGATACTGACAGGAATAAGGTTTTGTGATAACTTTTTGGTTACCTGAAGCATTTATGAATACAGGTAAGTCCATGGCTATGTAATACAATGTTGAAGTCTCCATTGGCTTAACTTCCAAATTAGTGCTTTACTAAACTCAGTGTCAGTGTATGTACACCTACTTGGTCTGTGTCTTTTGTACTATGAAACATATTTTAACTCTGAAATGAATATTTTAAAGAATCACCTTGGGGTCAGGCATGGTGGCTCATGCCTGTAATCCCAGTACTTTGGGAGGCCGAGGTGGGTGGATCACTTGAGGTCAGGAGTTCAACACAGCCTGGCCAACATGTCAAAACCCAGTCTTTACTAGAAATACAAAAATTAGCCAGGCATGGGGGCATGTGCCTGTAATCCCAGCTACTGCAGAGCCTGAGGCAGGAGAATCACTTGAACCTGGAGGCAGAGGTTTGAAATCATGTGAACTTACTGTATATTAAAACTATATGATCACATTTTTTTTCTACAGTAATAACTGCCCCCAACCTTGTAAAATCCTGGAGATTGTGGCCCTCTTAGTTCTTCTTAGAACTCTTCAAAATGCCAATAAGTTATCTTTGACAAATAGTCACTGTAAATTTAGATTTCTATTTAGTATATCTTGAGTTTATCTTCTGAAATGTAATACTGTCTTTTACTTCAAATATAGATGCATGAGTTTATTCATTTATTCATTTATCCATATTCTTGCTTATTCAACCTCTGCTTCATTCCAGAAACAATTCAGGGAAATATTAATTACTTAAAATAATTTATCTCTTACCAAAGACATTTTCTATTATCAGTTAATGTCATGAGACGTGTAATCCTTTTACAATATTGCATCATATTATCCACAGTTCTGAAGTAAGATCTTTCTAGAACTCAAGTGCTTGTTAAAAATTCACATTGCCAAATTTCTCTCCCCTTTTCTTGCCTGAGCGGACATTTTTTCCCTGATTGTCATAGATCCCATGGGTAATAGAAATTGGACATATAAGCAGTGGAATCATATACATGTCATTAGCCACACTTTAAAACCCAAGAAAAATGAATATACCTTTTATTCCATTTAATGTGTGCATTCCCTTGGTTTTTTTCCTTCCTTTAGAATCAAGGTGACTATAACATGGAGATGCTTCCTAATAGGTTGGATATGCCTTCCTACTGAATTCTTACCTATGGCACTGACACCTCTGATAGCCTCCTCTTCTTTCTCCTTAGCTATCCCAAGCTCCAGTGTCCTCCCTTCAGCTCCCAGAGATGTGGTCCCTGTCTTGGTTTCCAGCCGGTTTGTCCGTCTCAGCTGGCGCCCACCTGCAGAAGCGAAAGGAAACGTTCAAACCTTCACGGTATTTTTCTCCAGAGAAGGTGACAACAGGTAGGTGATGCTACCAATACAATTCAGCTTAATCTGTCATCTCTTTAAGTCAATACCATTGGGTAATGGCAGGAGGAGATCTTGGGCAGGAACTTTGGAGAGACTGTGAAATCTCTATTATGTCCTTCACTCATTTCCCATTAGAGATGTGCATTTTTAAAAAGCAGTGTTGTTGACACACTTGTAATCCCAGCACTTTGGGAGGCTAAGTTGGGTGGATCACCAGAGTTCAGGAGTTCGAGGCCAGCCTGACCAACATGGTGAAACCCTGTCTCTTCTAAAAATACAAAAAAGTAGATGGGCATGGTGGTGTGCACCTGTCATCCTAGCTACTCGGGAGGATGAGGCAGAAGAATTGCTTGAACATGGGAAGCGGAGGTTGAAGTGAGCCAAGATTTTGCCACTGCACTCCAGCCTGGGCAACAAAGATGCCCTATCAAAAAAAAAATGGTGAAGACACAGACATACCCATATTGCCTTATACTAAGATTATTCATTACTGTGAAGAAACAGGCATTTGTTTTAGTGTTATTTCTGCAACTATTTGTGATCTTATGATGCCTCCTAAGTTCCTTGGATTTCAGTGTGTGCAGCTGTGAAAACTGGAAGCAATGATTCTTGCCCAATCATCTTCATGTTTTTGCATGGATTTCCTGGAGGCACCTTAAATTCACCCTGCCCAAAACATACTCACTGTCTTCTCTTTATGTATATTTTTCCTTTCTTTTCTGAGTTTATGTTGGTATCTTCCATCCTCATTGACCAAGCAAAAAATTCATGCCATGTTTTACTGACTGCTGCCTCCCAACACTACCATTCCTCATGAATTCTTGTCAGCTTTACCTTAGCCACAGCTCAGCCATGCTTCCTTTATTCTGTTATTTTCAGCATCTTTACCTGATCTCTGGGAATCGCTCCTCACCTGCCAATCTATCTTCCTCACTGTTTGTAGTTATCTTTTTGAAATACAGTTTTGATCACTCACTCCACTGCCCCAAAGTATGACTGTTCTTAAATACAATAAAATTACTATACAAAGACATGTACATGGAACTTCAGATTTCTTTCAATGGAAGTCTAGCCCCAGTCTATCCTTATCTATATCTATCTGTATGGATATATGTAAAAGTGTGGTTTCTATAATCTGTAATGGTTAAAAAATTTTCACTCAAGTCACAAGAGCTAGATTTGAAAATGGTCCTATTTATCAAATTGTGATGTTTCTGTGTTTAATAATGTATTAAATATGAATAATACTTTTTTGCTAGAAGGAATAAAAGGAAGATAAATTCTACCTGTTAGCATTGCTATGAGAACTGAGGGAATTCAGGCAAAAAATTCAGGGCAGTCCCTCCACACAGGCAGAATGGAAGGGCTCAGAATAGTGTGAGCTCTGAGACAATGTGGAAAAGAAGCTGAAATTAAGGCTCAAAGAGTAGGAAGAAGGCGGATGAGGAAAAGAAAGGGAAGGAGTAGGGGAAGGAGAAATTGTTGAAATTTCTGTTTGAGTGAAACATTTATTTTCATAATTGTTTACAGGCCTGCTTATCATACAGTTTTGTCCTTTCCTCTTCTATTAAACTTGTTCTTATCTTTCAATTCTAAGCATCAATGTACCCCCTTGGCTACTCGCTCTCATGGTTATACCATGAACCTTGACAACACCAATCACTGCAACCTCTCATGATCTGAGTTTCAAATCATATTCTTGCCTCACTCTCCAGACTCTTGTCTTAGTATCCTTTATTTAGAACTCTGAATACAACGAAACTTTGATTTCACAGAGACCTGCAATCCGTTGATCCTATCCCTTATCTTTCCTGTTTATCTTCACTTATTCCATAGCTACAATTCCATAGCCAGTAAACACAACAATTAAATACTTGCTGACTTGCATCAACGTTTTGCCTGCTACTCTCATTTCATATTACTTGCTTAGCAAAAACCAACTCAAGTAAATGTAACTTTCTACCTACTCTTTACTTGTTCTCTTATAGCTGAATATGGCTTGAGGAAAAGGTATAACTGGGTTGATTCATCTCACTTTAAATTCATAGCTACTAATCTCATGTTGCCCATTAATGCTACTGGCAATTATACTACATTTATCAGACAGCTTCTCTCACACACACTACTAATGATATTTCATGCCTTTTTCTCTCTTCTCATATCTCCAAAACTACACCCTTTCCCCCACTCTTAGCTGACCTTGATTTTAATTTCATGTAATATAAGAAGGGGAATTCTACATGCTTTCATATGTGACATTATTTTTCACCCAAGTGTGTCTTTAAGCATATAATCTGTCTTTCCTCAAATTTCCATAAAACAACTGCCTGTACTCTTTAAAGCCAAACCTTCATTTGTGCACAAGATCCCCTTTTTTCTTATAAAAGAGCAAATCTTCAGCCATTCTTTCTCTCTTCTGTATCATCAGTTCTTCCCCCTAAGGTGAATTACGTCTATCAGCACGTCAGCATGTAGTTGGATCTTCCATTGCAACAAATTCTGGTTCAATCTCACTTTTCTTTCCTCTACCACTCCATGCTCTATTCTCTTTCATAGGAACATTCCTTGAATTGTCTAACTTCACTCCAATATCTTACATTATATTCCAATAATGATTTTGTCCCTAGAATGTAATAGCAACTGCTCTTATCAAACTTCACCAATAACCTCCTGTTGCTAACCCAGTAGTCAATTCCTAGTCTTCACATTACTTGAGCAATCAGCAAATTTTGTCACATTTGATCCTTTCTCCTTTGGTGAGACTCATTCTTCACTCAGTTTTCTATTGCACATGCTCTCCTCATTCTACTCTGGCTGCTTATTTTCAGGCTCTTTTTACTTTTTACTCCCAGTTTCTCTGATCTGTACGTATCAAATTGCTTCAGGACCCAAGCCTTTAATCCACTTCTTGACTTTATATTCTGTGAATATGTTGATGTATTCCAAATTTGTATCTCTGGTCCTAACTTTTTTACCTGCAATCCATATTCATATACACATTTTCCTACTTGATTTATCAACGTCAATGTCCCATGGGCATCTAAGACTTATGAACAAAATCAAACACCTGTTATCCTTCAACCCCAATGCCTCCTCACCAAATAGTTTATCATTCCAGAGTTCCCCCCACCTTTGAAATCTTCGTATTTCTCATTAATCAGGCCAAAATCATTGGAATATTTCTTAATTAATTCTTAATTCTTATTAAGGAATCCATCATCAAGTCTTGGCAGTACCATCAAAATATATCTTGAATTCATGAAATAATATACCAGATTTTGTTATAAAATAATACTGGAAGACTGGCTATGATTTTATATTCTGAGCTGAGTTATGGGAATAAAGCAATTCATCATATTATTCTGCCTAATTTTATATTGTTTAAATTTTCATGATAAACAATTAAAATCAATAAAGAAATAAAAACAAAACATGGCCAGGCACGGTGGCTCATGCCTGTAATTCCAGCACTTTGGGAGGCCGAGGCAGGTGGATCATTGGAGGTCAAGAGTTCGAGACCAACCTGGTCAATATGGTGAAACGCGGTTTTCACTAAACATACAAAAATCAGCTGGGTGTGGTGGCACGCACCTGTAATCCTGGCTACTTAGGATGCTGAGGCAGGGGAATTGTTTGAACCTGGGAGGTGGAGGTAGCAGTGAGCCGAGATCATGCCACTGCACTCCAGCCTGGGTGACAAAGCAAGACTCCGTCTCAGAAAAAAATAAAATAAAATAAAAAATAAAAACAGAAACAAAACGTATACTGAGTCTTACCACTTCTTACCCTCTCCTTAAGTACAACCAAGTCTTATTGGAACTACTGCAGTAATCTCCTTAGTCTAGTCTTACCATAGCAGCTGGAGTAAACCTTTTAAAACATAAGTTAGAGTATGTCATTCTTCTGCTTCAAAACCCTGTGATGACTGTTGGTCTCATTCATAGAATTAGTAGAAGTCCTTGTTCTTGTCTCTTGTTACCTCTCTAACCTCATCACGTAGCACTTTCCTTATGTTTCCTAAATATCCAAGAATCTGCCTCTTTTGAGATCTCTACGCTTGCTCTTCAGTTTGCCTAGGATGTTCTTCTCCTCAGAGATCCACATGGATCATTCCCTAATTTCTACCAAATCTTTGCTGCAATGTCACATTCTCATGGAAGTCTTTCCTGACCTCTGGCACTCCCTATATATTTCTTATTCTTATTTTTCTCCATAGCCTTTATTACCTTCTACTTACAAATTTTGTTTCCCTAATCCCCTTTCTCCTCATCAGAATGTAATCTTCCTATGGGCAAGGCTGCTTTATCTTCTTTATCCACTGAGCTATTTTTCGACTTGATGCCTTAACTGAAATGTCAATTACTGTGTGGAACTCTCTATAGTCCTCCAACTCAGAATTCACCAATTTCGCCTTTAGCTCACCCCTTCATTTTGATTACATTACTGTTATGGCCTTTGCCACCTTTAATCAAGTTTGATGTTTGGTTGAGTACATGTGTGTTTCTTTTCCTGATGACTGAGACTACATCATATTCATAATTTCATGCTTAAGTGTCCAGTATCATGCCTCATGTAAACATACACTGATCAGAACTGACATGGTAGAGTTGTCAGAGAGATACTATATATTTGATAGTTTTTTTCTTACCAAATAAAATAAATTGTGTTACTGAGGAGGATGAATAAGCTGACTACAGTTAAATAAAAACTTTAATCCAAAAAAGTTGATATTAAAATTTTATTCTAATATCTCCATTTATTTTGATTTTTCTGACTCTCAACTAGAGCCATAAAATATGCCACTGTCTCTGAGCAGTTAGCTGTGATGTTTGTTTGTTCATGTAGGTTTATTTAGCTGCTTGACACAATACCTTTCTAAATGGTATTGAATTTAACATTTCTTTCAGATTAGCAATAACTTTATCAGGAAAATTATTCTAACTCAGATCATCACGAATCTTTCTGACTGGTTAATGGTGTAGATAATGCAAGTGCCATAATTCACATCTTTTTATCCAACCCCTTGGGGTGCTTTTATTTCATAAGTGAAAAAGCAGCATATATTCCAAAACATGAAGGGTAGAATTCACAGTGAAGCAATTGCTTCGTAGATATCTAGCTATCCCCTCTTAGTACCTAAAAATCATTAGGAATGAAAAGTGATCTTTGAGATCATAGTCTAACTTCCTGCTACCTGCTACCTAAACATTCAGAGACCAATGCTCAGAGGAAAGTCTCATGCCCAAGGCCACAGTTTTATCATCAACAGTGACAGCAAGCATTTATTGGGCATTTACTATGCCAGATACCAGGCTAAGCATCTTACATAAAGTATGTTTACCAAGATGAGACTTAAAGAAGAAGTTTATACTTCATTATACAGCTAGTAAGTAGTAGAACTAGAATTTAGTGCAGCCCATAGTCCAAAGCAGGCACTCTCAATCCCATTTCATCTTGCTTCCTTAGTGGATTAACCTGGCAGATAACTAAATGTTCTTGAGATTTATAGAATTATGACATGCAATTCTTTTATATGTTTCTTTCCAATAATTTTTTGACTTAATGGCTAAGTTGATTTGCATTATACATTTACCGGTAATAAAACACACTAGTGAGTTTTTATTGTATTTCTTTTGAGAGGTGAGGTCTTGCTATGTTGCTCAGGATAGAGTGCAGTGGTGTCATCATAGTTCATTTGCAGCCTCAAACTCCTGGGATCAATGGATTCTCCCACCTCAGCTTCCTGAGTAGCTAGGACTACAGGTGCATGCCGCCACACCTGGCTAAGTTTGTGTATTTTTTATATATATATATAATATATATATACATATATGTGTGTGTGTGTGTGTATATATATCACATTATACTTCTCATTTGTAACTAGAATGACTTATGAAGTGTAACACAGTATAGCCAAAATGTTAAGGCTATGTGGCTGTGGAATTGAACTGCCTGGGTTCAAATCCTGGCTTAGTATTTTACCATCTGTGTGGCTTTGGGCCAATTACTAGTGACTTTGTTTTCTCATGTGGAATAGTAATAGTATCTGATGTGTAAGGTTGTGATGAGTATTAAATGAAGTTAAATAAAAGCACCTGAAACACTTGCTGTTTGTTTGGTGCACCCAAAACATTTCATTCTTATTAGCTAGTGCCATGTGCAAATCATCATATGGGCTTAAAATTAAAATAACTGAAATACAAGGGTGTTTCTTAGCTCTTATTTAGAGAAGACTTTATTACTTTCACAAGCATTCACCCATTTGATCCTCAGATAAGGTATTTATGATGATCTCCAGTTCACAAATGAGTATGCCTTTCTCTGTTCAGAAAGACTGAAAAATATTGCTAAGAAACCACACAAATAGTAAATATTAGAACTGGGATTTCAATGCCAGGTTTCTAGTCCAGTGATCTCTTCACTGTGCCATACAAAGTGAAAGACATTTTCTGAAAAAGCTCCATATAAAGTACAGTGGGAGTGCAGATGAGAGAATTAAAACACTTTTTATGAGCATCATTCAATTTAATCCTCACAATAGCACTGTGAGGTAGGCAGATAAGGTACCGGTATCTCCATTCAGCAGATGAAGCAGAGAAGCCTCCAAGATAGCCCCTGACTTGCTCAAGGTCACACACTGTTTTATGGCAGAACAAAGGCTGAACTAGGTGTTCCAACTTGCAGCAACATATATATGCTTCACATTGCTTTATGCTGTCTCAGAAAACCTCTGCTCACTGTTCGGGATTAGAAACCAGCTTTTTATGATTGACATGGAGGATTCCTTTTAGAATTCATGGTATATTACATTTTCAACGTGGTGTTTACATATTCTTTCACCACTCTTCAGAGTTAAGGACTCTGCAGCTGATGGAGCTTGTTATCCATGAGGGAGCATATTGTGATAGAAAGAGAACAAGACTCAGAATCGTAAGCATGACATTCTGGCCCTGGCTTAAAGCTTGGCAAAGTTAGCCTTCTTCTTGGAGCCCCACTCTACTTCTCTGTAAAATGTAAAATCATGGCCCTGTACCTCAAAATTTTTTTAATTCATTGAATGAGAGAATAGTGATTTTATTTCTCCAGTGGACTTAATGCATATTCAAAAATGAAACATGCCATCCACAAATGTCATATAGAAATTAACAAATGTTGAATGCGAGTTGACTATATGTCCATGTCCAGCAGCGTATTGAAAATGGAAGGGAACCCAGCAGATTCTCTGGAAGCAGTTCATCTTGAAAGGTTCATCTTACTGATAAATGTGTAACCACACACTGAGTTAAGAGCTTTAGTGGAGAGGAACATGCTTCTGGGAGAGCATTTATGAAATGTGTGCATGATGTCTATGTCATAATCAGATCTACATTTTGAAAAGATGGCCGTGACTAGAAAGTGGAAACTAGAGCAGAGGTCAGCCAGGTGGGTGCCAGAGCCATTTAGCAGGCTATTGCAGAAGTGCAAACAAAAGATGATGGTAGCTTGGTCTAAGGGTATGTCAGTGGAGATGAAGCAGTGGAGAGAACTTTGTAGATATTTATGGGGCAAAACTGACAGGACTGGATGATGCATTGCACATGAATGGTGAGGGAGAACGGGTTGTCAAGGACAGTCACTTGGTTTCTGGCATATTCCAGTGTAGAGATGATTGTGTAATTTGCTGAGATTAGGATGCTGGAAAAGGTCCATATTTGAAATGAAGATCATAAATTCAGTTTTAAACAAGTTGTACTTTACAACATTCAAATGGGAATGTCAAGAAGGACCTTGGAAATAGGAATCTGGAACTCAGAGGAGAAGATTGGGACAGAGATATTTATCAGGAATGTGTCAGCACATGGATGCTCACTACAGCTAGAGAAGGGCAAGATGGTCCATCCCAAGAAAACAGAATGAGAAGAGAACCCAGAACTCAGTCACATTTATCATGGGGATAGAGGCTGAAACTAAACAAAATAAGAATTTGAAATCTAAATCTGTTTTATCCCAACTCCCAAAATATAGCTTTTTATTTGCAGTTACAATAGCTATTTGTTATGTAACTAGTCTCACTTGTGTATTGATGTTGAAGCAGAGATTATAGGAAAGCACCTTTTAAAAAGCTCATTCCTAGATTTATCTTTTCAACAATTCGAGAAAAAAAAAATTTAACCAAAACTTAGTGGAAATACCTCTAACCAAGAAGACCCATTTCCAGTCTTCATTATGCTTTATCTGACAGTGAAACATCTTGAAACTTTTCTAAGACAGCACTGATTTCCAAACCTATGGTTTTAGGGTAAAAAGGAATGTGACATTTGAGTGGTTATCACTTTTATCACTCTGCTATCACTTTGAGTCCTATTTCATTAAACACCATATTTCAGTTCTCAAATCTTTTAATTGTTATAACATCCTGGCATTCACTAAAGAAATAAGGAATGAAAGTAGAACAGATAAAAAGGAGATGCTAAAAATATTTCCACTAAGAATAACATAACTCCTTCTCTACAAAGGAATGTTAATGTAACTCTTCCTCGTGAAGCAACTAATTAAGTATTTGACACCTCAAGGCAGCATTTGTTGCTCAACTCACAAGTTGTAACTAAATGTTAACACTCTGAGGCACTTAGGCAAGATAATACGAATTTACGAAAAATGCGTGTTAGAGACTTGCTACAAATGATCCACTAAGATGCAGAATCATGTTTAATCTGTAAACTCTACTTCTGAAATGTAAAAATAGAAATGAATTCAGCGAACACAAACACACATGGATATAGGACATTTTCTATTTTCTATTGCTAATGAAAAGTGTTAGAGTAGTGAGGTTTCTTTGAGTAGATCCCACTCTCTCAGTTTTCAAATAATGAAATCGAGACCCAGGAAGGTGAAGTGACATGCCAAAGATGACGGAAATAAATGGGGATGGAGCATGGATTAGAATCCAATTTTCTAGGCATTTCTAAGGTCCCATTATGTGGAGATTTTCTGTAATTATTCTCTTTTAGTTTCACGTTTATTTTAAAAATTATGAGCCCCAGCAACATAGCCATTTGTTACACTCAGTGAATCTATATGCTAAGTGTGAATAAAATATAAATGAAATATGGCTTCTCTTTTTAAATAATTTACAATCAAGTCAAAGAAACATGCATGTCCATTAATACAATGTGATACATAATACACTAGATGTATAAACCAAAAGCAACAAAAACACAAAAGAGACCATTTAATGTTACTGGGTTCGAAGACATAAAGGTAGGAAGTTTCAGGTAAACATTTCTTTTGAATTGGTTTCCAATTTGGTTTCATTTGAAACAAGCTTTTGCCAGAGTCAGAAGTGTGAGTCAAGAGAAGGTAACTCCAGGCTCATCATACTGGTCATTAGAGAAATGCAAATCAAAACCACAATGAGATACCATCTCACACCAGTTAGCGTGGCGATCATTTAAAAGTCAAGAAACAACAGATGCTGGAGAGGATATGGAGAAATAGGAACACTTTTACACTGTTGGTGGGAGTGTAAATTAGGTCAGCCATTGTGGAAGACAGTGTGGCGATTCCTCAAGGGTCTAGAACCAGAAATAACATTTGACCCAGCAATCCCTTTACTGGGTATATACCCAAAGGATTATAAATCATTCTACTATAAAGACACATGCACACATATGTTTATTGTAGCAATGTTCACAATAGCAAAGAATTAGAACCAACCCAAATGCCCATCCATGATAGACTGGATCAAGAAAATGTGGCACATATACACCATGGAATACTATGCAGCCGTAAAAAAGGATGACTTCATGTCCTTTTCAGGGACATGGATGAAGCTGGAAACCATCATTCTCAGCAAACTAATACAAGAACAGAAGACCAAACACCACATGTTCTTACTCATAACTGGGAATTGAACAGTGAGAGCACATGGACGCAGAGAGGGAAACAACACACACCGGGGTCTGTCTGGGGGCAGGGGGCTAGGGGAGGGATAGTATTAGGAGACAGGGGATTGATGCGTGCAGCAAACCACCATGGCACGTATATACCTATGTAACAAACCTGTACGTTCTGCACCTGTATCCCAGAATTTTAATAAAAGAAAAAGAAATGAAAAAAAAAAAAAAAAAAAAAAAAAGGAAAAGCAAAATAAGAAAAGGCAGAGAAGCTGACATGGACATAGGGGTTCTGGGGCAGCATGGATCATCACAGATGACTGTGCAAAGCTTTGGGCCACATCGTGAAGGTCTTTGAACCTTGTTCCATGGAGGTGAGATAATATTAACCTAGAATGGCAGCTAGCACAAGGTTGTGGGCATGGAGTTGACAGGTTATGTGTGTTAAAAGGGTATCTTTGTCAATAGATGATAGCAAAAACTGAGACAACTAATGGCAAAACACTAGAAAAAGCTATTATTATAATGCAATACATTTAAGCGCCAACTAAAGCAGGGACCAGTTCTAGGCACAGGAGAATATACTCTACCCAGAATTAAGTCTCAATGTAAATTGCAGACTGGTACATCCCATGTTGCCATGCTTGACTTCATGCTTCAAAAGATGTCAGTGCTTAAGAGTTACAACAGGGACTGATCTGAGTAAAGCAGGAACATTATTGTTAGTGGGTCAAAGGATATGCTTTTAGAATAGAAACAGCTATTTTCCAAGACACTTTAACCAGTTAGCTCCAAGTTCTTAAAATTAGAATTCATGAAAAATAAATGTTTCTTATTAACTAACTCTTCTTATAGCCTCCTTGTAAAAGTCAAAGTGGACAAGTTGTCTACACACTTTTTAGCATGAGGAGTCAGACTTTATATATTTGATGCTCTATGTGAATTTTCATTGAGTAAATTTACAGGGAATGGATTCAGGCAGGCACAAGTGACTTGATTCCTTTACTTCAAGCCACTTATCCTGAATTTGGCTTAACTCCCCCACACTGCCAACTTAGGGGGAAAGGAATGAAGTAAAGAAGCTTTGTCTGAAAATCCATCTAGTGTTATAGATCATGACTCTGAGTGTTGCATATTTTAAGGTAATTATGTCTTCAGATTCATAGGACAGAACATCACTGAGAGGGAGGAGGCTTGGGGTCCCTGCTGCTTTTTCAGGGGTTGCTAATGCAGTGAGAGGCGGAACAATCCAAGTTTACCCAAAAAATTGGGTAAACTTGTCATGTTCACTGTTCTCTTTTCTTCAGAACCCACTGTGCTTATCTGCCCATTTACAGAGGAGTGTGGACTACATTGAGCAGAGAGGAAACCCTTAATTACTGCTTCATGGAAAATTGACTTTAGGTGGTTAGTGTTGGCCTGTAGTGGAACCAGAGAAATCCCACATAATAAACTGCCCTTCCAAACTCAGATGTTACTTACTTGTTGAGAAATGGTTTGCCATGTTTTGTTTACAGGTATTAAAGCCTGTGAAGAGTGATTAAAAACTTCGTAAGAATCCTCGGGGCTAGAACTGAACAAATCTGTGAAGGACAACATGGCAGAAAATGCCATTTTCTCAATATGCTTTTGTATAACGCTAGCAATTTGATGTCACCCCAGTAAAACCCAGGGAAGCCACACAGCAGTTTGGTAGCAGACACTCAGCCACCAGTGGGGACATCAGATACCATAAGACTATTGAGCTGTACTGTGGAACTCAGGGAACTCCTATTTCTTCTCAGTGTCCCTCAGAGAGCAAAGTTTCCAGCCCTTTAAAAATGATTATTTTCATTATTGGAACTTGTTTAATGTCTGTAGTTATGCTCACTCTCTTTGTTTTGACTTCATCTTTGCAAACAAAATTAATAAGATAGAAAATATCAAAAAAGATTTTTTTGGGGGGTGGGCAGTCCCCAAGGTCAGTGAAACCTATCTGTATAGTTTGTTCTATATACCTCTCATTAATTTATGTCCTCAGATTCCTGGTTTTAAATACTTTGTTGAAAAGTCTCCTTCTTGGATGCAATAGGATTTATTTCTTATGAAGTTGTGGTGGTATTTTGTTATTATAAAATAATAGCAGTGACTGCCGTTATGACATAATCCATATTAAGTGTCAGGTGCTATGTATTTCGCTTTAGATCTTTGACCTACAGCATTTCATTTAATTCTTTCAGATATTGTGATACAAACATTTTTATAGCATGTATGTTGTACTTGAGAAATCTGGGGCTCAGAAAGTTTAGTGTGAAGGCCAGAAACAGCCCCCCAGACTTGCCCCAGTCCTGAACTACTTACTCCGTAGTCTACATAGGGTTTTTTTTTTTTCCCCCTCAGGTTTTTTTTTTCTTTTTTTTTTTAAAAAAAAAAAAAAACAAAGTCTTACTCTGTCACCCAGGCTGGAGTGTAATGGCATGATCTCAGCTCATGGCAACCTCTGCCCCTGGGCTCAAGCGATTCTCATGCCTCAGCCACCCAAGTAGCTAGAATTACAAGTTCATGCTACCATGCCTGACTAATTTTTGTATTTTTTCTAAAGAGAGTGTTTCACCACATTGGCCAAGGTGGTCTTGAACCCCTTGCCTCAAGTGATCTGCCTGCCTCGGCCTCCCAAAGTGCTGGGACTACAGGCATGAGCCACCATGCCTGGCCTACATAGTGTTTAGATGCAAATTCCCTTTGATATGAGCAGATCTCTGGAAAGTGGCACATAAAATCGAAATGGTTAGATAAAACCATGCTTTAAAACCACTAAGAGCCTGCATTGTGGAAACCAGTGGTCAACCCAGGGCAGAACTAGCAAGTGATTAGAGGTTGAACCATAGAGTTGTCTTGGAGGTGTATTTACATAGTAAGCACAGTGCATTTGCCTGGGTTCTATTTTATAGATCAATACCATGGAAGCATTTTCTAAAGATTCTTTGTTTATTCTTTAAGACTGAGAAAGTAAGAATTGTCCATGTCAATGAATACGTTTATATATAATTTTTTATGAATTATTAATTTTGGATACTTTTTGAAGGCTCATGAAGATTATTAAATCTTCCCCATTATGAAGTCCAACATCCTCTTTTATATGTAAGTGATGTTTTCATTTCATGATCTTGGACATTTTTACCTGGACATGTCCAAATTTTCCTGCCTCTCTTTCCTTTAAAATATACCTGTTCAGCAAAAGACATAAACAGATACTTCTCAAAAGAAGACACACAAACAGCCAACAAACATATGAAAAAAGTGTTCAGCATCACTAATCATCAGAAATGCAAATCAAAACCAAAATGAGATATCATTCCACATCAGTCAGAATGGCTGTTACTAAAAAAAATAAAATAAAACAATAGATGCTGGCGAGGCTGCAGAGAAAAGGGAATGCTTATACACTATTGGGAGAAACACAAATTTATTACTTTAGGCACTATGGAAGGCAATTAGGAGATTTCTGAAAGAACTTAAAACAAATCCACAATTTAGCCCAGCAATCCCATTAACTGGTATATATCCAAAATAAATTAAATAATTCTACCAAAACAAGCATGCACTAATATATTCTGGATAAAGAAAATGTGGTACATATACACCATGGAATACTGTGCAGCCATAAAAAGGAATGAAGTTACTTCCTTTGCAACAACATGGATGCAGTTGCAGGCCATAATCCTAAATAAATTAATGCAGGAACAGAAAACCACATACTATATGTTCTCACTTATAAGTAGGAGCTTAACATTGAGTACTCAGGGACATATAGATGGCAACAGTAGACATGGGACTGTCAGATAGGAGGGAGGGAAGGAGGAGGTCAAGGATTGAAAACTGTTGCATACTATACTTACTACCTGGTCATGACACGATCAATCATACCTCAAACCTCAGCATCACACAATATACCCATGAAACAAATTTTCACATGTACCCCAGAATCTAAAATAATGAAATTATTTAAAAAATAAAATTAAAGTACAGAAGAGTACCTGTTGAAAGGGTTATGGCTAGCATGAACCGGAACACAGTTATTTCATCCAATTTATTTAGTACTTGTAAGAATAAAGTCAATTATGAAAGCTGTCCTTCCTTATAGATACCAAAGGTCTTTGACAGGCAAATCTGACCTTTGATAACAATGTTGCTTGAAGGTCTAGAAAAGATGCTATGAAATGATTCATAGCAAATGATAGACAACTTCATCCTCTCAGCAGTCTCTGAGTGCTCATTGTCCTTTTTTCCCCTCATGTCTTTTATCCAAAGTTCCCATGATCCAAAGAAGTTCCTTATTTTTCCACTATTGTTGAATGATATCATTACTAGATTTAGAGGATGAAGTTCCAGATTTAATTCTTAAATGTGATACCCACTAACTGTGAAGCCTTTGAATAAATCATGTTGCTTTTCTAAATCTCACTTTCTATATGTAAAACAATGATAACGAAACCACCCTATCTGTATCAGTAAGCTACCTGAGGCACTGTGTATAAAAATTCTTCTGCTAAAAAAATAAATAAATAAGCAAGATTCCCTATCTCCATGTGCTCAATCTCTGTAAGTTACATACAGCAAGGCATACAATTCTTTTATGAGGGTTTGCTTTTAAAAAGCAACTTGCTGACCTAAATGATCTTAATTTGGTAGAATATAGCAGTATGGTATGCAGCAAATGGGAGCATTGTTCCATATTTCTTAGGCTTACCAACTTTAGATTACTGTTTAATCTCATCCAGACCCCTACTCTTCTAGAAGTCAGAATTCAGCCTTCCAGAAACTTCACACTGCACTTCTAAAAGAATACCTAAACTTCAGGCTATATCTAGATTCATACAGGGTGCTTTTTCTCTATTGTGATAACACATGTCTTTCATTTTACATTTTTAGCTATTTTTTTGTTTTTGTTTTCGTTTTTTTGTTGTTGCTGTTGTTGAGACGGAGACTCGCTCCGTCGCCCAGGCTGGAGTGCTGTGGCCGGATCTCAGCTCACTGCAAGCTCCGCCTCCCGGGTTTACGCTGTCTCAGCCTCCGGAGTAGCTGGGACTACAGGCGCCCGCCTAGTTTTTTGTATTTTTTTTAGTAGAGACGGGGTTTCACCGTGTTAGCCAGGATGATCTCGATCTCCTGACCTCGTGATCCGCCCGTCTCGGCCTCCCAAAGTGCTGGGATTGCAGGCTTGAGCCACCGCGCCCGGCCCATTTTTAACTATTTGTATGTGTACAGTTGTATATTAGTGCATGTGCCTTGTTGTGCTACTATCACCACCATCTCTCCACAGAATTTTTCGTTATCTCCAATTAAAATTCTTTACCTATTCAACACTAACGTCCCATTCTCCCATCACGTAGCTCCTGGCAACCACTCAGGGTGCATATTTTAAAATATTAGCAGTGCTAGATAAAATAATGCTAACTCCTATAACAAATAAGCCCTAAAATATATAATGACTCAAAACTATTTCTGACTCTAGAAGGTATGGAAGGGATGTTACTGATTGTCAGGCAGTTCTTTTCCCAGTTCTTCGCTAGAATTATTACAAATTTTGATTGTTCCGTCATCCCCCATATGGCTTCTAAAGTCATCATACTTCCCTACCTCAAGACAACAGGTGAAGGAAGAGAACATGGTGAATTACCCATGTGCAGTTTATTTTAGGACAGGCCTCAAATCAGCACACATCACATCACATCACATACGTTCAATCTCTTGCTGCGACTCAGTCACATGGCCTCAACTAGACTTCAGGGAAGCTGGGAAATATCGTTTAGTACATGAAGAAGAAATTTTGGGTTTGAGGATAAGCCAGCCAGTCTCTGCCATCAGTTATATTAAGAGTGTAGATATGCCTAGGAATCATCATTCATGCACTTAGAACTTTTACTTTTTGAAAATCTAATTTTCCCTGGCAGAAAAAGATATTTCATTTTAAATATGTCCAAAACCAAAACATATCTGAATGGCAAAATTAAAGTGTACATATAATTCCACTGAGAAGCAAGAGATATTATCTAGATATAGAAACCTTGAGAAACAATTGAGAAGCTTAGTGGAAGTCACTTCTTCACTCAGTTAAATCAGCTAAATGTCCAATGAGGATATCTAGAATGTTCAGAAGCTCTAGAATTGTGTGTGTCCTTAAAGAATACTTCAATAGTTATCATTTCTAAAATGTCAGCATCCATATCCAAAGGGTTTGTCATCTCTTAATATGCACTATAAATGCAACCATGATCAGTAGATTAATTCATTAGTTTGCAACACTGAGGAAGTTTTTAGTTGATAAATGTATTGATATTGAACACATATAGATGTGGCTTGAAGAGCAAAACAAACAGGCATATGTTACAGTTTCTGTTCACGCAGGAGGGAATCTACTTCCTTTCACTAATTACACTTAAAGTAACCACAGGGACTCAGGCTCCATACATAGAACACTTAGCATCTGCGTTTTCCTTTCATACAATGAGAGAAAATGCATAAATGCATTTGTTGGCGATACTGACAAAGACCGATTTGTGGAATAATTGAAACCTTGATTTCTGTCATTAGCCGGATGTTTATAAAACCCATCTTCCTGTCTACATTCCAGATGTTTCTCCTTATTTTAATAGCTCTTTGTTTTTCATGGGTTTTGAATTCCAAATTTTAAAGTGTCAAGCAAAAAGACTTTAGTTTGCAAGTTTCATGGAGAATGACATAAGCTTAAACTCCCCAGAATTCTTGCAACATTTATCTGTAGGTCCTTCCAATTAGCTTATTTTCTGTAGAAAGCCTGAGGTCTTGAATTATGTCCTAGAGTCAACATTAGATGACTGAGCAACCCTTTGGTTCACCTCACTACTCTTGCACATCAGATACAAATTTTGGCAGGAAGTATTCTTTTTGGAATAATCTTTCTCTGCAACTTTGATTTCTCAGGGAACGAGCGTTGAATACAACACAGCCTGGGTCCCTTCAGCTCACCGTGGGAAACCTGAAGCCAGAAGCCATGTACACCTTTCGAGTTGTGGCTTACAATGAATGGGGACCGGGAGAGAGTTCTCAACCCATCAAGGTGGCCACACAGCCTGAGTGTGAGTATGAAAAGGAACGGGCCACATTTAGAAAGTGTTTATTTTCCTCTGCAGTATCCTTAAATTCTTTCACAGAACCTTTGCAAGGTGACAAAAATGGAAGAACATTTCTTTTAAGTGACCTATGCAACTCAAGGACTTTTAAAAGTAAGATGACTTGTAAATAGAATGGCCTCTTCACTTAGGCCATGTACCGTAATGGCAAATTAAACTCTATAAAGGCCTAATTTATCTATGCAGTCTACATATTCATTTCCTAAGAAAGTGATCTACTCTGCCTGACAGTATTGTAGCATCATCGTTGGGTTTCAGCCTCCTCTGTTCAATTTTCAGATCTTTTGAGTTTGTAAAGAGTGTAACATCAAAGGTAAAAGAACAATAGCATACAACTTCTAAATCCAGGGACTAATTTAAAAGCATAAACACGCACCATATGCACTGAAAAAGCTACTAAAAGCAAATTGAGACTTGAGGAATATGATAATCTCTTTTGTATAATCTCATTCTCCTCTACCTTGAATCACTAGATTCAGCTATTTTTTTTTCCACAAAGTAAAGCAGCTGAATGTTCTTTGATCAACATATAATTCAATGATTTCTACTTTGATGAAGGAAGAGCTCCAAAATTACATATTGAAAACTATTTCTGTATTTGACAAAATTTTGTTTTTTCTTGTGCATTTCAAATGTTTTTTGACAAGATTAGTTGCTGATGAGCCATTCGCCAAATTTGTTTTGTTTCATAATTTAAAAATTGGAATTTAAAATCAAAATGAAATGCATGGCTACTTGTTAAACTGCCTTATGTTAAACATCTAACTGCACCTATTTCCCTTTTATATAAATAAATTTATAATGATATTTTGTTTTCCTGTTCATTTTACGTGAAACTGTATTTAACTTCAAAATCACCTCTTGTATTTTGGGAATAAGGTGAAGTAGAGATTGGAAATATTTTAACTGGTAATTGTGAGAGAGTAACCTTTGTATTCTGTCACTTCTTGGGTGGTTTCAATCAGCATATCAAAGAAGAGAGAACAGAAGATACAGTCTGAGTGCACTTTCGACAGAATCTCCATCCTTTATTTCATTTGGCCAGGGCTACAGACACAGGATGATAACAAATCAGAATAAAGTATTAATTGAAGGGAGGGAAGAGGGCTAAGCTGTACAATAGTACAAATTTTGCCTCACAGAAATAAAAGCTCAGCAACTTCAAAAGCATAGTCATGTTGAGGTTACAGACAATTATTTGGAAATGCAGGCCCCCAGGCATAATAATAATTTGTAGGATCCAAATAATTTCTGTTTGCAAAGTAAAACCACAGGGGCATATTGTTAAAAATTATGAACATTATGGGATGGCTACAGCAGAACATGAGGCCTTGCACAACTTCCCTCTTTGCTGCCCACGGAGCTGGTCCTGCTTCCAGATTTCTCTTCTGGACAATTTTTTGTTGCTGTACTGAGTTAAATCACTAGACAGTGCAAATTTCCCCTTCATAATGTCTATAGTAACATAATATTTCAGTCTTCTTTTTTTTATTTTTGGGACAGAGTCTCACTCTGTTGTCCAGGCTGGAGTGCAGTGACACAATCTCAGCTCATTGCAACCTCCGCCTCCCGGGTTCAAGCGATTCCCAGCTAATTTTTGTATTTGTAGTAGAGACAAGCTTTCACCATGTTGGTCAGGCTGGTCTTGAACTCCTGACCTCAAATGATGCCCCTGCCTCAGCCTCCCGATGTGCTAAGATTATAGGCATGAGCCACTGCGCCCGGCCCAACATTTGAGTCTTCAATTGCTTTACTGACTTTCTCTTCATAGATCATCTATGTAAAATCAATAACATTTATGACTATTTTGTATTTTTGATTAAAAACAAATTAAGCTATATATATATATCTCACACTCTATATATGTTATATGCCATGTGGTAGATAGGTCAGCAGTTTAAAAACTTAAAGAAACTCTTGGTAAATTTTCTAATACTGGAACTAACTTTAAAAGCATGCTCATTTTCAAAAGATCAAATCTCTGTGAATTAACTGAATTTTTCATCTCCTAGTTATAAATTATCATACAATTGTTATACTGTACTTTTCAGAGCTGACTAGTCATGATTACATTGCACTTCTGATAAAAATCCTGGTTGGTTAACCTTGCTTTGTAAGAATGAGCATTTTTTTTTTCTTTGATCAATACTATTGTTTCTAAGCATTCAACTCAAAAAAGCAATTTTCAGCGTTTTAATTTTTTTTTTTTTTTTTAACACCAACATTCCCAAGCCAAGGGACAGTAAAGTGTTTTCCTTTTTGACACTGGCTAACAACACTCATTCCATAAAAAATTATAAAAAAAATTAAAAACTATGATACAATAATACAATATATTCTGCTTTTTAAAATATGATTAAGTTAAAAAGAATAATGATTGTATCACACATATGGCCTTAACTTTGTAAAACACAAACAATGACATAATTCATAAGTATGTTTAATGAACATTTATTATATTTTTAACACTGTTTCAGGCTGCATGAGGCATGTTAGAAAAGCATACGTGAGTAATAAAGCAGCAGTATTTATGGATCTCAGCAGATTTGGGGGGAAGCAAATATTTTAAATATGCAACAATAACAAAACAACTCAAGTAGAGGAACTTATAAGAAATTGGTAAATGGAATACAAACAATCTGAGTCACAGATTTGCTCGTGGGCCCGTGACCTGTGATGGCTGCAACATATTACCTAGTTAATTTCTTATGCCCAAATTGTACTGCATCCACCTCCTCCAATCAGTCTTGTAATCCAGTTACAATGACAGCCACCTCTATGCTTTATATATCACACATTCCTTCCCATTCAGAAAGCAGTGTGAAATATGTGTGCAGAGGACCTCACTGGACCCAAGTCTCTATAAGCATTTACTTTGCTTAACTATTAGCGTAAATGATAAGGTACACAATAACAAAAGCATAATTGAATAAAACATGTTGATTGTTGGCATTGTTGTCACATATAAATTATATTCTCTAAGAAATGAAAATGAAGAATCTTTCTGCTTTAGAAACACGATGCAGCCATGAATTTTTTTCATTAATGGCAGCAATAACAGCCTTAGAATGCTAACCATACTTTGGCCTTTAGTAACAGCATTGTTCTATTAAATTACCCATTTTCTTACCAATATATGAAATAAGAAGAATTTCTTTTGCAGATCACTGTTTTATTTGCACTATAACTTGATTCTGTTTCATTGAACATTGCCATTGGATAATTCATCCCTTACTGAGTAGATAAGTAGTTAGGAATAAAGTAGCCTACATAAACAAGATATTCAGAATATCCTTTACATGTGCAAAAGAGTTAGCCAATTCCTTCAATTCGTGTGTACTGAGTACTGCTAAACTCACTTGCCATCTTACAGACATTAGAATAAATAAATAATAATTATCATAAGTGATAGGCATTGCATGTGTATTTTATCTTCTGTTGGTAACATAAAATGCCATTTTGGCAATTTGAAAGTATTTCTAGGATAAGGAGCACTTACTTCATCTTCTCCAAGCCTGCTCAGTAAGACACCAATTACTGAAGAAGATGGAATATACCAGAGATCCTATGGCTCCTTTCCATTCCTTTTCTTTCCCATTCCTTCCTCCCATGCTCCTTCCCACCATCCTTCTTCCCACCATCCTTCCCTCTTTGCTATAAGCCCATCTTTCTGTCATTAAGAGAAAATGTGAGGGCTATTTTATTACTTCGCTAGACTATCAGAATTTAGAGGCAAGATCAAGTTAAAGAAAACATTTTCATCAATATCTCTTTTCTGACAAAATGATCTTTTCTTTTGAAAATGGGTCTCAGGTGAGTATGTGTTTGGTTGCTGCTTTTATCAATGTTTTTCCAAATGTGATGTGGTAATTGTACACTAAAATTACACAGCTTGTATACAAATTGAATTTCAAGTTTTTCATATTATTTGAAAATATCAGCTCTATTATACAAACCACATTCGCAAAGAATAAAACTGATGGAAAATATGTCTGAAATATAAATCAGCCCGTAACTGTTTCTAAAAGTGCATACATTTTGTGGTAATCATTTAAAGAGATCAACAGCCCAAGATCCAGTTTATGAAATAATCACTCGAAATAGAAAGGCTTGATTTATATGAAGGTTTGTGTCCCCTGATGATATCTTCCTTTTGCTAAACCCTTGCCCATTCTCCCTGCCTTTATGGTGTATAATTTCTCTACCGTATTATCAGCCAGGATTTAAGTCCCTGTCTGCTTAAGACTTGTCTAATCTTTTCATACCACATGTGGAGATTTTTTGAATTATTATTTGCAGTCCTTTAAGATCCTGTTAAGGCAATTTAATCATAAAGGATGTTAAAATGGACCACATACTGGCTTGAGGGCTTGAGTTAGAATCAGAAGCCTATTTGCAAGACCACAACTCAATTATCTACAAAACTCTTTTATATTTAAGAGTTGTAAGTAATATTCTTAATCTATTATATTCTTTACACTAAAAAGATGAGTGAAAGCAACCCACCAAGTTGAGTGACTTTAGAATATATTATCTAGAGGAATAGCCGTATTTGCTTCTTTCTTCCTTCATGAGATTTTAAAAATTCTAATAGGGCTCTACTTGTATGGTTGTTAGGAAGAGAACAGAGAAGTTCAAATAATGTCTCTGAACATTACTACCTGTACCCTAGGGCAAGTTTGTCAATCATTGAGACCTCAGTCTCCTGAACTATAAATAGGAGTATCATTTATTCTTCTTCTTCCTAAGTTGCAAAAATGAAATATGATAACACATGGGCAGTCACTGTGTCTTGCCTGACATCTCAATTTTTAAAAAAGAGAAAAGCTCCCTGACTCAATGGGATCAAATAAGAACATAATTTCAACTGCTCTACATTTACAAACAAAGTGGGATACTCACCAGGGTAATCAATTGGGTAAATAAGGCTAATATAATACCTCATTTATAGTTTAGAACTAGCTTGATCACTATACAGTCAGCACGTTTACATACTCTGTTACTCTCTCCCTAATTAACCTCTCCTTAACATTTGGCAGGCTGTTATAGATTGGCTTGTCTCAATTTTGAAGTCTTAAGAACAGAAAGTGCTACATGATCCCATAAGATGTATCACAGCATTGCCATTTTATAAATAAAGCCATGTATCACTTAAGGAAAGATATATATTCCAGGAATTGCATCATTAACTGAGTTCATTTTTCTGAGAACATCATAGTGTCTTACACACACCTAGATGGTAGAGCCTACTACTCACCTGGGCTATATGGTGTAGCCTATCACTCCTAGGCTGCAAACCTGTACAGCATGTGACAGTACTGAATACTGTAGGCAATTATAACACAGTGGCAGATATTTGTACATCTGAGCATATCTAAACATAGAAAAGGTAATGCATTGCATTACAATGATATGATGGCAAGATGTCACTAGGTGATAGAAATTTTTCAACTTCATTATATTTTTATGGGACCACTTTGGTATATGTGGTCTGTTGCTGATCAAAACATTGTTACATGACACTTGGCTGTCGTTGCTTGGTTGATGCTGGTAGAATCTGGTTTGGGAAAGATATAAAATATCAGTTATATTTATTTAAGGATGGTTCCACAAATTAAGCAAACTAAGTTGATCACAGCTCTGTCTAGCTCATTACTTTTGTCACTTGATTTACAACTATTAACTGCACTGCATTGAGATTTGAATAAATATTTGGGATGACCACTATGGCAAATCTGTCAGCTTGACAACAGTTCAGCTATCTGATCCCATACATGGCTAGACATAAATAATGGAAAGAAGTAAAGATAAGCACTGGCATAACATCTTTTTGGGAGCATACAAATACATTATTTAAAAAGTCTCTGGATGCAAAAAATTTTTTTTTCAGATATTATAAATAAGAGATGGGGAATGTTAAAAACTTATGGTTTAGTATCCTCTGTGACCAAAGGCTTAAGGAATTCATTTGGATTTAATGGTCAATTAGGCTAGGTATGATGTCTTTTATAATGACATATATTAGTGGAAAGATTAGAGATAGGCTTGAGATGATGGGTTGTATAATTACCTCTAGAAGACTTCAAAGCAAATGTGAGTCACTGTGTTCTTTCTTCATTCATTTAAAAATATTTATTTTGTGCTAAGTTCTAGACCTACGGTTACCAGTACAGTAACAGCAAGTCACATTTGTCTATTTAAATTTAAAAATATTGAAATAAAATAAAATTTAAAATTCAGTTTCTCAGTTACAATAGCCCTATTCCAACTGCTTAGTAGCACTTAAAATTTAAATAAAATTAAAAATCAAAAATTCAACTTGTCTGTCTTATGAGCCATATCTCACGATTTCATATATGATTACTGGCTACTGTATTGGAGATCACAGAGACCATTTCCATTATTTCAGAAAGTTCTGTGGGACAGCAGCAGTCTAGGCACTATGCTGGTAAATGAGGATAAAAAAGCAAGTCAGAAATGGTCCTAACTCTCAAGGAATTGGTAGTCTGGTGGAAAAAACTTTAAGTAGAATTCACTAAAAACAACTTTCACAGATTTCATCTCCCTGAACAAAATTGTTGAGCTTTGTTCAAAACAAAAAAGTTAATTATGTGCTAAATTAATAGACATGATTTTTTAAAGGCCAGATAATCTAGACCTGAAGATAGTCTGTTTATTTACTTAAGTTAATCACATTAAAAATCTGTTACCTGAAAAAATACGTAAGTATCTTCCAAAGTGCAATTGAAGATGAAGGACATAGCTTACCAGTTGCTTGGGTTAAACAGTGATATATCATAAGTGTAATTTCCCTAAGAAGCTTCTGTTGGCTCTCTTATTTTCTCTTTTCTTTTGAGCAAATATGATGATTCAGGCTTCTTCAGTTGGTATAACCAAACATCTAGAAAATTTATCTGCTTCATGAGAAATTACATAGAAAGCTAACTTCTCATAATTAGATGTAAGGGAGTGTAGGAAAGGGGATAAGAAAGTGTCATAGTAATGATTGGTTTTCAGGCAGCACTGTCAACTAGTCTGGGAGAAAGAGGTTCCCTAAGTAGATCTGATTTGGGTTTAATCGCCTAATTTGGTTATATACCCTACTAAACGTGAAAGAAGTTGGTTTGCTAAGCTGAATTAGAGCAAAAGCCAGCATGAACATCTTTGGGGATATTGTCATCATGCTGCCA
Source organism: Chlorocebus sabaeus (assembly GCF_047675955.1). Taxonomy (NCBI): domain Eukaryota; kingdom Metazoa; phylum Chordata; class Mammalia; order Primates; family Cercopithecidae; genus Chlorocebus; species Chlorocebus sabaeus. The sequence continues at coordinate 29,703,661 of NC_132921.1, read as the reverse complement.
AGAAAGAGTAAAGATGGAAAGGAATAAGGCATTTTAATCACATATGTATTGAAGCACTCCCTCATCTTTAGAGCATATTTTTCTATGCAGTGCATAAGTATTTATTGAGCACCTACTATAGAACGAACCTTTTATAACATGCTTGGGATAGAAAGTAAAATAAGGGCAGAAGTTTCTTTGTCTGTTTCTGTTGCTATAACAAAATATCTGCACTGTTTAATTTATAAAGGATAGAAATGTATTGCTCATGGTTCTGGAGACTGGGAAGTCTGAGATTAAGCAGGTTTGATGTCTAGTGAGGGCTGATCTCTGCTTCCAAGATGAGGCTTTGTTGCTGCATCTTCCAGAGGGTATGAACGCTGTGTCCTCACATGGTGGAAGAAATGGTAGGACAAAAAAGAGGAGCTAGCTGTTCTCTGTAGCCCTCTTACAAGGACTAATCTCTTCATGAGGGTGCAGCCCTCATGGTCTAATCATCTTTTAAAAGATTATTAAAATATTTGCATTGGGGTTTAAATTTCAACATGAATTTTGGAAGGGACACAAACATTCAAAGAAGTTAAGGATACTATTTTTGATGAAAACATCCCTGTAAAATAAATGGACCTAAATAATACTGAGGGATCAAATTTATTTTCTCTTTTTTTTTTTCTTTGAGATGGAGTCTTGCACTGTTGCCTGGGCTGGAGTGCAGTGGCGTGATCTCGGTTCACTGCAACCTCCACCTCCCAAGTTCATGTGATTCTCCTGCCTCAAACTCCCACGTGGCTGAGATTACAGGTGCACACCACCACACCTGGCTAAGTTTTTGTGTTTTTAGTAGAGACGGGGTTTTAATATATTGGCCAGACTGGTCTTGAACTTCTGATCTGGTGATGTGCATGCCTCAGCCTCCCAAAGTGCTGGAATTACAGGCATGAACCACCGTGCCCGGCCCTATTTCCTTTTTTTAACCTAAAGTTAGTGTTACAAAGTTTCAGTATATAATTAATGCATAATCTAATGCAGATATAATTTAATGCACAAACCATATTGTCTTTTAGCATAGAACATTTTAGTGTATTTAGGAATTATCTGATATAACACTCTACCAAATTTAAGTAAAACTCCCTTTTAAATTACTGTACTATTTTATGGATTCTTTTAACTGCAGGTTATATTCTGCCTGCTGTAATATATGGTGAATTTTACATGTTACATAAAAAGTCAATAATATGACTTTAACTATTTTCCTTTAACTCCAATGTTCTTACATTATGTTACTTTAATTGCCCAATCTTTCCTCCTTGGGGAACCTGAGATCCCATGCAATGAGGAGTTGAGTTGGGACAGAATTTCTGATCACAGGCTATTCTGCAGGGAGTGGAAATTACCGTGAGTTAAAATAGAAAGATTTTAAGCCTATGACAGGCAATTACTGCTTCTAATTGTAGTTGTTAAAGTCAAAGCTGAGATGTCACTCATTGCTGGAAGGAAATGACCACAGATTTGTATCAACTGAAAGTCAAGCAATGGAACTCTAAGCCCATGATCAATGGTAGTAACTTGTACATTGTCCTCTTATTTAAATCTATAATTGGTGTTCCAGGTCATCCAAATGGAAGTGGAATGACATGTTTAAAAACAAGGATTTAGAAATCAGATTGGGTTTGAATTCTAGCTTTTTCACTTGTCAGCTAACTGGGTTAAGTTAGCTTTTCTTCTGCAAAATGGAGATAATATCTATCTTGCAAGGATGCTGTAAAGATTAAAGTAAAATATTTAGGATGGTAATGCAATTATGCATCTTCAAATGGTTATTCTGAGGATTAAATTAGATACTTAGTTTACTTTCTGGTGCATTGTCAGCCCTCAATAAATACCAACTTCTGTTATAATCATCCATTATAACTCCATTACTTGATTTTAATTATTTCTCATATAATGATGCTCCTTAATGCTGCACATAATTTGCTAATTTCTGTGTCTGTGTCTTGTTTTGTTTTGTTTTTTTTTTTTTGGATATGTTTGAAATGCTGTTCTTATCCATTAGGCTATTTCGTAAGTCCCTTCTATTTTTCCTTTAAGATTTTGATTAAATATTTCCAAAAGCAAAAAGCCTATCGTGTCTAATTCATCACAAGGATCAAACTTTCAGTCTTCTTAAGCTTGTATTTCACCCTCCAAATTAGTTTGAATCTCCTTATTTCTTCATTCATTCATTTATTCATTCATTCGTTCAACAAATAATTCATTGCATGCTTGCAATGGACTGCAGCCTGTTTCTTGAGACTGGGAAATCGGTAATAAAAAAGACAAAGTACTTATCCTCATAAAGTCTATATTCTAATGATGAAGAGGAATAATAAGCAAATAGGCTGGGAGTGGTGGCATATGCCTGTAATCCCAGTACTTTGGGAGGCCAAGGAGGGCAGATCCCTTAAACTCAGGAGTTCCAGATCAGCCTAGGCAACATAAAGAAACCCTGTCTCTACAAAATATGGAAAAATCAGCCAAGTGTGGTGGTGTGTGTCTGTAGTCCTAGCTGCTTGGAAGGCTGAGATGAAAGGATTGCCCAAGCCTGAGAGTTTGAGGCTGCAGTGAGCCATGATTGGCTCCACCCTCATGAGGGAGTTCTTAAGATCTGATGAGATACAGGATATTTAAATGCTCAAGATGCAAGCGTTCCAAACTGTATTTTCAGGGGGTGGGGGCTCAGAAATAAAATTCTGAGTACTGAAAAGTATAGGCAACAAAGTGAGACTCTGTCTATAAATAAATAAATAAATAAATAAATAAATAAATAAATAAAAGCGAAGCCCACAGAAGCGCAAAACAGCTTAAGGGGACCTAGGATGAATAGGATAGGGATAATTCTAGATAGGAAGGTCAAAGCCTTGCTAAAGAAGGGATATGTAGAGGTACACCTGAAAGAATGTGAAAAGGTGGCAGCAAACACCTGTGAGGCAGGACATTTCAGGCAAAGCAAATAAGCAGTGCCAAGTTTCTGGAGAGGAAGAACAAAAGACTACTGTCCTACAGCAGAGCAAGCAAGAGAGAGAGTGGTGGAGGTAAAGTCAAGCGGTAGCAGGGCTCAGTCATGAAAATCTTGGAAGCCAAAATAAGGAATCAAGATGTAGTACTTAGTTGGGAGTGGGGGCATTTATGCAGGAGGGATTGACATGACCTAATTTTCATTTTTAAATTGGAAGCAAGGTGAAAAGAGAAAAGATGAATACAGTAGTTTAGTGATGAGATAGCTCAGGTAGCCTGGTAATTTTAGAAGAGTAAAGAACTAGTAGAATCCAAGATGCCTTTGGAAGATAGAAACAACAAGACTTGCTGCTGCAGGTGGAATGGGAGAAAAGACAGATTCCAATTGTATTTCAGATTTTGGGCCTAAGAAACTGGGTGAATGGTTGTTCCCATTTCATAGGATCTAAAAACTGGAAATGGAACTAATTTGGAGGGTGCGTAGGGAGGAGAGCGATTTAGGGGATATATCAAAAATTACTATTTTTTTAATTCATGAAGTTTAACTGTTAAATGTTTGCAGATTTTATTTACCTAATTAGGCTATGAGATCAAAGGAAGTTCCCAGGATTTCTTTGAGTATAAAAAGTAAAAGAAAATGCCACGTACGACCGGGCCAATGGCCAATGCAATGCAGTACTTAGATTCTAATAGTGGCAAAGATGAACAGTTGGGGAAAAACCATTGGGTCATTCTTCATGTCATAAATTGTAAAACATCTGTGCCCTACACATCCCTAATGAATATGTTACAGGGATATGTGCAGTGCCATGTACTAAGATGCTCGAATATTTGTCATTCATAAAGAAGCCTCCGTTTTAGAACACCCCCCCTCCCCCTGCCGCCCCGGGTCAGGCTAGTGAAGTGTAATTTGATGGGAATTGGCTATAAGAAGGCCTCAGATCAGCAGCCCAGTCTTCCAACTGCCAAGATTTTCTGAGGAACCCATCCAAAAAGGGCAGGTCAGTGCCAAAATAAATGTTAGCCCAGAACCAGTTTGTTTTCTGATGTGTACTTTGCCTATATTCATTGAACAGGAGATTGAATTCTAATGGGATGTCAATTCAGGGATGATCCAGAAGTTGAATCTCCTTACATCAGAATTGTACCAGAAGCTTGGTTTCTGTTCCAGGAAGGGCCCTAGAATTCTACTAGAGGAAGTTGCTTCCAACATCTCATTTTTTAACCCTTTTTCTTACTGTTGGGAGTCAGAGCCTCCATTAACTCTGGGTACCCAGAGTCTGAAACATTTCCCAGTGCCCTGAAACTTAATTTTAAATCCATAAATACTTTAAGATAGTAGATTCTAACCATTGAAATGTACAACCAATAAACCTGGGGACAAGAGCTTTTAAGGCTAGCCATAGAATATGTCAGTACATTAGTGAGAGCCCAAGGCCTATGTCTAGATTCCTAAGTACGGGGATGCTTATCCTAAACAATGGGCTTACAACAATGACAGTTTCTCTTCCTGAAATGGAAATATCACTTAAAATATAAGCAAAAGATCTGTGTTCTAGACTGAGATTTTCTCTGTATTCTGCTGTTTGTTTTTTGGGAAGCCACTTACCCTTTCTGATTCCCAAATTCTTATAAAATAAGGATCATACTGCTCGTATTGGGACAACATGAAGGGGCACTAGAAAAGCCTCATTAAGGAACACTGCTAACTGATCTTATACAATTTACTTCAATTTCATTGCTTTTTCAAGTGTCTCCCTTAGAAATAAGTAAGTGAACTTGTTAACCCATTTGGGTGTTGTATTATTTATCTAGAGCTACCTTAACAAAGTGCCACAAACTTGGTGTCTCAAAACAACAAAATGTATTTTCTGACCTTTCTGGAGCCGAGAAGTCTGAAATCGAGGTGCCAGCAGGGCTATATTTCCTCTGAAGGTGCTTCAGAAAAATCCTTCCTTGCCTCTTCCTAGCTTCTGGTGGCTTCTGGCAGTCTTGGGCATTCCTTGGCTGGTAGCTGCATAGTTTCAGTCTTTGCCTGCACCTCCACATGGCCTTCTCCTCTCTGTGTCTCTGCGAGTCCTCCTCTCTTCTTATAATGCACTTGGGATCCACCTAAATCCAGTATAACCTTGTCTAAACTAATTATATCTACAAAGATATTTGATCAAATAAGGTCACATTCTGAGGTTCTGGGTGTACATGAATTTTTGGAGTACTATTCAAACCGATGTACTGCCCTGTGAATTTTAGTAAGAATTCTTACAAAGTCTCAGTAAGATTCAATGTCATCTGTTAGAGGACTGAGCCAACTATGAAGTATATATTGTGCTTGTATGTGTCTATGTGAATGTGTGTGTATATATATATACGTGTGTATATGTGTAGATGTGTGTGTGTATGTATAGATATGTGTGTGTGTATATATGTGCGTGTGTGTATTCAGGTCATAGCCGTTAAAATCAGAGTCCAGATATTGGCATTCGTGTCTGGAAGAAAAACATTTTAGGGATTTTATCAATTGGAGATCAAACAGTAGAAATCCAAGCCTGTGGTCAATGTTAGTAAGTTTTCACAGGCAGCTTAAAACGTAGCAATGACAACATAATTATATATATATATATATATATAAACTTTTCCATATATAGTACACATATATAATTAAGTATAATTGTATATGTACATATAGCATATATGTATACATATAGAAAATTAAAGTGTATGTGTATACATGTATATACATTAATTAGCAAACTATATTTTTCATTTTGCAAACCATTTCAGTCACTGCCTCTCAAAGAAGAAATGTTGATATTAAAAGACATCCGTAGTGTCCTTAAAATCATATTTGATATGCTCTTACCTTCTTCCGCTCTTCAGAATTCTAACCCTGCCTTGTAAACTGTAGGACATAGCACTTTCTGAGTATTAAGGACTGCAAACTGCTTAGGTGGCCTGAAGGAAACTAATAAGTGAATGAAGTTAGCCAAGTAACAGATTTTGCTGAAGATGCCTGTGAGATCTGTTACTGACATTGACCACATGCTTGACCTTCAGTTGATAAAAACCCCATAATGGTTTTCTTCCAGACACTGATGCCAACATCAGGACTCTGATTTTTATTTTATTTTATTTTGAGACGGAGTTTCGCTCTTGTTACCCAGGCTGGAGTGCAATGACATGACCCCGGTTCACCACAACCTCCACCTCCCAGGTTCAAGTGATTCTCCTGCCTCAGCCTCCTGAGTAACTGGGATTACAGGCATGCACCATCACACCTGGCTAATTTTGTATGCTTAGTAGACACCAGGATTCTCCATGTTCGTCAGGCTTGTCTTGAACTCCCGTCCTAAGGTGATCTACCCACCTTGGCCTCCCAAAGTGCTGGTATTACAGACATGAGCCAACATGCCCGGCCAGGACTCTGATTTTTAACAGCTGTGGCCTGAAACAGTAATTGTGTGCCATCACCTTAAAATCTGTCAGCTTCAGATGAATAGCAATACTTTGACCTGTAAAATATCCTGTAAGCAAGAATTATGGCCCAACCCAAACCAATTCCTACATTAGATGTGACTAAATTAAATGCAACAAAACTAATAGTGTCAGTGCCAGAGTTTGAACCTAGCATAATATTCCTACTATACTGCTAACTCTGTGTGTGTGTGTGTGTGTGTGTGTGTACACAAACTAAGATTAGCCATGATTGTTTTAGGAAAAATAAACATTAATTGCATTTTGACAACAGTTCTTTAATAAGTTAAAATTCTTATTAATTCACCATTGATAAAAATTAGTTCAGAAAACATAGCAGTGACAATATAATAGTTTTAAAATATTGGCCGAGCGTGGTAGCTCACGCCTGTAATCCTAGCACTTTGGGAGGTCAAGGTGGGTGGATCACGAGGTCAGGAGATTGAGACCATCCTGGCTAACACAGTGAAACCCCGTCTCTACTAAAAATACAAAAAATTAGCCAGGCGTGGTGGTGGGTACCTGTAGTCCCAGCTACTCAGGAGGCTGAGGCAGGAGAATGGTGTGTACCCGGGAGGGGGAGCTTGCAGTGAGCCAAGATCACGCCACTGCACTCCGGCCTGGGTGACAGAGTGAGATTCCATCTCAAAAACAAACAAAAAATCTCGACATTGGTGAGATTAAGCCAGCCTGGATGAATTATACTAACTGTCATGCCAACGACCATGCTAGGCACATAGTTTCTACTATCTGCTATAAATCACCTATTTGATTTTAACTCTTAGTTGACTTTCTTGATTCAAAGCCCTCTCCTATGGTCTTGCAGTGAAATAAAAAATAATGATTACTACTTCTATTCTTCAGAAGGGTTAATTGGCTTGTAGTTCAGTACAAGCTCTTCACAAAAATGTTTAGGACTCCCAGAAATGAGTAGATGTTAATTCTGGTGGTATGGTTCATTATCTAATATATTTAAGAGCAAAAACCAATATAATAATAAATTTAACATATCACTTACATTTTTATTTATGCCACAGAGTATTTAAATTAAACAGCTTGATTAATTTTTATCACTTTGGACATAATGTTTTACATTTTCTTTATAACCTAGTATTTTTATAGTATTTTTGCCAATCTTTATAAAAATATTTAATTTTGTATTATTACAATTAATTTCACTTATTTCATTTTTACTTATGGGCCTACTAGAAAATTTAAATTGCATGTATTTGTAGCTCATTGATATTGGACAGTGATTGCTTATATGTATATTGTTTGTGTCTTATGTCCAGTCAAAAAGAAGCCAAGAAGGTTGTCAATCTGAAATTAAATTGAGTTTTAGAGTTACCAAAATACAGTGGTTAAATTTAACTCTTCTCAAATAACTGTTTCTAAAAGTTATCTAAATAACATTCATAGTTAACTGTCTTCCTTATTTTGCTCGGTGTTTACTCAACATGATAACAGCACTTGAGCATGACTCAGTCATTTTTTTCCCGTTGGTCTGGCTCTTTGTGTCACCGATAGAAACAAAAGCAAAGGCAGTGGAGTTGGATAGAGAAAGGGGAATTTTTGATCCAGAGCAGCACAACAGGGTTCCTGTATTCAGTTTTACCTAAAGTCATTCTTCAACTTCTGTGAGATGATTTACCGCTGAAGTCTATTTGTTTTCCTGCTGCTATCTCTGAACAAGCCCAAATCTTCCATGTGGTTAATAAACTTCTTATCTTTTGAATACTGAAAATAAAATAAACTTAATCCTCAGGGTGGTTCAGTCAGCCAACCAGAAGCCTTTTAGATGCTTCTCAGAGATACAGGGAAACTAGGTTTTCTGCCCTGTGTGATTATCAATCTTTCCATTGCATGCATGTATGTGTAAGAGCATTAAAGGTGCTTCTCAGTGATAAATGTCAGTGAAATCACAAAGTGAAAATTAATTTCTGTATTGTCAAGGTCAGATGCGTACCCGGGTTCATTGTTACTGGAATTTTTATTGTTGCTGCTATTAGGAAAGATATTTTATCTTGGGCTCATTTTTTTCAAGTATGGAGAAAGAGCGACAAAAATTCCTCAATATACATATACATTGCTCAGAAAAAAAGTATCTTAGCACAGTCTGATCTGTTAATTAGGGTAATTATTTTGAGTGTCTCAAAAAAGATCAAGTTTAGAGGAGTTAGGTGGGAAACAGAACAAACATGATCACAGGATCTGGAGACTAGCTGATCTTCCTGAAAAGCAGCTGACTATCCATCAATAGAAAAAGCAGAAAGTTGAAGGAGAAATAAATAAAGAAGAAAATAGTTTGTGATATGCCCATTAATAGAAGTAGGGCGTGAAATTATCAAACTGGGAGCTTAATAAATTAAGAGAAGATGGGGGAAAGATGTTAGGTTATGAGTGTTTGTACAGGAATGAATAACCAGCTGTACATCTCTGTATACAGTGAACTACCTCAAAGCCAGTGTGGTGCCAAACCTGTCGATTCCCTCACCCACACAACTCCACCCACACACATGCCCAGTTTAATCTATTCCAGTGTTTCCTTTATCAGTGAACAACACCAGAAGCACCTAGCTATACAAATCTATATTGCAGGAGTCATTCCTGATGCTTCCATCATATTCAGTCTCTTACCTCCAATCCAAGTCCTGTTGATTTTATCTTCCCTATAGCTCTTAAATCCCTACCCTTCTCTTCATCTCCATGGCCAGCAGTTATTCTAATTCAAGCTGTTTTCTTCTTTCTTCTGGACTATGGAATGTTCTACCAACTGGTATCGCAACACTCATCTCTGCCCCCCTTCAATTCACTCTGTGTACAGCAGAGTGAAAAATGCTTAAAATAGGGCGGAGCAAGATGGCTGAATAGGAACAGCTCCAGTCTCCAACTCCCAGCGCGAGCGACACAGAAGACCGGTGATTTCTGCATTTTCAACTGAGGTACTGGGTTCATCTCACTGGGGAGTGCCAGGGATCGGTGCTGGTCAGCTGCTGCAGCCCGACCAGTGAGAGCTGAAGCAGGGTGAGGCATTGCCTCACCTGGGAAGCGCAAGGGGGAAGGGAATCCCTTTTCCTAGCCAGGGGAACTAAGACACACAACACCTGGAAAATCGGGTAACTCCCACCCCAATACTGTGCTTTAAGCAAACAGGCACACGAGGAGATCATATCCCACACCTGGCCGGGAGGGTCCCACACCCACGGAGCCTCCCTCATTGCTAGCACAGTAGTCTGTGATCTACCAGCAACGCAGCAGCGAGGCTGGGGGAGGGGCGCCCGCCATTGCTGAGGCTTAAGTAGGTAAACAAAGCTGCTGGGAAGCTCGAACTGGATGGAGCTCACAGCAGCTCAAGGAAACCTGCCTGTCTCTGTAGACTCCACCTCTGGGGACAGGGCACAGTAAACAATAACAAACGCAGCAGAAAGCTCTGCAGACACAAATGACTCTGTCTGACAGCTTTGAAGAGAGCAGTGGATCTCCCAACACGGAGGTTGAGATCTGAGAAGGGACAGACTCCCTGCTCAAGTGGGTCCCTGACCCCGGAGTAGCCTAACTGGGAGACATCCCCCACTAGGGGCAGTCTGACACCCCACACCTCACAGGGTGGAGTACACCCCTGAGAGGAAGCTTCCAAAGCAAGAATCAGACAGATACACTCGCTGTTCAGAAATATTCTATCTTCTGCAGCCTCTGCTGCTGATACCCAGGCAAACAGGGTCTGGAGTGGACCTCAAGCAATCTCCAACAGACCTACAGCTGAGGGTCCTGACTGTTAGAAGGAAAACTATCAAACAGGAAGGACACCTACACCAAAACCCCATCAGTACATCACCATCATCAAAGACCAGAGGCAGATAAAACCACAAAGATGGGGAAAAAGCAGGGCAGAAAAGCTGGAAATTCAAAAAATAAGAGCGCATCTCCCCCGGCAAAGGAGCGCAGCTCATCACCAGCAACGGATCAAAGCTGGACGGAGAATGACTTCGACGAGATGAGAGAAGAAGGCTTCAGTCCATCAAATTTCTCAGAGCTAAAGGAGGAATTACGTACCCAGTGCAAAGAAACTAAAAATCTTGAAAAAAAAGTGGAAGAATTGATGGCTAGAGTAATTAATGCAGAGAAGGTCATAAACGAAATGAAAGAGACGAAAACCATGACAGGAGAAATACATGACAAATGCACAAGCTTCAGTAACCGACTCGATCAACTGGAAGAAAGAATGTCAGCGATTGAGGATCAAATGAATGAAATGAAGCGAGAAGAGAAACCAAAAGAAAAAAGAAGAAAAAGAAATGAACAAAGCCTGCAAGAAGTATGGGATTATGTAAAAAGACCAAATCTACGTCTGATTGGGGTGCCTGAAAGGGAGGGGGAAAATGGAACCAAGTTGGAAAACACTCTTCAGGATATCATCCAGGAGAACTTCCCCAACCTAGTAGGGCAGGCCAACATTCAAATCCAGGAAATACAGAGAACGCCACAAAGATACTCCTCGAGAAGAGCAACTCCAAGACACATAATTGCCAGATTCACCAAAGTTGAAATGAAGGAAAAAATCTTAAGGGCAGCCAGAGAGAAAGGTCGGGTTACCCACAAAGGGAAGCCCATCAGACTAACAGCAGATCTCTCGGCAGAAACTCTTCAAGCCAGAAGAGAGTGGGGGCCAATATTCAACATTCTTAAAGAAAAGAATTTTAAACCCAGAATTTTATATCCAGCCAAACTAAGTTTCATAAGTGAAGGAGAAATAAAATCCTTTACAGATAAGCAAATGCTTAGAGATTTTGTCACCACTAGGCTTGCCTTACAAGAGACCCTGAAGGAAGCACTAAACATGGAAAGGAACAACCGGTACCAGCCATTGCAAAAACATGCCAAAATGTAAAGACTATCAAGGCTAGGAAGAAACTGCATCAACTAACGAGCAAAATATCCAGTTAATATCATAATGGCAGGATCAAGTTCACACATAACAATCTTAACCTTAAATGTAAATGGACTAAATGCTCCAATTAAAAGACACAGACTGGCAAGCTGGATAAAGAGTCAAGACCCATCAGTCTGCTGTATTCAGGAGACCCATCTCACACGTAGAGACATACATAGGCTCAAAATAAAGGGATGGAGGAAGATTTACCAAGCAAATGGAGAACAAAAAAAAGCGGGGGTTGCAATACTAGTCTCTGATAAAACAGACTTTAAACCATCAAAGATCAAAAGAGACAAAGAAGGCCATTACAGAATGGTAAAGGGATCAATTCAACAGGAAGAGCTAACTATCCTAAATATATATGCACCCAATACAGGAGCACCCAGATTCATAAAGCAAGTCCTTAGAGACTTACAAAGAGACTTAGACTCCCATACAATAATAATGGGAGACTTCAACACTCCACTGTCAACATTAGACAGATCAATGAGACAGAAAGTTAACAAGGAAATCCAGGAATTGAACTCATCTCTGCAGCAAGCAGACCTAATAGACATCTATAGAACTCTCCACCCCAAATCAACAGAATATACATTCTTCTCAGCACCATATCATACTTACTCCAAAATTGACCACGTAATTGGAAGTAAAGCACTCCTCAGCAAATGTACAAGAAGAGAAATTATAACAAACTGTCTCTCAGACCACAGTGCAATCAAACTAGAACTCAGGACTAAGAAACTCAATCAAAACCGCTCAACTACATGGAAACTGAACAACCTGCTCCTGAATGACTACTGGGTACATAACGAAATGAAGGCAGAAATAAAGATGTTCTTTGAAACCAATGAGAACAAACATACAACATACCAGAATCTCTGGGACACATTTAAAGCAGTGTGTAGAGGGAAATTTATAGCACTAAATGCCCACAAGAGAAAGCAGGAAAGATCTAAAATTGACACTCTAACATCGCAATTAAAAGAACTAGAGAAGCAAGAGCAAACACATTCGAAAGCTAGCAGAAGGCAAGAAATAACTAAGATCAGAGCAGAACTGAAGGAGATAGAGACACAAAAAACCATCCAAAAAATCAATGAATCCAGGAGTTGGTTTTTTGAAAAGATCAACAAAATTGACAGACCACTAGCAAGACTAATAAAGAAGAAAAGAGAGAAGAATCAAATCAATGCAATTAAAAATGATAAAGGGGATATCACCACCGACCCCACAGAAATACAAACTACCATCAGAGAATACTATAAACACCTCTACGCAAATAAACTGGAAAATCTAGAAGAAATGGATAATTTCCTGGACACTTACACTCTTCCAAGACTAAACCAGGAAGAAGTTGAATCCCTGAATAGACCAATAGCAGGCTCTGAAATTGAGGCAATAATTAATAGCCTACCAACCAAAAAAAGTCCAGGACCAGATGGATTCACAGCTGAATTCTACCAGAGGTACAAGGAGGAGTTGGTACCATTCCTTCTGAAACTATTCCAATCAATAGAAAAAGAGGGAATCCTCCCTAACTCATTTTATGAGGCCAACATCATCCTGATACCAAAGCCTGGCAGAGACACAACACAAAAAGAGAATTTTAGACCAATATCCCTGATGAACATCGATGCAAAAATCCTCAATAAAATACTGGCAAACCGGATTCAGCAACACATCAAAAAGCTTATCCACCATGATCAAGTGGGCTTCATCCCTGGGATGCAAGGCTGGTTCAACATTCACAAATCAATAAACATAATCCAGCATATAAATAGAACCAAAGACAAGAACCACATCATTATCTCAATAGATGCAGAAAAGGCTTTTGACAAAATTCAACAGCCCTTCATGCTAAAAACGCTCAATAAATTCGGTATTGATGGAACGTACCTCAAAATAATAAGAGCTACTTATGACAAACCCACAGCCAATATCATACTGAATGGGCAAAAACTGGAAAAATTCCCTTTGAAAACTGGCACAAGACAGGGATGCCCTCTCTTACCACTCCTATTCAACATAGTGTTGGAAGTTCTGGCTAGGGCAATCAGGCAAGAGAAAAAATCAAGGGGATTCAGTTAGGAAAAGAAGAAGTCAAATTGTCCCTATTTGCAGATGACATGATTGTATATTTAGAAAACCCCATTGTCTCAGCCCAAAATCTCCTTAAGCTGATTAGCAACTTCAGCAAAGTCTCAGGATACAAAATTAATGTGCAAAAATCACAAGCATTCTTATATACCAGTAACAGACAAACAGAGAGCCAAATCAGGAATGAACTTCCATTCACAATTGCTTCAAAGAGAATAAAATACATAGGAATCCAACTTACAAGGGATGTCAAGGACCTCTTCAAGGAGAACTACAAACCACTGCTCAGTGAAATAAAAGAGGACACAAATAAATGGAAGAACATACCATGCTCATGGATAGGAAGAATCAATATCATGAAAATGGCCATACTGCCCAAGGTAATTTATAGATTCAATGCCATTCCCATCAAGCTACCAATGAGCTTCTTCACAGAATTGGGAAAAACTGCTTTAAAGTTCATATGGAACCAAAAAAGAGCCCGCATCTCCAAGACAATCCTAAGTCAAAAGAACAAAGCTGGAGGCATCACGCTACCTGACTTCAAACTATACTACAAGGCTACAGTAACCAAAACAGCATGGTACTGGTACCAAAACAGAGATATAGACCAATGGAACAGAACAGAGTCCTCAGAAATAATACCACACATCTACAGCCATCTGATCTTTGACAAACCTGAGAGAAACAAGAAATGGGGAAAGGATTCCCTATTTAATAAATGGTGCTGGGATAATTGGCTAGCCATAAGTAGAAAGCTGAAACTGGATCCTTTCCTTACTCCTTATACGAAAATTAATTCAAGATGGATTAGAGACTTAAATGTTAGACCTAATACCATAAAAATCCTAGAGGAAAACCTAGGTAGTACCATTCAGGACATAGGCATGGTCAAAGACTTCATGTCTAAAACACCAAAAGCAACAGCAGCAAAAGCCAAAATTGACAAATGGGATCTCACTAAACTAAAGAGCTTCTGCACAGCAAAAGAAACTACCATCAGAGTGAACAGGCAACCTACAGAATGGGAGAAAATTTTTGCAATCTACTCATCTGTCAAAGGGCTAATATCCAGAACCTACAAAGAACTCAAACAAATTTACAAGAAAAAAACAAACAACCCCATCCAAAAGTGGGCAAAGGATATGAACAGACATTTCTCAAAAGAAGACATTCATACAGCCAACAGACACATGAAAAAATGCTCATCATCACTGGCCATCAGAGAAATGCAAATCAAAACCACAATGAGATACCATCTCACACCAGTTAGAATGGCGATCATTCAAAAGTCAGGAAACAACAGGTGCTGGAGAGGATGTGGAGAAATAGGAACACTTTTACACTGTTGGTGGGATTGTAAACTAGTTCAACCATTATGGAAAACAGTATGGCGATTCCTCAAGGACCTAGAACTAGATGTACCATATGACCCAGCCATCCCATTACTGGGAATATACCCAAAGGATTATAAATTATGCTGCTATAAAGACACATGCACACGTATGTTTATCACAGCACTATTCACAATAGCAAAGACTTGGAATCAACCCAAATGTCCATCAGTGACAGATTGGATTAAGAAAATGTGGCACATATACACCATGGAATACTATGCAGCCATAAAAAAGGATGAGTTTGTGTCCTTTGTAGGGACATGGATGCAGCTGGAAACCATCATTCTTAGCAAACTATCACAAGAACAGAAAACCAAACACCGCATGTTCTCACTCATAGGTGGGAACTGAACAATGAGATCACTTGGACTCGGGAAGGGGAACATCACACACCGGGGCCTATCATGGGGAGGGCGGAGGGGGGAGGGATTGCATTGGGAGTTATACCTGATGTAAATGACGAGTTGATGGGTGCAGCACACCAACATGGCACAAGTATACATATGTAACCTGCACGTTATGCACATGTACCCTACAACTTAAAGTATAATAATAATAAATAAATTTAAAAAAAAAAGAAAAATGCTTAAAATGGCAATTTCTTTCTGATTTTTAGAATAAAAGATTCATATCCTCCCAAGGCTTTTAAGGCCTGGCATGGACCTGTCCCCAAGAATTTTTCTCACCTCATTTGGACTCCTCTCCTCCCTGCACCTTGGGGTCCTGCCATATTAAGACTGTGAGTTCTATGGAAGTGTTCACTCTTTTCCCCTCAAATCCCTGCAGTGCCCGGAACACTGTAAAAATAGTTAACATTCATTGAGCATTTCATTTGTTCCAAATATAATTCATAAATTATTTATTATTCATCTTCATAACATTACTTATATGGTAAGCACTGTCCGTTTTTTTAAATAAAGAAATTTAAACACAAAGACATTAAATAGCTTGATCCTAGTCACATAGCTTGAATGAGTCTTCTGGATTTGAACTCTAAAACTCTGATTCTGGAGGATATATCATTTACTGCTGGTCTCTGTTACCCAAGATGTAATAGATGGGATTTGCTGGCATCTTGTGCATCAAAACATCCCGGAACTCTGACTTCTGTGAAACCTGCATGTTAGAATAGAGTGCTAAATTTCTTCCTTAATTTATATTCCTTCCCAAAAGAGCCAGTTTACTCAAGGCAGTTCCTTATCTTTTAAAGCCTTGAAATAGATAAACAATAAATTGATTCCCCAAAGAGATTGTATCTTTTAAGGTGGGATCTTTTTTTCATTATGTAGAAAAATGTGCTCACTTGACTGTCTGAAAAAAAGATTACTGCTTCCTTTTCCTGTAATAAATGACAGCAGGGCTCTTTTATAAAAGCAATCTATACATGTCATTTATTGCTCTATTAAAACTACAAACATCAGATATTGATTGTTCCCGTACTGACCATAATACAAGCCAACTTTGAGAAAGGTCGCTGGGTTTAGTCACATTATTACCATGGGAAACACTCTGAGTTGTGCATAAGCTGAAGACACCTGCCTCCGTGTTGCATATCTATTTATAGAAAACTGAGATTTTTGCATGTGGAAATACAATCTTGAGATATATACAAGTCTCAAGTCAATGTGAAGTAAGGAAGAAGCCAGCAAATGCCCTTTCTGAAGGTTTCTGCTTGGGAGTCTTCTAAAGAATTAAACATCAATTTATAGTCTGTAGAGTATAGAGATGTAACAACAAATGAAACTCAATGTGGATTATTTATGAGGAAGTTAAAAGGCTCCATTTATATTGGTGATATCACATCTGGATCATCTTGGCTTTTCTATCAGGGACTCTCTTGGCCAGGTTTGGTGTTTTTGGTTGTGTGTGTGTGTGTTTTTTTTTTTTTTTTTTAGATGGAGCCTTGCTTTGTTGCCCAAGCTGGAGTATGCAATGGCACAATCTCGGCTCACTGCAACCTCCGCCTCCTGGGCTCAAGCAATTATCCTTCCTCAGCCTCCCAAGTGGCTGGGATTACAGGCACGTGCCACCACGCCAAGCTAATTTTTGTATTTTTAGTAGAGATGGATTTTCACCATGTTGCCAAGGCTGGTTTTGAACTCCTGACTTCAGGTGATCCACTCACCTCGGCCTCCCAAAGTGCTAGGATTACAGGTTTGAGCCACTACACCCAGCCCAGGTTTGGTTTTTAAGCATAATCTTGGTGAGAACTCAGGCCACATGCTTTTAGGCATCCATGGAATGCTGTGTTTTCCATCTCCCCTTTGCATACATCATCTCTTCATGTTCTTCTAACAATACTGACAGTTAAGAAGAGTAAATACTTCTTCCTCCAATTGTCTAATGAGCTAACCAATATTTGGAAAAGCTTCAGGGTCTTGATTTCAGGTAACAATACTAACTACCATATTATACTGAACACTTGCTTCTTCATATAACCTCATATAATCCCATATAATCCTTATGCTAGCTCTGTGGTACAGAAATAATGAATACCTGAGAAAATGATGCTCTGAGTATTTAATACTTGGCCCAAGGATACACTAATATTAAGTAGGACAAGGGGTTTTTTGACTCAGGAATCAAAACTAAGATGTTTCAATCCTACCTGAAGCATTTTTTTAAAGCACTAGTTATCTAAGAGATAGTTTCTGACTTTTCTATGTGATTTTGTCAAAAGTCCTTGACAATTCATTTGAAAATTAGAGTTCTGTGAATACTTGTTCCTAAACTGAATTTTCTGAGACAAGCATCTTGAGAAAAATGGATGATTTTTTTTTAACTTTCTTTGAATCTCATGAAAGAGACTACATTTTTCTACGATTGGCAAAACATGATTTGATTTGTTGATGGTGGTTATTAGGAAAACAACTTAATGGTAATTCCATGCTTTGGGGAAAAGGTGGTTTCCTCAGTACGAGATGACATGTGCGATCATTAATTTAGTTCATCTTGGAATTATTCTCATTGTTTTTACTTGAAAACCTCATCATCTGAAACCTTCCACAATGTATAGGCTAGTTTTTGTCTCCATTTCCCAACTTGTAAGTTCTGTTCTGGAAAGGCTCATGTCAAGGATGTTACCCATTCAACTCATTCATCCTGATGTTTCCTGTCTCACCAGATTCATCCTTCATTCATTCATCAATGCAATTCTTAATTGTTCTTCAAGAAATATTCTTAACTAAGCTCCCCATTACCACCCAGAATCCTATGTATCTCATCAATAGATCTATTTCTGGAATTCCTATATATTTGGTTGTCCCAAGAATGTTTAGCCTTGATTATATATGATCTGTTGTTCATTTATAGTTGTTTTCTGTGCATTTTCTCCTTCTTAAGTTCCTTGGAAATTTATAATAAAAGTTCACAGTAAAAGAGTTCACAGTTCTAGAGAAAGCATTGTATGCTGAATTCATAGAAATTATTATTAGACTTTAAAATTATCTAAACATTTCAATCACAATGAGACCCAGGCTACTGTGGAATTATTTTTAAGTCAATATTGTTAGGTGTATATGACATCAAACTTTCAGTAATGTGTAAATGTGACATTTAATATGTAAACTTAAGCACATTTGGGTGAAACTTTAAGTTTTTATCTTCCGTTTGGTGTGTGTGGGTAGTTTTTCTTTTTTTTTTTTTTTGAGACGGAGTCTCGCTCTGTCGCCCAGGCTGGAGTGCAGTGGCCGGATCTCAGCTCACTGCAAGCTCCGCCTCCCGGGTTCACGCCATTCTCCCGCCTCAGCCTCCCGAGTAGCTGGGACTACAGGCGTCCGCCACATCGCCCGGCTAGTTTTTTGTATTTTTTAGTAGAGACGGGGTTTCATCGTGTTAGCCAGGATGGTCTCGATCTCCTGACCTCGTGATCCACCCGTCTCGGCCTCCCAACTTAGAAATCTGCACTTGAAACAATTTGAGGCTTCCACCATGCAATCCAGAATCTACCTTGTTCACGACACTTTGCATTACTAGGCATTGCTTATGTTTTCTGAAGTAAAATTCAAAATGTTCTACATTAAAAACATGCTCTACATACTTCCCAAGGTTATTACTACTTGGTTGTGTTTGTGAAAATTCTGAGCTGTCTTCCTGAAAGACCTTGTCTGGAGGTCAATTTCTGTAATCCCTTTATTATCAAACTGTTTCCAGTTCTAGGTTGAATTACAAGAAATCTGCTTGGAAGATTATTTTCTTCACAGGGAGTCATTAAAATTTTTTCTATTAAGCTGTCAAAAATATTCATTAATATCTAAGCATATACATATGTGTGTACAAAGGTAATATATAAATTATATCCATCATCTATATCACACATTATATATGTGTGTGTGTTTATCCATATCTGCATCTGTTCTATATATATTTATACACACATATATAATGGCACAGTTTAGTATATTGTGTGTTAGCAGATAGAAAATATTAAAACTAAATGTAAAATGAACAGGTAATAACTGCTTCCTCCAACCAAATGTTGCCAGACTCCTGTGGTTTTGTAATAGAAATCTACCCTATTGTTTGTGCTTCTTCCTAGCCAGATTACTGTCGTATCTCCTAACTATGTACAGTTCAGTCAAGAAGAGGTTTCATTATGTTAATAATTACATTGCCTGCAGGCTTTTTGATGTTGCATTCCCCATACAGAATAGAAACAGATTTCATAGAAATATCATTAAAGCTGTTAACTACAGAAGAAAAAAAAAATCAAAGAGGCAATCAACGCGTACACTTTATTATCAATAACTGTAAGTAGTTTCAGAAATGGCTTGCATTTGAAACACGTTCATTGAGGAGATCATCAGCAATGGAAGCTGCTGCTTAAAGGAAGAGAGCTTTGTGGTCTAAATCCATTTGGATCACTACAGATAATTACTTAGATCCCTTGCTATTCATTTTTAAATATAGGCTCAATAATCATTTTTAAATTAGCAAACTAATAAAGGGATAGACTCAACCTCAGAATTCTGACCTGAATTGAGGCTATGTGAATTATAGGTCATTATTTGAATGACAACACGTGACAGTTTTTCTTCAAATCCACTTTTAGTTTTTTTTTTTTTTTTTTAAACGGTGCTGTTAAATTGATGATTTAGGAACAGTAGAACTCATTGTACTACACAGTCATTTAAAAAAGACTTTAAATATTCAAATGTTCAACTACATATTCCCTGACACTAACATTTATCTTCATTTTGGACTTCCAGCTGAGAAACATAAGTATAATGGCTCGGAGACATCAGCCTCGTTCAGTATTATGAAGATAGTGGCATGCCTTGATCCTTCTAAAGCTTTTTCTTTGAAAACCTCATATTCAGATTCTTTTTTGAAAAGGATTAATTAAGCTCCCAAGGTTTTTAAAGAAACATATTTGATAAATCATAATTTAGGTTTTAGTCTGATTATTGCAAATATAAAATTTCTTATAGTAAAGGGAAGACAGGAAGGCAGATGGTTAGATATCTGAATGAAAACAGAGCAAGAGAAAGAAAAGATAAAAAGTGTACTAATTCATGTACGCTATGTGACTTGTTGATAATCAGGAGCCCTAACATCCTATAACCTAAAATATTTGGTGAATTAAAGCAGATTAATTCAAATGTCTTTGAAATACCCATGATTTGGAAAATAAAATAGAAGTCTATTTCAGAAATACATTTTAGCTTTGAAACAGTAGCATTTGATTAAAAGTTGAAGATTGCTCTTTAAAGTGAAATGATGTTTTCCCATTATAAAGTAATTAACAATCACTACAAATGATTTGATTGTAAAGAATCACTGATTTTCAGAACCAAAACAAACCAGAGATAGTTGGGAGCTACCATTTGGGGGATAGAAATGGTAGAAGCTAAGACAGAATGATAGAAGCTGAGAACCCTACTCCTCAAAAAGTATACATATTACAATTTTTAATGTGCAAGATAATTTCAAGGGCTTCTTCATGGACTCTTTGATGCTAATGACAGATTTCTGTCATACGTAGAGTAGGGACAAAAAACCATACATCCTGTCATTTATAATTAATCAATTGTAAATCATTAAACTGAGCAGCTCGCTCACTCGCTCTCGCGATCTCTCTCTCTCTCTCTCTCACACACACACACACACATCCTGTCTTCAATATGATTATATGTAATCAATCATGCTTTATTAAAGATTCGGCTAACTTTTATATATCACTTATTGGGGTTAATATCCAATAAGATCTCATTATAAAGTGCTCTGTTATACTATAAATTTATATATATAGTCAGAAATTACTGTTCCCAGTGCAAATAGTGACATGTAATACATCTCATTTACTCCAACGTAAGTACTTAATTTGTTCTGAAATACAGATGTTATAATGAATTTCCACTGTAATGAAATACTGAAATTGAAAAAAGGTAGTTGGATAGGCTGACATTGATTGATGAGTTGCTTGCATAGATTATGCATCTATTCTGAAATCTTTCCATTCTTTGAAGAAATAGGTAACTTGAATGGAGATGGGGAGAAATTAGACGCAGTTTGCCACAAAATTATCGCCCAACTGAGGGAATCAGTGAGAAATATTAAAGACATCTTCGAATGATGAGCAGTTAAGCCCATTAAGTTCCTTGACTGACATACTAAAATGTAATGAAATGGAAGGCTGAAGTTATTAGCGGTATTGATTTCACATCTAATTCCCATTGTTAAACTTTTTTTTTCTTTTTCTTTTTTTTTTTTTTTTTTTTTTTTTTGAGATGGAGTCTAGCTTTGTCACCCAGGCTGGAGTGCAGTGGCACAATCTTGCCTCAATACAACCTTCACCTTTGGGGTTCAAGGGATCAGGGATCAAAGGATTCTCCTGCCTTTGCCTCCTGAGTAGCTGGGATTACAGGCACCCACCACCACGTCTGGCTAATTTTTGTATTTTTAGTAGAGATGGGGTATTATCTTGTTGGCCATGCTGGTCTCGAACTCCTAGCCTCAAATGATCCTCCTGCCTGAGCCTCCCAAAGTGCTGGGATTACAGACATAAGCCACTGCATTCAACCTCGTTGTTGAACATTTTTGAGTCTCCCTTTATTTCATTTTCTCTTGCAGCTCATGTGCATATAATGCATCACATATGTAAAAGTATATAAGTTATACTAAAATATACTTTATGGATATGGATCTGAATAAATATATAAGTATATATATGTACATGCACACCTATACATATCTCCATAATTAACATAAATAATATATTTTTCATATATATATAAGGCCATATATATACACATATATATAAATCAAAGGGAAAATATTAAGGAAATAATGAATTTTAATTTTTGGCATTTTTGTGAAGACGAGTAAGCATTCAGTAGCTTAAGTGAAACAAAGAGCCTTGACACTAGCCAGGAATGCAGTAAATAAGAGTATCTAACAGGTAAGCACTACTTTGGTCTATTTCAGAGGGCTGATATTTTATATGAAATATATGTGTATTTTGATATTCGTATTTATTCAAATCATACAATTATGAAATTTTTATTTTAACAGAATATTTTGAAAATCAGATCAGAAAATAAATTTTAAAACAAAAATGTTGAAGTAGGAAACAATTTAGCACCGAAGGGCAGTCGTTTCTCAGGAAAAAATAAAGGCAATTAGAAACTTTACACCAACAAATAGAATGTTCTCATTTGGCTGTCAATTGATAAAAATGCATCCAGTTGTTGTGAATACTTAAGCTAAATGATCCAGAAGAGTGCAGTTGATGCACGGGGTATTGGGATTGGCACTACCAGTGTAAACTGAGTCCAAATTACGATACTTACTGCCTGATGTTTCCCCACCAATAATAATTAAGCTACGTAGATATAAAGGAATTATCAGATGGGGAAGGTGCCCACAGGCTTGCAGGCGCACCAAACACATAGCACATGTGCCGATTTTAGTTCATACCAGATGTATGAGGAAAACACTCTTTTGTGATCCCTTTTAGTAACAGTGATGAATCAACAAAATCAAATGGGTTAG
The DNA here is from genome assembly GCF_047675955.1 of Chlorocebus sabaeus. NCBI lineage: Eukaryota > Metazoa > Chordata > Mammalia > Primates > Cercopithecidae > Chlorocebus > Chlorocebus sabaeus. The sequence continues at coordinate 29,680,798 of NC_132921.1, read as the reverse complement.
ACCACATAATGTGTCTTAGGCCTGTGATTTATGGTAATATTTGTAACTGTATATAAAATCATTCATTTGACTGATGTTTAGTGAGTGCTTTGTGTGTAGCAACATTGTGCATATCCTTGTGGAAAGGACAGTCCTGCAATTATTTGGACAACTCAATGGAATGTGTACTGACCATTCTCCTGGGGCAAAGAGCCAGGACACTGAGCAGCCCTCGCTAGGCTTAGAAGGAGAGGAGTATGGCCTCATGTTTGTTCTTATGGGGATACTGCTTTGAGCTGCAGATATCCCTGTAGTCTGTTTTCCCCCACAATGCCTGACAGAAGTGTCTGTATGGTTGTCATTTCTGATTCCCATAAGTTTCCAAGCCTCAGTGATTCTCAGAGTCATGGTCAGGTAAGGTTGTACACGCCCTCCCACTCCAGACCGTACACAGCCCCTACCTTGCTAGGCAGCAGCTCTCTCAACTTGCTCTTCCAGATTCTCATAGGTTTCACTCTGGATGAACAGTTAATTTGCAGCTTCTCTTCCATGCCACACTTGGAGCCTCAGAAAACTCTGAGTGACATGGGTACACCTCACACTCCTTCCTTCTCGGCAAATTTGCCACCTACTGTGTATGTGATGGATCAGATGAGGTGCATTTTCTTCTCTTTTGCCCCTTGAAACTTGGAGTCCATTTGAATTGTTTCCCATCACCCCATTGGGCTCTAGTGGGAGAGATGAGCAGAAACTTCCCACACTGCCTCCTTTTCCATTCCCCCAGATACCCAGTCATCTCTCAGTCCTCCTTGAGTGGTTCTGTCTAGGAAACTAGGGCTGGGCTGTCACTTGCTTTGAATGTGTTACAACTCAAAGGAGAAGTGATGCCCTTGTAGTTCGGTCATTTTTAAATCCAAATCTCTGCTCCCAGATCGAGCCACGTTCACAACAAACAAAACCTTTTCCATGTGGCCACAAGAGAGCAAGAAGGAACACATTCAATGAGTACTTTACGTATCAACTGAGCCACATGTTTATGCACAATGTGCACCACATAACAACTCTGGATCTCTCACATACAGCATATATCTTAACAGGTCATTCAGTCTCAATGCTCTCGCGCCTTTCTCTGCCTTATGTAGAGGAATAATAGGTTCAGAATCAGAAATGTCCCCTCTTGAAATATGTGCATTGTCTTTTTGAATATATCAGTAATAATACAAGCATACAAATTATTTATGTTTTTCTTTAAAATACAGTACTGTGACAATCCTCTTGAACAATATTAGTGGACACATTTTTGGTTTGCTTTGTTTCACTTTTTTCCCATTAAGGAAAATGTCTGCTTTGTTATAACACAATACTAAAGCAACACTGTATGCTTTAAGACTCCTCATTGTTCAACTTTGTCTCTTAAAGTCTCCTTTTTGGAACAGACAGCTTTTAAATAGAAAAAGTATTTCTTCCTGGAAGAATATTGAAGTGGGGACACTAAGAAAGTATCTGCCAAAATACAATTCTCTAAGAGTTCTTTCTGTGAAAGAATACATCAAAGAGGAATGAGGAGAGCAAGACAAAATCCAGTAGAGATGGAGTGGAATGGGAGGCATTACTTTGGAGTCATGAAACATATGTATTATCTGTATATATGCATATAAATATTTGTGTAAGTATATGTGTGTGCATATGTATGCATGCACACGTTTCTTAGCTCTATTCACTAAAAAGACCAAGAAGCAAATGCACTCAAGTAGTAACTTATACACCTAGAATTCAAATATTTGTCTTTATACCATTCCCCACTAAAAGAACCAGAAAACCTTGAAGGAATTCTTTTTCTAGAGCCAAGGCAAGATCAAGATAAGTCTGGAACGTATTATGCCAAAAAGAAAAGAGGTACTCCAATAAATGATGGGGCATGTCACAGGGACAGAGAAACACTATTATAAAGAGCTTCCCTAGTTAAGTCTGGGTAAATTTGAACACCAATATAATTAAGGACAGTGATGAATTATAGATTATAAAAAGGAATCCATGTGCCCATTGAAATAAAAGATTCACAAAAAGAGAAAAATGTGGACTTTTGCTTATAGTCTAATGCTAAGCGTCAACAAGCAAATGTAGAGAAAGTGCTGGAATAGAAAAAAAAATCATTATATTTTAACCACCATGCTAGAAATTGACTCCATCAAGAGCCATTAGTAGATGCTAAATCTATGGGAAATGTTGATAACAAGCATATTTATATGGTCCTTATAGCAAGCATATTTATAAGCCCTAACGGGTTGCTTATTAGTTGTAAGTGGTAGAGTAGAGGACTAGGATGGGGTAAGGGACCTTCAAACTCTACTTGACCAGGGACTCAGCTCTGACATCATAAATGAGGGCAGAGAGAAAGCTTGTGCCTCTGGATGTGATGCCCTGAGAACCCACATCATTTACATTTCATTTGTCTGAATGCACAACCTAAATCTAACATGAGAAAAAGACACACTCTAAATGATGAACATTTTATTTTTAAAAGGGGGCTTGTTTCTTTAAAAGTATCAATTGCCTGAAAGTCAATGTATTTAGTACTGTTCCAACTCACAGCAGCCTGAAAAGACATGGCAACAAAACCTGACCCTAAGCTGGATCCTGAATTGTTGAGGGGAGTGCTTTAATATTTAGGTATTTTTCCAAATGAATATATGAGTAGTGATACCATAAGGGACCTGGGTTCCATGGAACAAATCTTGAAAAATGATGCAGAGATATGCTGTTAGGTTCCACACTGATGTAAGAAGTATATCATCAGATACATGCCAGTCGGTTTTTTCTATGCCACTTTTGCTATGGAAGTTCAAACTCTCAGAACTGTATTACAGGCCGATAATGTATATCTGTCCAAAGCTAGGTGGTATCCAAGGTTGGAGAAAATACACAGACAACATTATTAAGTAAGGCTGTAGTTAAACTCGCAATGGTGATGTCATTTGTTGATTTTAGGTAACCATAATGTGGCCATTGCATTTACCATTTACAGGCCATATACAGGTCCATATGCAGGAATACGAAATTATGATCAAATACAAAATTTGCAAAGAATCAAAATGGAAGCTTTTTCTTAACTCATTCTGCATCTGAACCTAACCCATAGTCTTTAATAAGCCCATTTGGCATGAATATCATATGCTTTGCTACAAATATATAGTTACATTTGATGAACAATGTAATCAATTTGATGTGAGTGTCATATGCTTTACTGCAAATATATAGTGACATTTGATTAACAGGGTGCTACTACAGACCCCATTAGAGAAAAACCGAAACAACACAAAACAAAAACCCTGCACAGATATCATGTTACTTCTCTAAAATCTAAAAGTTTCACAATCTTAAGGTACCTGAGCTCGGCATGGTGCCTCACGCCTGTAATCCCAACACTTCATGATGCCAAGGCAGGAGGATCGCTTGCCAGGAGTTCAAGACTGTCCTGGGCAACATAGTAAGACCTGGTCTCTACGAAAAAATAAAAATAAAAAACTAACTGGTCATGGTGGTGCATGCTTGTAGTCCTGTCTACTCAGGAAGCTGAGAGAGGAGGATGACTTGACCCCAGGAGTTCAAGATTGCAGTGAGATGTGATCATGCCACTGCACTCCAGCCTGGGAAACAGAGCAAGACTCTGTCTCTGCAAAAAAAAAAAAAAAAAAAAAAAAAAAAAAAAGGTGTGGCCCTGTGCTAATTTCGTTAGCAGGCAAGTTAAATGTAATTCTAAAAGGTGGAATTGAAAATGAAATGCTAAAATTAATTTAATGAACCCAGAATCAGGCAAGATTTTAAAACTCTGACTTAAATAAAGACAATGTGGTAAATTATCCATAGCTGCACGACCTATTTTAATTATAAGTAGAACCAAAATGTACAAGTACTCCAAATGTACTTTCTCTTTTCCTTCTGCAGTTATTAGCCATATGCAGGCAAAGACATAGTGGCATAGTGGCAAATTTTTCAGACTAAGAATTTTGATTCAGAATTCCACTCTTTTCTGCCATTATCTTAGTCACTTATATTCCTTTACCAGTTTCTTTAAATGTGAAACAAAATAGGCAATTTTGGTTAATGTAAACTTTCTTATGAATTTTAAAACGAAGTGATTCCAAAGTTTCCAGAGTTTATATTTTTATATTCTTATTCCATATTATTCTAAAATACATACTCCTAGAATTTTATTGATCTATAAAAATGTAGTTTTCTTTGTTTTGAGAAAGAAAACCCACTCATCCTAATCACTTTATTTATTTATTTGTATACAGTGCAAGTTCCAGGGCCAGTAGAAAACCTGCAAGCTGTATCTACCTCACCTACCTCAATTCTTATTACCTGGGAACCCCCTGCCTATGCAAATGGTCCAGTCCAAGGTTACAGATTGTTCTGCACTGAGGTGTCCACGGGAAAAGAACAGGTAGGTGAAGGAATGGACCACACTGCTTCCATCTGTTGGATGTTTCCATCCATTGGATAGCTCTAGGGCTGCAGAAATAGGAAAAGACCCACAAGCTCTTGATACAGCTCAGTGTTTAGCATGTTCGTTGAAAAGCTGATTAGTTTTAAAGCACTTGCTATTGGAAACTTTACACAATTTAATTACATTCTGGTGATAAGAGGTAAATGGGCAATAAAGTGAAGTCAATAGAAAGGATGCCAATTTTTTGTTTGAGTATGCAGTGACCTGGACTGTGTGGGCAACCAGATTTGTATTAACTCACCTGGTCATGGAAGGCATTTGCATTTTTATTCCTTAGACTAAGGGGTGATTGCCCTCATAGTCAACGGCGTTCGCCAAATTGCTTTTTTCGTTCTAATACGTTTATATTATATCTAACTCCCTTCCATCATCAGGAAGTGACCTGTCAATTTTTATTATTTTCAGAAGAACTTACTCTGAGAAGCCTAGTCTCCCCCTCTTCAGATTTTGCTCCTACCCAATGGTTAGCATAGACACCTGAAAAGAAGCAACTTAGTTGTTCAGGTAAACCAAAAGTAAATAGGTCTTTAGGGAGACCCATGAAACTGAAAAATTCTATTTTGTGATACATGTACACACGTATGTTAAAAATAGAATTTCTGAGTTTCATATATACGTATATATGTACCTCTATATAATATATATGTACACCTATATAATAGATATACCTATATAATATATAATATATGCATAACTATATAATACATATAATACATGTATACCCATGTAATACATACATTATACGTGTATATACATATACAATACATATATTATGCATGTATGCACGTATATAATACATGCATTATACTTGTATGCACGTATATAATACATGCATTATACACATATATCCATATTTGTATTATATGCATACATATATACCTATATAATACATATATTATACATGTATAATACATATATATGATACATATATGTATACATATAATACATATATATGATACATATATGTATACATATAATACATATATACATATGCATATATAATACATAAATATATATTGTATAATACATATAGAAATATATAAAATATGTATATAATACATATGTGTACATATATAATGCATGTGTCTATATAATGCATATATAATACATATGTGTATACATATAATATATATGTATATATAATGCATATATCTATGTATATGTAATTATATATTATATATGCACTATATCTGTATACATATACATGTATTATAATACCTATATAATATGTATTATATATTATATATTTATATATAATATATAATATATGTAATTAATGTATTATATATTATATATATTATATAGGTATTATAATACATGTGTATGTATACATGTATGTATAGCTATTGAGGTATTTACTTTCAGATTCTCAACTTCATGGAGGAAAATATATACAGACAAGTGTATATTCAATAGTTAAATCAAAAATTGGCCTCAGGATATGGGAGTTCTTATTATTTGTTGTGAAGCTTGTCAAGCATAGAAGGCCTTCCTACTTCCACATAAACTGCATGACCAGAATTTTTATTTAAAAATAAGAAATATTTTATATTCAAAAATAGCTCAAACCCAGTCCCAAATTATATTATACGATAAGCACTACAAGAGCTCCTCCTATGTAATCATGGGTTGTATTTTTTTTTCTTGCTCTCTTCAAGCCATTTTTAGCTCTTGTTTTTTCACCTTTCTGTTTTATCTGTTTTATTTTAGCTCTTCAATGCATTTTGCCAATCAATTTAAATAAATTCAAAACCAGAATCATCCAAGATAGATGTGAGTGTGGAGATCTGATTCCTCAGTGACCTTCACCTCCAGTAGCTCACTCACTGCAGCCATGAGATGCTCAAATAATTTCAACCAATCTAACAGCATTTTGGGAGATAAAAATTGTGGCAAAGTGTCTGACAGTTTCAAGTGCTGTTGGAATATTTCAGCAATAGAAGTACAAAGTCTGTTATTTCTTGGTGAATTATTCCATTTCGGATACAGGAGAAAATCTCTGTTCCTGTGGCGTTATAAACTGCCTTCTGCCTGGGAGCGTTTAGGTGTGGGTAGAATAACCCAAACCGTTCAGTATATTGAGTGGTGTTAAACAAATTGGAACTTAATGACAGTAAAAATAGCATGTGCTGTTTTAACAAGGAGTCTACAAAGTAGTTGGTTTTTAGTGGGGGAGTCTGTGTCACAAGGTAGGTTTTATAGCTCATTAGAAGTCAGGAGTGTAGTTTGTAAGAGTCTAATGTCCAATTCACTGATTGCACAGAATGAGTGCCATTTCTACTTTAATGTGCTTCCTTGATAACAGTTTTGGTGTTTTATGTCTCCAGAATATAGAGGTTGATGGACTATCTTACAAACTGGAAGGCCTGAAAAAATTCACCGAATATAGTCTTCGATTCTTAGCTTATAATCGCTACGGTCCAGGAGTATCTACTGATGATATAACAGTGGTTACACTTTCTGACGGTAAGTTAAAAACAGTGAAACTCCTTTTACATATTTGCTAAAATAATGACATAATATTGCACATATATCATAGATTCCATTTTCAAGGCTTTCTGACTAAAATTTTATGGACTATTACAGTTAAATATAAACTTTCTCTCAGGATATATACTCCCAGCTGGGTGTGGTAGCTCACACATGGAATCCTAGCACTTTAAGAGACTGAGGCAGGGGGAAGAGTGGAGCCTAGGAGTTTGAGACCCACCTGAGAAACATAGTGAGACCCTATCTCTGTAAATGTTTTTTTGTGGTTGTTATTTTTTTAATGAACTGGATATGGTGGTATGCACCTGTGATCCCAGCTACTTGGGAGGCTCAGGCTGGAGGATCACTTAAGCCTGGGAGTTCAAGACTGCAGTAAGCTGTGATCATTCTACTGCACTCCAGCCTGGGCAACAGAGTGAGACCCTTTCTCCAAATTAAATAAATATATATGTATATACATATACATATACTCTTGAGTCACTATATACTAATAGGTAATCCTCAAAATGTGACTATTGACTAAGACCTAAAATTATTTTTGTGTATTTTTTTATTTCTTTAAATGTTCTAATACAAACACATTTGTGCATGTGTGGACTAACTTTGATTGGCATGTTGTATGTATTCCATCTAAAAGTGTGCAGGTGATTAAAGGTGTAAATGATAGATAATCCCCCTATATTTACCTCATAATTAGAAAATATATCTTAAGGACTTAGACCAAATAAACTGATATTAAAATTTAAAGTATTAAAATTGATAATGAAAAATGTGTGTGTTGTCTGCTAAATGGAAGAATAGACACACACACACATTTGAGACAAGAAGTGCGGTGACACAATTGTGCTTCACTACCACCTTTATTCCTGGGCTCAGGGGCTTTTCTTTTCTTTTCCTTTTTTTGGAAATGAAGTCTCACTCTGTCACTCAGATTGCAATGCAGTGGTGCAATCTCAGCTCACTGCAACCTCTACCTCTCGGGTTTAAGTGATTCCCCTGCCTCCAGTCTCCTGAGTACCTGGAATTACAGGTGCCTGTCACCACCCCCGGCTAGTTTTTGTATTTTTAGTAGAGATAGAGTTTCACCGTGCTGAGCAGGCTGGTCTTGAACTCCTAACCTCAAGTGATCCACCCGCCTTGGCCTCACAAAGTACTGGGATTACAAGCATGAGCCACTGCACCCAACCTCAAGGGATTTTCCTGCTGAAGCCTCCCGAGTAGCTGGAACTACAGGCATAGGTCACAGTGCCCAGCTAATATTTTTATTTTTTGTAGAGGCAGAGTCTCATTTTGTTGCCCAGGCTAGACCTGTTTTTTAATGTCATAAAACAGAGGAATAAATATTAATAAAGAGAATAAAGTTGGCAAAATAATGGCCGGGGAAAACTAGAAACCTAACTGCTAGATGATCATGAAAGGTTGGGAAATTTGATAAAAAGTAAAAATAAAATACATCAAAGTATATGATGTGGGGCCAATGAAAACTCAGGCAGGTGCAGAAATGTAGAGACAGGCCCTCATGAATATTAAAAAAGATCACAAGCTAGCCCTTTTCAGCAACAGTTTCCATTTGGTGCATTTAATTCTATAAATTATTTATCTTTTTAATTAAAAAATGGCTTTAGCTTGTGATTTCTTGACAGATCTATCATTGTTTAATCTGGGAAAGTACCTCGGTGTATATTTCACACAATATCAATGAAATGAGGAAGGGCATGCATATTATTAAGGACAGTACAAAGAGAACACAGGAATAATGCTCATTTGCAAGTTCAACTTTAAAATGTATTTTATATGTAATACCACTTTGGTATCATTTTTAATGTAATGCTTATGCCCATCCATCCAATTCTGTTATTGAAGACAGAACAGAATATTTATGGTAGAATAAATTACTTCACAACTTATAATTATAAAAATAAAAGAAAAACAAATGAAAGTGAATATTTTACATAATTTATGTAGATTTCATTCACACTCTGAACTGTAATACTGTGGCCTTATTCTCCAGTTTGGTTTAAAATGTCATAAGTGAGAAAGATAGATTATTATTCATTGGTCCAAGAATTATCTTCTGGAAGTGTTACAATGTTTAGGACTTAGGAAATGTCTGTCACTATAAAAAAAGAATTTCATGACCCTAACCCCAATAAACATCACTGTGCAAAGGACACCAAATTCCCTCTCTCAAATGCACTGCAAGGAGATAGCAAGGACTTATAAGCCTCTTAAAGTGGACACCCTGACATCATCTGCATTCATTTTTACAATCAACTCATCTCTTTTAATGTCCAACACAAATCTGTGGCTCTCGGCTTTCATTTCCTTATTATCCAGTTCCTTTCTGTCTACTTCAATCTCATGTCTTCTCTTCTGTACTGAAGCTGTTCACGCTGAGGTCATATATCACATTGAGTTGTATTTAACCACATTTAATAGTCACCGGCTTCCCAGTCTTCAGCCATGGAAGGCTGTTCTTGTTTAACTTTGTGTATGTTGTAACAGGTGGATGTTGTGAAAATTAAATGGGCTGATCTGTGTAAACACCTAACAAAGTGTATGACATTTAAGTGTTTAATAAATATTATCTCTACCAATGTGCACATCACTTTTTCTCATTATATTTATATTACATGCTCCTAAATATGAGGGATGCTGTTATATTTATCTCTGTGTTCCTCCTAACATAGTAAATATTTATTGAATTAATTAGACAGCTCAGTCAAAACTGTGCAAATTTTTATATGCAAAGGCTTATCTTTAGGATTTCCCATTTGTGGAACTAATTTAATGTATTAATTTAATATATGACTGTGTCTAAATGCATCTGTATTATGGAGAACATAATAATTCTTTTCATGTCAGGAGTCTTACCATAAAAAATACATTGAGGCATAGAAAAATTTAAAGAAAGCAAAAGTTAAACGTAAATAAATTTCTTCCGAATTCATTATTTTATGTTTTTTCCCCTGTTCTACTGGAAGGCTTGTAAAGATCTTTATCCAGATGAGCTGTCATCTCCAATTTAACTCTGCTTTGTTTTCTGAGTAGAACATTATTTTTCATTCAAATTCCTCCACCTAGAAAACCATTGGTTTACAATGAGCCATTTTTTTCACACCATTGAGATTATTGAGCATATGGGCATCTAACTGATTTTGCCAATTTGTTCCAAAATATGGTCTCTTGGACTAGTTGGCATAGGTAAGTCACTAAGAGCTTTTATGAATGAATGAACCACTGTAAGTTTCCATGCCAGCTTGTCCTGTGTCCAAACACAGACGGACCTGATTTCATAGCCAACATAAGAATGTGCTTATTATTTTTATGAATGTTATCATTAATATTTCTTGAATACTTACTAAGGCAAGACCCCAATCTAAGTACTTTGCCTTTACCTCTCATCCTCACAATACTACTATAATTTTCCTTACTTTACAGATGACAAAACTAAGTCAGAAAGAGTTCACAAAAGGTGGTAAGCAGCGGAGCCAGACCACATAAGCTAGTAAATTCAGAAACAAGATTCAATGTGCAAACATGTTTCTTTTATTCTGTGATAAGTGCCTTTAAAGGAAAATGCTTATAATTAAATTGAATTACTGCCAGGCAGGGTGGCTCACTCCTGTAATCCCAGAACTTTGGGAAGCTGAAGCGGGTAGATCAGTTCGGGTCATAAGTTCGAGAGCAGTCTGGCCAACATGGTGAAATTCAGTCTCCAGTAAAAATTAAAAAGTTAGCCAGGCATGGTGATGCACACCTGTCATCCCAGCTACTTGGGAGGCTGAGGCAGGAGAATCACTTGAACCCGGGAGGCGGAGGTTGCAGTGAGCCTAGATCACACCACTGCACTCCAGCCTGGGCAACAGAGAGAGACTCTGTCTCAAATAAATAAATACGAATGATTTTGGTCTATAAATTGTGTGTACATGGCAGCATACATTTGTTGAGGGGAGGAATTGAAGTGCCTGTGCCTTTGGAGACTAATTTATAATTATGGGAACTTGATCTGTCCTACAAAATACCTCATCTCCATGGGTTTCCAGCCAGCATCCTTCTCCATATTGAGGGAAGTTTCCAGCCCCACTCTGATTGGCTTGAATGGACCTATTTATTATAAATAATGAATTATTTGACATTTTGAAGAGAAAAGTGTTCTTTCACTTCTGCCTCATGAAGCAAGAAGCATCTTGTAAAGACAAATATAGAAAAGAACAGATCGATATGGATTCTCTTCACTTTCACCTAGCCCTAGCATCTATTGTATCTATTTATCTCCAAATAATATGGAAATTGATAGTGAGAAGGAGGGAGGAGGAACTGATAACTAAAAATACTGTAGAAAAAAAAATCTCTACTCTCCTCCCTGACATGACAAGAATAGTCAGTGTGCTATCAGTGGAAAGTTAGAAAAGAAATGTGCATTGTAAAAAATATAGAAAAACTACCTCAATACTATTACATAAGGACTTTTAAAAGAATTTTGTTATATTGCCGTTCAATTCTTTTTTTTTTTTTTTTTTTGAGATAGAGTCTCACTCTGTTGCCCAGGCTGGAGTGCAGTGGCACAATCTCGGCTCACTGCAGCCTCTGCCTCCCAGGTTCAAGCGATTCTCCTGCCTCAGCCTCTGAAGTAGCTGGGACAACATGCGTGCACCAACATGCCCGGCTAATTTTTGTATTTTTAATAGAGATAGGGTTTCACCATATTGGCCAGGCTGGTCTCGAACTCCTGACCTCAAGCGATCCACCTGCCTCGGGCTCCCAAAGTGTGGGGATTACAGGTATGAGCCACCATGCCCAGCCTGCCTTTCAATTCTTAATACAGAAAACAGCCCTGATGCTTATAAAATTGTGGTAGCTACAAAAAGAAGGACACATATATATCTATCCTCTTAAAGTTTTCTTGGCTTTCTAGAAATGAGGAGTTAAATGCTACTTGTAAACTCAAATGAAAGTGACATTTAAGGGTTGCCTATCAGCTAGAACAGTACCTACAACAAAACACATGATAAATGTTACCTTCTCTTTCTTCCAAAATTCAATTATCTATCAAAAATTCAGTTAGTAATTAATATTATGCTTGGATACTATTTAATTGATCAAAAATAAGTGTAATATTATTAGAAACATGTAGCATGACATGTCAGTATTACAATATTAAATATAAACTAGAAATATACATTTATGTTTAAGGAGTGACTCAATATCACTTAATATTAAGGCATTATTTCCAAACTTTGCTTTTAAAGGATAACGTTTTTGGAAGTTTGTGAAATTATATAGATAATGTTATTCTTCAAATGATACTTCAATTTAAACAACTTAATTGTAATTTTTATGTCAATAATTATAATGTTTAGAATAGAATGAATAATAAATAAATAATACAAATACAATTTATACTTTAACTTAAAAAATAAATTTACAAAACAAAACAAAACTTGGGACCAAATCCTGAATATGGAGCCATTTTTATTGTAATTCATAAACTTTCTATTAATATATTTATTCAGCAACTATTTACTGAGTGTGCACCATGTGCCTTAAACTCTTCTTGATACTGGTGATACAACATCAAAATGAATAAATATCTTTTTCCTTATTGGGGTTATATTCTGTATTTAATTTTAAAATCAGAATACAAACCTTAAAAAATTAAATAATAATATTTTATAAGTTGTGGAATATTTTTGAAATAATACTTGCTGAGTTAATTCATGAAAAACAAGCAAATGAGCATTTTATCAGAAACTACATTGGCTGCAAACTTCATCAGGCACTAAGATCAGAAGTTCAAAATCAAAATAAAAAAAAAAAAGATTGCATTTCCCATTATTCCCAGAAAGGTCTAGGAACTATGCAAGTAAGTACTCATTTGTTCATTCAATTATTAATTCAGTAAATATTAATTGAAGGTCAGTTTTGAGGATAAAAGATTAATCAGTGACACATCATGTCTTCATGATAATTACTATTTAGAAGATAAATTCAGAGCAGGGCATAAATAAATTCATGGTCAAATGTAAGTACCCTATAGAAAAACATAGATTTTTTTTCAAATTCTAGTAAAAGAAGGGGAAAGATATCAAAAATGGCCCTTAGATTCTTGAAAATGCCTGAGAACTTTTCTTTTCTATTAAATTCATCCATTTGTGAGAAACAAGGATAGGGACTACTCATTTAATAGATTAATATGTGTTAACAATTTATTGAATGCTAATTCTATTCCTGTTATGGTGCAAAAAGCCTTTATTTCATTTCTTATTCATCCCAGACATCTAGCATAGTTCCTGACAGATAAGAGCCTTCGATAAGTGGTTGGTTTTTAAAACTACTCACATGATAGAATATTCACTTTTTTTTGGTAGAGTAAATATTTAAGTATTCAAAGAGAGCTATATATGTTCTTCCTTCTATAAAGGAGTAGTTAAACAAAAATGCAGGCAAGAAAAATAAAATACCTAGAAAGTCTACTAAGAAAAATATACTGCTCCTTTGCTAATAGAATTGACTCATCAAGTGCTATTTGCAACCTGTTTGCATTTATCACATACAGGTTTAATTTTACTCAGCTAAAAGAACTGAGAAGTATTTCTTCTTTTCACTTTTTAGGAGGTAATAAAGATTGTATTACAGGGATTAAAAAACCTGGGTGACCATTAGAATGACATATTTTATCATAAAATTATTCAGATTCTGAAATGCACAGTATCTTAAGCCTTTAAAACTACTCTAAGAAATCTCCTGTTTGTTTTTATTGGTTTCTCTGGGAAAGTTATCACAAGAGGGCTGTAATTAAATGGTGGTATTTGGTATCACTGCCTGCGTTCTCTTGTGTAACAGTTTTGGGGGCTCCCTAGGTGAGTAAGTTAACTGGCTTGCCAAGTGAGAAAAAAAATAGACAAATACAGTTATTTTTCATCTCTCCAAAAATTTTTGAAGTACCATCTGGGTAAACCTCCCTAATTATCGTTATAAACTATATTAAAAGACACACTCTCTTTTTACAGACAGTTGGTATTTTTCTTTCAAGATTTTGGCAGTAATTGTGACAATTTGTTTGATTCCTTTTAGTGCCAAGTGCCCCGCCTCAGAACGTCTCCCTGGAAGTGGTCAATTCAAGAGTAAGTTGGCTAAATGTTCACTATTCCATTGCCTATCATGATTACCTATCATGTATAACCTTCATGCACCCAACTGCCATCTTGAGTATGTGAAGACATGTTCTGGAATAACACAGCAAGTGACATTGATCCCACATCCTCTTGCATCAGACTTAAGTAAATTAAATGAAATATTTGTCTACTTCTAAACAAATATTTTGATTTACAAATATTAAACAAACATTGATTTTATAAATGTTTTAGTGGTCAAAGGCTATTCCATAAGGAAACAAAGACATCTGCTTTGTCTTTATTCACCAGTCTATCATATAGCTATGATAATGTGCCAGATGAGGAAATTGAAAGAATTGGGAGAAAGAAAGACTGTTTCCTAACACATTACTTAGAATTGAATATTTCATCATCATCCCCATTCTTCCTTTATAAATGTAGTCATTGAAGGCCATTCTTGAACTTCAATACAGTTATATTTATGTAGTAGCTTCCTAGTTATTTGTACTTTCCTGGCCCAAAATGTTGCTGTGACTTCCAAAAGAGCTCAACTTAAGCTAGTGTTGCTGAAGTAGCCTAATGACAGAAGTCAGTTTTCTAAAAACATGTCATTATTTCAAGTGGTTCAGGGTTGGAAATAAGCCAAGGCCACCTAGTAGAGTATAACAAATGAAGATTTGCCTGACTTGGCTCTGTCACCTCCTGGCCACGTGCACCCTGGGAAAGAATTTTACTATGTCTGGACCTCCGGTTAGTTACTTCTCATGCGAATAAATTGGCCTAAGTGGTTTCTAGGCTCTGGGAGAAAGCAGAGAAATGATATGGGTCTTAGAAAAAGTCATACTCTGGGTTTTAATTCTAGCTTTCTCTTTTCTTAACTATTTGGTCTTAGCAAAGTTTTCAACCTTAGCAAACCTGTTTCTATGTTTAAGTATTGTAAGCGTTACTATCTTCCTTATTGACTTATGAGAAAGTAGTAATACGACATATGCGAGGAATCTAACTTGATAGTGATTCTTTCATTCCTTGTGCAAATACCTTGTAATATTTTGTTTAAAAAAATCTATGATGAAGCTATATCTTGTGATGTTAGTTGGATTTGTCTCAGTCAAATGAATTTATCGTTCAAAGCAAGTGAATGTGTTATTCTCTTACAATTTTAGGCAATATATTGGGTAAGAACTATTGAAGTAAATATAAAATTAGAAAGAAGAAAATAAACTTAGTGGAAAAAATGAGCTAAAGAAAAATAATTGAAAATTAACATAACCCTAAAAATGACATTTTTTATGTGCAACAACACTGCTTTATAGATGGGCCACTTAAGAGATTGCCAAGTCAAAGTCAAGTAGATGTTTACAATTATTGTATGTTGTTAATGAATGAAATTTGGAAAACATATTGTAACGTCTCTTGTTTAATAATTCATCGTTATTAGAATCCTCACTCACTTTATATTTTTCCTCCAGGACAGAATACAGAAATTGATATACAAGCTATTTGGTGTTTGTGTGTTCATACCCTTTAAGAGTGTACTCCAGCAAAAGATGAATGTTTTCATCTGAAGTGTGTATAAGGCATTACTGAATGACCCTGGATGCTAACTGTATTTGAATATGGATTTACTTTACTGAAGAGGGAATTCCCGGATTGAAAAATTGACTCTCTCTATATGTATATATACACATATACACATATATACATATGTACATATACACACACAAATATCACAGTTTGTACACTTCTCTAATTTGCTTGCTTGCAGCAAGCAAATACAAACACTTCTGCTTCTATCCTCTTGTAGTTGATCTCTGGAACATTGCAGTGCTAGAAAATTTAAATTGTTCATTAGCTTTTCAGAATGAAAATAGTATGCCCAGGCACTGGAAAGTCACACTGCCTCTTTCCTTTTCCTCTCTCTGATCTTATTTCATAGCTTCTAAGAAATTTTGAATTATAAATTTTTTTTCTTGGACTGTTTTCAAGAGAAAAGAAACTGGATGATCAAAACACTGCTTTTTGCAATCTCAGTGTGTTGATTCAGACAAAGGCAACTGTAATATGCTATTTTGTCTTTTCTTTGAAATAGATGAAAAGTTTTAAAATATATTAATATTTACCCCTGACTGTTACCATTTCAAGGAGCAAACTGTATTTAAAAAGAAACACTATAGTTGAATAAATGTGTTCTTTTTAAACACTAACAGAATTCCAAGGTATTTTTATTTATTTTTATTTTTTAGAGACAAGGTCTTGCTTTGTTGCCCAGGTTGGAGTGCAGTGACACAACCATGCCTTACAGCAATCTTGAACTCCTAGGCTCAGGTGATCCTCTTGACTCAGCCTCTTGCATAGCTAGTACTACAGGCATGTAACCACCATGACTGGCTAATTTATTTTAGTGTGTTTTGAAAGACACGGTCTCATTATGTTCCCTAGGCTGGTATCAAAGTCCTGACCTCAAGCTATCCTCCCACCTTGGCCTCACAAAGTGCTGAGGTTACAGGCATGAGCGACTATGCTCGGTTCATGAATTTTTTACGTAATTTATTTTACTTGGGATTTTAAGATGGAACAGAATCACACTTTAAAAACTTATTTTATATAATACTTGTAAATATAGAGCACAAATGATTTTTTATTGATAGTAAATGAAATAATTTGGTTCGACTAACATTTTTGCAGAAAGATGATTAGGATCTCTGCACATAAAACTGAGGGGTCATGATAAGACATATGATCACAATGTAGGTACTTGTTAAGGTTTTGGACACCTATAAGCCAATTGGACCCAGAAATCATGTTCCAAAATAATTAAGCAGAGAAGTCTTTACACTTTGCACATCTAGATAATGGAACCAAGAACAAAATCAAATTCTCTTACTGTATCATTCTTGAAAACCCAGTATGGTAGAATATTTTTACAAAGCTATAATAGCAGAACCGATTAGATTCCTCTTCTACAAGCTAACTATGAACACTACTTTTTTTGTTGTAGTAATGGCTAGACTTATACATATTACATTTCAGGTAAAACTTGGTCATAATGAAATGGTTATTTCTCATACTAAAATTTTGTTACAAGAAATATCTTTTCCAGAAAAAAATCATGGTTTATGAAATGGACTTTAAAGTGTTACATTTTATTAGGGAAACTTTTTATAAGAATAATTTCCTTAAGAATTTAATTTGAAATTCAATGATTATTCAATTATTGATTCGCTTATTAGATATTTCAAATACATACTACAATTTAATCAGTTGGCTAGAACATAAAGGATACATTTACAGAACACAGAGAGCTAATATTGGAGCACAAATATTAATACTTCCCTATGTTTCAATCTAAAAGTTCTCATGAGTCAGAATGCTTAGAGGATGATAGAATTCAAGTTTCTTGAGTCCTTTTACTAACTCTTTGAACCTGTGAAAAGTCACATGCCTCAGTTTTATTTATTCAACATTTACTCTGTACCTGTTACAATATCATACATAATAAGGAATGCGATCCAGAATTTGCCTTCATGCAGCTCCCTGCTGGGTAGGAAAACGTGAATGTTCACTTTTCCTCTAGCCACTTTAATCTGTTGAACCTTTCAAAGTTGACATTATTTTCTCATTGATAAAATGAGAGGGCTGGATAGAGAATCTCTAAAATCTCTTGTGGCTTCAAACATCTATGCCTGTGTTTCTAACCATTATACCTTTTCTCAACCATTTTACCGTTAAAGAACTAGCGAAAACACAAATCAATTTCAGTATACCAGTCAACTCACAAGTTCAGATATTTACTGACTGAGCACTACAGAGTGATTGCAAGGAATGAAATATTAACTCCCCATTCCCCCCAAAATCCCAGTATATTATGAGGCATAGATCATTGTTCAGATTTAGATTTTTAAATGCAAATTGATGGATTCCTCTCATTATATCACCTCACACCGCTCTGCTGTTGAAATCCTTATTCTTGAACACGTGATGCATCTATATGAATGTCTTTTTGTTGCATTCCTAAAAGCTGGTACTCAGTCACTCACAATGTGATAGTGTACATGGTGCCTTCAAAGCAACTGTAGAAAAAGTTTCTGGTGTCTTCCTACATCTTAAAGTGTTTCACTCTCCCTTGTTTCAGCACAACTGGGCATACTTAAATAACTCAAGCATGAGTTCAGCAATCATATGATTTCCTTTATGCAGAAACTATACAGAAGGAGAATTGAAACAACAAGTTCCTACTCTGCAAAGCAAATGGATCCTTTTAAACAGATATTTTAACATTCTTTGTGTGTGTGTGGGTATAACAAGACAGAGGGAATCTAAGTGTGTTATGGGATAACTGCAGAAGGGCATGCTATTGAGAATGCAGTGCGACTTGGATTTTGATTGAAGTCTCTATACCCTGCCATTGGGCTAGTGATGCTTCTCTTATTAGCCAAGTCCATAGCCAAATGGATGACTGAGTGAGTCATTTGCATATGACTCCTAGTGGGAAGTGAGGAGTTGGGGAAAAGCTGGAGGCTTGGAAAAAATGTGAGTTATATTAAATTGCAGCTCCTCTGTGTTTGGGGTATGTGTGTGTATTCAGCTTTGTTTTTTGTTGTTGTTGTTTTTGTTTTTGTTTTGTTTTGTTTTCCTGAAATTGGAGTTATTTTCTCTTAGTTATTCAGAGGAGTTTCTGTTCACACTCCTCCCTGCTGCATGGCAATCTCTCTGAAAACATACTTTTCACAAAGGGGTCTGGACCCACTTTTATGCTTTTACCATTCTTCTAGTCAATATTCATTTCTTTCCTGTATGTTGTATGGAGTCATAGGCCTCAGGCAGTCCACGGAAAAACATACTTCTTCATGTCTCCTTAAGTCCTTTATAAAATACATTTTGGCTGCTGAGTTCCTGGACCCAGAACTCTGAGCCCTCTCCTCACAAATGTAGTAGGTTTAAAAAATGGATTTAATGAAGAGAAAGAGGACATATAGGAAACTGCAGATGATTGTATTTATTTAAAGGTAAACTAGAACCAGCATTTGCTTATTAATGAACAATTTAAATACAACAATGTTTACTCTCATAAGCTTAACACTGACACTTGTCCTCAATCATAACACAGAGCATTTATGCCTGAGCATAGTATTTGCCCCTAGTTATCCATCCATTTAATTCAAGTAAGTGTAGATCTCTTATATTTATTTTAGTTATTGATTCCTTCATCAATCCATTACATGGTGGTTTTTCAGCATAGATAATGTCCAGCAGCCTATTATTGAAAGTTTTAGGAAGGGTGGGGGGTAGGAGCATAATTGTAAGGAAGGCAATATTTCCTAAGGGCTCTTACAGTCTAGTCTTTCTGTTTAGAATTTGTAGGAAAGACTAGACTGGACGTAAATGATTATATTACATTAGAATCAGATAATTTGTAAGGATCTGTGAGACTCGCTTAAGGATAAGACTGTGTTTGGTCTATAATTTGGCTAGAACTCATCTTCAGATCTCGTCCATCTGATCTTTTTACTTAATAGATCTTTTTTATTATAATAAAACATACTTTATATAAAATTTACCATTGTAAGCATTTGTAAATGTACAGTTTAAAGGTGATAAGTGCATTCACATTTTTGTATATCTATCACCAGCTTCCATCTCTAGAATGTTTTCCATCTTCCCAAACTAAAACTTAGTATCTATTCACCAGTAAGTCCCCATTTCCCCACACAGGCATAGATGTTTGAAGCCACAAGAGATTTTAGAGATTCTCTATCCAGCCCTCTCATTTTATCAATGAGAAAATAATGTAAACTTTGAAAAGTTGCAACAGATTAAGTGTGGCTAGATGAAAAGTGAACGTTATTTCACATGTTTTCTTACTCAACTGTGAGTTCCATGAAGGCAAATTCTGGATCACATTCTTTATGTGGGAATGTGAGAGGAAATGGGGAGTTATTGGTGAATAGATACTAAGTTTAAATTTGGGAAGATGAGTTCTACCCAATTACAGAATCCCAATTACTTTTTGTATCCCAACGTACTTTATAAATGAGCAAGGAAACCAATTCATAAAAAAATTAATTTCCCTTTTGTTTCATTTAATTGAGAAATAAAACAGTTTTCCAATTTTAAATCCTCATTCTTATAGAGAAATGAAAAATTTAATGAATCATAGTGGTCAAGAATACAGACAGATGCTTTAATTGGTTAGGAAGAAATGCCTCACTTCCCATTATTTTCAGTGCTTTCAGAATACTTCTGTTCCAAAATTGCACATTTATAAATTGCTTTTAGAAAATCTGCTGAAAAAACCAACTGTCATATTTAATAAGAGGAAACCAGAAACATAAACATAGGATTGTTCCAAAACTCTAAAGGACAGAATTTTGTCTCATATTTCATCAGAATTTAGACCAGAGCTCCTGACCACTTGCTAAATTGATTCTTAGACTTTTTTTGAAGTACCAACAACTCACCAGTTTACACCTTTTTCAGTGAACGTAAAGTCAAGGAATAAAGATCAACCATGAATTAGAGGAATAATAAAATAGTAAATTAATGGATAACTGGTTTTTAAATAACATAAATGCACCATTCCAACTTAAATGCTTTTGGTAATTAAGTTGAATAAATGAATACTCTGCAAATTTGCAAATTCAAAGCATATCTTTGTGTTATACTATCACTCATTTTCTCAGAGCAGCTCTTCCTAAAGTCTATTTGAGAAAATACTTATCTTTTTCTTTTTTCTTTTTTCTTTTTTTTTTGAAATGGAATCTCGCTCTGTCACCCATGCTGCAGTGCAGTCGTGTGATCTCAGCTCACTGCAACCTCCACCTTCCGGGTTCAAGCGATTCTTCTGCCTCAGCCTTCTGAGTAGCTGGGACTACAGGCGTGTGCCACCATGCCTGGCTAATTTTTTATTTTTATTTTTTTAGTAGAAAGGGGTTTCACCATATTGTCCAGGTTGGGCTTGAATTCCTGACCTCGTGATCCACCCCCCTCGGCCTCCCAAAGTGCTAAGATTACAGGCGTGACCCACCATACCCGGCCGATGGTACTTTTCCAAGAAACAAGTTTGCTATGGCTTAAAAAATTGTGAGAAATATGTGAGGTTTCGTATTGGAGATATTAAAGGCTATGAGAACCATCTGTTTAACTCAACTTTTTTGCTAATTGTTTTTTCTACAAAAACATTTTAGATGAAATATGACCTTTAAAACTTTGTCAAAGTTACTTTGATTCATTATAATGTTACAAATGAGAACAATGTATTTCTCGTGTCATGCAAAGACTTGGAATCCACCCAAATGTCCATCAGTGACAGACTGGATTAAGAAAATGTGGCACATATACACCATGGAATACTATGCAGCCATAAAAAAAGGATGAGTTTATGTCCTTTGTAGGGACATGGATGCAGCTGGAAACTATCATTCTTAGCAAACTATCACAAGAACAGGAAACCAAACACCGCATGTTCTCACTCATAGGTGGGAACTGAACAATGAGATCACTTGGACTCGGGAAGGGGGACATCACACACCGGGGCCTATCATGGGGAGGGGGGAGGGGGGAGGGATTGCATTGGGAGTTATACCTGATGTAAATGATGAGTTGATGGGTGCTGACGAGTTGATGGGTGCAGCACAGCAACATGGCACAAGTATACATATGTAACAAACCTGCACATTATGCACATGTACCCTAGAACTTAAAGTATAATAATAATAAAAAATAAAAAAAAACAAATGAGAACAGTGTATTCCATAAATTGAAGAACCTCATCTTCCTCCAAAAATACATTCTTATCTCAATTAATTTAAAATAAAAATATATATTAAGTGAAAAAACAAATTTATGGAAAGCAGAAGTGAATCAAGGAATAGTTATAAAGGACATTTGTGCATAACTAGAATAGGATATTGAGAACCTTCTATGACATCTGTTAGAAGATTTGAATAAGTTAGAGACATGATTAAATCTCCATGTCAATATGAATTTTTATTAATGTAAACAGGACTTAGGAAAACATTTTCTAGACTTTTCTCATCTTTCATATTTCACATACATAAAATACATCATTTTTCTGTTGTTTTTTTAGGCTGTTATATTTTACTCTTTTCCTATTTATTATAGTCACTGCCATTGAGTATACTTACACAAAGGATTTTGACAAAGAGATTAAAATATATGATAGAATACTATTCTCCTTTGAGTTCTAGCCTCATTTTAATATCACCTTATAATTTATACTTAATCACACACATTTCTAATGGCTCCATTTCTGCTTGGCTCTGAAGGCAAAGCTCACTTTAGCCTTTCCATGAAGTTTAATGAGATTTCCCTCAAGTCATACATTTTTGAAAGGTGGGAGGTTTAATAATGGGCTTAAATTAAATGAACCTAGGTCTAGTGATAAGGTCTCTGATTTTAATTTAGTTCATGGAAGTTACCCTTATAGTTGGAATGGTCGATTAGTTAGAAGACATGAATAAGTTCAACCCTACCAGCAGTTGCTAACTGTGTGATTTGATTTTAAAGATGTTGAACCATTCACCAATGTGCAAAAGCTTTATTCAGTAGTATAGTTGTAGATATTATTTATATTATAAAACAACTTTTAAAATGCAAGCACTTTATTGAAAAATTTAACACTTTAACATGAGCCATTGTAGTCAATATTCTATTTACACATTCAATGAATACCTAATTATAACTGTAATAATGGCAGTAACCTTTTCCAAAGGTATTTTGTGCCCGGCAATGTGCTAAGCAATGAAAGTGGTATTTCATTTATTGCTTTTAACAATCCTACAAGATATTGTAAAACTAATTCTGAAATACCAACTTTGAACTGTGCTTGTCGCTGGAAAAGCTATAACAAAAACAATAAAATGCCTTCCTTTCTAGAGCTTTCTTGTATTCTAATACATGGAAACAGACTTATAAACAAATTAACTAACAATTGACACAAAGGAGTGGTAAGTTCTGTGAAGAAAATCAAGAACAGTCATGCAATAGAGTTTGAGGACCTCATTTAAATCAGATTGTCAGGAAAGGAACTTTTAAGGAGATGAGCTGAGGCATGAATAGAAAAGGATCAGCTTTGGACACACTCTGAGTAACACATTTCAAGTGATGCCGACAACTAGGGCAAAAGCAGTGAGGAGAGCACTATCTTTGCTTGGCCGTGAAGCTGAAATGAGAATAGAATAGACCATGGATTGCTGGGTTGGGGCCAGGTCTGGCAGGGCTTTGTAGGATGTGGTAAAATTTGGGATTTCATTCTATGGACAATGAAAAGCATTTTGAAAGGAGAGTAGTCAGATTCACCTTTTTAAAGAATTACACTGACTACTGTGGGAAAATTATCAGGGGATGGAACATAGAAGAAGCAGGAAGACTGCTTCAGAAACAACCAAGTGCTCCATGTGAGATCATGTAGCAGGCACCTAGGAGTTATAGGAGGTGATGGAGAGGGAAGTAGAAACAATCAGGGTCTCTGTTGGATCTAGAGCTGACAAAATTGGTTAATGGATTATAAGGCAGGAGGAAGAGCAAGATCAAGGATAGAGACTAGATTTTTGGCTATAAAATGTAAGCAGATTGTGGAGCTACTTAATGAGATAAGATTTGGTTTAGGGGACAATCACATTTGGACATTTTGAATTTGAGATAGCTATTAAATATCAATTAGGAATGTCAATCATGTAGCCAATTTGGTATATGAGACTAGAGTTCTGATGACAGGTCATGCCAGGAGATATAAATTTAGGAGTCATTGTCATATTGATAACACTTAAGGAGAGACTACAGTTAGAAAAACTGTGACGGTCATGCCTGTAATCCCAGCACTTTGGGAGGCCGAGATGGGTGGATCACAAGGTCAGGAGATCGAGACCATCCTGGCTAACACGGTGAAACCCCGTCTCTACTAAAAGTACAAAAAATTAGCCAGGTGTGGTGGTGGGTGCCTGTAGTCCCAGCTACTCTGGAGGCTGAGGCAGGAGAATGGCAAGAATCCAGGAGGTGGAGCTTGCAGTGAGCTGATGTTTCGCCACTGCACTCTTGCCTGGGTGACACAGCGAGACTCCGTCTCAAAAAAAAAAAAAAAAAAAAAAAAAAAAAGAAAAGAGAAAAAGAAAAGAAAAAATATGGCAGAGGCTTGGAATAGTTAACATTTAGAGATTGGGCAGATGAGGAGGAGGAATATGACAGGGATAAAAAGAGGAAGGGTGATTTCACAGATGCCATGGTGAGGAAGAATGTTTCCGAAAGGTGGGTGCTGTTAACTGTGTCATATACTAATGAGAAATACAGTAAATCATGTCTGTAAGGTGACCACTGTGGGAAGGGGGGTATGACATTCAAGAGAGTATGAAGGGATTAAGTAGAGTGACTGTAGATTATGTTTATGAGGAGTTTTGCTCTGAAGTGGAGTGAAGAGATGGATAGTGTCTTTAGGAGGTGGTAGGCTGGAGGGAGGTGTTATTGTTTGTTTCATTTATTTATTTTTGTTGTTTCATTTTTGAACATGAGAGATAACCACAACTTTTAGAAATAAAGCAGTAAAAAGGGAAACATCGATGATGCAGAAGAGAGAATAGAAAATTGCAAGAACGCAATCCTTTGAATAGGCAAGAACGCACAGGATCCAGTATACAAATGGATGGGCACAGATAATTGAATCTTGGTAAGTTGAGCAAAGGCAGAGAGAACAGGTCTGGATGCTGATATATGAGTCAGTTTGAGCTGCAGAGATAATAAATGTAAGTAAAGGTCATCAGAGTTTGAAGGCTTGGAGGAACAAGTATTGAGGATTTCAAAATAGGGGAAAAGGTGGGAAATGGTTATCTTAGACTGTAGAAAAGAAGTCATACTCTACATGACATTATGATTGCTAAGTACTGTGGACCAACCACTTGAGACTGGTTGTCATGAATTTAAAGTGAAACTAACCAACACAATCATGTTTGTTTTTCTCCCCATGGTTGATTGCTCAGTTGCTGGCCTGGGGTAGGCAGATCGCTGGGTTTTATTTAGTATGATGTCTTTCCAGGGAAGAATGGGTCAGGGGGATTAAGAGTTTTTGCTAAGTGATTAAAAAGAAAACTCAAGGATCTAAGCTACCTATAGGAGATAAAAATGGGCATGGGGCAAAGTGGTGATGGATAACAGAAAAGCAGTAAGATCAGTGGGCTGCATTATTATCCCAGTTTTATAGAGAGAACACTGAGGCTTGGAGATACAAGATAATATGTCCCAGTGTCACACAGAGAAGGGCTGAGCAGCAGCACAGGGACTTGAGCCCCAGCCAGGGCTCTTGGTCATTTTGACACAATGCCTCAGATAGGGCCCAATGCTAAGGAAAGGATACAAATCAGAATACAAAAATAAGACTTGCATTCAAGTGGTTTACGTTCTCAGTGGGAATTTTTCCCAGGCAAAGGTAAGGTCTAGATCAGCAGCTAGGAGACATCAGAACTATTGGTGGAAATGAAAGTTTTTGTTCTAAAATGTGCTGAGAAAGGAGAGCTAGAAGGAGAATCAAAAGAACACATTTCCCTGACTTTTCAGTTTTTCCTTTAGTGAACCTACACGGAAGATTCTGTACCTCAAGCTATGTATTTCTCCCCAGTGGACCTAAAAAACACATCAGCGGGACAGCAGGTTTTTAAGAGAGCACAACTGATACCTCAGTAAACTTTAGTAGACAAGCTTAAAAACTTAGGGTATTTTGTAATGTAATTCTGATTTTTCTTCAATTCCAAGTTATATATTGGTTATTAAAAGTTTTAAGTGGGAAAATTGAGATCACAGAAAAGAGCCTTACTTCATCCCTCAAGGGTTGTTGGCAAAACAAAACAAAACAAAACAAAACATCTCTAATTATTTAGCAACAGAGTTCTGCAACCATTAGGAAATTTGTATCAAATTCAGAGAAAATGCAAGTCATAAAACTGGGCATACATTTTATAATCAGACATTATTAACTTAAATAGTAGATAAAACTAAACCAAATAAATATCAGTTAAGTATAGAATAGATGTTGTCAAATAATAGTGTAACTATCTGTGTGTGTGTGTGTGTATGTGTGTATATATATTTTTTGAGGCGGAGTCTCACTCTGTCACACTGGGTGGAGTGCAGTGGTGTGACCTCAGCTCACTGCAACCTCTGCCTCCCGGGTTCAAGCATTTCTCCTGTCTCAACCTCCTAAGTAGCTGGACTACAGGCACCCGCCACCACCCTGGCTAATTTTTTGTATTTTTAGTACATACAGAGTTTCACCATGTTAGGCATGAAGGTCTCAATCTCCTGACCTCGTGATCCGTCCACCTCAGCCTCCCAAAGTGCTGGGATTACAGGCGTCAGCCACCGTGCCCAGCCAGTCTGAATATATTTTAAGATGACTTCTTTAGTTACTAAACCGAGTCTGATATATTTTCATCTTGAAGTTATTTTAATCTCATCAAAAAGTCCAGCAGCAGCATGCAATCTTAATGTATGTACTCAATAATACTCGACATTGAAACCCACTTATTTCATTTATTATGTTGTCCTTTCACATAGAAAATGATCGCTTCCGCTAGTTTTCCAAAGCTCTTCAAAACATTGCTCAGTCTACTGGAAAACTCTGTGTAAACCTGACAGAATCTAAGCGCATCATCTTCATGTTTCCCTAGCATTTTGTGTAAAGTGTATGTTGCATACAAATGGATTTGTGAGATACATTGAGAAGTATGTAATAGTTGGAAAAAGAAAGTATTAAGGAACAATTCTGTATCTTCAGAAAATTAACTTAAGAACATATTACATATCTAATCTTAATGCAACTAAGGGGAATTACCGTGTCTTCTACAAATAAGTTTGTCCTAGCGTAAACAGTAAGAAATTCTATTTTCTTTTTCTATGGTAACTCAAGGCCCTCCTATCTAAACATTTTTCATTTTTCAAAGGAATCTACTTGACAGACCATTTTGTGTTTTAGCTGAGAGGCAGTAGCTATTAACTAGATTGCTGTCTATTTTATTTTTATATGGATAAAGTTGAAGAGACTCACACAAAGGGATTTATATGTGAATAAATGTGTTATACTGACTTTAAAGAAAATTGATATCTTTTTAAAATATGAAGCTGACTGTAGATTTTTATCTTTCAGGCATAGCTAAATCTAAATGTTGCAAAGAATATATATTTCCATGTCCATGACTATAGTATCAACATGTATTTCTCTAGAGATGCCTATATTTCAGTATTTCCAAGTTTGGTTTTGTTTTCTTATACTTCAAAGAAAGGAAAATATATTTGTGGGTTTTTTTTAATGCCAACACAGATAATTCCCTTGATGAAATCAAATATAATGGCATTTAAAGAAAACATTGTTATTTAAAAAAAAAAATCTAGATACTCTCTTAATTTGGCAGGTTTATCAGAGAAAAGGCAATGAAGAATTTAAAAGTTATTTCTGTTACAATCTTGGATTATTTCTTCCATATGTTTATTTGTTAATTCATTTGTTTGTTTAATGATAAATATTCATTGCATATATGCTGTGTAGGAGTCAGTTTCTAAACACTTCAGCTCTGTAAGAGTCCTCCAAATTATTTGTCAGCCAAAAAACCTCAGCATTTCCATGACTGTCAGCAATCAGTGGGCATCTGGCATACGATAACACCTGGGCTTGAGTAGAGTTTCTTCTCTTCCATAGGGAATTAGCTTCTCTACCTGTGATAAAGGTAGCATACACTTTCCCCTTGTCTGTCGTTTAGAGAAGGTTGGGCATTTTCTGACTATACCTAACTTTGAATATAGTCAAGGATTTCGAGGTTTATGAGGTAAGAAGTCTATGAAGCTGAACCTTGGAGAAAGGAGAAGTTGAGGGGCCCCAGTTAAAGTTCTCAAACTTTAAGGAACATAACAAGACCTTAAGCCAGTTACTTGTTTAAAATGCCGAAGATTTTTCCCTGTTCCCCAAACACACACTCTTCTAGTGCATTGTTAGTTGCAGTGCTATCTGACCTTTCTTCTATACTTAACTAATTTATGCTCAATTGTTTTATTTTTCTTTATTATTTAAATTAATAATGCTTGGTTGAAAAATGTATGTCCAGCATTATGATTTGCATTTTCTCTGAGTATAATATACATTTCCTTATGGTTCCAGACCATTGTTGCAATTTCTGATTCAGTAAGTCTTTAAGCCAGAAACTTTGTGTTTTCAAATAGCAGTCCAAATAGTATAAAGGGAGATGATCTACAGATCCCAGTATATTAAAGTCTAATTAAATAAAAGGTTTCCACACTTTTGTAATGGAATAAAATCTTTTAAAAACAAAGATTTATGTGACATCTTGGTATAATATGCAAAGGCAAAGCTATGCAAAAACACAAATTGGTCTCCTTGGGATGAGGGTAACAGTGTACTGGAGCCAGGTTGTACTGTCTTGCAAGAATCAATTGTTAATGTTTTAAGAATGTTGTGAGCCGTATGTTAAACACAACGATTATTAAAAATTTAATTACATAGTCTTATAATTAAACAAATTATATTAAAGGCAAATGTATCACATATGTTACACCTACGAGTTGCTCATTATTTTACTATATTTTACTATTATCTATGCTCTTTAGGTTATTCATATCATATCTGTGGGGTGAAAATACACATCTCCTCCCAGCTCTGTTTTCAGTGACATTATGCTGGCAGCTTGAAATTGACCTTCTTGGGTGTATTTGTACCACAGAACTCAGCAGATGCTACAAATTAAAGATTTTTTCACCTACAGAGCCAGATTTTGAACATTTAATAACTTACCTCTAGAGGAGGGTGGATGCTAGGAGTGCCAGTTTCTAAAGCCTCTCCCTCAATTCCCTCCATAGGCTCTAGGACACCACAGGAAAACAAAATATAGTTTAAAGAAAAGAAAAAAGCTGACTTAATTGTATTGTAGCTGTGAACATGCAAAGGTAAAAAAGGAGAAATCAAAAGGAAGGTCAACTTCTTTAGCATGAACACATACATCTTAAAAATTTGGTTATGAGACTATCAGCCTTTACTTTTTTCCAATTCCTTGGGAAAATAGCAATAGACTAGATCCAAATAATTATTCTACCTGGCTATCTTTTCTTGCAAGCTCCTTTATATGAAAATGATTACAAAGGTGAGACTATATAATCTGTATATAAGTATCTCCAGATTACATCTTTATTGTTTAGCTCAGAAAATGGTTCCTCCATCTTCATTTTTGTTGATGAATGAGAGACACCTCTGCACCTTTTGTGAAATGCAAGTGGTCATCTTGCAAAACAGTACCACATTTAGCATTTACTTTAGCAAATTTAATTATAGACGTTTATCCTGCTTACTGTCTATAAGCTATGCTTTTATCTGTAACACTAACATATAATTTGATATGCCCCCAAAGTAGAAGAATTACAGTGCCTTTAATAATATCTTTGCAATGAATATAAATAATTTCATTAGCGATGGATTATTTCAGCCTTTCAAAAATGAAATGATCAGAATTTTTAAATGTTTGTTGGAAAACAAAGTTCCCTTTCCTTGAGGGACTCCAGCATATCATTTTAAATAATATCATATATAGTCTTGTGTCTGTCATTCAGCCATTTATTCATGAATTTGATTTTATTGATTCATTTAGTCAACAGCTAGTATGCACCTATTGTTTAAAAATTAGATATTGATATTCCTTAAGAGGCCTTATTTTTAAATAATCTGAAATTTAAATCATCAAAGCAAGGTGTCTGAATTGTAGTATTAAAAGCTAAATAGAATAGTTAGTAAATTTTTTCCTTACTTTGAATTATATGTAAAGGGAGCAAATGCTTGCCTTAAGAATTTTCACTTAAAAGTTATAAAGTATTTACAAATTCCATATATGGAGATTCAATTTAGAATACTAGATGAAAAGTGTATTTCAATCATTCGCTTATACGATTGATTTTTCTCTATAATTGATAGTAAATTCTGTGATTTTTGGAAGTATGTATATGAAGGAAGGATGTGAGTCTGTGACATCATGCAGTTTAAAGTCTACTTTTCCTTGGGGTATTATGTAGATATGTAGACTTGCCTATTATTTTCTTTAATAAAATCAGTGTATCTTTTTCTGAGAGTATTTTCCAGAAATGTAGTTTTGATCTTATAATTGATTTTTTCCTCCAGACTGAGGAGGACACAGATGTCAAGAAGTTTCCTATGGGATACAACTTGACAGAGGGACACACAACAGAAGTCGGAGGTTACAATAAGAAAATATACTTACTCTGTGATGTGTGAGTCTTGTAAGGAACTGACATTGATGGGAAGTGATGCTCTTTAGCCAAAGGAAGAAGTATCTATCATGCTGTCACATCCGATTTGGTTCAAACTAAGCAAACATTTGTGTTACAGTACTATTCTTGGGAAATATATTTCTGAATGTGCTCTTGGCTCTTTAGATGAAAAGTTATAAATGATTGTAAAGTGCATAAAACAGTACCTGTCATAATAAGCAAATGATAAAATAAATTTATGCTTATTATAACTATCAACATCTGTATGTGTAAAATAGATAATAAAGCAAGTGTCTCAACAGTGCAGCACATAGTATTTTCACCTAATGCAAGCAATCAGCTATCCTTTGCCTGTCTTTGCAGAAGATTGTGACCAATGATATAATGGGTTTGAGGAGGCTATTTTCATGAATTAACTAGACTTATTTCAGTTCTGGGTTTTACATTTGATGACTCATTTTCAGTGCCCAGAAAATAATATTTAAGGGAGTATTAATTGCATTGAAACTTTTAACTGTGTGGTTCTTACACAAATTCTATTTAATCCTCAGTGTGTTAGATGAATCTTTCAGTATTAGCAATTTTAATTCATTCTACCATTATCGGTCTTCAGTCTCTTCTTATCACATGCACCACAGAAAAACAGAATCACCAAAAATGTATCTTTAGACTGTAATTTTTATTTTGCTGACTCAAAATATGTGCCAAAAGACTCATAAAAGTCTGATTTTCCATTAGTTCATTTGACGTTTAAGTCCTTTTACATCATCTTCAAGCTCATGCTTGAACTTTTTTAATGACGGGAATATTTTCGTCTTTAAGCAGCCATTTCTGTCATATGTAGGTCTAACTTTCAGATATTTATATTCAAAGTTCTGTCCCTCTATAATGTCTGCTCATTTGTTATAATTGTTTCCCCTGGGACTATAAATAACAAATCTTGTGAGTTTAGTGACTTTCTCTTGTGGCATGACTTTTAATATTTGGGGATGTCTGTCAAGGGCTCCCCCTCCCCTTCCCTCCACCAACGCTTCTCTTCTCCAAGTAAAATATTCTAAGTTTCTACAAATATTTCTCTTTGCTTGTCAGCTCCGTACTTGACATATCATCCTCCTCTGCATAGTTGCAAATGCCATGTGACTATTAGACATCCCTTAAGAGTACCCTTCTCATCTTAAACACAGCATTATTATTCAGATATGCTACAATCACATTGATGTTGTGGGTGGCCACATTATCTTATGGACTTCTTATAGATTTGATTTTCCATGAAAACCTATACATATTTCATGAATGATGCTGACGAACTGCATGTCTTTCATTCTCTTTATGCCAGTCTCTGTCTGACTCACATGCAAGACCTCTCTATGTATCTTTGTTACATTTTGTCTTACATTAACTCCACTGCGACAGCCTCTCAGGGTACATTGTGTCTTCATGCACTTATTCAACATCAATAAATGAAGGTTAGTTGTACACCTGGAATGTGTCCGGCTAAACCGAAAATGCTGATTCTATGGCCCAATTATTTGACACACCCTTCCAGCAATCTTCTTTACCACTTTATTTCATCCACCATACCCAGGCCATATTTTAATCTTGTTTTCTTCTCCTCAAAGGGACTTTCACTAAAAACCTTAAACTTCAAAACCATCCTATGGGACAGCCCCTGTGTTCATCTGGATCTCTAATGTCTCCACTCTCAATAAACTGATTAGCTGATAAGACTCATACACACTTTCGGCTTGCTCTTTTCTATCTTTCTTTTCCCCCACGTATTATTCTTCTTATTTTCTCACTCTCCTTTTAGAACTGGACCTTGTAGTTGATCAAGCAACTAACCATATTCTGTCCCCTCAGGATTTATTTTATTTTGTTTCTGCTTTTATACTATCATCATTTCTCTCATATAGTCCTAAAGAACTACCTTGTCTGTTCTTGAGGTCAAGCTAATTAGTGCTACGGGAGAAAATCCTATAATGGCTGAAAAGCATAGATATAAATGACCCTAAAAAAGCCACTAAACTTTTTTTCATGTTGACATTCTCCAGTTCTTTACATGGTCATCATACCAGTTATTAATCCAGTTCAACTTTACTGTCCTCCATATTTCTTTATGTAATTCACAAAAATAATTCAAATATTCTGCTTTACACCAAAATACACCTTTTTTTGCCTATATCCAAAATGTGAATATGCAGGGGTAGATCTGGCTCATTTTCATTCAAACTAAAATCATATCAAGAAACAGTTTTCAGTCTTTCTGTACATTTTTTCCCTAGAATATTTGAAGCCGATTTATTAGGTGATTATTCCAGGTTTCGTTTTCATCTTATCTTCTGCAGTTTCAAGGTCAATATATTTATCATATTTTCTTTCAAAGCCAGGACAAAAAGTAGTATTACAAAGAAAAATGATTTTCCTGTTTGACTTCCTGTTTCTTCTGTTGAACTACCATCTAATTTTACTTAAAACTCTTCTGAGTTACCTTTGTGAATAATTCACCAAGCATGTGAACCAGTGCTTATATAACTTCATGATTGTTATAAACACCTTTTTTTAATGTGACATAGTTCAGGGCTCGAACCAAAAATGAGATACAGGGATGAAGCAAATATGTTTCTCATTGTTTCTCATTCAAAATATATTGGCCAAGCAGGGTGCAGTGGCTCACACCTGTAATCACAGCACTTTGGGAGGCCAAACTGGGTGGATCACCTGAGGTCAGGAGTTAGATATTAGCCTGGCCAACATGGTGAAACCCCATTACTACTAAAAATACAAAAATTAGAGCCAGGCACAGCGGTTCATACCTGTAATCCCAGCACTTTGGGAGGCCAAGGCAGGCAGATCACCTGAGGTCAGGAGTTCGAGACCAGCCTGACCAACATGGAGAAACCACATCTCTACTAAAAATACAAAATTAGCTGGGCGTGGTGGTGCATGCCTGTAATCCCAGCTACTCTGGAGGCTGAGGCAGGAGAATCGCTTGAACCCAGGAGGCGGAGGTTTCAGTGCCTAAGATCACACCACTGCCCTCCAGCCTGGGCGATAGAGTAAGACCCTGTCTCAAAACAAACAAACAAACAAACAAACAAACAAACAAACAAACAAAAAAAAAACCTCTTGGCCAGTCAGGACTTTTTCTGCTTCAAGACCCCAGATATCACTCAATGCCTGGCCCAATGTCTCACACAAATCATAAGTACGCCCTGTGAAAACCCTCATTCTCTTAAACAGTGACTTAGGGTGATGTATTTAGAAGAACATTAGTTATGAAATCACCCAAGCCCCTCATTTTCAAGACTATGTAAAATATAGGCACATCCAAATCCCTTGACAATTTAGTGACAAACCTGAAATCTGACTCCAGTTTTTTACCAAAACCAGTGCTTACTCTGTTCTATATCAAAAGAAAACACTGAGAAACACACGTGTGGATTCTCAGTGAAGTGATAATGCCTTTTAATAGCTAAATATCTTGAAGAAGTAACAATTTGTTCTGTAATAATTGATTTAAAGCTGAAGCTTTTGATGACTGGATGGTTCGTTCCTTTCTTCTTCTCTTCTTCCTTGTAAATATATTCATTTTATCACTTACATGAGACAAGTATGTATCACAAAGGGACAGTCACTTAATTTTTGTTTGAAAAACCTCCTAAGTATGAGGACAGGTGCCCTCTAGATAGCCAATTTCCATTCTTTTCATTCTAATGTTAATGATGTTATTTAAAGTTATTGGATGCACAGCATCAAATGTCATTACTTCAAATGGCTTCATGACACAGGGTTCGTTGTGTAAGGAATATCAAGTAGAGGTTCTCAGGTGTTGTCCCTTTAAAATGCAAGGGAAGAAATGCAATTGCTATTTATTATTTAGTTACCTAATGCCTGCCCATCATGTCTTTTTGAATTTGTCCCAATAACTTATAATTAAAAGACTCATTATCCCTGCTGGATGTGGGCACAGATTCACATTATTTCCTTGGAAGACTGTCTGCTGTCTCACTTTAATGAAAATTTAAACCCTTTAGAATGACATGTGATGCTTGGAATTATTTATCTTTTGTCTGAACTCCTAGAAAAATAAGTTACTATTTCTTTCTGCGATTCTTGTCTTCCAAGTAAGCGTTCTTTTTTGTTTGTTTGTTTCTGGAAGGATTGATGGAGAAAACTATGAAAGTATCACTTAGAGCAGAAAAAAGTTTTGGACTCTCCCCCCTGTGCCCTTTCAACCTGGTATTTGGCTATTTTTTGTGCATGTAGTAAAATAAACTTAACACAACATTTACCATTTCAACTGTCCTTATGTGTACAATTCATTGACATTAAGTAAATTCATATTGCTGTGTAACCATCAACGTCATCCATATCCAGAACTTTTTTATCATCTCAAACAAAAACTGTACACCTATTTAACAATACATCACCATTCCCCTCTTCCCTAAGCACCTGGTAACCACTATTCTACTTTCTGTCTCTGAATTTGCCTATTCCAGGTGCTTCAAACAAATGGAACTACACAACATTTGTCCTTTGGTGTCTGGCTTATTTTGACATGTTTTTGAGATCCATGCATGGTATTGAATATTATGGTAATTTGTTTTGCTAAGTATAATTTCATTGAATGGATATACCAAAGTATCTTTGATGAATATTGGATTGTTTCCATTTCCAGGATATTACAGATAAAACTGCTGCAACACTGTTGGAAAAGCCTTTGTTGGACATAAACTTTGTCTCGTGTAGATATTTAGAAGTAGAACTACTGAATCAGAATTTAGATATATGTCTTACTTGATTAGAAAACTTTTTCCTAAATGAGTATAACATTTTGAATTCTCAACAGGAGTATATGGAAATTCCAGTTGTCCAATCCCAACCAACACATGGAATTGGTCGACATCTTAATTTTAGTAAATCTAATAGGTATACAGTTACACCACCTTGTGGCTTTAATTTGTATTTCTCTAATAACTAAAAATGCTGAACGTCTTTTCATATATTTGACCATTTGAAGATTTTATTTTGCACATTATTTTAGGTTGAACTGTTAATCTTCTAAATTATCAATGTGCAGAAATTTTTTACACATTTTAGGAAAACATTTTTATCATATTTTTGTATTGTTAATATTTTCTACAAATTGGAGGCTTACCTGTATAAGTTGGAGGCTTTGGTATTGTTAGTGTTTTATACAAATTGGCAGCTTTCTTTTTAACTTTTTAATGCTGTCTTTTGATGAGCAGATGCTGCTTTTATTTTGATAAAGTCTGAGTTATTGATTTTGAGGTTTTATGATCTACTTCAGAAAGTTTTATTTACCCCAAAGTATAAAGATATTCTTCTATGTTTTACTAGCTTTTACATTTATGTCTATGCTACACCTTGAATTAATTTTTGTTTATAGATTAAGGAAGGGGCCAAGGTTATTTACGTAAGTATCCAGTTTTGTGGGCATCATTTATTAAAAGACTCCTCTTTCCACATTGCATTATTTAGTGCCTTCCTTGAAAACAGTTGACCATATATGTATGCACATTTGTGTCTATTTCTTGATCTTATTCTGTTCCATTGATCTATTTGTTTATCCCTATGATAGTACCATGTAGTCTTATTTGCTATATCTTTATAACTCATCTTGAAATCAAGCAATATAAGTACTCCAACGTGGTTCTTTTTTTTCCAAGATGGAACATAACTATTTATATATTTTTAGAACTATTACTCTCCAAAAATATATATATATGTATTAAAAATATATAAATATATATATAATATTCTACTGAGAATACAGGCCTTTATATATATGATCATTATATGTGTGATGAGGTCATTATATGTATGATCTGGACACCCAGTAGAATCTAGCTCATTAGATTATCCTTCATAGTTAAGCAATGCAAAGCCTATGGAAGAACGTTATGCTAAATATGTGGGTGTGTGGGTGACTGAGATAAAATAGAAAGAAAGGCTAAATGTTTTGGGGGTACCTGCTATATGCCAGTATTCTGCAAAGTGTTTTATGTATCTTGGCATATTTGAATTTAATTTGCACAAAAATTCTGTGAGGTAGTTATTGTCTCCATTAGTGGATGAACAAAGTAACGGTTAGAGAAGTAATTTGTTCAAAGTATTTAACTCAAATTCCTTTCATCCTTGATGGTCACAGCCAATCAGTAGTCATATTGAGTGCTCATGCAAGGTGCCTGCTTTTTGGTTGACACCTGGATTTTCAGCTAGTGACAGATCTGCTGTATTAACCTAATCAGTTGTCACACTGACTAAAAATACAATTTAGAGAGTAGTTTTAATAATTCTGTGACAACTCAGTATACTTTCCATAAAAAAATACATCCAAAAGTACATTATTTAGAAGTGAGTTCTTGTGAAATAAATCAAATTCTAATTCCCATTGTTTTACAAAATCATTATTGAGTATACAAAGTTAAATAAAAATAACATTTATTTCATCAAAAACTGTCTGACAAACCGAGCTGCTGGCATTAAGCATGACTAGTTGTGAAATTATGTATTAGTCACAAAATCAATTTAAATAAACAACTAGATTATCATCTTGCCAGCACTGAAAACAAAGACCTTAGCACAGAATCAAATTTAATCTTCAAATCTATAACTTACCAAGAAGACCTAAGAACACAATTTGAAACCTTTAAACCTATTACTTTATAAAAGAATCTCATGGAGCACTGTGCTTGACCTTCACAGGGTAAACTTTGTAGATGTCAGGGGTTCAAAACAATTTGTTTCTTATATTCCTTGAATTTATCTGCTATATATTGCTGATTATTTCCTTCATGACAGCTGGTTTTACTTGTGACATACAGAAATGCATTACATTTGGGAGAATTGCACTTGATTCTACTCTTTTAATAGATATTCTAATTTATTATCTGATATATAGTGTTGGGTTCTAGGTGAACCATGGCTCCTAGAATTGTTCAATGTGAACACTTTATTATTGATAAATGTTACATTTACATATGGTAGTTGTGTTCCATAAGACTACAGCTATTTTAGAAATATGTTCACAATGAGTCATTAATCTTGTAGTTATGCATATTAATCCTTATAAAACTCTAGGATATACACAGAATTGAAATATTTCCATTTTCATTTAACGTGAAGAAACAAAGAATCAGAAATATTGATATTTGTACAAGTTCACACACATTTCAGGGGTCCCTTATTTTTCTTATAAGCGTTATAAGACTAGTCAGCACTGAAAATGGTAAAGATATATGAGAAGTAAGAGAAGTATCATTGCAACTAAGGAACTCAGAGCCTAGAAGACTGAGACAAGCAGTCAAACATGTAAAATTGAAATTGAAAAATGCTGTGATACAGCTATACTGAGAAGGGAGGAGAACCTCATTGTATGGGTAAAACCCTGAGCAATCAGACACCTAATATTTATTGAAAGGAACTCAATGTCTGTTACATGTCACGTACATTAGCCATACCTAATATTATTTAATCTTCACAAAACTCCAGCAAAGCCCATTACTATTCCCCATTTTTAGTTACAGAAACTGGAGGGAAGAAAAACCTAAAGAATAGAAAAGATAAAATGACCTTTCATGGTTTCTCCCAGGTATATCATTTTGGTGTTTTTCAAACCACAAAGAGTCACTGCACCATGAGTCGCTGCAGTTTTCTTCCTTGTTTCCAGTAAATCATATTCTCTCCTCTAAGCTCTTTAGTGATGGCTCATGTTGAAAAAGGCCAGGATGAGAGATGACGGTTGTGCTCATAAGTGAGTGAATTCACAGAGTAGAGACAGATATGAGGAACAACACACCCAGAGAAAGGCCCACAGGGACTTATGTCATTGGGCACTTTGATTGGTGTTTTTGACATGATTACAAAGAAAACTGTTTGAAAATGTCAAACAAAACCTCATTGATTTTATACCTTGAGTAGAAGAATTCAAATGTTTTGAATGCTTAATATTTGATCCCAGGAATGAGAGAGTTGTGAGAAAAAACTTCCGATGTTTCTTGGTTTCAATTCGAGGGTCTTCAAAATGATATACAGTATTTCACATGGCCTATTAGAAAAACTATTTTACTTTGAATAACCAAGGGCTGATAAAATAATTCATGCCTTTTATCTTAGCATGTAAAAGTGCTACATAGGTAGAATGGTAGCATAATACACATTTTAATCAGAACAAGGACAGAGCAATGAAGGCAATGCTTTTTATTTTATTTTTGTTAGAGGAGAATGGTGCGAAAATATGTGAAAAACATTTAGACATTCAAAATTTTAGTTCTAGAGTTAAAAAAAAAAAAAAACCACTTTCTCCCCATTGTGTAATACGCAGTGAAAAGCAGTCATGCCTCTACTGTTTTCTGCAAGAATAAATATAAAAGTTATAATTACTATGAAAGTTATAATTACTTTTGTATTAGACTAGATTTTTTTTTGGAGATGTTTTTAAAAGGGGAAGAAAAAAACAGATAAACGTACAGACAGGCTCATATTTAAAACTAAATGAAAAAACCACAAAAACAGTCAATAGCAAGCTTCCATCTTTACTCCTTACACTGAATGGGAATATTTTCCCATTTCTGAGGCTGCCTCAATTCATCCTATGTCTTATCAAGAATTGTGGGATCAACAGTCATCTCTGTGATTGTCATAGTTACAATAAATTTTATATATGAAAAGCAGAGGAATAAAAGCTACCAATCGTGGGTTTATCACTGAAAGGATCAGAAGGAGCTGTCCCATGTTATCCAGGTAGGAATATTTGTAGAAAATATATTAAACAGTGATCTTCAAGGCATAAAAGGTCTTGGTGTCACACTGAATGTTAAGTCCCTCGTTTTGACTTTTTATAGCTAATTAACAATCTAACCATTATTTCCCTTATCTGTAAAATGAGACTAATACTAGGTTCCAACTCTCATGAGGTTGTCATTGAGACTAAATAAGATAATGCCTCTAAATGCACAGCACCTGTAAGAGTTTGTCATTGTCATTTTTGTCATTTAATATTTCCATTTTTTTTCTCTGAGGCTATGGCTACACTCACAAACTGACTTGTCAGATTCTATTTTTAAAAAGATTGTATTTAGTTGATCCATTTTCAAGATATTTGTAATAGTTACAGATAACATTTTCACTTTCAGAGAGTCTTGTTGTATTGTTTGCATATGGTTTAAATGCATAGAAGAAGTATTTTTAGGGCATCAGCCTGTGCTCTTGGTGCAGAAGAGCCACTGAAATGTGCTGGGGAGTTGGGGAGTCCTCAGCAATGTTACTTATTTCCTTGGTAACTGAGATCTTTGGGTTTCCAAAAGGACCTTAGTTCCCATGAATGATTTGACCCTGAGGCTAGGAAGTAATGGTGTTCCAGGAGAATGGATGAGAGTGATCAAAGGCAGAGAGATGAGGAGGTGTA
The DNA here is from genome assembly GCF_047675955.1 of Chlorocebus sabaeus. Lineage (NCBI taxonomy): Eukaryota > Metazoa > Chordata > Mammalia > Primates > Cercopithecidae > Chlorocebus > Chlorocebus sabaeus. Next base: position 29,640,987 of record NC_132921.1, on the reverse strand, counting down.
AGGTGAAGTCTAAAGGTGGGACTTTAGAAGGTGACTTGGTATCTTAAATTTATGACTGTCAAGGGTTAGGCTGAGCTGGAGAAATCTGATCTGCTTGGGGTCAGAGTAGCCATTATCTGATCAAGAAAACAAGCTGAGATGAAAGTGATGGTCAAGGCTTTAATCACTGAACTGCAATTGTACAAGCAAGAGGTTAACCAGAGAACACACCCATTCTCCCCAGTCCCGCTTTCCCCCACGGAGCAGCACCTGTGGAGGGTTGAGTGGACTGACATAGACAAGGGGTTGTCTCCCTAATGAGGGAGCTCTGAACCAAAGCCTCCTGCAGTTTCATGGATCCTGGGGCTGGAGAGGGGGAGAGGAAAGAGCTAAGAGTGGGAAATTACTGCGTACTGAGAATGGAGAAAAGTGTCCTCAAGGTTTTCTTCTGTTTCCCCTATAAAGAGGACCAGGCAGAGGTACCTGTGCTTGAAGGCCCAGACAAAGAACCTCTGAATGATGGTGCCTGGGCTGGGAATACAGATAAGCATAAGAGCATGGACAGCCAGGGCGAGTGAGTCCTTGCCTGCAACTTCCTTCAGAGGTTGCAGTGGCTGTGCACCAAGTCTGGTGTAGGGAGGGCAGTTTCCCTCCATGTGATCTGCCAGGCAAAGCCTTTGTTTTTTTCTTTTATATATATATATATAATTATACTTTAAGTTCTAGGGTACATGTGCATAACGTGCAGGTTTGTTACATATGTATACTTGTGCCATGTTGGTGTACTGCACCCATCAACTCATCAGCACCCATCAACTCATCATTTACATCAGGTAAAACTCCCAATGCAATCCCTCCTGTCTCCCCACTCCCCATGATAGGCCCCGGTGTGTGATGTTCCCCTTCCCGAGTCCAAGTGATCTCATTGTTCAGTTCCCACCTATGAGTGAGAACATGCGATGTTTGGTTTTCTGTTCTTGTGATAGTTTGCTGAGAATGATGGTTTCCAGCTACATCCATGTCCCTACAAAGGACATAAACTCATCCTTTTTTTGGCTGCATAGTATTCCATGGTGTATATGTGCCACATTTTCTTAATCCAATCTGTCACTGATGGACATTTGGGTGGATTCTAAGTCTTTGCTATTGTGAATAGTGCCACAATAAACATACGTGTGCATGTATCTTTATAGCAGCATGATTTATAATCCTTTGGGTATATACCCAGTAATGGGATGGCTGGGTCATATGGTACTTCTAGTTCTAGATCCTTGAGGAATCGCCATACTGTTTTCCACAATGGTTGAACTAGTTTACAATCCCATCAACAGTGTAAAAGTGTTCCTATTTCTCCACATCCTCTCCAGCACCTGTTGTTTCCTGACTTTTTAATGATTGCCATTCTAACTGGTGTGAGATGGTATCTCATTGTGGTTTTGATTTGCATTTCTCTGATGGCCAGTGATGATGAGCATTTTTTCATCTGTCTGTTGGCTGTATGAATGTCTTCTTTTGAGAAATGTCTGTTCATATCCTTTGCCCACTTTTTGATGGGGTTGTTTGTTTTTTTTTTCTTGTAAATGTGTTTGAGTTCTTTGTAGGTTCTGGATATTAGCCCTTTGTCAGATGAGTAGATTGCAAAAATTTTCTCCCATTCTGTAGGTTGCCTGTTCACTCTGATGGTACTTTCTTTTGCTGTGCAGAAGCTCTTTAGTTTAATTAGATCCCATTTGTCAATTTTGGCTTTTGTTGCCATTGTTTTTGTGTTTTAGACATGAAGACCTTGCCCATGCCTACGTCCTGAATGGTATAACCTAGCTTTTCTTCTAGGGTTTTTATGGTATTAGGTCTAACATTTAAGTCTCTAATTCATCTTGAATTAATTTTCGTATAAGGAGTAAGGAAAGGATCCAGTTTCAGCTTTCTACTTATGGCTAGCCAATTATCCCAGCACCATTTATTAAATAGGGAATCCTTTCCCCATTTCTTGTTTCTCTCAGGTTTGTCAAAGATCAGATGGCTGTAGATGTGTGGTATTATTTCTGAGGACTCTGTTCTGTTCCATTGGTCTATATCTCTGTTTTGGTACCAGTACCATGCTGTTTTGGTTACTGTAGCCTTGTAGTATAGTTTGAAGTCAGGTAGCGTGATGCCTCCAGCTTTGTTCTTTTGACTTAGGATTGTCTTGGCGATGTGGGCTCTTTTTTGGTTCCATATGAACTTTAAAGCAGTTTTTTCCAATTCTGTGAAGAAACTCATTGGTAGCTTGATGGGGATGGCATTGAATCTATAAATTACCTTGGGCAGTATGGCCATTTTCACGATATTGATTCTTCCTTTCCATGAGCATGGTATGTTCTTCCATTTGTTTGTGTCCTCTTTGATTTCACTGAGCAGTGGTTTGTAGTTCTCCTTGAAGAGGTCCTTTACATCCTTTGTAAGTTGGATTCCTAGGTATTTTATTCTCTTTGAAGCAATTGTGAATGGAAGTTCATTCATGATTTGGCTCTCTGTTTGTCTGTTACTGGTGTATAAGAATGGTTGTGATTTTTGCACATTAATTTTATATCCTGAGACTTTGCTGAAGTTGCTTATCAGCTTAAAGAGATTTTGGGCTGAGACAGTGGGGTTTTCTAAATATACAATCATGTCATCTGCAAACAGGGACAATTTGACTTCTTCTTTTCCTAACTGAATACCCTTGATTTCTTTCTCTTGCCTGATTGCCCAGCCAGAACTTCCAACACTATGTTGAATAGGAGTGGTGAGAGAGGGCATCCCTGTCTTGTGCCAGTTTTCAAAGTGAATTTTTCCAGTTTTTTCCCATTCGGTATGATATTGGCTGTGGGTTTGTCATAAATAGCTCTTATTATTTTGAGATACGTTCCATCAATACCGAATTTATTGAGTGTTTTTAGCATGAAGGGCTGTTGAATTTTGTCAAAGGCCTTTTCTGCATCTATTGAGCAGGCAAAGCCTTTTTGATTGACATGGCCAGGCCTGGAAAATCACACATGGAGTTTTAGCTAGAAGCCAGACGCCTCAATAGAAGGCAGTCCTTTAGATCTCCAGTAATAGTAAGAAAGGGAATTTTTGAAAGCATGCTCGGTCTTTTTAAAAAGTTTTTCTGCTTCTCTTTAGTCGCAGCAAAATTCTTTTTTTTTTTTTTTTTTTTTTTTTTTTTTTTTTTTTTTTTTTTTTTTTTTTTTGAGACGGAGTCTCGCTCTGTCGCCCAGGCTGGAGTGCAGTGGCCGGATCTCAGCTCACTGCAAGCTCCGCCTCCCGGGTTCGCGCCATTCTCCCGCCTCAGCCTCCCGAGTAGCTGGGACTACAGGCGTCCGCCACATCACCCGGCTAGTTTTTTGTATTTTTTAGTAGAGACGGGGTTTCATCGTGTTAGCCAGGATGGTCTCGATCTCCTGACCTCGTGATCCACCCGTCTCGGCCTCCCAAAGTGCTGGGATTACAGGCTTGAGCCACCGCGCCCGGCCTCGCAGCAAAATTCTTAAAACAGAGAACAAATGGTGGATTTGTAGTAAAGAACAAACAGGAAGACTGAGTCTTAATCGATCACCGGTAACAAGGGGAAACTACAGTAGCTGCAAATTTCAAGGGAAGATAAGTATGCTAAAACTTTTGATTTAGAAGGTAAAGGAGAGTTAATTGGCTAGTTTGGACCTGTAAACAACCTACAAAAAGACCTATATGCTTAATGATATAAGTTTCCAATGGGATAGTGAGGAAGATATTACTTTGTTGTTGTTCTAAATTGCATTTAGGACTAAATGAGCTGGCATTTATAAAACACCTAACACATTATCTAAAACATAGTATATGCTCAATTGATGTCTGCTCCATTTTCCCAGGTAATTTGAAGAGGGGGTAAATATAAAAAATGACTTAATCAGTGAATATATATTAGATACCTACTACTGTAAGCTTTCTTCATGATAAGGCAAGGCCATTGCCTGTAAAGAGTGTTTATTCTTATTGAGGACATAGAAAATGAAATTTAACTCCATCATGATAGTATCTAAGAACCAAATGAATGCAAGAAAGTGATAGGATATCACTGCCAATGACGACCTGTTGTTGGCATTAAGAGTTTACACATCTCTACAAAATATGCTGGATAGGCCCTGATACAGACCATGGGTCAATTTTCCAAAAAAAAAAAAAAAAAAAAAAAAAAAAAAAAAAAATTGTGCCAGTGTGACATTATCCAATCTTTCACATACTTTTTCTAGGCACTGAATAAAATTATCCTTATCCTCCCTAGGAGATAAAGGTGTCCAGACCTTTATGATGACAAGTAGGGGTGTGTGTGTGTGTGTGTGTGTGTGTGTGTGTGTGTGTGTGTGTGTATCTGGCCAGTGAACTTGCAGGATGGAAGCTTTCTCTTGTCAGTGCTCATTTTGAGATATGGCGATACTGTAAGTGGTAGGTGAGAGGACCCCAAAGCTATAAAAGTTGTCTGATTATGATTCAGGAAGAAACATTTTTAACATGTTCAACTGATATGACTCAAGGCTGTGAGCATTTCTGGATTGAAAAGAAAAGCAGAATGATGAGAAAACAGTCCTATTTTGGTCTATGTGGCACAGATGCTGGCAAGGAAGGAAATGTCACTTGAGCTGTCAAGGAGTCGGGTCCTCGTTAGGAGTGTGAAGACAACTTCTGATTGTATTGTGGATTTTCTGGGGGAAGAAAGTAAATACCTCTTTCTTAAAGAAGAATCATGTAGCACAGCTGGGAAGACACTTCAAAAGTGACCACAGAGAAATGTATCAATCCAAACCCTGAGAGTTCAGGAAGGAATTGGTGCTTGGCTGCTGTCTTTAGCAATCACGTTTTAAGGATCTCCTTGTGCCAGACACTGAACATCATTTCAAAGTCTTACCAAGGAGACAGGTAGGTATTACTCTCTAACCTACCAGAGGCTAACAAGTGAGATGAGGCAGGGACTAGTTGCCACTTTGTTTCTGAACTGTTCACAGTAGCTTCTTTATCAATTTAATCAAAGGATGTAAACTTGGCAAACTCAGAATGCTTTCTGGGATAAAGAATAATTTGCTGGCAGATTATGTGGTTTAAGAAACTGCAAGGAAACTTAAGGCTGCTGAACCCTTGGAAACTATTGGCAGGATTCGGGCTCTGCCTCTGAGATTATCATGGAGTATTAATGACATAATATTTGTATACACAACAGGGTCACTCAGCTGAAGTGAAGGGTTAAGAACAACAAGTCTGACTCCCATATTCAGCTGATTTCTCTGAAGAAATGGAAAAGTAAAAGTCTTCTGTTTCTTTTCATTAAATCTTTTATAAACTCAACACACAAATCTGCTCATTAGGCAAAAAAGCAAGATATGAACTGTCCTCGGAAGTTAACTTGACAAATGCAATGCCCTAAAATTCTAAGCAATCATCAAAAGCAGCAGATAGGTTCCCAGATGATTATGAAAAATACGAGTTTGTTTCTGCATAATATACACAGTTTTGTATCATTAGATATCAGGCTATTATACTGTAGCAGATGTAACCAGATGTGACAGATTTTTCAATTCACTTTCTCTTGTCACACTGAGCTTTATTCTTTCCACCATGGAAAACTGAATGTTCTTCATGGGAAGTTTGATACTTTATTATTTTAATTTCATTTTATAAATTTGAAAAGTATTTCCCTTTAAAATATGAATCACCTGCAGAAGGGATGACACTCCACTTCTAGTATCTGTTATTGCATGGAATTAAAAACCAGTGATGGGGTTCCTATGATCAAGTAGCTCCATGTAATCCTCAGGATAATTTTGTGGGATTTGAACCAAATGTCCTAGTACAGATATGTTTTGGTGATCTATTGTTATGGAACATGCCACCTTAAAACTTAGTGGCTTAAAACAATAACTTATTATCACTTGTGATTTTGTGTGTTGACTGGGTTCAGCTGCATGGCTCTTCTGCTTTATGTGATGTAAGCAAGGGCTACATCTAGGGGTTTGACTTGACTGAAGCATACAAGATGACTTACTTGCATTGTTGGCAGCTGGTGTTGGCATTGTTGGGAATACAGTTGGGACAGTTCACTTATGTGCTTCTTATCTCCATGTGGCTTCTCCTTGAGGGTTGAACTTCTCAGAGTATGACAGCTGGATTTCAAGAGGGAGTGCACCAAGTGGGATGGGATTACACAAAGCTGTGGTTCATTGGGGTCTCTCTATAGAGGCTAGAAGTCACAATTTGGAATCTGGTTTACATGTGCCTAATTCATCTTTACCCCAAAGTCACAGTGTGTGATACCATCTATGAGATACCCAAATTTAGACTGCCTATACTATATTAAGTCATTCATCCTGCCTTTAGGGGATAAAAGCAATATATCCTATTATTTTAAATGATTAAACATTTTAATGTTCTCAATCTAAATGTGAATTAGCATCAGTGGTGGCTTAGTTACTTGTGATATTTAAATTGTCTCACTTCTGCCTGAACCTCAGTTTCGTAAGAAAATATAATTAGAGTCATATATTTGGATGCCAGAAATACCATCTCACTGTAGCCCACAGTAGAAGAAATCTAAGAATTCACCTAATTCACTCCCTGTATTTTTGCAGAAAACAAGCTGAAACCTGTGAAGTTATGACTTGTTCAAATCTTCCTTCCCCGTTTCAATTAGAGCTGCTTCTCTGTCATATGCTCTATATATTGCGACTCAGGTATAATTTTATTTGGAATCTAAGTCCAACAAAATAAAGTTTGAGAAAGAAGCAGCATAGTTAGTGGTTAAAAACACAGACTGTGAAGGCAGACTACCTTAGGCAGTGATCTGTACGCTCTGTGCCTCAGTTTACTCATTTGTTATGTGTGGAAAAGTAACATCGCCTGCCCTACAGAGTTTTTATGGGTATCCATGAGCTTATATTGGTAACATGCTTGGAACTGTTTCTAGCACATGAATAGCATTATGTAAGCACTGGCGAAATAAATACATTTCCTTAAAGTAATGAGAGATGCAGAAAAACATCAGCTATGTCGGTCTAGAGTTCAATTCAGACACTAGGTTCAAAATCAGGCACTAGGAGTATAATGTTTCCCCTTTCAATGATATATTTTTAGGCATGGAGTCAGTCTCCTTAAGCAAGTCTAATACAGATATCTAATACAGATTTGCTTAAGGAGACTGACTGCATGTCTAAAAACTTCCCTAACTAATAGTAAAAGATTTAATAGTAATCCCTGTGTATCAGTTAGAATACCTTAGACTGGAAAGAACAAAAAACTCTACTCAACAGTCTTAAGCAATAAGGAGTATCTTATTTTCTATCTCTATGCAAACCCCAAGGTCACAGTCATACCTTGAGTTTTAATTGTCAGGCTTTCATAGTTCAGTTTATATCTTCTTCATCCTAACTCCCTGGCTACCTCAGGTTGTAAGCCTCTCAGAGTGACTCCTGGAGTTGGCTGAGCATTTTGGATACCTTCACAGGTTTGCCTGGGTGTGAGCTGTCATGCTTTCTCAGGTTCCTACCTAACACCATGTCTGCTACTCAGAGCACATTTATGTTGTTTAACAGTTCTCCCTGAGGCTTGCAATTATCATGATGTTAAACCCAGGGATGAAAGCATAGGTCCTCTCATTTCTCAGATTTCTCCTTAATCTTTTGGATTTCTGTTACTTGCTGCTACTGTTCTTAGAATCAGTCAGGAGGCCAGGTTCTAGCACCCTTCTTTGGGACTCATTAAAATCTAATCTATTTCTATTTCGGCTGAGGCAAATTTTATTCTCAAGCAGGGGTTGTCTGGCTATATACTCACTTTCTTTCAAATCTGATATTTATAGCCCTAACTATTAACTGGCTTCCTAGGACTTCGTCTTTTACATATTAAACTAGTCAGCTATCTTGTGTGTTTGTGGGAGGAGGTTGTCAGAACATTGCTACTTAGATGTGAGCAAGGGTCAGGCAACTAGGAAATGCAATGATAAATAGCTCACATTTCTTTACTTTATCTAGACTAATGCAATCACTTAGTGAAGAAAAAAAAATAGGTGAATTAAAAGTAAAAAATATATGTATTTAAATAAACCAGGACAACATCATAGACAATATTGCTTCATGAGCCTTTATTATTAACTCAAATATTTGTGCAGAACTGCTATGAGAATTCAGAATGTATTTCAAGGCTGAGTTGGTCCAGAATGGTTTCACAAAGCAGGATTTTTATGTAGGTCATGAATAATGACTAGAAGTTGCATGGGAATGGAGAGTAGAATTGCATGGTACATTTTTAGTAGTAGAATAGCAGAATTAATTACATAAAGCCTGGGTATTATAAAGTGTATTTGAACAGTAGCAGATGGAACAGTTGCCTGGAGTTGGGAATTCATCGAAATAAGTCCAAGCTGGGGCTCTAAATGCAGTTAGAAAAGAAAATGAACTTTAATATAACCTATAAATGATGGTTGGGTTTCATATAAGGTGGTGCAAGTTAAGGAACTTGAGTGTTCTAAGTAAAGGAGACATTGGATATGTAGTCAAAGAAATGGGAGCATCTGAGTAGACTCAGAGAATAGAGCATTCCACTTCTCCTGAAGTAAAGGCTACATGGCAGAGTATCATGGGCCATGAAACTATACACACAGTTTGGACTTGGAAGAGGACAACCTTAAATGCCTTAAAAATTGGACATTGTCTTATGTTATTTTTAAGAATGAAGCCTAGAAGTGGCTTTTTCTCCTGCCCACATTCAATTGGCCAAAATATAGTGAGATTCTTCTTGATCCTAACTCTAAGGAAGCTAAGAAATATGACCCCCTTGAGCGTCCAGAAAGAAGACACCGTATGGTGAGTGATATTGTTTGGACATCCCATAAAATGTTGTATTTAAAATTTGGTGCAAAGGTGGCTATTTCCAGGAAAATTATATGCACTTATAAATAGTGAAGATTATTTTTACAAACCAACATTAAACTCCTCTACTTTCATAGCTTATTCTTATGAATAGGAAAGAGCATAGGAGAGTCTCTAGCACAATATAGGCTTTGACAATTAAAGGGAAAAATAATGTCATGGATGCTAATACTTTATTTACTTGTTTAGAGTGTAGCAGGAGTCACATAAAAGACATACAGATGTAGATTGATTTAATATAGCTATTAAATGTATTAAATACATTTATATAGATGTTAATTTTTAAAATTTTTACTGTTTGAAGTTAATCATTTGCCAAATGATTTAATGCAGACTGGCTCTTGAGACCACTCTTGCTTGGAAATTAGTCTTTCGTTTGGTTACCGTTAGAAGTTGAAGCTTCCTTTAAAGTCTATTGAACTTCAGAAAATTCTTTTTATTTTCAACAGAGTCACAGAATTCTTTTCCTGTCTTTTAGCCCTAAGTCTGAGTGCTTTAATATCCATGTGGACATCCCATCCAATACTCTCGTTTCATAATTTCCTGACTTTCTCAACTCCCATGACCTTTCAGCCATATATGTCAACCCATTAACTGTTTTGTCTCTGATCTCTTTGAATCTCTTGGTTTAGCAGAATGTCAGGAATGTTCAGGAATAGATGCTCAACAAATATTTACTGAATTAATAAATGGGTTAATGTTGGGTGCTCCATAAATACAGAATAAATATACATGAACTGTTTGTTGACTAACAGTCATCCTGCTGTTGTCTTTCCTAACAGCACCTCTATTTTGATCATTTATCTATCTCTTCCCCCATCTCTTTATGTGTATGTTGGAAGATGGTGACCCAACCTGAACCTTCAGAGATGGGCCCAGATTAATTTATGACAATTCTGGAAATCCTAAACCTTTGTCCGTGATTACCCGGAGAATGGTCTTGTGGGCATACTGTGGCCAGTGAAACTTAAGGAAAGGATTACTAGAGGGTCCTGGGAAAGTTCTTCTCTGTTTTTAGAGGGTAGCAATGGAAAACCACTTTCAGTCTCTCCCACTGGAAGTGATCAAGAACACATCTTGTCCTTCTTCCCAACTGGTAGTAGCTAGCTAATCTGTGATCACGAAGAAGGCCAGATTGAGGACAATCCTTCTCCACAGGAGATAACTAAACCTGGAAAATAGCGAAGAACGAAAGCCAGAGCTGGCTCCTATTGTGTGTGAAGTTCCCCTGACACATTTCTGCAATTCCAGTTCATTCAGCCAATTCAACACTTAGTTTTCTAATGCCAGTTTCAGTAAAGTTGCTAATACTTAATGTCAAAAGTACCATCCTGATACAAAATCTCTAGCCAATTAGAGAAATTGGATGATGACTTTAAGAAAGTAAAATCCTCTATTCCCTTATTATCCCACAAAGATTGACAATATTCTTTCTTGTCAGTACGTAAACACAAAATTTTATTTAAATGCAAATATCTAAATAATTCAATTAAATTGGCAACTACGTATGTATTTTAGGGGAAAGATTTTTTTGGCATTTAAGAAAAAATAATATATTTGCCTGAAAGTTCCAATTTTACCTTATGTGAATAGAAAATCAGGATGACTGCTCTGGTACTGCTTGGCACCTTCTAGAGTTAGTCTGTATTCCTTTCACATGAAAAATTTCAGCACAGAAATTTTACTGCTTTCCTGCTGAGTTTAACTTGCTTTAGGACAGCTGGATCAGGCCAGGCATGAAAGTGTAATGTGGATTCCCATAGTTTTTAATGAGCTTTAGGAATTTACACAGTTTGCAGAGTTGGTTCCCTACATTGCCAATTTTGTTACATCATTTAGTAAAACTATGTGTTTTTTTATTTGAACAAACAAATCTTATAGCTAGCTTCTAGCAAACAAAAATAAATTGCCAATGTATGTGTGGTACCCCAAAGTGACCTAGGTGGGTACCATTCTAAGAGAAGTCTCATGCTAAATATTGCTGGAAGGTTCCATCTAGTCACTTGTTTTTGACATTTTTACAGTTAGGGTTTTATGACAGGTCAAGGGTTATGTCTACAAGCTTGGGGTAGTAGAAGTCTTTTTAATGAAGGAAATAAAGATTAAAACATATGTGTAAAATTCATGAAGATAAAGTAGATATTATTGCCCTGGAAATGTGGGGTAGAATTAATTACTCATTTGTTGTACCAAATTTGATTCTGAGCTGCTTACCATCTGACACAAAAATAAACAGTGAATTATCTACTTTTCCTTGTCTGTGGAATAATAGGAGGCATAACATTAGAAAGAAATGTGTTCCCTAAGAACCAAATTGTTAGATTTTTTTTCTGGGAAAATTTTAGCCAAGATGTCACCATGTGGTTGTATATAGTCAGCACTTATTTCAACCTTCAATGAAAGTTAATGGCATCATGATTAATTGTAAATCTCTCAAGACATTTATAAGGAAGCTAACGTAATGCCTTCCAGGTATGTTGCTCTCTTATCAGATTTTTACAGGCATAAAATCTAATTAGATTTTTAATCACAGAATACTCTGCTAGAATTTAATTGGATTTTTGATAGGAGTGGAGACAGAATTTGAAAATAAGGCTCTTCATGAAGATCTGAAATTCAGATGCTCTGTGATGTTGAAAAGACGTTAATACATCTTAAAAATCAGACTCATGATGCAATTCTGCCCTTAAGAGTGAACTATTCAGTTTTTAAAAATGAGGTGGAGTTGAATTTCCCTCAAGAAGTAGCTTTAAGACATATTGATGATCAGGTTAAGTAGCTTCTATTACTATAATTTCTTAAAGGTGAAATATTCACTATATAGATTCTGTACTCCACGTGGGAAATTATAAAGTTTTGCCATGAAAGCTTCCATTTCAGATTAAAAACTAATAAAAAATGAGAGATTTTCATTTAGTTTTGTTTTCTTTTTTAATTGAGATAAATGACTGCACCCTGAAGAGTTGTGCTTGGAGTTGCAGCTCTACTGTAGTTTCACTCTGGGACAAGCAACTTGGCAGTCAGTTGTCTCTAAGGGCTCTGACTTTCTTTACTATACCTAAGGTCCCTCTGCCTTGTTTCACTCTGACCTGGTGTCCGCCTAGCTCCCAGACCTACAGGCAGTATCTGCCCCTAGTCTCCTCCCCTTTCTTCCACAGGCTTCTGGATGATACATCCTTCCTAGCGTCCTTCCTCTCCTGTGTTCCATCTCCTACAGATTTCTCAGGGGTCTCACTCTGATTATCCTTCCTGTCTTATATCTTTAGCTGCCAACTCAGTGACTTTTTTCTCATTTTCATTGAACTGTAACCAACTTTCTACAATATTAACAAAAAGTTGCTTTAACTACTTACTCTCTGTTCTTTCCTTCATAGCAATATTTTTGAAAATGTTACTCACGTTCAGGATCTCTGCTTCCTTTACCTCCCTTGATTCCTGAAACCCTACTATCTGGCTTCTGCTGCATCGTTTTTCTAAACCTGTTCTCATTGAGGTCATCCGTGACCTCTATGCTGTTCTTTCTGAACAGATGAGCCTTGTGCATGGTTTACCATTCCCTTTTCCTGGAATGATTTTCTATATTTGGCTTCTTGTCCTTCTCTCCATCTGTCTTGCATCACCTTCGTGGTCTCCCTTTCCCTTATAGTTCCCTTAAATGGAGACTTCTTTGTCTCTTCCACCATCACCTCTAGTCCTCTTCCCTGATCTGATTATTAGAATCTATCATCAGCTCCCCCCAACCCCTGCTTTCTGTCTGATGTTGCTAAAGCACCTCTATGATTCTATCTGTTCACTGCTTAAAAATTCACCATGATTTCCTAATGCCTATGAACAGCCTCATCTTATCCTGGTAAAGTAACATTTTCCATAATCATGTTTTCCTACTGTACAATATCTGTCTTTTGTTTTGAACATACCTTCTTACCTATTCCACGTTGGACTCTGCTCACTTTTGTATTTCTTTATCTTTAAATTAGAATTAAGTCATTTAAATGGAAATGAGCATTGTGTTATGTCCTATGGATATAACTAATAACACAAATATGATTTGTGCATTTATATACTAAATAAGAACTTGTCAAATCATACCTGTAACTCAAACCTCAGCTCAAATGGAGTCTTCTTACATTTACCTAATTCTAATCTTTTCATTTAGAATAAATATGGATTCTCTCTGAAATCACATACTCTTTTTTGGGTTTTTTAAAAAGTTACATACAGCACTATCTAATTGTGTGTGTGTGTGTGTGTGTGTGTGTGTGTGTACACAGGTAGATGCTGTACCACATAGGTACAGGGATGGCCAATAATAAGAAGAATAGATGCTGGATATCATTAGTGATTAGATAAATGGGCTCATTGATGAAGCGCCATATCCCACCACCATTTATGATTTGTCATCTTCAGTATATTGAATTAGGTGAATAAATGTATCCTCCCATGTCGTCACTTCGCTATATTGTCTTTACCCCTGGACATCACAAAACACTGTTTCCAGGGTATTGCCACTGCTTTTATTCTGCTGAGGTGTCTTCATTTCAGCCCACAGAGCTGGATCTAGAATAATCCCAGGAATATGTTCTCTGGCATGGTCTGATCCTACACAATATGTATGTATCTATGTATGTTTCATACATTTTTAACAATTTTTAACATAAAATCAATCAAAATAGGATCTAAGAAAAAATTGTCAGATTTAAGTCAAATTATTTTATCTAATACAAACATCAATTACGCTGCTTCACACCCTTATTTCCTATATTTGACCTTCATTTATTGCAAGAAACCCCTTGAAATACTATGTCATTTAGGTGTTTATGTATTTTGCATGTGCTTATTTACATGCTGCATAGGGTTTTAGATAATCTACAATACAGATACATAATAAAATAGAAATAAACTATTGCACCACAATAAAAATAAAGAGTTAAGAAAAATAATGACCCCAAGGAAAGACTGAGACTTAATCACTCTGGGGGTTTTAGGTGGTTCATGTGAGAGTATGTTCACAGGCAGAAAAATAGTTATCAAATTGGGTTTCATAAAAATATGTTAAATTTAATACTTATTAACCAAACAACACATTTATTTTCAAACCCCGAAAGGCAATTTAAGAATTTCTAGTTAGTGCAATCCAAAGAGATTCAAACATTCCATGAGAAAGAATGAAATTTTGCTAGACCAAGCAATAGCAACAATGTGGTGTGAACAATCACCAAGCATCTTTCTGGTTCAGAAACTCTATGCTCAGAACTAGGAGAAGGTCTGTGCAAGATTAAAGAATTGGAAGGCACTGAGTTCAAGATGTTGACTTGTCTATCTGGAGAGAGGGGCACATAAAAGACTCAATTATTGATTAAGACAGAACAGACTAAAGCCCTAAGTTGGGTTAAATGAGCAATTTGGAAAACATTAGTTATTTTCAAAGCAATTTATGGTTATAGTTTGCATTTGTATAATATATTTTCACTGCATCCAATGCTGTCATTTTGCTTTAACAAATAAGATGAGAAAACTAAAGGATAGAATTACAACATGCTTCTCCAAAGTCATGTAGCTAATGATATAATAGGATTAGCACTTACATTTCCTGACTCCTGATCAATTACTGATTTTATTCATGTACCATTTTTGTATTACTCAAAAATATCATTATATGTCAGAATATAACATATACATAGATAAATAAATATGAAACAAATAAGCTTAATTCAACCACAGATGTAAATGATCCAAACCCAGACAGTCAGTAGGATCTGGAATATTTTGAAAATCTAACAACACAGCACTCTTTCTTGTATATGTCTCTCGATGTTGTTGAAGTTTCCATCCACCCCCTCTTCCTATACTGGTGATGAATATTTATTAAAAGCTTATTTTATGCCAACCATGATTTTAAGCATTTCATTGATATTATTTTACTTAATACACAAAAATCCCTATGGGGTAGAAATTGTTATCTCCATTTTGCAGATGAGGAACAGTATAGGACATGATTAAAGAACTTGTCCAAGGCCACTCAAGTATTAAATATTAGAATCAGGGATTCAATTAAAGGTGATTCTGAATGTCCACTTAGGTTGAGAATGTCTAACTCTATACGCAGTGGCATACTGCCTCAAATAATGTATTGACCAGTTTGGTCTCATTATAGCAATACTATGTATTAATATTGCCCTTCTCTAAGGAGTTTAAAGTGCTCTGAAAAAAATCACTAATTAACTATTGTGTCAGTTATGTCATATTGTTTCTATTTTTTAATGGAAAAGCAATGTGAGCTTTCTTAAAGCCAGCTTGGTAGGAGTTTCAGGAAGAAAATGTGGATCAAATTTCTTAGACTAAGACACCTCTCATGTAGACTTAAGGAGTTAGATTGAAGCTAATTATAAATCCATAACATTTTTATTTACCTTAGTATAAGAAATCATCCCTTCCTCCACTTCCAGCCATGCATGCTATTCTACATGACTAATGAGTTAATTTGAGAACTGATGCTTCATCTGGAACAGGGTGATGAAGGGTATATAAGAATCAGTGTTAGATGGCAGGTGTCTAAACAATACCTGATTAGATGAAGTGTGTTTTCCCTCAAACGTATTAGCATAAAGTGTCATATAGCCTCAGAAGTCAAAAACATCAGCAGAGTTGTAAAAGCTAATGAGCCAAGGGATGTTTCCGGGGTTCCGTCATTGTGAAAAAGCACGATTATTTAATATTTGTGGGGACAACCATATTTATTTTTGTATCAAGCAAATATCCTCACCCTTAGCATAAATAAAAAGTCATCTGAGCAACAGGGCTCCAAGCTGCCATGGTTCTTTGCTCTGAAATAACTTTTTTCCTGGAAAGGTAGGGAATCCACTCAGCACCCTTGAAAGAAGATAATCGGTATCGGATTCACCTGTTACTAAAGTGGTCATGAATACCTGGGTGCGGTCTGCCTCCGGGATGGTATCAACCCCAATTTGTACTGGACTTCTTTAGCTAGTCTTCTTCAGAAAGGTAGATCCCAGAGCTCTCAGCACCTGAATCACCATTAAAATGCAAATTCAGGGCCCCCTTCAGTCCTAGAGAATCTATCTTTCCAGGTATGAAGATGAAATCTACATTCCTGGGAATCCTTGTCTTTCTTCCCTATCCCTAATTGGTTCTTAATCAGGGGTGTGACACTCTATAAAAATATACATGCCAAGCCCATCACACCCAGTTCTATTCCCAGGCAGGATCCTAGGGAATGTTTATTGGCAGGTGCATTTAAAATAATTCTCTAGTGATTATTCTGAAATTCCGCTTTTGTTCAGAATTGTCCTGGATCTTATTAACCAAGTGGCCTTAAACCTCAGTGAGGGTGAGATGGAATCACGCATAGGTATAAACATTATTTGTGAGATTATTAATGCTGTGCCTCCATCACCAATATTTCTATGAAACATAGTAATATTGTTGCAATAAGAGAAAGCATATAACATATCCTAATTTAACACACCTTAGAGACCACATATAGGACAGGCATTTACTCCTAAATTGGAAGCCTTTAGAGCCCTTCCCTATTCTAGTCTAGCCCAGTTGTTCAGGTAACTGCAGGTTGACCCACTCCTCTATTGGAAACAATGAGTCAGCTATTTGTACCAACATGTCCATGTCTGAAAGTTCTCTCCTGTTGACACCCAGGATACTCCCAGGGATCAGCTGGGAAGCATTCACTTCCAGCTTCCTGCGTATTCCTATCAGAATCCCAGGCCTTTCAGGCCCTTCTGTCCACTTGTCTTGGATATGTGGGGATGTTTTGTGTCCTCTTCTCCTGCACTAGCATTAAGGGAGGGAAACGCTGTCAGTGACTCAGCTATTTGGCCAGGGCTCAGTTTCAATAAGGAGCTGGGTTATATTTATCTCTTTCCTCTCCTGTGTCAGTCCGATCACCACAACTTAATCTGAGAGGCTCACTGTTCCTGCTGCTTTTGAGGCGGGCAGGCCTATGCATACCTGTCTCCAAAGTCTGTGAAAGCTGAGAAGCCAAAGAGAGTGGTCATGAATACCTGGGTGGGGTCTGCCTCTGGGATAGTATCAACCTCAATTTGTACTGGACTTCTTTAGCTAGTCTTCTTGAGAAAGGTAGATTCCAGAGCTATCAGCACCTGGGAACGTTTCTCAGAAAGAAACATTTAACAGGGATTTACCAACAAAAGCCATGTCTATGTCTCGGGCTGTGTGAGAAAACATGGTGGATTCCCATCAGAAAAGAGGAGAACAACTGAAGTACAATAACAGCAAAGTTGTTTGATCGAAGAGCAGGATTTATAGTAAGTTCCTGTTCTTACACAAAGAACAATAGATAAACTGGAAATCTTAGAGGCCTTCCTAGAGCACAGGCTAATCAGAAGTCAACATGCAAATTAGCTTCCAATTTTAGCCTCCACACTACTCTATCCTTCTGAGGCTATATCCCCACCCCATTCTAAGCTTGTGTGAATGTATGATACCCATTTTTCCCTATAGCCTAAAATCAACTCTATGTACAGGACTACAGACCAAATCCTATTTTCTGCAAATTCTCATATTTGAGAGCCCATTCTGTGGTGGTCTAACTCATGACATTCTGGCATAACTTTTTTCTTTCAACATTTGGTGTAGATAAAATGAGTTTTATATAATTCATTATCCCTGGATCCTCCTGGCCAGACATTTAAAGCTAAATTTCCATCTGATTCTGAAGAGCTTATAGTACATTCAGAAGAGATGATGTTTGCTAAATTTTCATGCACATATTTAAAACATGCAGTGAGCATAGTTCCTCAGAAAGGTGATCCAACTCAAAGGTTATGTAATTTAATATGTGTTCTCCTTCTCTTTATATAATGAAAAACACTGTTAAATTCTGAAAGATAAATAGAAACCCTTTTCTGCATAGACATTCTCCCTTAGTTTTTGATCAGAGGTTATTTAGTTTTTCTGAATTTTGAAGAAAGGTTAAGGAATTTTTAATGGAGGGTTGAAAATGGCAAATAATCACAAGTATCTTCAAAAGGCCAATAAATTCATTTATCTGCTATCTAATAAAATATTTAACTCCTTTTATGCCTAGAATCAATTTCATGATATTTTCAGAAAATGAGGAGAGTTGTTCATTTGGAATTAAACATTTAAAATATTAGTGATTTTGTAAACAACTTGAAGAATACAGTATGCATATCTGTAGATTTCTTGGTCTTTCACTGATAAGCATTGGCAATCAAAATTCTAATAAGAACTGGATTTGAGGACATGGGGAACAAGTATAGCCATCTAGCAAAATCAACATGAATATATGTAAATGTTAAAACATCATCTCTTTTATTCTGAATGAATTCAACATTAGAGTGCATTATTTTGTTTTATTTTATTTTATTTAGTGAGACAGAGTCTTTCCCTGTCACCTGAGCTGGAGTGCAGTGGTGTGATCTCGGCTCACTGCAACCTGCGCCTCTGGGGTTCAAGTGATTCTCCTGCCTCAGCCTCTGGATTAGCCGGGATTACGGGTGTCTGCCACCATGCCTGGCTAAATCATCTTTTATTCTGAATGAATTCAACATTATGCAGAGTGAATAATTTTGTTTTGTTTTATTTTTTGAGACAGAGTCTTCCCCTGTCACCTGAGCTGGAATGCAGTGGTATGATCTCAGCTCACTGCAACCTCCACCTCTGGGGTTCAAGTGATTCTCCTGCCTCAGCCTCCGGAGTAGCCAGGATTACAGGTGCCTGCCACGATGCCTGGCTAATTTTTGTACTTTTAGTAGAGACAGGGTTTTGCTACATTGACCAGGCTGGTCTCAAACTCCTGACCTCAAGTAATCCACCTGCCTCGGCCTCCCAAAGTGCTGGGATTACAGGCATGAGCCACCACACTGAGCCTGAAGTGCATAACTTTTAAAAGTATTTCTGTATCTTAATAATTTAACATTTTATACATTATTTTTAGAAAACTAAAATTTCATTAAGTTGATTTTATGAACAGAACTAGATATTAGAATGGAAAGGCTGGGAACACTATTAATGCTGCATCTAAAATAAGGATGCTTGAAAGTACACAATGTTTTCTCCAAACTTTTTTAGACATAAATGTTAGAGAAGTTCTATACTAAAGTTGTGCAATATAGTTTTGGTTTTGCATTATAATATTTAAAATACATGTCAATCAAGTACTTACTGGAATTAGATCCCCTGTTAGTAGTTCTAAATATTACTTTTATATTTTTAAATTATTTTATGATATTTATAATATTAATATAATTTTGTAACAAACCCTGACCCTACTGATATTATATCCTTCTCAATTTGCAGTTGTTTTATCTTGGAACTTTTTTATTTTTTATTTTTTAAAGGAATAGATATTCAATTAAAATTGATAATGTTTTAAAATTCCTATAAGGCATAGTCTCTGATTTACGTGTAATATAATGACTCACAAAACATATTTTCAAAGAAGGATTAAATGTATTTGGAAAAGTCTTTGTTCTATATTTTGCTCTTAAAACCCACAAATTCATCAGCATAGGAAACATTCTGAGTCTAATGGTAATACAGCCTCTTAGATTGTGGTCCTTATATTTCATAAAGTCCTGTAAACATGAAATTATTTTACAGGGAATTTTGGAAAGCAGTATTTAAAAGAAACACAGGGCTAGGCGCGGTGGCTCATGCCTGTAATTCCACACTTTGGGAGGTCCAGGCAGGCGGATCATGAGGTCAGGAGTTTGAGACCAGCCTGGCCAACATGGTGAAACCCCATTTCTACTAAAAATACAAAAAGTAGCCAGGCGTGGTGGTGGGTGCCTGTAATCCCAGCTACTTGGGAGGCCGAGGCTTGAAACCAGAAGGCGGAGGTTGCAGTGAGCTGAGATTGCGCCACTGCACTCCAGCCTGGGCTAAACGAGCAAAACTCTGTCTCACCAAAAAAAAAAAGAAAGAAAGAAAGAAAGAAAGAAAGAGAGAGAGAGAGAGAGAGAGAGAGAGAGAGAGAGAGAGAGAGAGAGAGAGAAAGAAAGAAAGAAAGAAAGAAAGAAAGAGAAAGAAAGAAAGAAAGAAAGAAAGAAAGAAAGAAAGAAAGAAAGAAAGAAAGAAAGAAAGAAAGAAAGAAAGAAAGAAAGAAAGAAAGACAGTGATATCTTCTAGGCAATCCCCATGCAATGCTCTTGGCTTAGAGTTCAACCATGATTAACAGTCCTATTCCATAAGCTCAGAGATGGAGTCAGTGGCCCCTCTGGTTCCTTTCTAAATTTGGAAAAGCTGTTATCAGTCTTTCAGGTTCAGCAGAAGACAGACCTGCTGCTCAGAGTTTAGATCATTGAAAAGTAGTTGTTAGGTGATTCTCCCTTTAACTCAATAATCATCATCATTTTTCGCTGAAAAGAGTAAGGATGGAAAAAATCAGCATGGACAGAACAGTATGCCACAGAGTCAAGCAGTGTGATAGGAACATCTTCACATCCTGAAAGCAAATGTAGCTACTTTCAAAAAAGATTCTTGAGACACACTGTGTAATATTTGAAAAAAAAAAAAAAAGAATCTTGCTCACAATTTTTGCTTTCAAACTTCTGGTTGAAACAGAGACTATATTTTATTCAGTGTTTGTTGAGTCTTTTCCTATTCATATAATGCCCAGTATGTGTCCAGAAGTGACCTGTGAAAACAACCCCACACTTTTGTTAGTAGGAAAGTAGCTCCATCTCAGCTAAGCATACTCCATGTCAGAAGCAACCAGATGATATTAAGGATGCAGTCTGTGGGAAATAATGTGTTCTTTTCTTCCAAATGCTAGCTAATGAGAACCCGGGTCCTTGGCCTCGTTAGCACTAAGCTTTCTTAGCTATAACCTAGCTCAATATTACTAATAGAAGTGACAGCCCGTAAGACATTAGAGGATGAAAGGTAAACTTTTTTGCATGTCATAAATAATTTCTAGGTGATGAGTTTCTGTCATAAAAGTGTACTGTGCATTGGAGAAACACTCCATGTATAAAGGAAACCTAGAAAATAGTAGACTGATCATTATCAGGCGCTAAATAAATGTGATGGCTGACAGCAAAAGAGGTTTTCTCTGCTGTAGAGAATAATGTCTTGAGAATTTGGAGACCGTTTTTATTTTCCCTTTCTCTGTTAGTTTTCTGAATCTTATCCTAATCAAGTTGAACCTATTTCCTTGACCTTTCTATATTATTGGGGAAATAAAAAGGTAAAGATGCTTACACGGCATGTAGTTCCAGAAATCAACTTATCCCTGAAAAATGCCAATGCAGGATATGCAGATGATGCTACAGACATTCTCAGCTCTGATCTCTTATCTAGGGCTTTCAGAAGCTTACAGGGGCTCCTTGCCACCTTATCAAAACCAGAATTTCAAACTTGGAACTCATGATCTTTCCCATAAAATTAGCTACTATCCCCTAAAGTTTACTTTCTGATGGTGATACCTCTGTACTTCAAGGTTCCTGTTTTAAATAGATTGATGCATCTTCCAAGGCTCTCTTTGGTTTACCACCATCTTTTCAATTCTTATTTCTTGGCATTCTCTCTTGAGCTCTACTTTATGCCCCCTGCCTGTGGGCATATCATGCAAGTTTCTCCCTCTGGGTCTTGCTTATGTTCTTTCTTGCTCTGGGGTCTTCCTCACTTCTTCCAAGCCATCCAAATCCTAACCAAGCACCAGGTCAGTGACCTCATGAATCCAGAATTCCTATTATGTTTTACTTCTTTTGTCAACATCACTGTACATTTTATACCTGATTTCACATTATCTTGTTTCTTTTCTGAGTATCTCTACAGCTTATCACTATTTTGCTGTGCTATCCTAGGGAAACTGCTATTTCAATCCTCATATATTGTATGAGCCGTGTAATAGATGCTCTATAAATATTTAAAAAGACAGCAGTTGGAGCAACTTAGAGGAGATCCCCACTTAATACATTTGTTATTGTTGTTGTTTTATGATTTTTGTTATTTGATTTTGCTTTTTTCAATGCCCAGGGTAAAGTGAGAGTCCGAGATGAAGTAATTTATATACAAACACTCAAAGTTGAGACTCAACCCAATGCCCTTGATCCCTTTCCTGTGCTTTCTTTCTGTTTCAAAACGGCGTTGTTGAAGTATAATTCACATGCCATAAAATTCATCCATTTAATGTGTGCAGTTAAATGACTTTTAGTATACTAATAGAATTGTGCAACCATCACCACAATCTGTAGATTTTTATTTTGAATCTATTAGCAGTGCCCTCCTCATACTTCAACCATAGGTAACCACTAGTCTATTTTCTGTCTGTATGTATTTGTGTATTCTGAACATTTCATATAAATGAAATTATACTAGATGTAGTCTGTTGTGATTGGCTTCTTTCATTTACTGAAATGTTTTAAGGTTCATCCATTTGGAGCACGTGCCAATATTTTATTCCTTTCGATTGTTGAATAATATTCTATGGTATAGATATATAACATTTCATTTATCCATTCTTCAGATCATGGACATTTGGGCTGTTTTTACGTTTTTGCTATTATGAAGAATGCTGCTGTGAATATTTATGTACACATTTTTGTGTAAATGCATGTTTTTGTTTATTTTGGTAGACAACTAGATTGATTGCTCAGTCATGCAATAACACTATATTTAACCTTTATATATATACACATATATACACACATATACATATATATACACACACACGTGCATATATATATATAATATATACATATAATTTTTTTTGAGACAGAGTCTTGTTCTGTCACGCAGTCTGTGGCACAGTCTCAGCTTACCGCAACCTACACTTCCTAGGTTCAAGCAATTCTCCTGCCTCAGCCTCTTGACTAGCTGGGATTATAGGCATCTGCCACCGTGCCTGACTAATTTTTGTATTTTTAGCAGAGACGGAGTTTCACCATGTTGACCAGTCTGGTAGCAAACTCCTGACCTCAGGTGACCCACCTGCCTCAGCCTCCCAAAGTGCTGGTATTACAGGCATGAACCATTGAACCCGGCCAATATTCTTTTGAGACAGAGTCTTGCTCTGTCACCCAGGGTGGAGGGCAGTGCTGCAAACACTGCTTACTGCAGCCTCGACCTCCTGGGTTTAAGTTATCCTCCTAGGACCACAGGCATGCATAATCATGTCCAACTAATTTTTTTAGTTTTATTTTTTTGTACAGACGGGGTCACACCATCATGCCCAGGCTAGTCTCAAACTTCTGGACTCAAGCAATCCTCCTGCCTTGGTCTCCCCAAAAGCCGGGCTTAAAGGTGTAAGCCAATGTTCCCAGCCACATATTCATTATTGTTAATGAGAAATGGGCAGTACTTTATATTTGGGACTTGTCAAGTTGAGTAGACATAAATACTTTTAGGTCTCTGAATAGCAGGTTTCCAAGGTTAAATATATAATAAAATTCAAGCCTGGCACAGATTGGTTACTTCTAAAGGAGATCCTTTTATATTATAACTACAGGTATAATTATTTTGCAGTCATTAAAAGTAAGTACTTCAAAGCACTAAAAAATTCCCCCGTGTGAGCACTTTATTGCAAACTTATTACTTTGGGGGTAGCTGAGAGCTTCCATTGTATCTAAAATATTTGATTTCCACTTGAATACAGGTAGCAAAAATTAGTTTATAGAATGTCTCTGAGGTAAATTTAGCCAAAAACAAGATTAATATTAAGCGTTGTCTCTGACTTTCTTTCAAAGGAAATTTTTCTCAGTGGGAGGTCATTTCTTCTGTAACCTAAAGCATCATGATTTTTACAGATTTGTCAAAAAATGTTAGCAATTCAAACTAGACAATCTGATTTACACATAGTTATGTAAATAGAACATGTAACAGATATGTCGAGTTTAAACTATCCTCACGTAGGTTTGGGGAGGAAGGAAATTATGCTTTTTCACAATTAATGAAATTTAAAATCACAAGAATTATCAATTTATTTGGCATATAGAATTAAAATTGAGAAATATTTTTTCTTCCTTTCACCCCGGGAAATGTTAAGATATGAAATGCCTTCTTACATATTCAATAAGCTCTTCTCAAGAATGTGTCTAATCAGGACTTCTCAGCCTTCAATTTTCTCATTTGCAATGCTATTCTGATTCTCCTTTATTCGCTTTGTTATTTGGCCTTAAAAAAAAAAAATGACAAGATTCATATCTCTGTCCAACTGCTGAAGTCTCACAAGTTTAAAATGACAATGTTTTTATAGGGGAACCATGGTGCTGTCAAAGAGATTTCATAAAGCTTTACTTCTGTTTTGTTCTCTCTCAGTCTTTATGATGACCAGCTGAACAGGATGAGGGGGCAAAGACGCTGTCACTGTGTGTCAGCTAAAGAGCAGAGGACTGGGCTTGCCTGCAGTGAGGAACTGGAAGGAATGAGGATGGATGAGTGGACAAGGAACCAGGGCTGCAAAGACCACCTTTGGGATAGAAGGCAATTACTTTTTATGGAGTGTAGTCTCCAGGTCATTTACACTAGAAATGTGTTTTCAGAGGAAAGAATATTGTCCATTAGTGAACAGATGGTCTCAGCAGGAAAGGCATCTCAGGGGCAAGTTTTACTCAAGTTTAGAGTTCACAACAATTATCCTGATAGATGCGTGTGTGTGCGTGTGTGTGTGTGCGCGTGCGCATGCCTGTGGGTATATGTGCCCTTTTGCCTGTGCATATGGATTTATTAGTTTAGTTTGTTTGACTTTTAGTTTTTCTTTTCGTTTTTCTTCTAGTTTTTCTTTTAGTTTGCTTGACTGGAATGATAAAATAACTAATGTGTTCTTTATTTGCTATAAAATGATAAAATGTGGTTTTAACAAAAAATGTTTTAAAATCTTGTTCATTGCACTTTAACAACACTTTTAACAATTTTTCTTGCATTTGCCAAATCAAAAGAGGTTTCATCCTGGTGTTCTTAGTTTAACAACCATGGTCTATCTTACATTACAGCCTATTAGTCAACCCTGAGCACAAAACTCCATCCAAGGTGGTGACTCCAACTGTGCCACCCCTCTCCACCATATCAACCTAGATCTTAAGTGAAAAAGTAGAGGGGAAAATTATTCTCCTGCATGCAAAGAATAGGAAAAGAGAAAGGCATAGAATGTTAAGAATGATAGTTGTGATAAAATTAATTAAAATTAATGGCAATAACATTAATCATTAACGTCTTTCAAGTACCTGTTTTGTGCCAGACATAATGCTAAGTGGTCTATGTATATTGTATTGTTGGTTCTTCTGATAGCTCCATGTGGTCAAGACTATTATTAAACCCTTTTGATAGACAAGGAAACTGAGGCAAAGAAATGTTAAGCAACAGTCCCAAAGTGGAAAGCTAGCTGAAAATCTAGAAATTGCACTCTAGAATCTGGTTGCTCTAGAGTCAGGTTACTCAAGTATAATTTCTGGATTATACGATATCTCTCCTATAAGCTGAGTGTTTCCTAGAGGTGAGCACCCTAGAGTTTGACCTGGAGAATGGATGGCATTAGGATAGATTAAGGCTTGGAATGTTGATGGAGAAAGAGCCTTCTAGAAGAGAAAAATACTATACTTTAAAGCAGGGTTGGCCGGGCGCGGTGGCTCAAGCCTGTAATCCCAGCACTTTGGGAGGCCGAGACGGGCGGATCACAAGGTCAGGAGATCGAGACCATCCTGGCTAACCTGGTGAAACCTCGTCTCTACTAAAAAATACAAAAAACTAGCCGGGCGAGGTGGCGGGCGCCTGTAGTCCCAGCTACTCAGGAGGCTGAGGCAGGAGAATAGCATAAACCCGGGAGGCGGAGGTTGCAGTGAGCTGAGATCTGGCCACTGCACTCCAGTCTGGGCGACAGAGCGAGACTCCGTCTCAAAAAAAAAAAAAAAAAAAAAAGCAGGGTTTAGAAAATGCATGTGGTGCATTAATGGGATAATGAAGAATCCAGACTGCTCCATTGGGTTGTTAATTCTCGAAATACTAGTGGGAGGGACAGGTAGTTCTGCAATTTGTAATAGACAACCTCTCTGCAGTAAGATAGAAAAGCAAGAGAGGTGGGAACAAAGTTCTGAGATTTTATTTTTCCTTCCATTTCTTAAGACAGATGTAAAATATCTGCAGTTTGACCACTTACCTCAAAAGAGTGCTACCCATAAGCTCCTGGCTCCAAGAATGCTTTTGTTCGAACATAGGAAGTGATTTGAAAGATGCTTTGAAGATGGTGGTTTGAATATTTTAGCTATAGTAAGGACTTCCTAGTCAATTTTTGTTATTCTTTGCTTTTGGGGGGAGGGGGCAAAGTGCCAAATATTTTCATATAGGAAGAGTAGAGTATTCGAAATCTTCTTAAAAACCTAACTACATGTGATTAGTTGTATGATTTTAATCCTTGAGTTTAGACAGATCTTAACATTAAAATGGCTGTTTTGGAGAATTGTTTAAAGATACAAATGTCAATTTGCTTCCTGGGATTCATATACTGGGAGGTTTTACCCTAAAATATTTAGAAGGCAGAATTTGGAAGCAAAGGGCTCCCTACTTCTTACAGATTTACTTTGTACTTCATGAAGCTGAAAATGTAATTAGCCCCCCAATACCATATGGCACATTGGTACACATTGTTACCTTTTTAGAATTATGTTTTAGGGCCCTAACCTATGTAGATTTTAACTCTGCAAATTTATCCAAAGTTCTTCATCCTATTATGGCATAATTGTAAGGCTTTATTCATAATATTTAATGTTTATTAACAGAAAACGCTCTAGGATCTTTTTTTCTAATACAAGCAGATTATATTTATAGAGTCGTTACTATGAGCCAGGTACTATTTATTAAAACTACATTAAACTGGTTTAATTCTCACAATACTTTGTGAGGTAAGTAATATTACGCATGTTATTGTCAAGGGAACTAAGGCATACAATTTTCAATAATTACCACAATGGAGCATAGCTATTACATAGTGAAACTTAGTGTTAAATCAAACATTTTGGCTCTAGAGACTTTACTACTCACCACTGTGCTATGCTACAAGGATAAGGTTAAACCCACATGTCAGCCTATATAATACTGGAGTATTTTGGTTAATACGTAGGAGCGCTTGCTTTCTACAATCTAGAAAAGTGCTATTGAAGGGAGTTTTCATAAGTGGTCTCTGACCATAGATACAGATGAGATATTTAAAGGAGGTTTTTAACTACATCACTATGTAATGAGTGGAGGAAGCAACATGTGATACTTATCTATTATTGCATAAAAAATTACCCCAAAACTTACTGGCTTAAAGGAACAAATACACATCATCTGCCAGTTCCTATGAGTCTGGAATCCAGGTATGATTCAGCTGGGTGCCTGTGGCTCAGAATCTCCCATAATGCTGTCTAAAGTTATGAATGGGAGCTGTGTTCTCATCTGCAAGTTTGACTGGAGAGGATCTGCTTCAAAGCTCATACATTTGGCTCTTGGCAGGCCCTAGGTAATCTGGCTGTCGGCCAGAGACATCTGTTCCTTGCTCCATGGACCTCTCCATAGGGCAGCTCATAGCAAGGCAGCTGAATTCCCTCAGAGCAAGCCAGCAAGACAGGGAAACTCAAGACAGAAGCTATCGTCCTTTTGTGACTTTTTTGTAACCACCACTTTTTCTGTAGTTTGATGATTAGAAGCAAGTCAGTAGGTCTAGCCCTGGGGAGGGGATTACAAAAGAGTAAGGGGTTTACACAAAAGGGAGGGATCACTGGGCACCATTTTTGAGGCTGCCTACCAAACAGTGTCTCCCCTTGTCAGCCTAAGATAAGTTGGTATTGCTGTGAAGTAATAAAGGATCACTGAATGTATTGTCACCTGCCTATTTTTATAGTTAATAGTTATATTTTTATAGTTAATAGTTAATTTTCTATTTAAAGCTTATTTTTAGGAAAAGGCCATTTGTGTGCCCTCCATTAACTTCACACCAATTTCAGTCAGTTTGCTGTGTTGTGATAAGATGTTTCAATTACACCCTCTCTGCTTCAGAGTGACTGGTCCTTCATTATAGGGACAGGAAACTTAGTATTTTGGCAGAACTGAGTAATTTGTTTCAACCAGTGGTTAATTTAGGCAAGCAACTGACTTAACTGATCTGAGTCCTTTCAGTGCATGCCTGTTTAGCTGAGTTAATCAGATGGAGTATTGGTTTAGTGTTAGGTGAGGGAATCCTGAAAAGTGGAGTAGGTATTACCTAGCCTGTTTTCCCCATCTAAAATAAGGGAATATATAGGAATTATTAATAAAATATTTGAGA
Organism: Chlorocebus sabaeus; assembly: GCF_047675955.1. Lineage (NCBI taxonomy): Eukaryota > Metazoa > Chordata > Mammalia > Primates > Cercopithecidae > Chlorocebus > Chlorocebus sabaeus. The sequence goes on along the minus strand of NC_132921.1, from coordinate 29,612,841 downwards.
AAACAACAGAATATACATTGTATTTTCCTATGTAATTTTGTGTTTTATGAGTAATCATTCTGATTAGAGAATACCAGTTTTGAGTTTTGAAAGACATCTTTTCTCACAGAACTATCAATTGTTTGCTACTCTTTTCCCAAAGAGTTTTTCAAAGAGGTATGCACATTTCTGCTAGCTGTCATTACAAAATGATTCTGAGTTATAGTATGAATTGGTAATGGATCTACTTATGACACACTGGTTCCCATCTCAGATTATTTTTATCTTCTCATGGAATTCATTCATTCCTTCACATAGTCACTTATATATTCAGTAATTATTTGTTGAGTGTTGACTCTGGACCACACAGAATTGTAAGCACTGCAGTGTAATTTCGTATATTTTTCAAAATCTCATTGTAAGGAAAAGACTGTTTAGTACCTCTCACTGGATTGAGGTAGCAATGTTTACTTCTTAATATTTTTCCTTAGAAAACAAGCTTCAAAAAAGTGTATTATCCTTTGATTGTTTCAGAAAAAAACTGTTCTGTTTAAATAGCATTTAAATATCACCACAGATTGATATATGATTCTTGAAGAATGAAGCTTCATATGAAAATAAATAAAAAAGCTCAACACAGATAAAGAAATAAAATTAACCTAGTGAGAAAAGAATACAATTATTGGCTGGATCTGAACCTTGATTATGAGTCAGTAGCAAACACTAAAAGAGGGATAATGATCCATTATTCAATGGAAATGATTTAGCTTGATTATTCCTGCATTTTCAAGAGCAGTAAGATCAGCCACATGCAGACAAGTGGGACAGAGTTGTTGTGAATTAAATGTGGTTGCATTGCTATTATATTTAAGACATCACAATCTCATCCCACAGAGCCTAAAGTATGTGCTCTTAGGAATAATAATCTTATGATTTTTTCATAATATGAAATTATACATGAGCCTCTGAATTTTTATTTCAGTCAGTGAAGTTTTTCTTCTTTTTGTTCTTACCATTGATGATTGATATCATCATTCATATGTGTGTGCAAAATGTCTGACCTGATTCATCATGATTTTATATATATTAATAATGGCTGTATTGAATAACTTTAGCCAAAGGAAACTTGATTGGTAGGATTCACAAATTATGAACTGTCTAGGATTTAAAGAACGTATATCATTAAAATCCTTTAAAAAAAAAAAACAAATTATCCAATCCATAGTCCTTGGATCAAGAAAATTATTTGATACTCAGTTCCACTTTGAAAATTAAATATTAAATTTCATGAGTGTTGCCTGAAAGCTATTTGCAAATAAGTTCTGAGTTTGTGTTATTCACTGGGTTTCCATGCCATTGAAAATATTGTTCTTCTACTCTTCTACATGACATCTTTTTTTTCTCATAATTTATCTCCTTAGGTCATATCTCTTTCTGATGTGTCCCCCCCCCCAACCCCAGTTACTTCAATATGAATCTTCTTTTCAACTCAGCAACACTTCAGGGCTCACTGCTCTTGTCCCAGTGAGTTATCTCAATTGAGTCCACACATCACACATGTGACCATGGCGCATCTGTGAGGCACCAGCACATGTACTCCATAGCCATATAGAAGCAGCTCATTTTCCCTGATAATATTGTGTAGGGAGAGAAATCAACAGAGCCTTAGGCGAGCCTGAGGAAAAGAGTTAATTAAGCAATGTGGAAAAGAGAAGCCTCATTGACAAGCAGCAAGATACATTTGAAAGGAATTTTTCAAATGTATTGAAAACAAAAAAGGTGGTGAAAGAGGGGGCAAAACAGGAGGAAACTATGCTACATTTTCTCAATGACACTATCATAAACTTATTTAATTTTTAAATAAATTGCATATATATATATATATTCACACACATTTGTAACTTAAAACCCCTTTATAATTCAGTATAGACAACGTGTGAGAGGGCTGTTATTGATTCTACAGAAGAATCATAGCGTGTTATATCAATCATGTTTCATGTGAAGGAGCTACACTTTAGGGGTTGTAATTGTTGCTACATCATCCAGAATCCCATAGTCAAGTTACAATATTGCCCCATCAAATTCCACTTTTCATCCTATTAGGAACAACTTTGCTATGTAAGCAGGGATTTTTTTTTTTTTTTTTTTGTAAATATTTTAAATTGAATCAATTGCAGTTTGCTATCATGACATGTGATTTCCAAGTATGAAGTAAGTGTGCAGTATATTGTGGACATCACACGATTTGCCTCTCTGTTCCTTACCATGTGTCTCACGATGCCACTGCAAGTTGCACAGGAGAAAACTGAACATATCTACTCCTAAAATTAGATCGGTTTTTTTGAAGCATAATTTTCAGGGAAATAGGGAGGAATTCGTTTGAAAATCCCAGTTGAACACCTATTTGTATTACAGATGGGTATATTTCCTGGTTTTATTCAGAAACTAGAAGCCTGGATTGCCATTTCCTTTTAGAGCAAGCTGTGTAAGCCCTTATTGATCAAAGTGTGGTCTCTTGGCCAGAAGCATCAGGATCACCTAGGACCCTGTTAGAAATAAAGTCTCAGTCTTCAGATTAATCAGACTGAATCCAAATCTGCATTTAACAGGATTCCCTAGGTGATTCTTCTGCATATTACAATACGGGAAAGCACTGAGCCTCAGACAGTTGCATTTTGGGTAGAGCATATATATTTGTTTAAATTATAACTCCCAAATCTTGTCCTCTAGCTGTAAATCCCAACTACACTGAAAATTTTTAATTGCCAATCAGTGCAAATAAGGATAATTAATATTTGGTGCCTCTGGTGCATGCTCAGGATAGTGAGGAATGCACAGAAATTAAAAGAATGATGTCAGCTATGCAGAAGAGTAGAATTCATTAAGAATGTGATTGCCTGCCATCATAAGAGATAAAACATGCATTGAAAAACTATTAGAGAAAAACATATACCCATATTTAGCCGACTGCTAGATTGAGCTTAAGGCTATTATTGTTTTGCAAGTCCTAAGAAGATAAAAATTATTGTACAGTGGAGTTAGAGAAGGTTTGCCTTTTCTTCTTCTCTCAATCATCACTGCAATTACTATAAAATTATACTGACCTTTGGAAAACTCAGTCAAATATGTGATCTCCCCTGGCCCTGAATTCTACAGTCTAACTAAACATGTCACAGAGAGAGAATTAGATAGTTCTCTTTAATTTGTTTTAAATTGGTAGTCCTTTCACTCAACATTTTTTGCTGTCTTTCTTTAGTTCACTGTATTACAATGTAACACAGAAAAATTGGAACAAAAACCTTTTACCAAAAACTATGCACTTGTGATCAAGTAAACAAACATGGCTAGTCTGAGAAACTGGTTAGAACAGTACAGCAAGCAACAACCCACTAAAAAATCAAGCAGCACTAGGAAATAACTCTTGTGTTTAATTTCCTGTTGGTTTTGCTATTCAGGTATGTCTGGTTTTTTTGAGAGCTTAATGTGGTAGTCTGTGCAAGAGGGTCATCACTGATAATGTGGATAACCAAATGTTATTGACTATAATTTTAAAAAATAATTTTGTTATAATAATATTTCTGCCTTTATATTATATCAGCAATACAAATAAAAAAAACTCCTTTGGAATTAAACCAGGTTTTTTAAATAAATATTTTCAGGCCATTAGTATAATATAATTTTCAAAAATTAAATTAAAAATATGACTCTCATAAATATAAAATGAACATATCAAAGATTTTATTCATCTCATTAATTAATGACAAAACGAGGAAGATGGCAAGGCTGGCATTTATTGGTACTTTAATAAAAAAATAAGAATGTGATTTCTAGGATAGTTATGAAACTATCCTAGAAAGGTTATTATCCATTAAGAGTAATAAACTATCCATAGATAGGTTATTATCCATTAAGAGTCATAAACTATCAACTTTGACATCTTCTCAGCTGGACAGGAATTATTTGCATTTCTACTAATAGAAAATCTACAAGTTAACATATAGCTTCATTAAACTGGGGTTCTTTAATCAATTGTAAACAGAAAGCTTAATAAAATATATTCCCTAGATAATTAAATCATCTTTGTATGGACCTGATAAATCCCCATGGACAAATATGTCACCTTTTTCCTTATTTTCACATTTTACATCACTATCTGTATTTAGACAGATCACATATTAATTCTAGTTCTCATTCTATTGCTCTTGCTTTCTTTTGATTGGAGTCAATAAATAATAATTTGTTTCTCAATTCTCTGGAAAATAAGCACAATACCACGTTACTCTAAATGTCCTTCTTTCCTTAGTGACCTTTCCAGGTAGGGCATTCCTAATTTCATGTGACCGCATAAAATCATGGGCCAGCTGGAGTTTATTAATGTGACTCGAGAGATGTTTGAAGCTGAACCAGTGTAATTAATAATCATGCAGATGGAAAGGAAGGGGTGGGTCTGAGATATATCTAGAAAGTAAAATCCAAGGGACCTCATGCCTTCTTGAGTAGAAAGGAGTTTGAGAGAAGAAAGAGCCAAAATAGACAGTGGGATTACATTAGAAATAAATAAGATCTTTGACATTTGGGGTTTAAGGTAGTAAAGAAACCTGAAGCCATGGGAAATAATTTAAAGATAGTCACCAAGAGCGGGCATCCTAAAGCAAACCAACATAATTGGTATTAGGTACCAGAGAAAGAAAAGACAATGAAGAAAAGATAGTCAGATAAGAGAATTGAAATGTGGCAGTCTAAGTATATACATACAATTTTTTGGAAATGTGAACAAGTAAATATAGTACTCTCAACACGTATACAGGAATACATTTTAATTCATCAAAGATTAATATTGTGTGCCTCTTTCTAAATTACTACAAACAGAGCCAGACACGGTAGCTCACACCTATAATCTCAGCACTTTGGGAGGCCAAGGTGGGAGGATCACCTGAGGTCAGGAATTCAAGACCTGCCTGGCCAACATGGCGAAACCTCATCTCTACTAAAAATACAAAAAGTAGTCAGGCATGGTGGCACATGCCTGTAGTCCAAGCTGGAAAAGGGGAATCCTGCATTGCTTATTATTCTTCATACTCACCACATTTGCTTGCCAAATGCAAGCACAACCTGAGTATTCCTCCAGCACTTTCAATTTTACTACTGCTTCAACATTCCACTGGTTGACAGTAGATATAATTTGGCAAAATTAGAAGATCTTATGGAATGGTTTGTCTCATTCAGTTTCTGACAGATATGTTAAATAATTGTTTTCCTGTCCTTTTGTCTCCTCCCTTTTGCAGTTTTGATGACACAGTTAAGCAGAAAATCAGTGAGCTAGTCTCCCAGTGAAATATCCTCTCTTCCAAGGGACTGTGCCCAAGTGATCCTTTGATCATTTGGAGAAATAAAGCCCTCACTGTACAGAAAAGCTCAGCTCCACAGTGCCTCAGCCACAGAGCAGATCAGCAGCCATGCTGTCATATTTACAGTCAGGTGAAACTCTGGGTTCTTTGCTCTGCATATTTGTAAAGCCACCAACTATGAAGAGAGCCCATGGGATAGAAATTTGCTGCTGCTGAAAAGTTTCCATGCAAGATTCCAGAGAAAAAGAAAATGACATATTCCAGGGTTTTGGCTCAAATGATTTTGCTATTATTTGATAAATAACAGTAACTGTGGTCTTCTTTTATGCTAGGTATTCTGTTCATATATAGATAATTGGGACTGCAACAGACATTTTGTTTTTCTTTAAAGGGAGCTGATCTTAGGAAATAACAAAAAAAATTAAATATGTTCACAGGCATATGACTATACAAGTAGTGTATATATGACACGATACCTGAACTAAAATGAAACATGTATAAATTTGGCACACTATACATTAAAACATCTGAATAATTAACCTCATGGTGTTTTCATTCACATATTGGGGATTATATGAGCCTAGAATGTGGAAACATATGCTGTTCTCATTTTCTAGAAAAGACTAGAATTTTCCTTTATATGGAAAGAAAGACTTTCTTTCAGATTGGAAAAATATATTCACTTTGTAGAGTAACATTGACACAGCAAGTTTTTTGTATATGGTTCTTAGATGTGGGAAATGTGAATTAAGCCTATCATACCTTCTATATCTATTGTATGCAATATCAGGAATTATTATGAAGGGATCTGTTATAATTAGTTGACACAGGATTAATGTTGTCTCTGCATTAATGAGGTAGAGGTAAAACAGGATCTCTGTCTTGTAGGTCCTCTTTTCCCTCTGCTCCCTCTCCTTTCCTGATGTTAATTTTCAAAAGTCCTTCTGGATTTTTTAAAAAGGAAAGCCTATTGATGTGACTAGATAATTTTTCCTTAAAACAATTCATTTTAATTTATTTCAGTTGAGAATTCAATTTTTGACTCAGTATTTAGCCCTGAAAGCATTTGAAACAGGGTTGATCATATGCCAGGCAAGCATAAATGCTTTACATCCATTGTCTCATTTGATCCTCACAACACAATAAAGTTGGTGTCCTTACTCCCATTGTGTGGCAAGAGAAGGTGAGGAACAGAGGTAAATGGCATGCACCAAAGAAGTGACAACTGTTAAGTGTTAAAACTGTGACTTAAACCTAGGCTAAATACCTATCAATGGTAAACTAGAAAAAGAAAACGTGATACATATACACCATGGCATACTGCACAATCATAAAAAAGAATGAGATCATATTCTTGGCAGCAACAGGGATGGAGCTGGAAGCCAAAATCCTAAGTGAACAAATGCAGGGACAGAAGAACCAAATACTATATGTCCTCACTTAGAAAGGTGAGAGGTGAACATTGAGTGCACATGGACACAAAGACTGGAACAACAGACACTCGGTCTACTTAAGGGTGGAAGGTGGGAGGAGGGAGATAAAAAAAAAAAAAAAAAAAAAAAAAAAAAAAAACCTACCATTGAGCACTATACTTATTACCTGGGTGACAAAATAATCTGTATACCAAACCCCTATCACACAAGATTTACCTATATAACAAAACTACAAATGTACCTATGAACCTAAAACAAAAGTTTTTTTTTTGTTTTTTTTTTTTTTTGTTTTTTTTTTTGTTTTTTTTTTTTTTAATCCTAGGCTACTGTTGAGGCTATGGGCTAGTTTTTTCATGATACTGCCTGTGCTTGTTAAATGAATAGATAAAAAGCACAGGGTCTAGCACAAGTATACAATCTAGTTGTATCCAAACTGTTATTTTTATTTTCTACTGATGTTTAGATTCACTATTGTTTTCTTTCCCTGTATTGGAGATTTATTTCAGAGTAACCTAGTCTCATTTCTGCTTACATTTCAGAGACATTTGTAGGTTTTATCATTGATGTTTGTTTTTTTTTTTTTTTTGGAACAATATATTGAAAAATCAAAATATCATGAAGTTAATGAAAATAGTTATTCCACATTTTAATCTCCAATCTTGTTCCTAATCTCAAAATTTTGGACATCTACCTGATTTAAATTTCTTTGAGAAGTTTTTTGGGTAGGATGAAGGAGCACCCTCTGGAGTTACTGGGTGTTTTCTTTTTTCCTATGAGCCACCCCGTTTTATTCATACTATTGCCAAGCTTCCAGCACAGAAGCTTTCTCTGTGATAGTTTTTCCCTGGTATGAAGTATTTTTTCTCTTTCTCAAAATCACTATTAATGAACATCCTGGAAAATGGAGCAACCTGATAATTTTGACTCTGAATGTAACCATTATGAAAATTTCCTAAAATATCCTAGCTAAAATATCTAAAATATCTTTGAAGCTTCTGTTTCCTCATTTAAAACCTGAAAAGGTTGGACTAGATGAGGAATAAAAAATATTCTAGTAGACTGTACTATATGAAATTACCATTTTTGTAGGTAAAAAAGTTGATTGTTGGCCATTTCATGTGATCTAACCTAAGAGGTTAACTGTCTCGTAATTTCAGGTCAAATATTGATATGTATTTATATAGAGAAAAAGTAGCAGTGTACAGTCTTCTCTATGAATAGCTTCTCAGAAAAGGCTGAGATACCAGCAAAATATTATGAATTATTTTGGAATAAGTAGGGGTTATTTTGGAAGATGCTCAGAATCTTGAAATTGTGATTTAATACAAGATCTGTTTTTTTAAGTGTTTACAGCACAATGTAGTATGTGAGCATTACTGTGTAATTGCAAATAATATATGTGAGTATTAAATATAGCTACAAAACAGTATTATTTGCCATCAACTTTCCGTTTTTTAAATATATTTTCATGATCCAAATGGTTTTGCAAGTACCAATAAACTAGAGCTAGGCTTAAGATATCCAACGGTTTCTCTCTAACTAACTTTCTTTTCTGATTAATAGAAATTCAGACTATAAAAGGTCAACACACACACACAAAATATATTATATGACTGAGTTTTAGTCTTTCATCCATAAATATTTCTTTTGCTGAGAACTACAGAAGAATTTAGTCTTTCATCCATAAATATTTCTTTTGCTGAGAACTACAGAAGATAAAAATGCTGAATCAGACATAGGCCTTGTCCCCAAGGACCTTGCAGTCAATTTTTAGGTACTGTTCAATCTAAACCTGTCCCATTCTCACTTCTGGACTTGTGTCCTTTTGCTAGCAAACTGACTTCATATTCCTTTTTGATAAGTGCTGGAGCTGACTGGGACTGGTTCATATGAGCCCATTGTTAAATATGCAGGAATTTTGCAAGGCAGTTGCTAAACTGTTGTTAACTTGCAATTGGCCATGGTGGAAGTATTTACCCCACAGAAATTGGCAGATGCTATTTACGGGGGATTTTTTTTTTTTTTTTTTTTCCTGAGAGGCACTTTGCTAGTACCACCAGAATTCACCAGGCTGGCAGTTGCAGTAGAATTATCAGAAAGATATACATCTGATTATTACACAAAGACATAATTCTAAAATCTTCTACACAGCTACATTAGGGTAGGATAAAGTGAGAGATCTTGGAGAACTGTGGCTTAAGAAAAATAACTTCAAAACTAAGACTAACACCTGTAGTTTAGATAGTAAGTTCAATTTCTCCTTATAGCCTTTTCAGGAATACTTACAACTTCCCAGGGAGAAAGAAATGGCTTTTTTTCACTACCTACAACATACTTCACATTGATAAATATATGTAATTCACATGAGGATCCTGTGAGGTTATTATTTGCTGATAAATTTTTCTTACGTTGTTTTTGCTTTCTTTATTTTTTATTCCCACTTTAAAAGCAAGGCTAAAAGCACAGGTGTGTCCCGTGGTTAGTAAATAACTGGCTTGGGATTTAAACACAGGTCATGCTGACTGCAAGACTGTCCTGCCTCTACCACACTGTTTTCCAGGGAAGAGCACCTGATAAGTAGGGCCAATGATTTTGAGTGTCATCTCCTTTTTTATCTCATAACATCTTCCTTACTCAAGATTAGCTAACTCATACAGAAGTGGCAAGAAGGCTTCTTGGAAAGTTTCTGAAGTCAAGATTTGGAAAATTAATGGTTTGTATAATTCATACCCAAAGAAACGATCGCAACATTGCCTTCATGTCCTCATTTGCAAAATAACTATTGTAAGAAAATGGAATTGAAAATATTTAATATCTGGAGTTTATTATACTGAAGCATTATAGGAGCATAGAACATTAGGATTTAGTCATTTCTGTAGGTTAATATCTCTCCATACCCTTCCTATTATCTTTCACTTTTAAGGACAATTTTAAAAAATATTCATGCTTTTTGAAGTGGGGAATAACAAAGCTAAAATAAGGAATCTGTTTTTATCTCTAAGTTATAAGATAGACAGATGACAGTACTCAGTCTCATGTTATTGAATATGTGCAGGCAGTGAAAAAGACTTCTAATTAAACAAATGCCATTGGGTACAAAATGTAAAGGCCCGAACTAAATGGCCCTAGTCATTAATCCTAAAAAAACGAAAATTGACGTGTGCAGAATGTTCTCTGGTGAATTTTGGTCATTTGCTTTTCCCAGGAATATTCACTGACTAACTATATCACATAGTCTTTATATAACTCAATAATGAGCAAAAGAATAAAAGGATACATAAAAGAAGGAACCAGTAAGTCAGCACTGACCTAATTATTACAAAGTAAATGATTTTACAAGTAACCTGCGGGCAACTCAGGAGTGAGAAAATATTTTTGTTCAAGCATTTCAATATTTCTTATGTATCATAAAGCTTAAAGAAAAATAATAGCATTCAGCCATAATTGATGAACAAGGTAAACCCTGAATTTTAGAATAAAAATGTTTACCTGTAGGTTGTCTTTAACATGATAAAATAGGATAGTCAAGACAGAGGTTGCCTTCTGTTTGGCTATAAAAAAGTGTATTCTATTCGAGGAAAGAAGGAAGGACTAATTTTCTTCATTTTTTCTTCCTTCCATTATTTCTCTCTCTCTCTCTTTCTTAGAATTTTCAGGCTCAGAGTCTTTAATTATAACATTAATATAGGAAGGACATGTTTACTGATTTATCTATATTATTTTAAATGTGTTTTTATAATATTTCAATGTAATTTGGAGACCAAAGATAATAGATAATACATAGAGATAAAAACTTAAAGTAGAATCTCAAAATATAGCCTTTTCTTACTATTATTCCATTGCTCACCAAGACTTTCTTTAGAACACAACAAAGGTATCCAGGTCTGTCTAACTTCTACAGTTCTATAAAAAGAAAAATTAAAACATAGGTCAGGATTACAATTGTATATAATCAATGAATGTAAGAACATGTATATATTTCAAATCTGCAATTTTCCAAAAACAAAGAACATGCGTCATGATTATCACTTGTTTGTCATTTACTTAAATTTTTTCATGAACTTGTTGACTTTATCCATTCTAATTATAGACTTACCTTGCTTCGTAAGAGACAGCAGCAAAGTTCATGAGTGTAAGTTCTAGGGAGCTAAAAAACAAACAGATCAATGGAAACTTTGAACTGTGATAAGCACTATGATGAAAAATACATAGGCTATGAATACATTCTGTATATTCTCATTTTATTTTCTTGTGCTTGAGCAAATAAATAAGCATATAAATTATTATTTTCCCAAGACCTTTCATAAACTTTATGCTAAGATTAACCATTCATTTTTACGTGACATTTTACTAACCCCTACGTGCATCTCCTCAACCCTCCGAAAGAATACCCTGTATAGGCTAGACCCATGTTTTGCCCTATAGTTCTGTTATGTAAGAATCACTAAAAAGGCCGGGCGCGGTGGCTCAAGCCTGTAATCCCAGCACTTTGGGAGGCGGAGATGGGTGGATCACGAGGTCAGGAGATCGAGACCATCCTGGCTAACACGGTGAAACCCCGTCTCTACTAAATATTACAAAAAACTAGCCGGGCGAGGTGGCGGGTGCCTGTAGTCCCAGCTACTCGGGAGGCTGAGGCAGGAGAATGGCGTGAACCCGGGAGGCGGAGCTTGCAGTGAGCCGAGATCTGGCCACTGCACTCCAGCCTGGGCGACAGAGCAAGACTCCGTCTCAAAAAAAAAAAAAAAAAAAGAATCACTAAAAGGATTGAGATTGCAGCCTCCAGGAATTTCCCCATGGATTTGTTCTTTTAAACAACTTGAAGATAGATATGGCTTGGCTGTGTCCCCACCCAAATTTCATCTTGAATTGTAACTCCCTCAATCCCACATGTTGTGGGCGGAACCTGGTGGGAGGTGAATGAATCATGGAGGTGGGTCTTTCCTGTGCTGTTTTTGTAATAGTGAGTAGGTCTCATGAGATCTGATGGTTTTAAAAATGGGGGTTTCCCTGCACAAGTTCTCTTCTCTTGTCTGTCACCATGTGAGACGTGCCTTTCACCTTCTGCCATGACTGTGAGGCCTCCCAGTCACATGAAACTGTAAGTCCAGTAAACCTCTTTCTTTTGTAAATTGCCCAGTCTCAAGTATGTCTTTATCAGAAGTGTGAAAATGGACTAATACAGTAAATTGGTAGCAGGAGTAGGGCACTGATGAAAAGATACCCAAAAATGTAGAAGCAACTTTGGAACTGGGTAACAGGCAGAGGTTGGAACAGTTTGGAAAGCTCAGAAGAAAACAGGAAAATGTGGGAAAGTTTGGAACTCCCTAAAGACTTGTTGAGTGACTTTGACCAAAATGCCGATAATGACATGGACAGTGAAATCAGGCTGAGGTGGTCTCAGATGGAGATTAGGAACTTGTTGGGAACTGGATCAAAGATGACTCTTGTTATGTTTTAGTAAAGAGACTGGCAGCATTTTGCCTCTTCCCTAGAGATTTGTAGAGCTTTGAACTTAAGAGAGATGATTTAGGGTGTCTGGTGGAAGAAATTTCTAAGCAGCAAAACATTCAAGAAGTGACTTGGGTGCTCTTAAAAGCATTCAGTTGTACAAGGGAAACAGAGCATGAAAGTCTGGAAAATTTGCAGCCTGACAATTTCATAGAAAAAAAAATTTGATTTTTCTGAGGAGAAATTCAAGCCAGCTGCAGAAATTTGCATAAGTAACAAGGAGCCTAATGTTAATCACCAAAGCAATTGGGAAAATGTCTCCAGGGCATGCCAGATACCTTTCTGGCAGCCCCTCCCACTATAGGCCCAGGAGTTTAGAAGGAAAAAATGGTTTTGTGGGCTGGGCCCAGGGTCCCTCTGCTGTGTGCAGTCTAGGGACTTGGTGCCCGGCATCCCAGCCACTTCCACTGTGACTGAAAGAGGCCAAGATACAGCTCAAGCTGTTGCTTCAGAGGGTGGAAACCCCAATCTTGGCAGCTTCTACATTTTTAAGCAGGTACACAGAAGTCAAGAATTAAGGTTTGGGAACCTTTACCTAGATTTCAGAAAATGTATGGAAATGCCTGGATTCCCTGGCAGAAGTTTGCTGCAGAGGTAGGACCCTCATGGAGAACCTCTGCTAGGGCAGTGTCGAAGGGAAACGTGGGGTCTGAGTCTCCACACAGAGTCCCTGCTGGGACACTGCCTAGTGGAACTATGAGAAGAGTGCCATCATCCTCCAGACCCCAGAATGGTATATTCACTTAGAGCTTGCACCATGCACCTGGAGAAGCCACACTCAATACCAGCCAGTGAAAGCAGCCAGGAAGGAGACTGTACCCTTCAAAGCCACAGGGGTGGAGCTGCCCAATGCCATGGGGGCCCACCTCTTGCATCAGCATGACCTGGATGTGAGACATGGAGTCAAAGGTAATCATTTTGGAACTTTAAGATTTGAGTGCACCTCTGGATTTCGAACTTGCATGGGGCCTGTAGCCCCTTTGTTTTGGCCAATTGTTCCCATTTGGAATGGCTGCATTTACCTAATGTCTATATACCCCTTGTATCTTGTAAGGAAGTAACTTGCTTCTGATTTTACAAGCTTATTGGTGGAAGAGACTTGCCTTGTCTCAGATAAGACTTTGGCCTGTGGACTTTTGAGTTAATGCTGAAATGAGTTAAGACTTTGCAGGACTGTTGGGAAGGCATAATTGGTTTTGAAATGTGAAAACCTGAGATTTCAGAGGGGCCAGGGGTGAAATGATGTGGTTTGGCTGTGTTGCCACCCAAATCTCATCTTGAATTGCAACTCCCACAATTCCCACATGTTGTGAGAGGAACCTGGTGGGAGGTGATTGAATCGTGGTGTCAGTTCTTTCCTGTGCCGTACTCGTGACAGTGAGTGGGTCTCATGTGACCTGATGGTTTTAAAAATGGGAGTTTCCCTGCACAAGCTCTCTTCACTTGTTGACCATCATAAGAGATGTGCCTTTCACCTTCTGCCATGATTGTGAGTCCTCCCAGTGACTTAGAACTGTAAGTCCAATAAACCTCTTTCTTTTGTAAATTGCCCAGTCTCAAGTATATCTTTACCAGCAGCATGAAAACAGACTAATACACAATTGCATTAGCCCCTAATTGTTCCTGGCTTTCTACACATCCTCATAGGCAGCACTTGATGCAATGGAGTGGGACTCATTGCTCTGTATATACTACCTTCTTCTGGAAACCCTATTTAGCCCAGTGCGTCACCATTGCTATCTTCAAATATTTGTGAGTACCACATGTATAGGGCATCATATCCATGATGAATGAAAACAACAGAATGGATTTAGGTTCCCTCTGGAAAGTACCTCCCATTTATGGCAAGACTCACAAATGTAGGTGTGTTTCCAACTCTACAAAAATACTTAAGATTTGCTCAAATAAAGTGTCTATCTGGAGTCTTTGGCATATATATAACAAGACAGGCAATGTATTGAGAATTTGAAGTTAAGTGATAGGCATATTGGGGCTCATTATAGTATTCGTTTTTTTTGGTGGTGAAATTTTCCAGTTGTAACATCTTCATGTATGGTATTTAATTTACACACTGTATCATTTACCCGTTTAAAGTTATACAACCATCACCACATTAATTTTCTAACATTTTGTCACCCCTAAAAGAAATTCTGTTTTTTTTTTTATATTATTATTATTATACTTTAAGTTCTAGGGTACATGTGCATAACGTGCAGGTTTGTTACATATGTATACTTGTGCCATGTTGCTGTGCTGCACCCATCAACTCGTCAGCACCAATCAACTCGTCATTTACATCAGGTATAACTCCCAATGCAGTCCCTCCCCCCTCCCCCCTCCCCATGACAGGCCCCGGTGTGTGATGTTCCCCTTCCCGAGTCCAAGTGATCTCATTGTTCAGTTCCCACCTATGAGTGAGAACATGCGGTGTTTGGTTTTCTGTTCTTGTGATAGTTTGCTAAGAATGATGGTTTCCAGCTGCATCCATGTCCCTACAAAGGACACAAACTCAAAAAAAAAAAAAAAAAAAAACTCAAAAAAAAAAAAAAATTATGTTGGAAGAAGAAATCCTACATCATGACTGCATTCAGAAAGTCCTTATGGGTCTAACAAAATTTTTACTTCCTTTCTATTAAAGAACATATATATTATATTCATTAAGTATTTACTATTTTAAATAAAATTATTATTTTTCTTTTTTTAAAAAAAAAAAAAAAAGAAATTCTGTATTCTTTAGCATTCACCTCTCATCTTCCAATCCCTCCTCCAACCCATCAGAGGCAATCTCTCATCTACCTTCTGTCTTTGTATATTTGCCTATTATGTGCGTTTTATATAAATGGAATTATACACTATGTGGTCCTTCATGAGTGGTTTCTTTCAGTTGAGATAATTTTTCAAGGTTCATCCATACTGTAGTATCAAAAGGAACTTTATTCCTTTTGATGGCTAAATTAATATTCCATTGTGTGGATATACATTTTGTTTACCCATTCATCAGATAGTGGGCATTTGTATTGTTTTCACTTTTTCTGGCTATTGTGTGAATAATGCTGCTATGAACATTTGTAAATAAGTTTTTACGTAGATACATGTTTTCAATTATCTTGGGTACATACTTTGGGAAGGAACTGCTGGGTCATACTTAATTCTATTTTTAAGCTTTTGAGGAACTGCTAAACTATTTTTCAAAGAGGCAACATCGATTTACATTCCCACAAGCCACTTTTACATTCCCACCAGGCAGTTGTTTGAACATTCCATTTGGTTCACGTCCTTGCCAATATTGTTATGTGTTTTTAATCACAATCATCATAGTGGTTCTACAGTGGCTTTTTTTTTTTTTTTTTTTTTTTTTTCCTTGAGACGGAGTGTTGCTCTGTTGCCCAGGCTGGAGTGCAGTGGTGTGATCTTGGCTCACTGCAAGCTCTGCCTCCTGGGTTCACGCCATTCTCCTGCCTCAGCCTTCCGAGTAGGTGGGACTACAGGCTCCCACCACCACACCCAGCTAATTTTTTTTTTTCTTTTGTATTTTTAGTAGAGACGGAGTTTCACTGTGTTAACCAGGATGATCTCAATCTCCTGACCTCCTGATCCTCCTGACTCGGCTTCCCAAAGTGCTGGGATTACAGGCGTGAGCCACTGCACCCAGCCAGTGATATTTCTTACTATCCTAATTTTGTATCTGTTTAAAACTTGTATAAAAAAGAATTTTTAAAACTTATAAACATTTAATTCTCTGAGTTTGTTTAAAACAGTCACTTGCAGAAACATTTTATTGATAACAAAAGAGACTATAAAAAAGTAGCCACTGCCTCAATCCATATTTTAAGGTTCTTGATTGTTAAAAAATTATATTGGTATAGTATAGAACTGGATAGGATTTTTTTTTTTAAGTTTAGAAGAGTTATTGTTTCTTTGAGCATATACACAATCCTAATATACTACAAGCTCTCTCTTGCAATACCATCATGAAAACACGCATCATCTACATACAGGATGTTTTGTCACTATTGCCTAATTTTAAGGTATATTAGTTAAAAATTGACTTTCTCTTTTAGAAAAACTGTGTTTGGAGCAATTATTTAGGTTCTTATTGTGCATAAAAAGTTATTCAAGGTCTCTTTTTGACAATGACTATTGACTAGTCTGACGTATTCTTGATTAAAGGATCAACAAACCTTTTCATTTCTAGAACATGAATATTTATTAAAGCAGATTAGAAATTTTATCTATTGTTACCTAGGATCTTTTTCCTAACACCTATTGTTCTGATGTACAATGGCATATTCTGAATTACTTCCTCGTCTCCCAGGAAAATGGCAAGTTAGTTACATTAGAATGATCATTGGGTGGTTTCTTTCCATGTTGCATAATTTAAGGAAAATCTATTAACATTGCTTGAAATAAAAATCTTCTAAAATATTTTATTAATTGGCTTTTATCTCAATTTTAATAGAGTAATTATTTTGGAATAGTCTTATTCTTTTCTTTATAGTCTAATGGCATTGTGCAGATATAATTTTAAGTAATCAGCTCTAATGTAATCAGTAATTAAAATTATAGCCAACTACAGGTGCTGCTAATTGTTAGTCAATTAGATATAGAACGATTGCATATCTCATTGAAATACTGATTGAAGTATTGGTAGTTACCTATACTTTTTTCAAAAATAAACTACCTCTAACTGTTCTTAAATTGGAATAAGTTGTGGAGAATATTTTCTCAACTACTCTCTCACTCATTAACTTATCTGAACTTTAGTGGAGAATAGACTTGCTCTTTCTGCATGTATAAATAAAATTGGTACAGTAGATCAGAATTGACTTGACTGGCTGTTGAATGAGTCTGTGAATTTTAATTGGTTTATTTGCATATTAACAGGCCACATTCTGCAGATGGTTGTGTGGGTTCTGAGTATCTGGATTTGGCAAATACTAGGAGCATTATATAGGAATGTAACAGTCATTAAACACTGACAGAATCCTTGATTTGCCAGGAGGCTGCAGTGGGTATCACTGTCCAACTGCTGATCAGCCTTTACAGACATTTATTAGTTCACATATTTATAACAATTTGGTGGTAAGAATATCTGCATGACAAACAAAGGTTTGATATTTGTTCCTTTTGAAAAATAATTGTTGAAATTTGCAATATAGGCTCAAGTTTAGAAAGAAACATTTCACCTATACCATCGTAACTGAAAACTATTTTGCAGTTTCTAATCATTGAATCACATGAATTGGAGACAGCTTAGCAATAGTAAGCAAAGATTGGGTAATATTATTTGTGTTTCGTGATTGATCAAATCATAATTACTCTAATTTAGAGGCATAAATTCTGTATGAAGCCGAATTTATTTTCTCAAAAGGGTACTATAGTATGGTGTGTCTATTTATCTTAATAGATTTAAGTAAACCTGATTTACCAAGAACATTATAGAATCTTTCACTGGAAAGAATAAATCATGTTCTTCAAGGAAAGAGTTTATATTGAATATGCCTGTTTCAATACCATGCCAGGAGCATAGCAAGCATTTGGGATGTTTATTGAATACATTAATAAAATGACTAATGTAAATTATAGTGAGATTTTCTGCAGAGATTAATTAAAAAAATTAACAATCCAAAAAGATTGTTTTAATTTTTATTTTTTAAAGCCAGCCATGTAATTTTGAGACTACTGAGATCTCCTGATTGTACATCTGATGTGATGCTTCAGATGTGACATCTCTTTGTCAGCTGCCAAAAATCACCTATTAAGCTAAGTGAAAATTTCCAAGTAGAGAATGGGATAAAGGAAAGAAATTTAGGAGAAAATTGCTTCAAAAATTTTCCTGAAAATGTTCTCTTTTCAGAAAATGAGAATGGATTTAGATTTGTTTGCTTGAGGAGAGGGACTGAAAATCTGAGCAAATACCATTTTGCTTCGAAGTAACAGAAATGCAAAACACGAGGACAGGGGTTTTATCATTCTGTTTGGTTGCATGGTATGCTATTTATGAAAGCATTGTATATAACACTATTTTGAATCCAGCAATTCTATTGTCACCTGAACATTTATGGTTTGGATGTAAAGTGTAAATAGTAAATCATACTATTGGTCTATCATCTGGCAGTACCTGAAGATCGAAGAGAGAGAACAATTCCATTTACTTCATCCTTGGTAGGAATATTTCTCAGAAGGCCTGAAATCTTCACTTCCAACAGGAGGAAGCCACAAAAGACTCACGGTTCTGAAAGCAGCCTGCTGTTAACATGAGTTATGTGAATTTGACCTGTAATCTTACCTGACATTTGGAACTCAAATATTTTCCTTATTTATCCAAAACAATTAAAATATTTAGTCTCACTTCGTTTTATGAGACATAAATAGCTATGTAAATACTCTGTAATTACTGTACATTGTAACAAATGACCTCATAAATACATTGTAATGTCCCATGTAATTACACGGTAAATCATGTCTTTAAGATGACTGCTCTGAGATTGAAAGCCTGCTGGTTTCAGAGATTAATTACTTAGGGCCTAATTTGACAGTTTGCTTGAAGATATGCCTCTGTTAATAGCCACTTCTGTGGTTTCGTAAAGAAAACTGTTTCTTCACAAGATCTTATTTCCTTATTTACTATAGACCCAACTGTACCTGTTTGTCTCTGAATATTGGCCATGCCTAAATTTCACTCTGTATAAAAGCAAAAAAGTAAAAAGGGCATGGTTCTGTACAGGAAGAAGTTGATTTGCAATTATATTTCTCCCATCAAACACTAGGATCATTTTATGACAATAATTTTAAAAGTTCTGGTTTATTACTTTAAAAAGATGTTGGAGCCAGACACAATGCCTCACGCCTGTAATCCCAGCACTTTGGGAGGCCGAGGCTAACAGATGACAAGGTCAGGAGTTAAAGAATAGCCTGGCCAACATGGTGAAACCCCCGTCTCTACTAAAAATACAAAAATTAGTCAGGTGTAGTGGCGGGCTCCTGTAATTCCAGCTACTCAGAAGTTCGAGGCAGGAGAATTGCTTGAACCCAGGAGGCGGAGGTTGCGGAGAGCCCAGATGGTGCAACTGTACTCCAGGCTAGGTGACAGAGCAAGACTACATCTCAAAAAAAAAAGAAAAAAAGAAAAAGAAAAAAGACATTGGAGTATAAAATATTGTAAAAATTATGTCTTTTTTTCTGATTAAGCATTATACAGCCTAAAACTAATGTTTCATTTTGCAAGAGCCCAAGTTTGCCTGTCACAATTATTTTATAATGAGTGCATTATTATAATACCCTGAGATCTCAGTGGTTATTCTTGATAAATGCATCTTATTCTGTAGTTGCCATTTTTATATGACATGAATCAGTATTTAAACCTTCCTTCTCTTTGACTCAGGATGCTTAAATACCTGGTGAAATAAAGTTTTCTCAAGTCGTACTACCCACCTTACTGCTCAAATGCTCTCTTAGTTTCCATGTTCCAAAACACAAAGGAAATAAGAAATAAGTGAACACTGTATTTTCTGCCTTAAATTATATATTGGCCTATTTTCTTGTGTCTTTCTAGGGTGTAATTTTACATACAACTCCCCTGACCTATTTCTACTCCAGCTTTCTTAGCTCTAGTTCCTACATCAAAGACATTATATTGCTTTTAGTAGTTTTATTTAGTAGAAATGAATAGTCTGAGAAAGGACCTAGTGATCTGAAAGAGTTAATAAGCCCTTCTAAACATCCAGCTTACTTCCAAGGAATGATTTAGGCACTGGAGAATTAACTCTATTGATACTGACAAATTCCAAAATGTATTACTCATAAAACCACTTTATCATGAACTCTAGGGAACAACCAAATTGCTTTATTGTAATGGAATTTTGTCAAAACGTGAATACCTCCTAGAAATTACATTTCCAGTTTCTAGGACCTCGCAGAAACAAGTCTGGCTACTAGGCTATGCATAGAAAATTATCAGATGTAAAAAAAAAAAAAAAAAAAAAAAAAAAAAAAAAAAATGCTATTTTAAATCCAGGAGCTTGAAAAAAGAAGATGCTAGGTATACACCAACGTCACTGCTTTCTTTTCATGTCTGTTCTTTTTATCTTTGAGCCCCCCTTCCTTTTTCTTGTAAGCTGGGCTATACTCTGACATTTGGGGGCCATTTTCTTAGTCAGTTTAGGAATATTGGGTTGGTTTTGCTTAGTTAGCCAAGAAAGCCCAGCTGGCAGGAAGGATTAATTGATTTTTCTTCCCATAATAGAAACCATACATGGTTGCATATCTAAGAACCAACTTGAAGAGGGCTGTGATAATCAGTGGAAAAAGTAATGTTTCTATGGGCCCTTCATCTGAATATGGCAAAATTTACTATTGAAGAAAAACCACCTCAGCAAGGCACGGTGGCTTATGCCTGTAATTCCACTTTGGGAGGCCAAGATGCGCAGATCACCTGAGATCAGGATTTCAAGACCAGATTGCCCAAAATGGCAAAACCTCATCTCTACTAAACATACAAAAAATTATCCAGGCATGGTGGTGGGCGTCTGTAATCTCAGCTACTGGAGAGGATGAGGCAGGAGAACTGCTTGAACCCAGGAGGTGGAGCTTGCAGTGAGCCGAGATCGTGCCGGTGTACTCCAGCCTGAGTGACAAGAGTGAAACTCTGCCTCAAAATAAATACATAAATAAATAAACAAACACACACACAAAAAACACATCTTTACACAATGCTGAATGGTCTTTGAGAAGCAAAAGAACATTTCTCAAGATTTGTAATCTAGTTGTTGCAATCAGATTAAGTATTTATGAAGATGATTCAGCCACAATGAGAATCACTCCTTCATTTATTTATTTTTATGTCTGCAAAACCCAATCATGTGAGGCAAAATTGACTTGATCACTCAATTCTTTGAAAACTTGCTTCAGTTTTTAATGTCATTTTGTGTTCAAAACAGTTATACATACTACTCCTACTGCTAATCATGACAATTATGACATGGGAAAACTAAAATAAGAGCAAAACTTTGTATTTTGTAGTGTTTTCAATTTTCTAAGCCCTTTCTCATTGAACACCTCTCAATAACTAGGTAGAGATAGGTATAATCTTGTAATATATACAATTAATGCAGCTAAGTAAATAATTTCTACTGTCACTTAGCAAATTAATGAAAAGCTGAGAGTAGAACAGTATGCATCCATCTTCATATACTCCTTGAATATCTTTTATTTGCAGAACACTCTTCTGCCTTTCTCTAAATGATTCAGAAATGCACATTACACTTGGTCTTAGCCAAAAAGCCAAGAAGCAATAGGAATGCATCTAGATAGAACATCTTATAAGATTTTCTAAGTACTGCACCAGGTATAAAAATTAAGAAGACCTCAAATATATTTCTGTGCATCTGTGCCTAGGATCTGAGATTTATTTAACATTTGGAGTTAAATTTTTAAATATATTACTAGTGGGTTTTTTTTTAATTGTTAGTTTAGTTTCAGGGGTACCTATACAGGTTTGTTATATAGGTAAACTTTTGTCGTAGGGACTTGTTGTATAGATTATTTCGTCACCCAGGTACTAAGCCTAGTTCTCAATAGTTAATTTTTCTGTTCTTTTCCCTCCGCGCACCCTACACCTTCAAGTAGGCTCCTGTGTCTTTTGCATCCCTTTTTGTGTCCAGGGATCCCTAGTGTTTATGGTCTAGAATTGACATGCAAGTTTGGGGCTACAGTTGAATTAACCTCATCACTAGAGAGATGTCTGCAAGCTACTCTCAGCTATTGTCCACTTTTCTCTTGATAGATCTCCGAGTTTCCTATTTAAATAACTCAAAAAGTAGTTTTTTAAATATTACTTTGAAAGTGTGCAAAATACTAGCCTACCAGACTGTCAAATTATTAGTCTCCACTGGGCTGCCTGTGTCTCTGTGAACAGTCATAGATTGGGGATCTCACAGTGAAGGTCTGGAAACCTATTTGACCCTAATTTACTGGTTCAAGTCCCCTGTGCTTCCACAATGAGGTGGGTTGGGTAAGTTAATAGTTTCTCCTTTTCTTCCCCTTAGATTGTGAAGTTTGAGTTCCAAGAATTAGATTAAAGGAGCAGAGAAAAGTGGTGGCATGTCAATTTCCCCAAATCAATTTAAATTTAGCTCGGTTTGGCTAGAAAATATAAAAATGGAACATATAAGAAATGGAGCATAATTCAGATAACCTTTCTTACTATTTTAAATGATTGTTTTTAATCTGAAGTGTGTTGATTGTGTACACTTGAAAAAGATCTTTGGGATGAACAGGCATGGAGTTGAGAGCCAGTGGCATGAGGGCTATGCCCCTAAACCAGAAGAAGTGAAGTGACGAAGGCTATCATTCAAAAACACAGTATCCAGGGAAGTGGAGTGGTAGAAAGCAGTTATGCTTGATAGGGGAGTCAAAAAAGACTGAAGAGACATTTCTGGTTGTGAATCAGAAGGCTAGTACGTTTTGCTGGTTCAGAGCATGAAAGCAGGTAACATGCCTAACTTCAGAAAGGGTGGTGTATATTGGAAGGGAAGTCAGCCAGCCTCTGATAGATTCTCAGAGGGGATAGTCATTGCTGGAGGACTCAGCCTTGCATATCTTGGAGGGACCGGGCGGATTAACAAAATGAAGGGGGATTCACCTGGAAACAAGGCAGTGTCCCCACCAGAGAAACCCAATTACAAGAGCTTGGACCCAAATCAAAGTAGATTATTTGATTTGAAGCTGAACAATCTGAGAAATTGTCCCAGGTTGACTTAGCTTTTCACATAACCAGGGAAAGGATTCTCCCAGGGTAGGTAAAGGAGGGCTTAGTCTCTAGGTAAGAGTTCCACTGGCACTGTTTATGAGAACCAGAGGCCACCAGGGCAAAGATAAAGATAAGATTGTTTTACAACTGTATAAATGTATTGATGAAGAAATGTTTGTATCATTTTCAAGCCATTAAGTAAAATCACAACTGCTTAGCCTTCATTTTTAAACAAAGCAACCTTTCTTGCTTCAATTTAAGACATCTTCATAAAATTTTATTTAAAATCAGATATTAATGTGTACATAACCATACTTTATTATTGCACAAATATTTACCTCAAACTTTGCATAGTAATATCAGAGTTTTCACTCTGGAAATGTATCATACTGAAACATTTCGTCTAACAGTTGTCTACATGAAATTACGGATCCCAATTTTAGTATTCTACCCAAATCTCTAACTTCCCTTAATACAAGAAATGATAATGCTAAATTTAAAAATATGTCAAATCAACAAAAATAGCATATAACAGTAGGAAAAAATATAGGCCTTTATTATACCTTATTGACATTTTATCAAATCCATGCTGGATTAGTAAAATAAGTTTATAGGTTTACATAGTTTATAAAAAGGCAAAATTGTTAATGAAAATTGTTTACACAAACACATAACAGAGATTTTCATAGATATTTATGTTCTAGCTTGAAATTCAGTTAGATGTTTTCAAGATCTATAGAAATATTTACCAAGTATTTAGATAGATACTGTAAGTTAAACATTAAATATTGCTATTTTATAATTTTGAGTTTATGAGTCTGACATTTGTTCTGAATGATGACATTTGAAAACTGCCCTTTCCAACATTAAACAGTATGAATCCATATGGATAATTTTTGTTTCTGTATCCTCCGAGTGTTGCCATTTGTTGAATATCTGGTAGGTGGGTCCAGTGTTTTATTTTTATTTTTTTTCTCTTTTGGAAAGTGGATTATTTTTCAGAAAACCTTATCCATGTAAATGCATTATTATCTACCATGTTGCCTGTGTCGGAAACCTGTCATTCTTGATGACTTGTCCTCCTTTGCATTTGACATTCAATAATTCACCAAATCTTGTCAAGTCTACCTCCAAAAATACATATGGGATCTCTTATTTTGCTGTATAACAAGGTTTCTTCACTACCCATGCCTGGAGGTTCTATTTGGTACAGTAAGAAATGTGAATGGTACTCTGCACAGAGGAAGTTGCTCAAAAATATTCATAGAAGTTACAAAAGTGTTGCTCGACAATTTATCTCTGTCAGTGCTCCTTTCAGTTCACAGTAGAAACAAATGTTCAATTTTTGGGTCAGTGCACAAATATGTAGGTCCATATTCTGGGCATTGCTACTGTACGTGGTCTTGCTTCCTTCCTTCCTGCTCTTTTCCACTTCTGCTTTTCTTTATTCTTCCTACCTGCCACCCTCACAATCTCTCAATCTCTGGATCTCTGGACCTCACTGTAACTCTCTCTTTTTTAAGTTCTCTTTTCCTCCCAGTTTCCCTTAAAGTAGTTATGATTTACTACATAATTATTATGTGCCAGCACTCTGATGGAACTTTCACACGTTCTCATTGTGTCCTTTAATTTGTACCATAATCCTATGAGGGAGGGACTGCTATTAGCTCATACTACTGATGAGAAAACTCAATCTCTGAAGGTTTGCATTGCTCATTCGGGGTCACACACTGACCAGAAAGGTAACTGAGATGGGTGTGAGCAGTGTGATAGTAGAGGCTGGGGTGCCAGTTAGCTATGGCAATATTCTGGGTAATAAACAAATCAAGCTCAGAATTAGGGTAGTGTCAGAGGAAATGTACATAACTGGACAGAAAAGGGATTCAGTGAAAATAAATTCTTTCAAAGTACTGATGGGCACACTTTAATGAAAATCCTCAGGGCCTCATGCATACTAGGAGCGTATTTTACTCTGAAGGCAACTTCCTGTGAGATTTAAGTCACCAGAAGTCCAAAACTGATTTTAAATTAGTTTTCAAGATTTGTAGATTCCTGCTGTGTTCCAGCCAAGGCATTCTTACTTGCTGCAAGGACTTTCAGAGTGCCCTCCATAGCTTTCTATGGGAATTCCATCTAAATAAAACCATCTTTCTAAAAAAAGACTTTTTGCTAGAGTAACTGACTGTGTTTGGCGAGGATCAAGATGGGTTTGTCTTTACCTGAAGGTCACTCTGGAGAGAGTAAGGCAGAATGTCAGTGTGCGGTGGGAGATGTGGAGTTACAAATATAGTTAGTTATGAAATGTGACTTCTGAGAAAAAAATTGGAGTGGTGGGCTTATCAACCTCTTTTCTTATTTCCTCACTTACTACTCTTAACATCTACAGTGGAGAAAAAAAAAAAGCAATGGTTTAATGGATCCCAGGAAAAGGCTAACACCACATCATTGAATTGGACAGGACTATCCCAGGCAGTTGGGAGATTGGCCAGTGACACCCTTTGTTGTAAATCAGTTAACTCTTTTCCATCAGGTTTCCTTGACAAATAAATAATTTTTATGGTGATCAAAGAGGGGGTGGAGAAATTAAAGGAAGCTAAATTTTGCAGTTCTTCTTTTTTCCCAAATATGAAGAAAACTGAAATTATTCCTTGATTCAGATAGAACACTGCAAGTGATAAGGATTAATTTCTACCTCTCAAGTAATAAAAGGACCAAAAGTCAAGTCACAGCTACTAGAATTGATTTTTCAAAAGTCAAAGGTCATGTGTTAAGTACTTTTAATAAAAATCATTGCCAGGGTTGCCCATGAAAGCTAGGTTGTTTGACAAAAATGTTCCCGTAACAGTGACAGCTTTTGGTGGCTTGCTGAGGGAATGGGAAATGAAGTCTGAACTACTGGGCAGTGGCAAAATAGGTCTCATGTAGAAAATAAGATGCCTTACACCATTAAATAAGAAAAGAATGCCTCAATGCTTTCATTTAACTTCCTAAAACACAATATAATTTGGAGCCTCCAGCTGTATCATCTACTAAAGAACCTAAAAAGAAAGAATTTAACTACCAGAATCTTTGCAATCTGCTGAGGCTTGAAATCAATGAGAAAACACAAAAGATGCTAATAAACTTAGCTGCTACCTACAGATGAGGATGAATAAAACATAAAAATCACTTCCAAAGATGAATAATAACCATTCAGGGGATTTCCCTCCTGGTGTGTTGAGTGTATAACTGATTATATTAATTAATTGCTGCTTGGCATTGATATTAAGGTATTGGCTATGTGGGAATAATTTAAGCAATCACTGGAAATCCTCAAATATGATAAAGAAAACTTGTCAAAAACTATTACTCATGTAATCATTAGTATAATTAAGTTCTCCAGGCTTATCAAGTGATTTACACTTGGTAGACATACTAAGCACAATTGTTCTTTTTCAGTATGTACATGGAGATTCAGGTCACTTATTAGACTCATAGCTGGGGATGGTGGCTCACTTCTGTAACGTCAGAACTTTGGGAGGGTGAGCGGGTGGATCCTTTGAACCTAGGAGTTAAAGACCAATCTGGACAACATGACAAGACCCTGTCTCTACAAAAAAATATGATAAGTATTTAGCCAGGCACATGGTGGCTCCTGCCTGTAGTCCTACCTCCTCGGGAGGCTGAAGTGGAAGGATAGCTTGAGCCTGAGAAGTGTAGGCTGCAGGTAGCCCTGATTGCACCACTGCACTCTAGCCAGGGTGACACACAGAGACCCTGTCTAAAAAAAAAAAAAAAGACTTACAGAAGGTCACTCAGCAAAGTCACAGCAAAACATTAATTGGAAATTAAAAGGTTCTAATTCTTGGTCTAAGGTTTAATATCTACATTTGTATTTTCCTTTTCGACTTGAATTTATTTTTTACTTTTTTACTTTACTACAGCTGTAGTCTTCAGAAGGTGGCCCTCCTTGATTTTCCAAGGACTTTGTATGGGAAAGCTTATTGGATGTATTTTAAAAGAATAATTTAAATTGAAGTTTTAAAAGAGAATAGTTAATAGGAGAAAATAGATGAGTAAAATTGCCAAATAAAGTCCCTGTTATTATTTATTTTAGTGTGAAATAATGAAAGGAACATTAGACCCCACAGTTGGGAAGTCTTCCATTGATAGTGCAAGGTGACCTTGGGCCTATCCTTCATTTAACTGTGCCTCAATTTCCTTCTTTGTAAAATCATCAGTGGCGACAATACCTGCCATTTCACTGCTCACCACTAAGATGAGTAGTGAAACATAACTATGACTATTCTTTTAATTCTGGTTTTCTTTCGTAGTTTCTAAAACACTGGGGAGTAAAGAATATGTCCACACATGTCCACCTACGTGTGTGAACGGTGGGGAAGAAGGGCATAGATGGGCATGTGTGTATTTAAGGCTACGTGTTCTTTGCAGCCAGTGACTCTATACTATTATTTTATGCATTATTTTTTCTCCCAAATAACTTAGCCAAATGCCTTAAATGAACACATTAATCCAACCTTCTCTCTCTTCTGCAACCTTTCCTTTTCCTTGTCCTATATATCCCTTGCTTTAGCCATTAAGAGACTACATGAGCTTCCCTTGAAGATGCTTGACATTGTCATTACACCTTGAGCTTGTTCTTGATATTTCCTGTTTTAAATACCATTCCCAACCCCTCCATGAATTCCCAATCACACTTGAAGGATGAGTTTCTTGTAAAGTCCTTCTGATCATATGACATAGAATTAATCACTCTTGGACATTCTACTATAAACCTTATCACGCTGTTTTTTCATTATTAGTTTATATGTCTCTTTCCTCAGCCAGAATGGGTAAACCATGACTTATTTACGTGTTTACCACAGCAGTAATGTAGTTGATGCATGTTGAATGAGTAACAACTAAACAAATTATACTCTTCAGCTTCTTGAACTTCTCATAGGAGGCAATATTAAGCAGTAAAGAATGTCCTCCTTTTGACTCATGTTATCTCAGTTAAAATTCTGCCTATTGCTGGATACATGTCTAAGTTATTTAACCATTCTTGTCCCAGTTTACCTAATTGTACGAAGGTCATAGCAATAGACCTTAACTCACAGAGTCATAATGAGCATAAAAATATAAATAATGCAGAGTGCTTAGACCATTGCCAGGTCTAAAGTAAGTTCAAAAAATATGTTAACAAATAGTAGTTAAGAGTGGTGCTTAATTTATCACACTTAAAGAATAGTAGAAACAAAGTAAAGTATCTCAGTAGTGCAAAAATATTTTGAATATATTCTACCAACTTAATCAGATCAATTGTATGTAACTAGATTCCTCTGAAATTAGTGAAAGATTTTTATTATGTAAGTACAGTTGATACTCATTATTTATAGATTTTGTAGTTGCAAAGTTGCCTGCCTGCTTGCTAAAATTTATGTGTAACTCAAATCAATACCCATGATGCTTTGTGGTTATGCTTAGAGCGGGGTAAAATTTGAGTTGCCAGATGTCCATGTTCCCAGCTGAGGTTGAACAAGAAGATTCTCTGTCTTCTTGTTTTAGCCCTCATACTGTAAACAAGCACCCTTTTTGAAGTCTATTTGGCACCATGTTTTTTGCCTTTATGTGATTTTTGTTGTTTTTTTTTTCTGTTTAAAATGATCCCAGAGTAGAGTGCTCAAGCACTGTCCAGGGTTCCTAAGAGCAAGAAGGTTGTGATCTGCCTTATTTCTGGCATTAAAGTTCAATGTTAAAGAGCTGACAATATGGTCATATTAAATAAGGTATCATTAAATAGAAACACACATAAAACGAGGTTATGTACCCATCAGCTGACAAAAATGTTGTAACCAGAGGCTCGAGGGAACCTAAACTTATATTTCCTCTGGGAGTAATATTTCAGTGTTCTCAAATTCAGTGTTGGGGTGAGGGCAGCTATACAGAAAATAACAAAGTGCTCAGCAAGTAAGTGCAAATTTAGATTATATTTCTTTCTTCTCTCAAAGAAACTTATCTGTAGAGCACCAGCTAATTTGTAGTAGAACTGGAAGAAGGACCTTGGATTTCTATCTCCCTGGAGAGTCTAGCTCTGCCTCTGCTCCATGATTGAAATGGGGACAGAGAGGTCCTGAACAAATCCATTATTTGACGTTGGGTCTGGATTCTTTTTTTTTTTTTTTTTTTTTTTTTTTGAGATGGAGTTTTGCTCTTGTTGCCCAGGCTGGAGTGCAATGGTCTGATCTCGGCTCACTGCAACCTCCGCCTCCTGGGCTCAAGCGATTCTCTTGCCTCAGCCTCCTGAGTAGCTGGGATTATAGGCATGTGCTACCATGCGCAGTTAATTTTGTATTTTTAGTAGAGATGGAGTTTCTCCATGTTGGTCAGGTTGGTCTTGAACTACTGACCTCAGGGGATCCACCTGCCTCGGCCTCCCAAAGTACTGGGATTACAGATGTGAGCCACCATACCCGGCTGTGTCTGGATTCTTTTTAACAGCCAGTAATTTGTTTTTACCACCTCAAAACAACAAACAAAAAACCTCTGTGTGCTTGTTTTAAAACTTAATTTAAATATTTTCAGAGTATTACATGCACATTATTTTTTAAGTTAAATAGTACTAACAAGACTATAACAAAAACAAATAGGCCCTTTCTTTCCCCTCCTCAAACCCTGCCGCCATTCCCTAAAGACTGCCTTATGATATTTGGCTGTTTTTTTTTTTTTTTCCTCTGACATTTACCTTTATGTTTCTCAGTAATCTATTTATTTAGATATCTGTTAGTTTACCAGTTTTAATTCACCATTTTTAGATATCATCTATTGATTTATTTTTATGTCAGGATTTTGTGCTGACACACTTCTATCCTCATTTTCTTCCCCAATCTTTTCTCTTTTTTCTACTGCTGCTTCTGTTCCTCTTCCTTCTTTTGTTGAGGTGCAATTAAAATAAATGAAATTATAAATCGTAAGTGTTCAGTCTCATGAATATACTGGTATTCTAGGGCTGCCAAAGTAAATATTGCAGAGTGGGTGGCTTAAAAAACAGGCATTTATTTTCTCACAGTTAGTGCAGCTCGAAAAGTCCAAGATCAATGTGTTGGCAGATTTGGTTTCTTCTGAGGCCTCGTTCCTTGGCTTATAGATGGCTAGTGTCTTCACGTGTTTTTTCTCTGTGCATACCTGTTTCCTAATTTTCTTTTAGGAAATTTAAAATTTAAATATGACCAATCATGTTATATTTAAGACCTACCCTAATGAACTAATTTAAACTTCATTACCTCCTTAAAGGACTTATCTCCAAATTCAGTCATATTCTTCTAAGATACAGGAGTTATAACTTTAACATATGACCCTTTGTGGGCACAATTCAGCCCATAAATGTGTATTTTGACAATTGTATCCATCTGAGTAACAAACATGAAATCAATATGCAGATTTCCATCACCCCAAAAAGTCTCCTGGTACCCATTTCCAGTCAAAACCCGGAACAACTACCATAAACTATTCTGACTTCTAATACTGTAGATTACTTTTGCCCATTCTTTAACTTTACATAAATGGAATTAAACAGTATGTACTCTTTTGAGTCTGGTTTTTCATCATAGTAAATCTTTTATCACATTACAATTTTCTTCATTGTCTTCTCTGCTGTTTGTTGCCTTTTAAATATCTTTTTTTTTTTTTTCAGATTGCACTCTTTTCCTGGAACACACCCTTGCGGGATGTGTGACACTGGTGTGGCTTATCTGTTTGTCTGCTGCACCCTCAAACCCCTAATGGGAGAGGGAGCATGCAGATGGGCAGGAGCTAGGGTGAGCACTTTTGGTCTCTGGGCCCATGGTAGCATCTAGGGGTGGGTGTCTGTGACTCCCAAAACCCCAGTGGATGTACTTCAGTGCTCTTTCAGCTCTGCCATCTGCAGACAGCTTAAGTTTTAACCAGCTCAGTGGCCTCTTGGTACCCAGGTTCTTGTCCAGCATCCAGGAAGAATCAGGTCACATGAACAAATTGAAGGATGGTAAACGAGGGGGATTTTATTGCCAGATGGAGGTGGCTCTCAGTGGGATGGATGGGGAGCTAGAAAAGGGATGAAGTGGGAAGATGATCTTCTCCTGGAGTTTGGTCGTCCCACGGCTGATCTCGGGTCGACCATCCCCAGCTGAACTCCTCTCGATGTTCAGATGCTCCTCCTTTTCTTCTCTGCCACACTGTTCTTCTGTTCCTCTGCTCTTCTGCTAGTCTACTCATTCGCTTGTGGAGCCTGGTGTTTGGGGTTAATATGGGTACAGGATAGGGGGACACGGCAGGCCTAATGGCAACTTCTGGGTGTGAAAACAGGAATGACTGTTCCCATTTAGGACTGTGGGCTTCCAGGCTTGCGGGCAGGGCGTTTTGCCAGAGAACCGCCTTCTTCTACCCAGTATTTCCCTATCTTCTGTCCATATTGGCAGTAGCCTCATTGTTGGGGAATTGATCAGGGATATGACTGTTTTTTTTTTTGTTTGTTTGTTTGTTTGTTTTTCTCTAGGGCAAAGATAGTAATTTTCTCTAGAGAAGGATTATCTGATATTCTACCCAAGAAGCATATACCTGGTTGCCATTGCTCTAGGTGTCATATGAAGGAAGAAGAGATGGGTAGCTCATATCTTTGATTTAATTACCCTTGCCTACATCCCTGTACATCCTTGTTCTCTCCTGTGTTTAATATCTCAGAAACTTTGGCCTTTGAGTTCAATATCCCCAGAGGATAAAACTACCAACACCTCCAAGGTCAGGGAGGGTTAGTAGCCTGGTTTTACTGGGTATAGGTAGAAACCTTTCAAAACTATGCTTGAAAGTCCTACCTTCCAAGTTATATAAGCAGGAACAATGTCCAGGCATCCCTGACCTTTGTCATGCGTTTCATTGCCTTGCTTTTTCGTTACTATCTCTTAAAAAGGTATTTCGTTTTC
Source organism: Chlorocebus sabaeus (assembly GCF_047675955.1). Taxonomy (NCBI): domain Eukaryota; kingdom Metazoa; phylum Chordata; class Mammalia; order Primates; family Cercopithecidae; genus Chlorocebus; species Chlorocebus sabaeus. The sequence continues at coordinate 29,580,884 of NC_132921.1, read as the reverse complement.
AGGCTCTCTTCTTTGGCTCAGTCACCCTATGATATGGTTTGGCTATGTCCCCACCTAAATCTTATCTTGAATTGTAGCTCCCATAATTCCTACCCGTCATGGGAGGGACCCAGTGGGAGGTAATTGAATCATGGGGTCAGGTCTTTCCTGTGCTGTTCTCATGACAGTAAATAAGTTTCATGAGATCTGATGGTTTTATAAAGGGGAATTCCCCTACACACGTTCCCTTGCCTGCTGCCATGTAAGACATATCTTTGCTCCTCCTTTGCCCTCTGCTATGATTGTGAGGCTTCTCAGCTATGTGGAACTGTGAGTCCATTAAACCTCTTTTTCTTTAAAAATTACTCAGTCTCGAGTATGTCTTTAATTAGCAGTGTGAGAACACACTAATATACCATATCTCCCTCCAATTTGCACCTTCCGAATATTAGTTGACGTCTCTCTTGCAATATAGCCTTATTCTGTATTGTTTTATGACTTTATACCATTTAGAATATTTTACTGTCATTTTAGCAGCATATGCAAAGGAGATGTGATAATGCATTCAATCAATCAAAGGAATTGTGTATTTTTGTTAAAACCAGACAAATAAGAATGGTGTCAGATTGTAAGAACAAATTTAATTTGTCTTTAAGTGGCAATTGCTAACACTTCTTGCTTCTCTGCTTTCTTCACATTTATGTTTGGTTCTTTGACCCTGTCCCATTGTCCTTTCTTTCTTCAATGTTTTAATTTACATCTATTATTTTACAGAGTATCAAAGTTAGCTGGCTGCCTCCTCCATCAGGAACACAAAATGGATTTATTACCGGCTATAAAATTCGACACAGAAAGACGACCCGCAGGGGTGAGATGGAAACGCTGGAGCCAAACAACCTCTGGTACCTATTCACAGGTCAGTGTTCACATGGTGTAGTCTTGCAAGGTTTTGATGAATTAAATGCTTTAGGAATAATATATACTGTCACTCCAAAGGAACATTGATTTTTTTCCTGGCATCCTGGCAGGTGACATCTATTGGCTGGAACAAGAATAACCTTTATATTTTTAACTTTATATTCTCTATAATGTTTTCACTATATGTTTCTTTCTGGATCATCGTCTTAATCCATGTATCATAAAATTTTTATTCATATTAGTTTCTCAGCATTGCTGATTCAGCAAAAGCATCTGTTATCTAAAAACTTAACATTTTAACTAATAACTTTTAAAAGTCATCTAATGAAATTGTTCCAATTTCAATCACTTTGATTCCTCTCTACCAATATTCAGGGGTGAGAATGGGTTGAAAACTGAAGAAGAGAGTAGATTATAAAATAGAGAGATTAATCTACTTTCTGCTAATATAAAGGAAATTCACTTTTGCACCAATATTGATAGAATTCAGAGTAGATCAAAGTTCTCTATGAAAACTGGACCCAGTGTACATGTAAATAATATATATTTTAAATTTTATAAAATAATCATGTATTTTCTTTAACAACCACAACCTTTAATTCACGTCAGCCCAGATTCCTGGAAAACAGAATGAAGCCAGGCTTTCAAGGTAGTGCCTTTAAAGTTTTAAGTTCAGGAAAACAAGAATGAGAGAACAAGGAAAACGATCCAGGGAAGAAGAGAAAACAGATAATGGTGGTACGTTATCCAGCTGTGGTGGCCACAACTTCAAGACAAAGCACAGAGCTTGCTAGGTTTCCTGATTGTCTCTCGAGAAGCCTCATGAACTGTCTCACAGTCCACGGATAGAAGGTGTGAGCAGTTGCTCTCTTGTTTATCACTGGTTGAGTTCACCAACAGCTTACTGATTACTCTGCACCTCCCAGGCAGTCCCCTGTGAAGCCAGAGCTTCTGATGACTGTGCAGACACATAGGTATCTTTTTCTCAATCAGCATTTTATGTGATGGTGGCCTGGCCTAGGGAATGATCAGAGCTCAGGGCTTTTCAGACCTAGGAACATCTTGAGCTACTGCCAGAAACTTGGCAGTAAAGCATATAGAGTGACTCATGACACAACTGGGTAGATGAAGTTGAGCGACTTTGAAGTGGCACATAAACTGGGTCAGGATGATATACAAACCATAAAGCACATGACTACAATTTATAGATGAGGTAAACTACCATTGCAAGTGAGGAAAAAAGAAAGTAATCCCTTATGTATTCCTTTTCTCTACACAAGATACTCAGCAAATTTCCATTTGAAATCATGACACACACACATTATAAGCTTGTTGTTCAGCCTACAATCAGAGACTTGAAAGTAATTTATTTATTTTTTCTTCTTTTCTCTCAGGTTGTCTTTTATGCCTATATAATTTTAGCATAATGGCCAGAGCACTTCCGAAGTAAATTGCCAAAATTCATGTTTTAAATATGGACAAAATCTGAGGCAGGGAATGGCTGAATCTAACAGAAAGTTGTGACATTTACCATATCATTTTAAAAGATTTTGAAAGCCAAGATCCTATGGCTTTTTCTCGCCTGACAAAATAATGGGGAAGATGGTAAAAATAATCGAAGTTAAGAACATGTGTTCATTAGGATATTTGGTACAATATGACTCTTACTTTGAGAGAAATCACCAAAATTGAAAAATCTTGCTAAAAATATTTTGGTATGAATTCTAAGATTTAATATTAGAGTAGAAGAGACACTAAGGATAGTTTAATCCAAGCCATGTGTTCTTCCAGACATAGAGATTTGAAGCCTGAAAACTTTATCATCATTGCTTTTGCTTCTCAAATGATAAACATTGAAAATAAAAATTAATTTCCTACTATAAAATAATTAAAGGATGAATATTCCAATAAAAAAATTAATGATTGGGTGTTCAATTCACAGAACTATACGCAGCCAATAAAGATGATAAAATGTTCAATCTCATTAGCAAATAGAGAAATTCAAATTAAAATAAAAATGAGTTAGCATTTTCCTTTGATTAAAGTAATAAAGATAAAAATAAACGCAGGCATCCCATTCTGAAAAGCATATGAGAAACGTTAAGTCTCATATACTGCTTGTGGGACAGAAACTGTCTACAACCTTTTTTGGAAAGCAAGGTATATATATGTATTTTATACAGAAGTATATACATGTGTATGTGGATGTATGTCTCTATGTGTAATTTTCTTTTCATAAACATACGACCCAGGTTTCCAAATCCTGAGAGTTTAACCTAGGAAGCAATCACATTTTTGCAAAGTTTTTAGCTAGAAGCATATTGTCATATTGTTTTAACAGCAAATAGTGTTTTTAAAAACCTAAATATCCAGCTATAGGAAGTTACCTAGAACATTCAGACTCAATTGTATCTTGGAATACTGTATGTCTATTTTAAATGGAATAGTGTCAAAATGTTAAATCATATGTAAATTATTGTTATTTAAAACAATAAGCAAATACCCCAGTTTTAAGTCAGTATTAGTAGAAGAGGTCATATTTATTTAAAAAAGCATTCACATAAAAATATTTACAATAATCTATATGCCAAAATGTTGATAGTGAGTATTGCTTACTTTGTAACAACAATATGATATGTATTTTAATTTCATATGCAAAATGAAAAATAAGTTAAAAATATTACAATTTTTTGTTTTGAAAATTTAAGATTTCCTCATGTGTCTGTTGGCTGCATAAATGTCTTCTTTTGAGAAGTGTCTGTTCATATCCTTAGCCCACTTTTTGATGGGGTTGTTTTTTTCTTGTAAATTTCTTTGAGTTCTTTGTAGATTCTAGATATTAGCCCTTTGTCAGATGAGTAGATGGCAAAAATTTTTCCCGTTCTGTAGTTTGCCTGTTCACTCTGATGATAGTGTCTTTTGCTGTGCAGAAGCTCTTTAGTATAATTAGATCACATTTGCCAATTTTGGCTTTTGTTGCCATTGCTTTTGGTGTTTTAGATATGAAGTCTCTGCCCATGCCTATATCCTGAATGGTATTGCCTAGGTTTTCTTCTAGGGTTTTTATGGTTTTAGGTCTAACGTTTAAGTCTTTAATCCATCTTGAATTAAGGTTTGTATAAGGTATAAGGAAGGGATCCAATTTCAGCTTTCTACGTATGGCTAGCCAGTTTTCCCAACATCATTTATTAAATGGGGAATCCTTTCCCCATTTCTTGTTTTTGTCAGGTTTGTCAAAGATCAGACGGTTGTAGATGTGTGGTATTATTTCCAAGGGCTCTGTTCTATTCCATTTGTCTATATCTCTGTTTTGGTACCAGTACTATGCTGTTTTAGTTACTGTAGCCTTGTAGTATAGTTTGAAGTCAGGTAGCATGATGCCTCCAACTTTGTTCTTTTGGCTTAGGATTGTCTTGGCAATGCGGGCTCTTTTTGGTGCCATATGAACTTTAAAGTAGTTTTTTTTTTTCCAATTCTGTGAAGAAAGTCATTGGTATCTTGATGGGGATGGCATTGAATCTGTAAATTACCTTGGGCAGTATGACCATTTTTACGATATTGATTCTTCCTATCCATGAACATGGAATATTCTTCCATTTGTTTGTGTTCTCTTTTATTTCCTTGAGTGGTGGTTTGTAGTTCTCCCTGAAGTGGTCGTTTACATCCCTTGTAAGTTGAATTCCTAGGTATTTTATTCTCTTTGAAGCAATTGTGAATGGGAGTTCAATCATGATTTGGCTCTCTGTTTGTCTGTTACTGGTGTATAAGAATGCTTGTGATTTTTGCCCATTGGTTTTGTATCCTGAGACTTTGCTGCAGTTGCTCAACAGCTTCAGGAGATTTTGGGCTGAGACAGTGGGGTTTTCTAAATATACAATCATGTCATCTGCAAACAGGGACAATTTGACTTCCTCTTTTCTTAATTGAATACGCTTTATTTCTTTCTCTTGCCTGATTGCCCTGGCCAGAACTTCCAACACTATGTTGAATAGGAGTGGTGAGAGAGGGCATCCCTGTCTTGTGCCAGTTTTCAAAGGGAATGCTTCCAGTTTTGCCCATTCAGTATGATATTGGATGTGGATTTGTCATGAATAGCTCTTGCTGTTTTGAGATACGTCCCATCAAACCTAATTTATTGAGAGTTTTTAGCCTGAAGGGCTGTTGAATTTTGTCAAAGGCCTTTTCTGCATCTATTAAGATAATCATGTGGTTATTGTCTTTGATTCTGTTTCTGTGCTGGATTACATTTATTGATTTGCATATGTTGAACCAGCCTTAGATGAAAAAATGCTTATCATCACTGGCCATCAGAGAAATGCAGATCAAAAACACAATGAGGTATCATCTCACACCAGTTAGATGGCAATCATTAAAAAGTCAGGAAACGACAGGTGCTGGAGAGGATGTGGAGAAACAGGAACACTTTTCCACTGTTGGTGGGACTGTAAACTAGTTCAACCATTGTGGAAGACAGTGTGGTGATTCCTCAAGGATCTAGAACTAGAAATACCATTTGACCCAGCAATCCCATTACTGGGCATATACCCTAAGGATTATAAATCATGCTGCCTTAAAGAACATGCACACGTATGTTTATTGCGGCACTATTCACAATAGCAAAGACTTGGAACCAACCCAAATCTCCATCAATGATAGACTGGATTAAGAAAATGTGGCACATATACACCATGGAATGCTATGCAGCCATAAAAAGGGATGAGTTCATGTCCTTTGTAGGGACATAGAGGAAACTGGAAACCATTATTCTCAGCAAACTATCGCAAGGATAGAAAACCAAACACTGCATGTTCTCACTCATAGGTGGGAATTGAACTATGAGAACACTTGGACACAGGAAGGGGAACATCACATACTGGGGCCTGTCGTGGGGTTGGGGAAGGGGGGATGGGGGAGGGGAGGGATAGCATTAGGAGATATACCTAATGTAAATGATGAGTTAATGGGTGCAGCACACCAACATGGCACGTGTATGCATATGTTAAAAACCTTCACGTTGTGCACATGTACCCTAGAACGTAAAGTATAATAAAAGAAAATTTAAGATTTCCTCGCACTAATGCTAACTTAATACCATCTGAATGGTTTAGAAAACAGTGGTCCAGAAAACAAATGAAAAACAGTAGCCTCGTGGCCAATAGAATTTGCTAGCATTAATTGCTTAGTCCTTATGAGTTATTTTGGCAAATGGAAGTTAACACATTCAGTTTAGTATTTTCAAACCAAGACTCTCACTCCCTAAATAACACAACATTTAGGACTTTCCCTCTGTTTAAGGTAAAATCATGGAAAAAAACGCAGAGAAGCAGCTATTAGCCTTCTTACCATCAGAGACCCAAAACAAAATACCATGAATTTCATAACTTGAAAGAACAGACATTTATTCTCATAGTTCAGGAGGCCAGAAGTCTGACATCAAGGTGTTGGTAGGTTCAGCTGCCTCCGTAGGCTCTGAGGAAGAGCCCATCTCATGCCTCTCTACTAACTGTTGGGGTTGCAGGCAGTCCCTGATCTTCCTTGGCTTGTAGATGCATTGCTTCAATCTCTGTCTCCATCTTTTTATCACTTTCCTCTCTGTGTTCTCTCCTCTTCATTTTTTATTTGTTTTGTTTTGTTTTTTTGAGACAGGGTCTTGCACTCTTACCCAGGCTGGAGTACAGTGGTATGACCATAGTTTACTGCAGACTTGACCTTCTGGGCTCAAGTGGTCCTCCTGCCTCAGCGTACCGAGCAGCTGGGGCTACAGGTGTGTTTCACCACACCCAGCTAATTTTTAAATTTTTCGTAGAGACAAGGTCTTGTTTTATTGCCCAAGCTGGTCTCAAACTCCTGGCCTCAAGTCATTCTCCATCCACGGCCTCCCAAATTGCTAAGATTATAGGCATAAGACACTGTGCCTGGCCTCTCTCGTCTTCCAATGAGGACATTAGAGATAGAGCCCACTTTAAATCCAGGATGATTTCATCTTGAGATCATCAACTAATTATAACTGTAAAGACCCTATTTCCAAATAAGGTCACATGCTGATCCTTCAGACATGCATGAATTCTGGGGGGATGCCATTCAAACTACTACAAACTCCTTTTATTATTTTTCCTCTCAAGGGCCATCATTTTGAGTTGTATCTTCTAATAAACTTTACTTATTCAAAAATAAATAATTCCATTCTACATTTTCATTCATCTAAAATATGTGTGACAATTAGAGCTTCTAATTAGCATGAGGTAAACCATCACCACTCTGGTTTATTATCATTCCAGCCAAAAGCAAAGTGAGATGAATTAATTAGTTATTAGGAACAGCTCACAAGTGCCCATTTGCATCTTTATAGAGCTGTAAGAATTTGGATCCAAAATGTGTAGGCTTTGTTCATATTGTTACATCTTGATTTCATGAGTTATAATAAAGCATGTAGGAATGCAAACAAAATATGTGCAGTTATGTGTGTGACTATGCCTGAGATTTACTGTAAAAATATATATATGCTCTTTCTAAATCTGCACTAAAGCAATAAAAAGAATTAAAGAACAACATGATATACTTAAAAGTCTTTTGAATAGCTTTGGAAAATCCTTCCCTCCTCTCCTGTGCTCTGTGATTGGGCTACAGAAACACCTGTTGCATTGCTAGACATTTTGGTAATATATGTCTTCAGTGCTACAAAACATTAAGGAACCAGGGAGCGCTACACACTGGTAGATTGGCTGTTGTTTAGACATGTCCCCAGGATATATCTAGCAACTTGCACACTTTGTTGTAAGCAGAGGTAATTGGTTTTCCATGTAAATCTACAGTACTGTAAAATGTAAAGGATTTGACCCTATGATTTTAATGCCTGTAAGATACGTGGATTTATTGATTTGGCTGTTTAAAAAATTGGAAATTTCAGAATGCTCCATTTGCGTGTTATAAATATTCAGGTTTAGGTACTCAAACATTTTCTTTTTTACAATCTTCTATTTGTTAGGTGTTTTTTGTTGTGCATGTGCTTTTTTTTTTAATGAGAATAATGAGACATCTGCAATAACAAAGTAATTCAGAGTTATAACAAGAATTGAAATCGCTGCTATCAGGTTTATTGTGAGAACCCATGTCAACTAAATTTTAAAATGTTTTTATTTTTTGATTGCTCTTCAGGGAAGGTTGTTTGAATTGAATTTAAGAGTTTTCTTGTGTTTCATGGTCAATATATAATAAACATAATAATAAAGATGCATTGATAGTTTATGGACTGAAAAATTGAAATAACAGCATAGCAATTTTATAACAGGGTTAACATTGGGGAATTATGTTGTTTGAATAATATGCCATCTCTTAGTAGAAGATCTAAAAAATTAGAAATACAACATAAAAATTACAGAGCTTGAGGGCTTAGCATTCAGGATAGAAACATGCAGAGATAATCAACTTTCAACAATTGAATTTTTTTTACAGCTAAGAAAAGCATTGCTAGTTAACACCACATTTCCTTTATGATAAAGGGATACTTAGAAGCGTCTAGGACACACACATATACACACACTTGTTGAGATTGAACTTTATTATCCTGACACACATAGCAGAAAACACAGAATTCATTTCATCCAAAATGGTTTCGTTTTATTTTATTTTATTTTATTTTATTTTTGAGGTGGAGTTTCACTCTTATTGCCCAGACTGGAGTGCAGTGGTGCGATCTTGGCTCACTGCAACCTCTGCCTCCTGCGTTCAAGTGATTCTCCTGCCTCAGCCTCACCAGTAGCTGGGATTACAGGCATGCACCACCACACCCGGCTAATTTTTTGTAGAGTAGAGATGGGGTTTCACCATGTTGGCCAGGCTGGTCTCAAACTCCCGACCTCAGGTGATCCTCTCTCCTCCGCCTCCCAAAGTGCTAGGATTACAGGTATGAGCCACCGTGCCCAGCCAAACTGCTTATTTTACAGAAGAAATAACTGAGGTCTGGAGCGTGATATTGCAAAGGTCCTCCACTAGTTAAGGAGATGATCCCAGGTGAATTGTGTGTGTTCCAACTCTTCATTATGTGCTCTTTTCACTATGCAAGTTGTCATCTTTAGTTCACTTTATTGTGAGTGACTAAGACTGTTATACAACTTTGTAAAAGATAATTAACATGAAAAATAATGTTTCACATTTACAACAATACTAACAGCCATATTATTACTTACTGAACTCAAACCATTCACTATGCTAAAAACTATATATGTGTTTTCCATTTTAATCTTTATAACAGTTTTTATTTATATATCCCCATTTTATGGATGAGGGCATAGAAGTAAACAAACAGGCCTGGTTTTTCATGGTTGACCAGCTAATAAGTAATGAAATGAAAATCCGAACCTAATACTGCCTGAATAGAAAAACTATACTCTTACTTCTTAAACTGTAAGCAATATGTTTCTCACCGTAGGCAATATATTTGTGATTATATGAGTATTAAAAGGGACAGGAGAAAAACACAAGGATGGTAAAAGATGTCTATTGGACAATAAAAATTAAAGATTACATATAGCTAGAGGAGCTGAATAACTGTAGAACAGATTAAATAAAAGCTTTACTGGCCAACTTATTTAAATTTAAAAAATAAATTCCTATTAGTTCAGGAACTAGATCTAAGATAACAGCTTTTCAAAAATATACATACAAAAAAGCTTTTACAGACTACTCCACCTCCAATGAAAGACAGACAGAAAAGAAGGGAAAGGAAGGGAAGGGGAGGGAGAGAAGGGGAGGGAAAGGGAAGGGGAGGGGAGAGGAGGGGAGGGCAAGGGAAGGAGGGAAGGAAGAGGAGGGAATGGGGAAGGGGAGAGGGGAAGGGAGGAAGAGAGGAGGGAAGGAAGAAGGGTGGAGGGAGGAAGGAAGGAAGGGAGGAGGAAAGGGAGAAAGAAAGGGAGGAAGGAAGGGAAGGAAAGAGGGAAGGGAAGGGAAGAAAGAAGGAAGGGAAGAAGGAGGGAAGGGAAGGGAAGATGGGAAGGGAAGAAGGAAGGAAGGGAAGAAGGAAGGAAGGGAAGAAGGAAGGCAGGGAAGTAAGAGGGAAGGGAAGAAGGAGGGAAGGGAAAGGAAGAAGGAGCGAAGGGAAGGGAGGAAAGGAAGCAAGGGAAAAGGAAGGAAGGGAGGGGAGGAAAGAAAGCAACATTGAAAGATCTTTTGATATCAACTATCAGAGTTGGGGTCCCCCAAAATTGCTTGGTGGTGGTCATTGTTGGTATAACTCTGGAAGATAACTCCTCTTTCTAATAGGGTATATTTATTTATTTTTTTTTTTATTTTGAAGACAGAATCACGCTGTGTCACCCAGGGTTGAGTGCAGGGGCACTATCTTGGCTCACTGCAACCTCTGCGTCTCAGGTACCAGTGATTCTCCCACCTCAGCCTCCTGAGTAGCTGGGATTACAGGTGTGGGCTACCATGCCCAGCTAATTTTTGTATTTTTAGTAGAGACGGGGTTTCACCATGTTGGCCAGGCTGGTCGGGAACTCCCGACCTCAGGTAATTCGTCTGTCTCGGCCTCCCAAAGTGCTGGGATTACAGACGTGAGCCACCGCTCCCAGCCGCATTTCTAAGCAAGAGAACAATTTAACTCTTTTTGAGACTGAATTTGGATATTACTGATTTCTAAGGTTGATCCACTGTCAAAAATAATAGAATCATCAGTTAGGTAACCTCCCTACCTGCCTATTATTCAAGTCCGATGTAGTCATCATTAACAGATATTTCTTCCTTGCCTGCATAGTGCTTTACATTTGTTGCTGATGTCTCTCTTGGGTTCTAGCATAGGGTATGTGGGCCTTGGAAGGTGCCCAGCAAGAGACAGAACAGAGCCCAGATTTTTTACCCAAGGATAGTCCAAGTTTTAGTTAAAACACCAAAGTACCCTAGTTTAATTTCTCTGAGCCTTGTTATCCTTATCTCTAAAATGGTACCAATCATGTATTCTGTGCCAAAATCGCAGGATATTTGAAAATCAAGTAAGAAAGTAACATGAAAATCCCTGTGCCAATGTCAGTTGTTATTACATCTATGAAATGCTTGATTTTATAAATTACTTTTACAAGCAATTTTTCATTTGACCCTCACAAGAACACTATAAAGTGGAAGCATGTATTATTACTTCATCACTTTAGATAGGAAATAGCTATTAAAAGGGCCTCTAGTATATCTAAAATTTTCCCAACCAAATACCCCTCACAGCATAGAAACAGGGCCACCTGAAACCTGGAATTCTAAAGATAATGTCCAGACTGCTTCTCTGAAAAGCCAAAATGTTTGCTTCTGCTTTATATCATGCACTTACTTGGGTTTAAAAAAAGGATCACAAGTTTAATTTTCTTGATAAAGGTTTGATACAAAAGGTACTGAATTTAGAATCTAAAGTCTTGGATAAACATGGTTTATAGGATAAATTTTATTTGTTTTTATCCCAGTAGGGTAAAACTAGTGCAATCTATCCATAAGTGATACCATGGCAAATCAGATTCAGTGCAATCTAAGGAGGAACTTGTCCACAAAGCAAAACTTGAAAGTGAGTTACCTCCATTAGTGAATTTCTCATACAACAAAAGTATCCCTGCTATACTTGCAGGGATGCTTTGTTAGATATTCAGCATTATATGAGCCATTGACTAGACATTACTTGAGATTTTCTTTAATAATGGGATTCTATGTACATATTTAAATGTTTTTTTAATACTTAGCCTAGCTTTTTTAGGTGTTTGTAGTTAGGTTCCACAGCCCAGCAAAGTTGAAGATGTTTTAAAGATAAAATTTAATACTTCAAAGACATTTGGTAAGATTTTCAGAGTGACCTAGGGCACTAATCTCTACAGGATGCTAAAACTTCACTGCAGATATAATAGAAAGGAAGATATGAAGAACTCCAATACTGTATATGGTTGGAAGGGATACTCTGATAAATAGTTTGGCCTGACCAGGTGAGATCCCTTTGGGGAAATACTTACAATACACTAGATGGCCTCTAAACTGCTTTCTTTTTATTATTATAATTGAAATTCTAGAATATATATGCAAAAAGTACAGATATATTGCATAGGTATACATGTGCCATGGTGGTTTGCTGCATCCATCAACCCATCATCTACATTAGGTATTTCTCCTAAAGCTATCCCTTCCCTATACCCCTACCCCTTGACAGGTCCTGGTGTGTGATGTTTCCCTCCCAGTGTCAATGTGTTCTCATTGTTCAACTCCCACTTATTAATGAGAAAATGTGGTGTTTGGTTCTCTCTGTGTTAGTTTGCTGAAAATGATGGTTTTCAGCTTTATCCATGTCCCTGCAAAGGACATGAACCCCTCCTTTTGTATGGCTGCATAGTATTCCATAGTGTATATGTGCCACATTTTCTTTATCTTGTCTATCATTGATGGGCATTTGCATTGGTTCCAAGTCTTGGCTATTGTGAATAGTGCTGCAATAAATATGCGTGTGCATGTGTCTTTTTTTTTTTTGAGACAGAGTCTCACTCTGCCGCCCAGGCTGGAGTGCAGTGGCCGGATCTCGGCTCACTGCAAGCTCCGCCTCCCGGGTTCACGCCATTCTCCTGCCTCAGCCTCCCGAGTAGCTGGGACTACAGGCGCCCGCCACCTCGCCCGGCTAGTTTTTTGTATTTTTTAGTAGAGACGGGGTTTCACCGTGTTAGCCAGGATGGTCTCGATCTCCTGACCTCGTGATCCGCCCGTCTCGGCCTCCCAAAGTGCTGGGATTACAGGCTTGAGCCACCGCGCCCAGCCTATGTGTCTTTATAGTACAATGATTTATAATCTTTTGGATATGTGCCCAGTAGTAGGATTGCTCGGTCAAATGGTATTTCTGACTCTAGATCCTTGAGGAATCGTCACACTGTCTTCCACAATGGTTGAACTAGTTTACACTCCCACCAGCAGTGTAAAAGTGTTCCTGTTTCTCCACATCCTCTCCAGCATCTGTTGTTTCCTGACTTTTTAATGATCACCATTCTAACTGGCATGAGACAGTATCTCATTGTGGTTTTGATTAGCATTTCTCTAATGATCAGTGATGATGAGCTTTTTTTTCGTATATTTGTTGGCAGCATAAATGTCTTCTTTTGTAGTAGTACTGTCTGTTCATATCCATCACCCACTTTTGGATGGGGCTGTTTTTTTCTTGTAAATTTGTTTAAGTTCCTTGTAGATTCTAGATACTAGCCCTTTGTCAGATGGATAGATTTTAAAAAATTCTCCCATTCTGTAGGTTCCATGTTCACTCTAACAATACTTTCTTTTGCTGTGCAGAAGCTCTTTGGTTTAATTAGATCCCATTTGTCAATTTTGGCTTTTGTTGCCTTTGCTTTTGCTGTTTTAGTCATGAAGCCTTTACCCATGCCTATGTCCTAGGCTTTCTTCTAGGGTTTTTGTGGTTTTAGTTCTTACATTTAAGTCTTTAATCCATCTTGAGTTAATTTTTGTATAAGGTGTGAGGAAGGGGTCCAGTTTCAGTTTTCTGCATATGGCTAGCCAGTTTTCCCAACATCATTTATTGAATAGGGAATCCTTTCCCCATTGCTTGTTTTTCTCTAGTTTGTCAAGGATCAGGTGACTGTAGATGTGTAGTGTTATTTTTGGGGCCTCTGTTCTGTTACTTTGGTCTATATATCTGTTTTGGTACCAGTACCATGCTGTTTTGTTTACTGTAGTTTTGTAATATAGATTGAAGTCAGGTAGCCTGATGCCTCCAGCTTCATTCTTTCTGCTGAGGATTATGTTGGCTATGCAGGCTCTTTTTTGGATCTATATGAAACTTAAAGTAGTTTTTTTTTTTTTTTTTTTTTTTTTTTTTTTTTTTTTTTTTCTAGTTCTGTGAAGAAAGTCAATGGTAGCTTGATGGGAATAGCATTGAATCTATAAATTACTTTTGAGAGTATGGCTATTTTCATGGTATTGATTCTTCCTATCCATGAGCATGGAATGTTTTCCCATTTGTTTGTGTCCTTTCTTATTTCCTTGAGCAGTGGTTTGTAGTTCTCCTTGAAGACGTCCTTCACATACCTTGTAAGTTGTATTCCTAGGTATTTTATTCTCTTTGTAGCAATTGTGAATGGGAGTTCATTCATGATTAGGCTCTCTGTCTGTTATTGGTGTATAGGAATGATTGTGATTTTTGCACATTGATTTTGTATCCTGAGACTGCTGCAATTGCTCAACAGCTTAAGGAAATTTTGGGCTGAGATGATGGGGTTTTCTAAATATACAATTATGTCATCTGCAAACAGAGACCGTTTGACTTCCTCTCTTCCTATTTGAATACTCTTTATTTCTTTCTCTTGCCTGATTGCCCTGGCCAGAATTTCCAGTACTATGTGGAATAGGGGTGGTGAGAGAGGGCATCCTTGTCTTGTGCTGGCTTTCAAAGGGAATGCTTCCAGCTTTTGCCCATGTAGTATATTAGCTGTACATCTGTCATAAATAGCTCTTATTATCTTGAGGTACATTCCATCAATACCTAGTTTATTGAGAGTTTTTAGCATGAAGGGGTGTTGGATTTTATCAAAGGTCTTTTCTGCATCTACTGAGATAATCAGGTGGTTTTTGTTATTGGTTCTGTTTATGTGATGGATTACGTTTATTGATTTGCATATGTTGAGCCAGCCTTGCATCCCAGGGATGAAGCCAACTTGATCATGATGGATAAGCTTTTTGATATGCTGCTGGATTCAGTTTGCCAGTATTTTATTGAGGATTTTCACAGTGATGTTCATCATCAATGTGATATTGGGTTGAAACTTACTTTTTTTGTTGTTGTGTCTTTGCCAGGTTTTGGTATAAGGATGATGCTGGCTTCATAAAATGAGTTACGGAGGAATCCCTTTTTTTCTGTTGTTTGGAATAGTTTCAGAAGGAATGGTGCCAGCTCATCATTTTACCTGTGGTAGAATTTGGTGATAAATCCATCTGCTTCTGGGCATTTCTTGGTTTGTAGGCTATTAATGACTCAATTTCAGAACTTGCTATTGGTCTATTCAGGGATTCGACTTCTTCCAGGTTTAGTCTTGCAGCGTGCGGGGGGTGTGTATGTCCATAAATTTATCCATTTCTTCTAGGTTTTCTAGTTTATTTGTGTAGAGGTGTTTATAATATTATCTGATGGTAGTCTGTATTTCTATGGGATCAGTGGTGATCCCCCCTGTATCATTTTTTTATTGTCTACTTGATTCTTCTCTTTTTCCTTCTTTATTATTCTGGCTAGTGGTCTATTTTGTTAATCTTTTCAAAAAACCACCCCCTGGATTAATTGATTTTTTGAAGGGTTTTTCAAGTCTCCATTTCCTTCAGTTCTGCTCTGATCTTAATTATTTATTCTCTTCTGCTAACTTTTGAATTTGTTTGCTCTTGTTTCTCTAGTTCTTTTCATTGTGATATCAGGGTGTTGATTTTAGATCTTTCCTCCTTTCTCCTGTGGGCATTTAGTGCTATAAATTTCCCTCTCAACACTGTTTTAGCTGTGTCCCAGAGATTGTAGTATGTTGTGTCTTTGTTCTCATTGATTTCAAAGAACTTATTTATTTATGCCTTAATTTCTTTATCCAGTAGTCATTGAGGAGAAGGTTGTTCAGTTTCCATGTAGTTGTGTGGTTTTGAATGAATTTCCAATCCTGAGTTCTAATTTGATTGCACTGTGGTTTAAGAACTGTTTGTTATGATTTTCATTCCTTTGCATTTGCTGAGGAGTTTTTTACCTCCAATTATGTGATCAATTTTAGAATAAGCATGATGTGGTGCTGAGAATAATGTATATTTTTTTATTTGGGGTGGGAGAGTTCTGTAGATGTCTATTAGGTCTTCTTGGTCCAGAGCAGAGTTCAAGTCCTGAGTATCCTTGTTAATTTTCTGGCTCATTGATCTGTCTAATATTGACAGTGGGGTGTTAAAGTCTACCACTATTATTGAGTGGGAGTTGATGTCTCTCTGTAGGTCTCTAAGAACTTGCTTTATGAATCTGGGTGCTCCTGTGTTGGGTACATATACATTTAGGATAGTTAGCTCTTCTTGTTTCGTTGATCCCTTTACCATTACGTAATCCCATTCTTTGTTTTGTTTTGTTTTTGTTCTTTGAGGAGAGCAACCCCAAGATACATCATGGTCAGATTCACCAAGATTGAAATTAAAGAAAAAATGTTAAGGGCAGCCAGAGAGAATGGTCACATTATCCACAAAGGGAAGCCCACCAGACTAACAGCAGATCTCTCTGCAGAAACACTACAAGCCAGAAAATAGTGGGGGCCAATATTCAACATTCTTAAGGAAAAGAATTTGCAACCCAGAATTTCATATCCAGCCAAACTAAGTTTATAAGAAAAGGAGAAATAAAATCCTTTACAGAAAGCAAATGCTGAGAGGTTTTGTCACCACTGGGCCTGTCTTACAAGAGCTCCTGAAGGAAGCACTAAAATTGGAAAGGAAAAACTGGTACCAGCCACTGCAAAAACATACCAAATTGTAAAGACCATCAGCATCATGAAGAAACAGCATCAACTAACAGGCAAAATAATCACCAGCATTATGTAATCATAATGACAGGATCAAATTCACACATAACATTATTAACCTTAATGTAAGCAGCTTAAATGCCCCAGTTAAAAGACACAGACTGGCAAATTGGAGAAAGAGTCAAAACCCATTAGTTTGCTGTATTCAGGAGACCCATCTCACTAGCAAAGACACACATAGACTCAAAATAAAGGGATGGAGGAATATTTACCAAGAAAATGGAAAGAAAGAAAAAGGAAGGAGGGAAGGAAGGAAGGAAGGAAGGAAGGAAGGAAGGAAGGAAGGAAGGAAGGAAGGAAGGAAGGAAGGAAGAAAGGAAGGAAGGAAGGAAGGAAAAGAAAGGAGGGAGGGAAGGAGGGAGAAAAGGAAGGAGGGAAGGAAGGAAGGAAGGAAGGAAGGAAGGAAGAAAGAAAAGAAAGAAAGAAAGAAAGAAAGAAAGAAAGAAAGAAAGAAAGAAAGAAAGGAAGGAAGGAAGGAAGGAAGGAAGGAAGGAAGGAAGGAAGGAAGGAAGGAGGGAGGGAGGGAGGGAGGGAGGGAGGGAGAGAAAGGAAGGAAGGAAGAAGGAAGGAAGGAAGGAAGGAAGGAAGGAAGGAAGGAAGGGAAGGAAGGAAGGAAGGAAATAAGGAAGGAAGAAAGAAGCAGGGGTTTCAATCCTTGTCTCTGATAAAACAAACTTTAAACCAACAAAAATCTAAACTGCTTTCTAATGATAACTTCAAGTTGTTAGCAGACTTTGTTTTACTTAAAACAGGTATATCAGTCAGGTTTCTACCAGAGAAAGAAAGAGCCAGCAGGAAATACATACTAAGAAAAATATTGCAAGGAATTGGTTTAAGTGGTTATGATGGCTGGCCAGGCAATTCCAAAATCCACTGGGCAAGCCGTTAAGGGGCAAGCTGGAGCTCTCAAACTAAGTCCACAGCCATGGCAGGGCAGAATTTCTGCCTCAGGGCAGCCTCAGTTCTGCACTTAAGGCCTTTTATCTGATCGAATCTGGGCCATCCAAATAGACTATGGCAATATCTCTTACTTAAAGTCGACGGAATATGGACTTTAGTCTCATCGATAAAATACCTTCACAGCAATACCTCAGTTGGTGTTGGATTGAATAACTGGGTGCTGTAGCCTAGCTAAGTTGATACATATAACTGACCATCACAAAGCATATTTCAAATCAATCACTTGAGACAGTATTGACATGATTGCTTATTCATTTTAAAGAAAAGTGAAGTTAAACTTCTACATAGCATGAGTACATTTTTGATGGATTAGAACTTTATTTTAAACAAGAGCATTATGAAAGTCATAAGCTGTTATGAGTAGGTAACCATTTCTTCTCAAGGTTCTCTCCTTATTAATTTTTTAATTTCCCAGAAAATCTCTGTAATCCCACTGCCTCAGTAATCAACAATAGTGCCTATGAAATGATGAAAAAAATGAACAAAATTAGATCAATACCATGTTAACAAATCAAAGTGAGCATGAACCTACTTAAGGAATGACAAAGGCCTTACGTTTGAAGCACCTCTTTGCCATCTTGTTGATGTGGTTGAAATGCTGTATATTAACCTAATATTTTCTCTATGTTTAGTGTTGTTGTACCCAATCAGTTTTAGTAGATTTTTCAAGTGTTGTTTTGTGTGTGCATCATCCCTGCTTCAGGTACTATTGTGGACCCTATGAATATACAATTAAAACCTGAATAATATTAATAACAAAACAAGAACACATTCAATGACAGTCTCAATATATGTCTTCATGGAGCTTCCAACCTATTTTAAAAATTAGAAGCTTCTTTAGAGGACAGAAATTTGTGTTATAAATATCATTTTGTGGGTGAATTTATCAAATGGTCTAATAGTACTATTTATTAAAGGCAATTGTTTATTCCTTGCAATAACTAATCCTTTCTAACCATCATTTAAAATACCATCTCCTATTAATAGTAAGTTTGAATTCCCCTTACCACTAAGTACTCATCTTCCTATGCAAAAAATTTTCAAATATGTAATTTTGTACAAGAGCATAATTTCTTTTATTATGCATTTTTTTCTTGGCACCAAATATTTGCACTATTTCAGATGAATGGGGGATAATGGTTACATTTTTATCTTTATCAGGGTTGTTTAATTCCTTGAGGTTTAAGGACTTGATCATTTAGTCTGAGTCTCAAAAATGTCATATGGTCTTTTCACAAATATCATTTGTTTTACAATAATTTATCATGTTAATGAGCTACTTTGAGCTTTTGGTAAGAGGAAAGTCACTTACATCAAAAATTTTCATATATCAGATGAATGATCCGTGTGGCCTCTCTAATTTACCTGTGTTCTCTGTGCTTCTTAAAATAAACCCTAATGTGATCATTGTGCACAATATTATGCCAAAATTATCATAGAGATTGATTTTCTATATCTCTTGTGTGGAAGCTAATGCAAAACAAAATATTCTTGAAAGATAGTTTTAAGAGACCAAAGCCCTAATATTTTCTTCTGAAGTGCATTGGCTTTGGATTATTGATTTTTGGCCAAAAGAAAACATAATCACAGACCATGAATGAATGATGGAGACATAAATTTTTAGATTGACTGTTCTTGATTTATAGACATGGCTCTTCCAAAGAGTAAGGAAAAATGATCCATGCAATTTTTGATTATTTCTTCATCATTTATACTTTATATTCTGCATCTGCCCCTAGGCTATTTACATGGACATATTTTTATAAAATGGAAAAAACTCATAAGAATTATAAAAATTAATTTGATTTCTTGCTATGATATTTCTACCCTTTTAGTCAAAATAATCATTACCACAATAGTCACAAACAATGTAAAGCATGTCCACTATTGTTACAATTTTGCTGAAGCTTTTTGAAACCCACGTAGGAATACTTGGTGCATAGTAACTTTCTTCCCCACTGTGGAAAATTCTTTCATAGGACTGGAGAAAGGAAGTCAGTACAGTTTCCAGGTGTCAGCAATGACAGTCAATGGCACTGGACCACCTTCCAACTGGTATACTGCGGAGACCCCAGAGAATGATCTGGATGGTAAGACTTTTTCCTAGTTACTATCACTCTGATTATCTTCTTGTCACCTCAGCTTCAAAAAGTGTCTTAAAAAAGGAATGAACTCTAATTTTGGTGACATTCATTCTTATTATATGTTCATATTCTAAACACAACAGGGAAACATTAGTGAGTACATAGTCTTCAACGATGCCACGTAAATAATGCTAGCCCATGAATGACGTAGCATTGATTACGCAATAATCATGGTCCTCATAACAAGTTATTTGTTTTCAAGATCATCTGAAATAAGATATTTTCTTCTCATTTTATTTTGAATAATTGGCCTTAACCATTTCGTCCACAAGAATTAGTGTAATGTATCATAGTAATCATGAACTATAACTATATAATATAGCTCCTCTTGCCTTTTTATGAAGCTTTTGAAAAACATCTATATGAATTTTTTTACTTGCTTATGATATTATCATTACCTTTTCTTGATATAAAAAACAACCTAATTTATTTGCTTAGCTGATAGTTGTCCTGAAACATTCATCAGTAGGATATTAGGATTCATATAAGATTAATATATTAATAAATTAAATATAAGCAAACTCCTGAAAATCAGCTAACAAGAAATTGCTCTGGAAATAAAAACATCATGACTAAATTTTTAAAATAAAATTTAAGAGGAAAGGGTAATGAAGTGACAGAATAAAACATTAAATAATAAAACAGAAATATATAGAATTAGAGTTAAAAATTTAAAAAGTAAGAATTCATAAAAATGAGAGGTCCTTGGAAAAGAAGTGAGATATGATAAGTATTCCTAAAGCTAGATAATCAAAACTAGTGTCAATTAAAGGTAGATATAAAGATAAACTCATATGTATTGAAAATATGACAGTACAAGATAATTGCCTATTATAGCTAACATTGAAATTCTCTTATTCCTTAACTGATACATCTGAAATTATTCCAGTAAAAATTGAGAGTAAAAACTCTATATTACTTTATTTTCCCTTACATTTTTAATCTCTCTTTCCATGTCTTCCTCACTTTCATTCTTTTCCTAGTTCTTTTATTACTCTTTCTCATATCTTCCTTCCTCTTTCTTGAACTCCGCCATCTCATTCTCTTTCTCCTTCATCTTTCTCTTTTTCTCTTTTTGAATTCCTCACTGTCATTCGTGATTTTTCTATAGCCACAGATTTGATTTTACTAAATAATTATGGTAGCATTAAACAATCAATAGTTGATATTTCCATAATAACATTAATCTCTGCCATGTGAATGTATATTAATTCAATGAATATTTATAGAATCTTACTAAGCATCAGGCACTGTGCTGAGCTTTGATAAATAATAAATAAGAAACACTTGGTCCTTTTCTCATGGAGCTTGGAGTATAGCAAAGATAGATAGACAGTTTAGGTGAAGTATAGGAAGTTGCCATTGTTATAGTTAAAACCTGATTAGGTACTTGAAAACTGTAGTTCAACTTAGGATGGATGGATGGATGGATGGATGGATGGAGGGACCGGCAGGCAAACAGACAGACTTGCATTTATATTGAGAACTGAAGGATGAATAAGAATTAGGTATGCAAAAAATACATTGGCAGTTGAGGGGAAGGAATAGAGAGTAAGGTAAATGTGGTTTTTGAAGTCAAGACAATGATGCTGTTTGGGGACTGAAAAAGGCCATCAAGAATGAAACACAGAGATGGCATATGATGAAGTTTGTAAGATAAGCAGGTTCTAAAAATGACAAGACAAAGTTAAGAATGTTAAACATTGTCTAAATGTCATTAAGGCAATAACTTTGTTTTAGGCAAGTCATCAAAGGTTGATTAAATAAATAGTGACTTAATTAGAATTGCATTTTGTAGAGATTACTCTGGCTGAAGCATGCACACACAAAAAATGTATTCTAAGTAGGAAAACACAGGCAGTGACTTTAAGACAACCCTAGAGGTAATATAGGAGTTTACAAAAAAGTAACTTGGGGCTTAGAGATACTATTTAACTTGTCTTAGGTTATATAATTGAAAAATTGTGGGACTACCAAAAGTCACATTTCACAGAGTTCATACCCGTTGCTGATAGCTTAGAAAACTTTCATTCATGTATTTATTCAGCATACATCTCTTATTAAAGATCTATATATGCCAGATATTACATTAGGTACTAGAGATTAAACAATAAATAAAGTCCCTACACCCAAGGAGTGTAAGTTTTATTCAGATGGAGGTAGATAGTGATAGGTGCTCTGAAGAAAAAGCAGCATGGTAGAGGGGATAGCAAGGATTAGAAAGTACTGATTTATATAAGGAGCTGAGAAAATCTCTCTGTTTAGATAAAATATGAACCCAGACTTTAAGGAAGTGAAGGGGAAGCCATGTGAATAGGTCAGACTAGAGCCCTCCAGGTAGAAGAAAAAGCAAGAACAGTCATCCTGAATAGAGCCTAATTGGTGATTGGCATCCTTCTTGCCATTTATATTTCAAAGTCATGAGGTTGTCATTTGTCTTATGTAAAAAATAAAAGGGTGGCCACAATAAACTATGTAAATAGTTACTTTTTTCTATTCTAACTTATTTACTTGGTAATTACTTTTTAAATTTTATAGATTTATGTTTTATCCTTTCATCTACCCTTATGAAGTATACATTATTAGCTTTACATTATAGGTGAGTAACTTAAGCTATGAAAATTTAACTAACTTAATCAAGTAGTCAGTTAGCAACTGTGGAGCTCAAAACTAGGTTTTGAGGCCAAGACAGGCAGATCACTTGAGGTCAGGAGTTCGAGACCAGCCTTGCCAACATAGTGAAACCCTGTCTCTACTAAAAATACAAAAATTAGCTGGGCGTGGAGGTGCACACCTGTAATCCCTGCTACTCAGGAGGCTGAGGCAGGAGAATTGCTTCAACCTGGGAGGCGGAGGTAGCAGTGAGCCGAGATTGTGCACTGCACTCCGACCTGGGAGACAGAGCCGGCAAGACTCCACCTCAAAAAACAAAAACAAAACAGGTGTTGTGCATTGAGGTCCAGTGTAGGGGATCAAAGAAAAGCCTCCACTAATCCCATAGAAATGACCTGATGACCATAAACACAGTGATTCAAGGCAAACAAACGATTCTAAGAAGTGAGATCATATCATTTACCCAAACCTAAGGGGTGTATCTTTTACTGGAAGGAGAGAAAATAAATGAAGCAGAGGTGCTAAAGGTCTTACAAAATATCCAGAATGAAATGGACTCTCTACTTGACTTATGTGCTCTTGTTCCTGACTCTGAATGAGTCACAACTTAAATAGAACCAAAATATAAAATCACCACTTATTGGAAGACACAAAATTTTCATTTAACTCCATGTTTTTCATATCAATGCAGTCTAACTATAATCCAGTTTATGCATCTATTTCAATCAAGAGTCTCTATGGCATGCTCATGAGAGTCTTAATAAGTGCTTTTAACTGGATTTATTTGAACTTTTCTACATGCAGCATTCCTTCTCTTTCTTTGGGTATAGATGTAGTTATTATGAAATATAGTTTAAGAATCTACAGTGTGCTGAATCATGGGGAGTACAAACATGAAAACATCAAGAACAGCTCTATTGAGACCCAGACAGATAATGGCTGCACTGATTAGAAAAGATTTCATGAAAACACATAGAACTTGAACTAGAAACTTCAGGGAAAGGGGGTTCCGTCAGCTAGGATTGTAGGGAAGTGTGTGTAGGACAGCATAGAAGACATTTGAGATTGTTCACATGTAGACATAATGAAAACTAAAAGCCATTTCAGAACACTTAACTGTAAATGTGTGGGAAATGTGTTTCACTTGCTGTAACAAACTGTTAGTTCCAAAGGCCTTCTCAATTTATTGATCCATGCACTTTCAACTGTGACACTTCCTAAAAGTGATTTTGGTTTCCTTTCTTTCCTTCTGGTTTTATTCTTTTGATTGCACCATTCATATATTAAAAAGTGTAACCCTTGATAGAAATTAATATTTGAAGGAATGAACAAGATCAGTTGTGGTCACAAGTGGCTACAAAAGAAAATTGAGCCTGCTAGTTTGTTCTGTTTTAAAAAAGATTTACTTAAATGTTCATCTCATTTTAATGTATTTGTGTAAATGTTTAAATCATAAAATAAGATACAAATGACTTGCACCAAAAGTTTCTTGGGTGATGTTGGAAAGCTTTGAGTTCTAAATTTTGAGTCCTAAAGCTTTGAGTTCTAAATTTTGAGTCCTAACGCTCTGTAATCAGAAATTTCCATATAGAATTGCTTTGATCTCCCAAAAATTAAGGATAAGGAGAAAAAGCAATCATTTTAAACCACATAAAATGGGAGGATTTCTTTGCTATAGCTGAAGATATCTGTGTTGGAAGGTAACTGCATCATTAGGCCTCTCTGGATGCATTATGTTGTATAACTTACCCCCGCTACGTCAGAGCCTGGTGGTGATCCCCAAGAGAATGATCTACTCATTACTCCATAACTCTGAGCCCTGAGAGTCAGCTAAACAGAAACAGTGCTATTTGCAGATTGTTAAAGGAAACCCCTGCCTCCTGTGACTTCTGTAGTTCCTCTTGCCTTCCCAACTTGGCTTAAGGAGTGTGAAGATAAAGGTAACTCAGAGAAATACCCCAATTCCTCATGGATTGTCCTTTTAATTAGATGTTTTGTTAAAGCAAATATAAAACCAAACCACATTGTTCAGTTTTCCCTGGAAAGCACATTGCTATTATTGACAGCTGGGAAGTTTTAAAATATTTATTTTGTACCTCAAAATTTCAGCTTAAAAAAAAAAACAAAAAACCAAGATCGTTAGAATTCCCCAGGGTTTTCATGTAAATGTCTTGCATAAAGAAATGAGAGAGTTTGTGATAGAGTTCAACAAAATACCCTTCAAGAAACTGAGCTTGGAAATCTGTTTATGCTTTTTTTTTTTTGGAGTGAACAGGTGGAAATTGCTATACACTATAAATAATCATGTAATTTAAAATCAAATCTCTACCCTGAAGTGGAGGAGTTTAGCTATCAAAAGTCAGCAGTGCAGACTTAAGAAAGTGTAACGGTGATGCAGCAAAAAAATGTGAACCTAGGACCTGGCCCTAATTTCCTGCCCCCAGGAAATAGGTAATTAGCCTTATTAACCCAAACTGGTAATAAATGGGTTCACTGCAAATTTATTTCATTTAAGAATTAGGGTAAGGAGCGTAGTTTACACCAGTGAGCAAAAGAATGTGTTCTTCTGGTGATTTCACTTGATGCTAGTATGGGATTTGGTGTGCACAGAGGAGTGAAGGTGGCATGTCATAGAATAGATTTTCTTTCTTGTACTTTGATGGGGACCATTTATGATATTCCATGTTGCTAATTGACAGATAGCCTTGGGGAATTTGATGGACCAGTGGTACAGTAGCTATTCCACTGTGAAATTTAAGACTCAGCCCCTTATTATCATTCAAGTGAATTTCATCTTACACGTAAGAAGCGTAGCAGGCAAAGCAAAAACTGATTTTTAAAAGCAATATAGTATCTGTTTCGGTTCCTGGGCAAGTGGTTTTTCAGAATCTCAAAGTTCCACTGTACAAAGGATGGCACAGGTTGTTTTGACTTAGATAAATGTTCAAAGAAATTGCAAGTCTTTTACTTGTTTATAACAAACTTTATTGTGCCCATGGAATGTCTGATCCTTCTATGGCTTGCTTTTTTCTAACTACCATGTGAAGGAACAGGTGGGTTTTGGAGTCTTAATGACTAGGTTTGGATCCAGCTCCACTTACCGTATATTCTTGGGCAAATAACTTTCCCATGCCCTGGTTTCTCTCATGTGTAAAGAGGGCATAACAGCAGTATCCATCACAGTGGTTTTTGTGAGAATTAACTATGATAATGGCAACAAAGGGCTCAACGGTGTGTTGTTCTTTCTGATTTTTCTGGTTTTGATAAATAAGTAGATCTCAGACTTTGACTGCAGTTTGTTGTTGTGTTTGTTCTTCTTGTTGTTGTTGTTTTAGACAGAATCTGGGTCTGTCGCCCAGGCTGGAGTGCAATGGCGTGATCTCAGCTCACTGCAGCTTCCACCTCTCGGGTTCAAGTGATTCTCCTGCCTCAGCCTCCCGGGTAGCTGTGATTATAGGCATCCACCACCACACCTGGCTAGTTTTTTATTTTCAGTAGAGACAGGGTTTCACCATGTTGGCCAGGCTGGTCTTGAACTCCTGACTTCAGGTGATCTGCCTGCCTTGGTGCACTCCCAAAATGCTGAGATTACAGGCATGGCCACCGCACCTGGCCATGACTGCAGTTCTTTCTGACGGTAATATGAAACACTCAGACCATTGATCTTATGAAACTTCTCCTTGTTCATGATGATAAAGCCTTGCTGTCTACATTTAGGGAACAGATGTATTCATTTCTGTTACAAAAGGAGAGTGTATGTTCAGTACATCTTAAAAACTCATCATCTAATTAAGGTATAATTTAATGGGGCATCATATAATTATAACAATAGATTGAAGAGGGCATTTTGTGGAATTACACAGTTTTTAAAAA
The DNA here is from genome assembly GCF_047675955.1 of Chlorocebus sabaeus. NCBI lineage: Eukaryota > Metazoa > Chordata > Mammalia > Primates > Cercopithecidae > Chlorocebus > Chlorocebus sabaeus. Next base: position 29,554,858 of record NC_132921.1, on the reverse strand, counting down.
ATGTATTATAGGAATATAAGCAATCTTTCAAAATTGTATTGTTTTTACAAAAAACTAAAAACAAACATTATGCTAAATGGTAAACTACTAAACACATTTGTTTTACAATCCAAACAAGCTTAAAAACTTCCTATGATTTCTGTTATTCAAGAAGATAGAGGTTTTGGCAAGAAAAACAAACTTTAAAATTCATAACATTTTATTACAAGAGGAAAGAAATCTTATAAATGGTGTTATTGCATATTTAAAAATTGCAAGAAGCTGCACTAAAAACCTATTAGAACCAATAAGAGAATTTAATAAGGTTATATGTTTCAAAAGCATAGCTTTTCTTTTTAGTAGCAATAATTAGTTTAAACATTGAAAAGAAATGCATTTATAAAACCACCTAAAATATAATATCTAGGACTAAGTTTAACAAGATGTAAACAAATGTGTATCATAAAAGATATAACATTTTACTGAAAACTATAAAACAAGACATGAGTAAATAGCAAGTTACATATGTTCCTGGATGAAAAATCTGATCATTATTACATTAGTTATTTCCAAATCAATGATTAATTTTAGACAATTCTAATCAGAGTAAATTTTAAATGATTAAAGATTTTCTGGGGTGAAAAAAGAAATTTATATGGAAGAATAAATATAAAAGAATCCCAAGAAATTTTGGAAAAGGATAATAAATACTAGCAGTTACTATAAAGACTGATTTAAAATCAGTATAGTACTATCTGACATTGGAATGGACAGATCAGTGTAACAGAACATAGAAACAGCACCTATCTGGGTATATTTGAGGAATAAATATAAAAATAAAGCCACTTCTCAAGCAGCAGATTAGTTACTAAATAGTGTGAAACTATTGCCAGTACTTTTAATAGAACAGAGAATGTTTTTCTTCTCTTACATCAAACTGGTTGACAGTGGTTGATTCTGGTGATGGAACTGAAGGCAAAGGAGGGTGAAGTCATCACATCTTATATAATTCAAAAATAAAAGGCCACAGGTGGCTGTAAGGATTTTGTCATCATTTTTTCTTCAGGTATTTTTAAATATAACAAAGGTGGGTTACTCAAACACAAGTCTTTTTATACAATTGGAGGTTTTGAGCTGATCTTTCAAAATATCATTTCCCTTAAGACTGATTGTATTCTTCACTTTGTGACTAGTACCAGTAATCACTTGTCATCCAAGCCAAAAGTCTCCCTATTATCCTCAACTCCATTTCACTCCCTGTCAATATCCATTCCATCACCAAGATCTGTAATTTCTACCTTCGTAATAAATTTGGAATCCATCCTCCCTTCTCCACACCCACCACCACACTTTATGTCAGGCTCACATCATTTGTCACCTGAAAGTAGCCTCAGGTTTGCTATTTTCTGGACACCTGTTTGCTCTCCCTCCTCTCTAGACCCCATAGTGTTGTCAGAGTGATTTTTTCAGAACCAGATCTGATGATGTCAATTCACTGCTCAGATTCTTCTCCATGTGGTCCTTCCCTCAGCCTCAACTGTGACATCCCATCCTGCCTGCCTACCTGCACTTCCCTCCAGGTTCACTTCCTTAGCTGCATGGTGGATCAAGCTTTTGGACTTAGCGTGCTCTTTACCCAAGTATATTTTCACATGTATTTCGCACCTGCTTGTCCTTCAAAACTCACTAGATGCTTCACTTCTAGGAAGCTTTCTCTTATCTGAGTTTCACTCAGATGTCTTTTCTCTAAACACATTTGGACACTCTTCCCAATAAACTTGAAACAAAGACCATGCTTTGTCTTGAACTTCTGGATATTTCACACAGTGCCTGCTACATATTACTCAATAATAAGTGAGTGGGTGAATGTAAAATATTCATAGCTGGGTATTTGTGAGAAATGTGTAACACATAGTTTGCTTCTTCACTGATTTTCATCATTATGTATGAACTCTAATTTCAGATAAATGAGCCAGAAATATCTGCTGCTCTCTATTGTATTTTTTCGTAAATGTAGAATGCATCCCTTTTTGCTTATGTACAATATGAAAATGAAAGCCCTAGTTTTCTAGAAGACAACTTGGCATAAGATTTTAAAGTTACAGTGGTGTTTTTGTTTGTTTGTTCTGGGACAAACCAATAGGTCTGTAGTTTTGAGAGCATACAATTTGAATCCACTTTGAGGAAAACGAGCCTAAAGAATTCATTTAGCAAGGACTAAGATCTCTGTCTCCCCATACAGAATAAGTTTTATGGTTTGAGTGGCCATGTAGATTATTCAGTGTAAGGTAGCTGATCAAATGCCTCATGGTAGAATGATACAAAGTTCTAGTGACGTTTTGTGATAGTTGAAGCTGGTATCCTTAAACTCTAAAGTGAGAGAACAGTTCCCAGATATGGAAGGGCTGGTGTCTGCAGCTGCTCCTTGAAAGCCACATTAAGAGTATTTGCTCTAACAGTCAGGATTACTCTCACTATTTCAAGAAGTCAGCAGTTTTTAAACAAAACCAAACTTCACTATATTTTCTCTGTATTCTGTTGGACATGCCAACCTTCTACCCTATATAGGCATCTTAACTTCCTGGTGGTTGTTGCCAAATCAAGAACTTGATAGACAGAGACCATGCTTGTCTAACTGTTGGGCCAAAAAAGGGCTGACTCCTATCTGTAATCTGGAATTGGGATTCTGCAGCTTCTCTGAGCAAGAGAAAATCAGGGAAGGGAGGAATGTTGATGGTTTTGTTAGGATAAACTTTGGGCATGTCATCGAGGGTCTCTTCCCTAAAAAGTACCTTACATTTTCCCCTCATTTTCCTTTTGAGTTATAATCAATGTGAGGCAAAAGCCAGTATACAAAAGTGCAGAGAGGATGTGGATTCTGGTGAATTATTTTAGTATTTACCTTTGTTATCACTAGGAGTAAGTATGTTGATATTGAGAATTGGAGGACATAGGGGAAGAAAGATTCCCCATCCTTAGATCTGCCAGTTTAATTGGCTTAGATTTAGGAGACACATATTTTCAGAATTACAATTCATTGTTGTGGTTTTCAAGGAGTAGAGCTGTCAAAACTCCCTTTTAAGAGTGTTGTCTATGTATTCATTGACTCCTGTTAGACTTCTACATTCTTTTTCTATCGAAGCAAAAAAAAAAAAGTAGTTAAAAATAAAACATGAAATAAGAACATTAGGTTGACACAAAACTATTAAGATGAATAGAAAACGCATATTAAAAGTAAACAAAAAGACAAAATGCGTTAAAAATTACAAAACAGTGTTGAACTGGAAGAATTTGTGGTAGTAACAAAATCTGTAGAATAGCTAAGAGTACAAACTATATATGAAATACTAAATGAGAAAACATTTGTTAAATTAATGAGTATGACACATGCATAATAGGTCTCCATAAAGTTTAGTCATTATTAGGAATAAGAACAAAATCTATAGGGTTTAAAATTTTTTAATGATACAAATCAATAAGTAAATATTAGTATGAATAACTGATTTTTCCATTCATGGAGGGGAAAATGTTAATGTTCATTATTAAAATTAGTAATGAGAGATTAGGGGAGGGCTTGACTGTAAAGTTGCAGCCTAAGGAAATTTTAGCAGTGATGGAATTTTTCTGTATTTTGACAGTAATGATGGATACCAAAATTTTACTCATTTATCAAAACCCATAGAGCCATGTACCACTAAGTAAATGTTGCTGCATATCAATTTTTAAAATAAATTAAAAATGTATATTCCCAGCCTGGGCAACACAGGGAGACCCCATTTCTACCAAAGTTTTCTTTTAAAAATTAGCCAAGTGTAGTGGTGCGTACCTGTGGTCCCAGCTACTCAGAAGACTGAGGTTGGAAGATCACTTGAGTCCTACAGGTTAGGGCTGCAGTGAGTCAGAATTGCACCACTGCACTCCAGCCTGGGTGACAGAGTGAGAACCTGTCTCAAAAAAAAAAAAAAAAAAAAAAAAGAGAATATTGTCAAAATATTAGAAATAGGATGGTAAAAGACTATAAAGTAGAGTTAAATGGTGAATAGAAGTGGTTTTCCACTATGATAAATAAACAAATAACCTTTAAAGTTTATAGAGGTGAGTGGCCTAAGGGAAGTGATGTCCTTTGGTGAGAACACGCCCTGTCTATAGAAATGAACACATTTATAAGTATCAGACTTGCCTGGAAAGGCAGAGTGTGGGTATATCAATTGCCTTATATAGTTTGCTATAAAGAAATATAGGCTGTTAAGGACTAGAACAAAACTCTAACAAAACGATCCATAAAATGCAGCATGCTAAATGGAGAACAAATATGTGAATATTTATCAAAAGTTACAACTGCCTGACATAACTTGGCAGTGCCATCTATAGCAGACAGTATGTGGTGGCGACTGCTTGCATTTCCAAAATCTGGCACAGACAAATCTTGCTGTCCACTAGGAGGAAAACAAAGTATCCAGTGTAGAGTAGATGACTGGAGTGAGGTGAATGAAGGGAAAATCACAGGTGAAGAAGGTAGAGAGATAAGAGGAGAGAGAGATCATTTATGACCTTTTGGGCCATTATAAAGGACATGGCCTACAATATGGTTTGGGAACACCTTGGGGGGTTTTGAGCAGAGCAATAACATGATCTTAATTGTAGTTTTGTATATACATGGTGACACTGTATCTCTATTCATACACATTTATTTTAAATACCACCTATATGCTGATGGCTTCCACATCCGTGTATATCTAGCTGTGACCTTTCACCAAAATCCCAGACTTACGTACCCAACTACTTCCTTGAGATAGCCACAGGTTTGACTAATAGGCATCTCACATTGAACATGACCCAAGGAGATCTCACCTATTTTTCTTCATTTCGGTTCATCAATCAACAGTTACCAAGTCAAAGACCTATGGGTTATGATTAAATCTCCCTTTTCCTGCACCACTCACATCTACTCTATAGCTCTGTTAACTATACGTTACACATGTCCTAAATCTATCCACTTTATATCATCTTCACAACAGCCACCTAGACAAGTGCCAAAGTCATTTTACGGTCTCCACGTTTCATTCTATGCCTGCTCTCCAAACTTCTTTTAACCCAGAAAAATAGAGTGATCTTTCAGTAATATCAATGAGACCACACTTCACACCTTCCATCCCTGCCAGTCAAGACCATTTAAGATCTTCTCCTTCCACTTAGAATAAAACCTAACTTTCTTACTTATCTTGACTTGCCTTGCCTATAGTAACCTGGTCTGTAAGTGACTCACTCTCTTTTTTCTCTTTTTATAATTGTTTACATTTATGGACAAATAGACATAACCTAAAATCTACCATCCTAACAATCTTTAAGTATACAGTTCAGTGGGGTTAAGCACGTTCATGTTGTCATGCAGCCATCACCACCACCCATCTCCAGAACTCTTTTCATCTTGCAGAAGTGAAGTGCTGTACCCATTAAAAAAAATCTGCCAACCTCCCCAACCCCCAGCCTCTGGCAACCACCATTCTCTTTTCTGCATGAATTTAACTTCTCTGGGTACCTCATAAAAGGAGGTTTATGCAGTTTTTGTCATTTTTTGTGATTGGCCTATTTAATTTACCATATCATTGCCAAGGCTCGTGCATCTTGTAGCGTGTCTCAAAAATTCAATTCTTTCCTTTTTAGAGGCCAAATAGTATTCCATTATGTGTATATACCACATTTTAAAAATGCATTTATACATTGGTGGAAACTTTGGTTACTTCCACCTTTATGCTATTGTAAATGATGCTGCTATCAACATGGATGTACAAATATTTGTTTGAGTCCCTGCTTTCAACTCCTTTTGCATTTCATACTTAGATGAGGAATGGCAGGATTATATGTTAATTCTATTTTAAATTTCTTGAGGAACCCTTATATGGTTTCTTTATAGCAGCTATGCTATCGTACATTCCTACTGGCTGACTGTCTTTTTATCTTTTTCATCCTCTCTCTTATCCTTGATGTTCCAGATGTGATGATCTTCCTCAATTTCTCTATCAAACTCATCCCTGCAGTAGAGCATTTTCAATAGTTGTTTTCTCTCCCTGCAGAGCTCACTACTCCAATGTTTGCTTGACAGGCCCTTTCAGATCATCCACCTTAGACTCAAATGGGGAGAATTTCCTGGAGGAGTCAGTGATTGTCCCACCAGCATAGCACTTATCAAGATCTCACGATTGTCTTGTTCATTTATTAGGACTTATTTTTTGTCTTTCCTCTCCCAACACTATATTTTTAGTACCTAGAACTATGACTAGTACATAGGAGATACGTAGTAGTTGTTGAAATGTCACAGGGATTAATATAATACATGACCTAGTGTGCCATATGTGAACATTACACATTAGTGGAAACCTGTGTAACATGTCTACATTAATGTTACAAAGAATACCATGTCTACATATCTGTTACAAAGAATAACATATCTACATATGTTACATATGTTACAAAGAGTAACATGACTACATACATGTTAGAGAAAATAACATGTTCTTTAGAACCAGAGCATACCAAGAGAGAATCCATAATTCAATAATATAATCAAAAGTGGCAATTGACCTAGTTTTCTTGATCATTGAGACTCTAGTAAAAATTTGAGGCCTTGTACTAGTCTGTTTTCATGCTGCTGTTAAAGACATACCCGAGACAGGGCAATTTACAGAAGCAAGAGGTTTAATGGACTCACGGCTCCATATAGCTGGGGAGATCTCACAATCATGGCAGAAGGTGAAAGGCACATCTCACATGGTGGCAGACAAGAGAAGAGAACTTGTGCAGGGAAATTCCCCTTTATAAAACCATCAGATCTATATTCATTGTCATGATAATAGCATGGGAAAGACCCATCCCTGTGATTCAATTACCTCCCTATGGGTACCTCCCACAACACTTAGGAATTGTGAGAGCTATAATTCAAGATGAGATATGGGTGGGAACACAACCAAACCATATCAGGCTTCATTAATTTAAACATTTCAGGCAAAATGTGCTCTTTGGTTTCAAATTAACTCAATAGCTACTCTATTACTCCTTTGTGCTTCATATGTGCAAGCAGTGTCTTAGAGATACTTGTAAAATGTTTCATGTACTTCTGAGTAGCAAATTTCAGTTGCAGACTCCAAATAAGTAATAGTCATATTATATATCTTCCACAGCAAATTTTCTAAATTGATATTTTATAGTTCATTCCAATAGTAACCACTTTCCTAATCCATAAGGTCATCTATGTTAGAGAAAACACACTCAGGTAGCATAAAAGGAAAATTGTTATTTCTGCCTTTGTATTAAGTGAGTGGGCATAAATTGGCTATCATGGATTATGAACAATCTCCTGGCATAGTTATCATGATGATGAGGCCATATATTATGAATGGCTTGGGTCTAATACTACCTCGATAGGAACTGTCCTTTTGGTCCTGTGAGTTTAATTTGGTGATAAAGGGTCATTAAGGCTGGGCATGTAGACTCACATCTATAATTCCAACACTTTAGGCGGCCAAGGCAGGTGGATTGCTTGAGTCCAGGAGTTCAAGACCAGCCTGGACAACATGGCAAAACTCCGTCTCTACAAAAATATAAAAATAAAATAAATAGATAGATAAATAAAATAAATAGATAGATAAATAAATTAGCTGGGCATGGTGATGCCTGTATGTAGTCCCAGCTACTAGGGAGGTTGTGGTGGGAGGTTGACTTGAGTCAGAGGGTTAGAGGCTGCAGTGAGCTGTGATATCACCACTGCAATCCAGCCTGGGAGACAGAAGAAGATCCTGTCTCTGTCTCACACACACACACCTAATTAGTATTTAGATGAAGAGGCAACATATCTTCTTATGTACTAACTTTTTTTCTAATATTAAAAATTATTTTGAGGCTTGCATCTAGGATTGAAACATTTTCATACAGTGAAGGATAAACGGGAGTCTTACATTCTAAAAGCTCCTCTTTTTCAAGAGTCAGTTGGTGTATGCATTACAATGATATGTTTAAAGCACCGATGAATAAAATTCTGTAGTTACTAACTTAACCAATTTGCAAGAGAACTATTCATTGGTTTTCAGAAATATGGATAGTTACTGTTCTGAAAACATTTTAACAGTTTAAACGGTTTTTCCTTTTATTCTAAAAGACGTTAAATATTGTCATTCAAATTGTAATGATTTCATATTGCTTTTAAAAAGTCATAAATGCAGAAGATCTAGTTTATTTTCTTAGTGTATGATTAGGCAGATTATCTTGTTGTTTTAAAAGTCAGTGCAAAAACTTCAAATGTGTTAAACAGAACTGACTAAGAGTCCATTACATTTCAAGGGCACTGGTGAGACTGTGGCAATAGGGTTGAAAAGTATTAATCCATCCTTTTCATCTCTTTTATTACTTTTACTTAGAGTTTATATTAGGAAATACTTCACAAACATCGTGTTTCTGCCGTTAAGGCTTATATCCACATTTTGAGACATAATTTTTTATGATGTCTTTGCATATTATATCATAGGCTTTTTTAGGGCAGACAAATAATAGCTTCGCTTTTGGGCCATCTTTGGGGAAAAAGCGTCTTTAGAAAATTCTGTCGATGTGGCAACTTTAGAATCTTTTGAAAAGCTTTAGAATCTTTTGAAAATGGTACCTATTTTGAAAACTTTAATAAGAACATGCTTCCATCTATCACTTAAGCTAGAAGTGGGAATGCTGCATATGAATAAGAGTGGTGGGTCTGTGCCAGTTTTGGGTACTACATTGAGGAAAAAAAGTAATATTACCTCTAGTCATCAGATTTCCTTGCATAATTTGGCATATGTTACCTTCAGAGATTTTCTAAATCACTGGACACAGACATTTCTGGAACATAAATAATGAACAGAATCACTTGAATAAAATTCAAATCACTAATGTTTTTGAGTACTTATTAATTGCCAAGAAGTGTGTTAAGCACTTATTGAAGTTTGGATGGGCATATTCTTTCTTACATATCTTTGCATAATACTTCCCTGATTTTCAAAGAATAGGCTACATGTGCTTATATTTAGCCAATCAAAATATTTATCAAAATCTATTGTAACTGCCTTTTTACTTGCCTATTTCTCATTAGTCTATAAACTCCAATAGTCCAGGTTTTGTGTCTGCCATATTTGTTCTTCCTATATCCTGAACATTACAGGTACCGAGGCTCAAATCTCAAACACAATAGGTGTTGTATAAATATTTGTTAATTGGCTGGGTGTGATGCCTCAAGCCTGTAATCCCAGCACTTTGGGAGGCTGAGGCGGGTGGATCACGAGGTCAGAAGTTGAAGATAATCCTGCCCAAGATGATGAAACCCCATCTCTACCAAAAATACAAAAATTAGCCAGGTGTGGTGGCAGGCACCTGTAATTTCAGCTACGCAGGAGGCTGAGGCAGATAATTGCTTGAACTCGGGAGGCAGAGGTTGCAGTGAGCCGAGACCGTGTCACTGCTCTCCAACCTGGGTGACAGAGTGAGTCTCTGTCTCAATAAATGAATAAATATAAATTGAATAATGATTGGTGTCCAGAAAAAAAAATATTTTTTTAGGACTAGGAAACAGAGAAGAATGGCAACATAAAAATCAGAACAATTTATTATTAAAACTTACTAATTTTCAACACACAATTCCTTTAAAAGAAAATGTATGTCAGGGTGGCACGCACATTCTCTTTTTTAATATCTAGCAATATTTGAGAATTTATTTGCTACTCATAATGAGTATGTTTGTATGAATTATCTCATTAAATCTTCTCAACACCATATCTTCATTCTACAGGTTAGGGAACTGAGGCTTAAAGAGGATAAATAATATCTCAAAATCTCTCAGACAGTGAGCATATAGTACAAGTTTGAACTCTGCTCTTTCTTACTTCCAGAGCTCAGGCTTTGAGTCAATCAATATTTGGAATGCCAACTTAATCAGAAGGGAAACTCAGAGAAGTGAAATATTTTCATGAGGACACAGAGCTAGTAAACGACAGAACGTGGCATTACTTTTCACAGGTCCAAAGGTTGTGAGATGTTAATCCAGGCCACTTTCTTCTTTATTTTAATAATAAATGCATTTTTTCACTGATTTAATAAACCATGAATCAAGTACCATCCTAATCATGCTGGACAGATCATGGCCTTTAACTGTTTCTCCTGACAATTACATAAGAAAGACTGGTTAATTTGTTTTGTTTTTAGTTAAATCGGAGTAAACAATCATTGGATAAGACAGCATTGACGTTTTATTCTCCATTCTATTATTCTTATATCTGCCTTTGTTTTTACCCTTCATTAATGATACCTAAGAAGAAACATGTAAAAAGAAAAAAAGCCCAAATAAGACGCTCTTTGAATAAAGATGCATTGATGCTACCTACCATGCCCATGGAAAGAACTTGGTATTCTTGTGTGCTTAAGAAATTTTGTGACAGTGAAATCCAACATAGAAAATGTATCACATGCTGAAATAAAGAGTGAGTTGGGCAATAGGTGATGCATTATTCGTCTTGCTTAAATGGTGTTCTGCCATGCTACATTTTCTGTTATGAGACATGCTGATGATGCCTCTTTTTGAATGCTAGAATCTCAAGTTCCTGATCAACCAAGCTCTCTCCATGTGAGGCCCCAGACCAACTGCATCATCATGAGTTGGACTCCTCCCTTGAACCCAAACATCGTGGTGCGAGGTTATATTATCGGCTATGGCGTTGGGAGCCCTTACGCTGAGACAGTGCGTGTGGACAGCAAGCAGCGATATTATTCCATTGAGAGGTTAGGTGAGTATCTGCGATTTGTTTATTCTAGTAAGGGGAATTAATGATTTATTTTAAATAATTTTATTTCTTGGAAAACTGTTCCATGGGATTGTGGTTTCAACTTACAGCATGTGTTAACTCTGAAAGCAGCTATCTATCAACACACACACACACACACACACACACAGACACACACACATTTCTTCTTTGAATTTGGAATTTCAGGAATTAGATCAAGAGAGATCTGTAATGGGAGTTGCTCTGGTGTATGCCCGTGCTTATGGGTTATAGGATACAAAAAGTGCATTGGGCCATTTTTCTTTTTCCAGTGGTCAATGGAAACTTCTGATCCTAATAATTTCTGTAAAAAGAAAGTCAACACATTTTTCATCTTTGTTCTCGCTGGGAAAATGTTCTGTTAATTTTTCTTTAACCTTGAATTATCTAGTCATAGCGCCTTCTTTTCCCTTGACATTCACAAATATGAATGTTAAAGACTAAGTCATTATGACTGTAAAAGAAAATGAAAGAAGGAATTTTGAGTCATGACAATACATCAGAATGATCAAACTCCATCCTGCATGTTTCCCTGCTTCTACCGATCTAGGTTTTCTTATTGTGCTCAACTCAACCTCATTTTTTACTGAATACAATGCTTCAGTTGTGATATTCTGAATTCGTTGAAAACTTGTTCATTGAGAGAGGTCTAATGTGTGTAAAAGTGTTCATATTCATTTTAGATCTGATTTCCCATAGTGCTGTAGGAGGTTATATTATTAACACAGAGAAATAAAGTAAATATGATGTATCAGGATGCCAGTAAGTTAAATAATTTTCATAAAGCAAAATGTAAGTTGATTCTACCTGTTGATTGAATACCATATTATATGACCCTACTGGAAATGCAGCTTGATTGGGCAGGCAAGGTGTAGGGGGTGGGGGGATTTGCAATGTCTCTCACAAACAGAACATTTGTGATGAGAAGCCTGATTTGAATTTGAATAACTAAAATGCAGTAGCAAGAAAAGATTTTCTCAGTAAAGGAGGAAAATTACACTGACCCATTCTCTCTATAATTGCTTCAAACACTAATAAGAGAAACACCTACTGAAAATCTCCATAATTTTGGTTAGCTTGGCATTTAGAAATAATATTCTTTCCATCAATTCCTGAGTTTGAATGTAAAGGCAATCACAAAACTCGTATTTATGGCTGTCAAATCTATGTCAGGGGACTCCTACTTATCCATTATTCAGCATCCGCCATCTTTGACAGTTCATCTTGATGCCACTCACCGGACAGAAGGAGGGAGGTCAGGAGGGAAGTCAGGACTCAGAGCAAGTCAGGAGGGAAACTGCATTGTTGACCCTATCCTTTAGATAATGATTATCTTTGTTACCAAAAAAACATTCCAAAGGTCTCCAAATTTAGTCAAGTTTAGGTGTTTGGGAGATTAACATCGGCAAATCTCCCCAAATGCTTAACAAGAAAAACAGAAAAATTCTCTGGAAAATGTATTCTAAAGAGCTAGGAAAATTGTTAAAGGTAAAATGTGATATGAACCTGTCTCAGTAATAATTATGAATTTGCCTCTACAACTTACCTGGAAGCAGTAATTACACACACATATAGATAGGTATGTAAGTTCTACCAGTTGATACTCTTTTAACATAGTCTCGTGTCTTAATATGAAATACAATAATTAGCATGTTGTTCATTAAATATCCTCATGGTTACCATGAACTGCCATTTTTCTAACATGTGTTTTCACTATTTAGCCAAAGTGTGTGTGAGAGACATACCTTAAGCTCTAATCTTTATAAAGATAAGGATTTATTCAAGTCTACGTTCATGCTGCAAATACATCACCAATTGTTTTATTTATTCTAGTGAGCATTAAAATTGACACATCAGTTTCCGTAGTAACTTTTTGAGAAGGTATTTATAACTTTGTTTAATTTTTAAAGTTTTTGAAAGGCAAAGTTGTCTAGTCATTACATATACATAATAAAGAAAAGGAAATTTTATGTTTTAAGGACTGTATGACAGTTATACAACTAAAAGTGAATTAAAGTAAGTTTAATTCATTTAAGCATAGGGTCAGTCATAACTTCAAGTATCATGGTTTTATATTAAACTATAAAAAAGTTATTTGTTGTATAATTGACCGATAAACCCCTTCATCTATTTCATGAGAAAGCAAGACTTCTAAACAGCATTTTATTTGCAGTTTAGACACCAGACACTGTGATCAGCTTCAGGACTGGAAATAGAAGAACATCTTGAGTAATATCTAATATTGTCTAATTAAAAGCAAACAAACAACTTGCCTACTTATAGGCATAGAGCTTCATTAATCAATATTTATACTATTAAATATTTATAATTAGTCTATTGACATTTTACTCCTTTTAGTTCAATAGCCCTAGTGCCAGACTTGATATATGATATAGACACACAAGATCTGAATTTAATACTTCTTAGCAAAATTAATTTGAAACCAAACCACTTTTTAAAAAACTCACTATCTACCTACCAATTGATCTATTTATCTATCAAGTTATCTGTCTTTATATGTTTATTCACGTATTATTTATATACAGTACACTGTGTACGTTAAAAGTGTACTTTTTGGCGTTTTTAAAAGAGCATTATTGAGGTATAATATTTGTTTATTTTTATAATCTTTTCTCTAATTTATCTCAGTAATACTTTATAGTTTCAAGTGTAAAGGTCTTCAATGTTTACGTTAAACTTATTCCTAAATACATATGTATATGTAGGAATATACATATATTAGAAATACCCCCAAAAAACATATATATATTTGGAAATATATATTTGAATATATGTACATATTTTTAGGACTATTTAAATTATACACATACATTTGAATATTACTAAATATATGTACATATGTATATTATATATACATATATATTTGGATTATTTTAAATAGAACTGTTAAAATTTATTTTAAATAAATTTTTACTATAGTAGATTTATAGATGGATTATATAATATATATAGATGTATTGTGTTTATAAATGTATAGAATACAAGAGATTTTTTAATGCTAATCTTGTATCCTAATATCTATTAAATTTACCTATATATTCCATTAGTTTTTTATATTATATAAAATTTTCCATTTAGTCAAACATATCTATGCAAAGAGAAAGTTTTATATTTAGTTTCTTATCTCTGTCTCTTTTATGTCTTTCTGTTGCCTTACTTCAGTGGTTAGGATCTGTAGTAAAATACTGAATAAAAGTGCTGAAAGCAGGTATCTTTCCCTTGTGTCTGATCTTAGGATAAAAAAATTTAGTCTTTACCATGAAATAGATTATTACCTCTGGGCTCTTTATCTAAGTCTTTTGTGAAATTGAGGAAATGCTATACTCTTTCTAGTTTTCTAGAAATTCTGGTCATGAATATTCATTGAATATTGTTAGACAAATTTCTATCTTTTGAAATTATTTTTTTTCTTTTCTAAAAATACAGTGAATTACATTGATTTATTTTTTAAGGGTAACCAACCTTGAATTTCCTGTATGTATCCTGTGTGGCCATCATGTATTATCCTTTTCTTATGTTGTTTGATTTGTTAATGCTTATTAAGGATTTTTTGTGTGTGTGCCTATATTCAGTAGGCTATATTCGTCTACAATTTTCTTTTCCTATAGTGTCTATATCCTGTTTCTCTTTTACTCCCATTAGATTGGCTCATAAAATGAGCTGGACTATATTTATTCCCCTTCTATTACAGAAAATTTGTGTAAAAATGGATTTTATTTATTTCTTAAGTATTTTATAGATTTTACTAATGAAATCATCTGGACCTGAGTTTCTTTTATAGGAAGGCTTTGATAATAGATTTAATTTTTTAAACAGATAGAGGCCTGATTTGCGTACTCTCTTGTATTGATTTTGGTAAGTTAAATTTTTAATAAAATCCATCCATTTCATTTTGTCTCTTGTTGACATAGAGTTATTCATAATGTTCTCTTTATCTGTTATCTATGGTTATTAATTGCTTTTTCATTTCTGATATTGGTCTTTTCTGGTTCCTCTCTTTTTTTGTGATGTCTAGACAGGGGTTTACTAATTTTGTTGATCTTTTCAAAAAAGAGCCTTTGACATTACTAACTTTTCTATTATCTATCTCTGTTTTATTTCTTTCCTTTCTGTTGTTATCTTGACTGCTTCCCTCCTGATACTTATTTTAGATCTGGTCTTCTATTTTATCTAGTTATTATTGGTTTTCTTTTCTTCCTTTCTTTCTTTCTTTTTTTTTTTTTTTTTTTTTTTGAGCCAGAATCTCACTCTGTTGGCCAGGCTGGAGTGCAGTGGAGTGATCTTGGCTCACTGCTCCCTCTGCCTCCCAGGTTCAAGCAATTCTCCTGCCTCAGTTTCCCAAGTGGCTGGGATTACAAGTGTGTGCCATCGTGCCTAGCTAACTTTTGTATTTTTAGTAGAGACGGGATTTCACACTGTTGTCCAGTCTGGTCTTGAATTCCTGATCTCATGATCCATCTGCCTCGGCCTCCCAAAGTGCTGGGATTGCAGGTGTGAGCCATCACACCCAGCCTAAATTTGAGTTATTAGTAGCATTTAGCAATATGTCTGATATTGCATATTGCAGTAAGGTCGTATTGCATATTGCAGTGAGGTTGCAGTGAGCCAAGATCACCCCTTTGCACTCCAGCCTGGGTGACAGAGCAAAACTCTGTGTCGGAAAATAAAAAAAAAAAAAAAAAGGAAAGAAAAGAAATATGTCTTATAAGGGATCAGCTGACTTTTTCTATAATGGACCAGAGACTAAACACTTTAGGCTTCACAGATATGTAATAGTGTCTATCACCACTCCTCAACTCAGCTATTATAGCATGAAAGCAGCCAAAGACAATACATACATAAATAAACATAGCTGTGTCCTAATAAAACTTTATTTGTGGACCCAGGAACCTATACTTTTATATAATTTGTGTATATATTATAAACTTTTATATGTTATAAAATTCTGTCTTTTTTAATTTTAGCAACTATTTAAATATATAAAAACCATTCTTAACTCATGGGCTATACAAAAATAGTGTGCGCTCAACTGTAATTTACTGATTCTTGCTCTTAGTGATTGCTCTAGGAGATACCATCTATGTATTTAATCTTTCCCACTTTATTTAGGCTAACATCATAGCATATCATATAAAATATAGAAACTTGCAACTGCACAGGTCTCTTTATCATATGAGCTATTAATTGTGTTGTAATGGTCATATGTATTACATGTGCATGCATTGAAAATCCCACTGGATAGTCTTATATATTTATTGTATTATGCAGTCACGGATTTTTTTTAAGGGGAAACTATGATGTTTTCTATTTAGCCAGATATATAACATTTCTTATGCTTTTCATTTGTATCTGAAGATGAAGTTCTTATCCAGTATTATTTCCCTTTAGACTGAAAATCTTCCTTTACCATTTCTTTGTAGTTCAGTCAGGTGGCAACTTTTCTTCATTTCGCTTTATCTAAAACTGTCTTCATTCTAGTTTTTTTTTTTTTTTTTTTCCTGAAGAATATTTTCACTGGATGTAGAATTCCACATTGACAGACTTTTTTTTCTTTTCTCCAGTTCTTTAAAGGTGTTGTTTCTCTGTATACTTGACTCTATGGTTTCTGATGAAAAAACATTAGCATTTCAGACCATTGCAACTTAATGTAATTATACATATGGTTGAATTTTATTTTTGTTTTCCGTTTTTCAGATTGCTTTTGTGTGTCCCTGTTTTCCCTTTCCTGACTTCTTTTGGATTATTTGAATTTTTTTTGTTTTAAGTTTTATTACTATTATTATTATTTTTTCCTGAAATGAGATCATGTTCTGTTGGCCAGGTTGGAGTACTGTGGAGGTCTCATGGTTCACTGCAGCCTTGACCTCCTAGGCTCAAGTAATCCTCCCACCTCAGCCTCCTGAGTAGCTGGGAAAACAGGCTTGTGTCAACATAACATTCAAAATGTTGTTTCCCTGTAGTAATATAAACTTTTTTATTTTTTTGCTGGTGCTTTTTAAGACTTCTTTGAAATAATTGATTTCCATAAGCTAGATTATCTTATATAGAGGCATAGCCATTTTTTACTATATCTTACCTCTGTGTTTCATGCTTATTAAATCTATAAATTTATGTTTTCACCAATTTTGGTCATTTTGTCTTCAAATATTTTTCCCCACTATTCACCACATTCCTTCTGACACTGTAATCATATGTATTTTAGACATTTGAATTTTATCTTACACATTCTCAGAACTGTGATGTTTTCTTTTGTTTTTTTAACCTTTTTACTCTTTTCTTGATATTGAATGCTTTATCTATTATCATGCTTACTGATAAATTCCTTCATTACCTCCATTTCATTGTTAGGGTTATATGGTAAAGGTCATTATATTTTAAAACATTGTCCTCTTTTTAATTTTAAAATCTCCATTTTTTTCTACATTTTCTACTACTCTGTTGAGATTTTCTATATTCCTTGCAAGTATAAACTACCTCTGAGAGTGTACTTATAAAAGTTACTTTAGCGTATTTCTCTGATAATTTTAACACTGCACCATTTGGGTTGGGCATCTATTTGCTTTTTCACTTGAAAATGGACTACATTTACCAGTTTTTTTGGTATGTTGTATAATTTTAGACTATATGTCGGGCATTGTCAATGTTAAGTTGTAGAATCTGGGTTTTATTACAATCCTTGAAAAATTTTTGATATATTGGTTTTAGAAGGCAATCAACAGTTAGATTCAGATTGTAAGATCGATTTTGCTTTCTCTAGGCAGCAATTAAAATCTTGGTTAAGTTTCCTAAGCCTTTGCTCTGCTTAGTGGTTAGATGGAGATTTATGCAAATTTTTACTCAGAACCAGGACATCTCTGTCTCCAGAACTCTTTTCTGTATACTTTTTGTAACTGTTTCCCTCATCCCCTGCAATGTCTTTCAGTGATTCTTCTGGCAGCAAGTGGGGAGGGTTTCTACTGGAGTGCCAGCTGATGGTACTGAGGTGCTTTCCATGCTGCAAAGTTTTCTAGGAGCCAAAGAAAACTAATTCCAATGTTAGTCGCTTCACCAAGATCTTAATTCCAAATCCGCCTAGTTTTGTAAAATACTCAGACCTCATATTGTTGGGATTCTGGTTTGGGCGGAGATTGTTTTGTGTCTTGTTTAGAACTTGTGGCTGTTATCAGTGGGATGGATAAGCTAAAAGGAGCTTACACAATCAGAGAATAATTGGAACCTCGCAGTCCCGTTTTAAATATTTTTGGACAGCTGTTATTGTGAACATTCTTGATAAAAATAAGATGACTTTCTGGGCAGTGTATTTAACATCTGAATTATATTTGGCACTATAGCACTTATTTACTAACAACATGTATTAGAGGAACTAAAAATGACTCTGAAATATATAATTTAGTTGCTATATTAGTCTGTTTTCATGCTGCTAATAAAGACATACTTGAGAATGTGCAATTTACAAAAGAAAGAGGTTTATTTGGACTTACAGTTCCATGTGGCTGGGGAAGCATCACAATTATGGTGGAAGGCAAGGAGGAGCAAGTCACATCTTACATAGAGGGCAACAGGCAAAAAGAGAGCTTATGCAGAGAAACTCCCCTTTATAAACCATGAGATCTCATGAAACTCATTTACTATCACAAGAACAGTGCAGGAAATATCTGTTCCCATAATTCAACCACCTCCCACTGGATTCCTCCTACAACATGTGGAAACTGTGGGAGTTACAATTCAAGATGATATTTGGGTGGGGAAACAGCTAAACCATATCATTCTGCCCTTGGCCCCTCCTAAATCATATATCCTCACATTTCAAAACCAAGCATGCCTTCCCAACAGTCCCCCACAGTCTTATTTCAGCATTAACTCAAAAGCCCACAGTCCAATGTCTCATCTGACACAAGGCAAGTCCCTTTTGCCTATGAGCCTGTAAAATCAAAACCAAGTTAATTATTTCCTAGATAAAATGCAGAGACAGACGTCGGGTAAATACAGCCATTCCAAATGGGAGAAATTGGCCAAAACAAAGGGGCTATAGGCCCCATGCAAGTCCAAAGTCCAGAGGGACAGTCAAATCTTAAAGCTCCAAAATGATCTCTTTTGACTCCATGTCTCACATCCAGGTCACACTGATGCAAGAAGTTGGCTCCCATTGTCTTGGGCAGCTTCTCTCCTGTTGTTTTGCAGGGTACAGCCTCCCTCCTGGCTGCTTTTATGGGCTGGCATTGAGTGTCTGTGGCTTTTCTGAACACATGGTACAAGCTGTCAGTGAATCTACCATTCTGGGGTCTGGAGGACAGTGGCCCTCTTCCGATAGCTCCACTAGGCAGTGCCCCATTAGGTACTCTGTATGGTGGCTCCAACCCCATGTTTTCCTTCCATACTGCCCTAGCAGAGGTTCTCCATCAGAGCCCCTCCCCTGCAAGAAACTTCTGCCTGGACATCCAGACATTTTCATACATTCTCTGAAATCTAGGTGGAGGTTTCCAAACCCCAATTCTTGACTTCTGTTCACTGGCAGGCTCAACACCACATGGAAGCTACCAAGGCTGGAGACTTACACCCTCTGAAGTCATGGCCCAATCTCTACATTAGCACCTTTTAGCCATGGCTGGAGCAGCTGGAACACAGGACACCAAGTCCCTAGGCTGCACACAACACAGGGACCCTGGGCCCAGCCCACAGAACCACTTTTTCCTCTTAGGCATCCAGGCCTGTGATGGGAGGGGCTGCACTGAAGACCTCTGACATGCCCTGGAGACATTTTCTCCATTGTCTTGGTGATTAACATTTGGCTCCTGGTTACTTATGCAACTTTCTGCAGCTGGTTTGAATTTCTCCTCAGAAAATGGGATTTTCTTTGCTATCACATTATCTGGCTGCAAATTTTGCAAACTTTTATGCTCTGGTTCCCTTATAAAACTGAATGTCTTTAATAGCACCCAAGTCACCTCTTGAATGCTTTGCTCCTGAGAAATTTATTCTGCTATATACCCCAAATCATCTCCCTCAAGTTCAAAGTTCCACAAATTTCTAGGGCAGGGGCAGAATGCCACCAATCTCTTTGCCAAAACATAACAAGAGTCACCTTTGCTCCAGTTCCCAACAAGTTCCTCATTTCCATCTGAGACCAACTCAGCCTGGACTTTATTGTTCATATCGCTATCAGCCTTTTGGGCAAAGCCATTCAACAAGTCTCTAGGAAGTTCTAAACATTTCCACATTTTCTTCTGAGCCCTCCACACTGTTCCAACCTCTGCATATTACCCAGTTCCAAAGTCACTTCCACATTTTCAGGTATCTTTTCAGCAACCCACAACTCCCGGTACCAATTTGCTGTGTTAGTCTATTTTCACACTGCTTATAAGATATACCCAAGACTGGGCAATTTACAAAAGAAAGGAGTTTAATTGGACTTACAGTTCCGTGTGGCTGGGGAAACCTCACAATCATAGCTGAAGGCAAGGAAGAGCAAATCACAACTTACATGGCTGACAGCAGGCCAAAAGAGAGCTTGTGCATAGAAACTCCCTTTTTCAAAACCATCAAATCTCATGACACTCATTCACTATCATGAGAACACTGCAGGAAAGACCTGCCCCCATAATTCAATCAGTGCCCACCAGGTTCCTCCCACAACATGTGGGAATTGTGGGAGTTACAAGCCAAGGTGAGATTTGGGTGGGGAGACAGCCAAACCATATCTGTTGCAAAAATAAAATGCTAGAGGAATCTTCTCACTAAAGTTGAACTTCTGACTAGTAATTTTAAAAAACTGAATTTGGCTTAGGCATTTAAATAATCATTTTATAAAGTATAGTGTTCAACTTCTTAAACAATGGAAAAGATAAAAAGTAACATCAAATACATTTACAATTCATGAGAATCAGAGAACAAACCTGATTATGTACAAATATACAGATATAGCCATGCTTTTCCAACTGATATTAAACAAACATGGCAAACATTCCTGTGAGGATTTATGTTCTTCCAATTCTAATTAGCCCACGTAAAACTATCACATCTTAATGAAAATGAATAGAACTCTTTCACCACCATTGATGTGGATTACCAAAGATGTATAGGGAACTAAGTTCTTAGAATTCAACATTGCCCTAGAAAGGAAGACTATACAATTAAAACTTCTAGGGTTTTATATCTATTACTCCTGAAATGTTTTAACCATTAGAGTACATAAAGATAATTAGGTTATATCCATAAATAGTCACTATAATTTCCTTTTATTCTTATCCTTTCAATGATGCTTATTAGAGGACATTGTCTTAGTAGACTAGCAATTTAAAAACATAGGCTAAGCATACAAAAAAGTAAATAAATATGGAATTAAATGGAACTCTTAATCTGAGTGTAGATCCATATTTTTCTCCTTTCCGTAATGTTTAATACTAGAAAAGCGATTTGAATTCTGGCTTTCTAATAGCTCAGTAAAAATAGAAAAAAGATGCTTTTAGTCCCTATATCGTGGTATCAGAGGGTTAACAGATTTTGAAAAAAGTCACTAGAAGTTGGAAAGTTGGTAATTTAAGAGCTATAAATGTCAAACTTTATATTGTGATCATTGCAATAATAAGAAAATTTTGGCTAATTAAAAATATTCAACTTTTTTGAATAAACTCGTTATCCAGTTCTAAATAGTACCAAAAATTCTTTTGTAACACTGATTGGAAAAAATTAATTTGTACTGTTCAGTAAAAAATATGTATATAAGAAAATGAGCTTTCTATTTGTGATTAAATTTGTTGATAGTCCAGTGGTTTCAAATGAAGGTTTGAGTTCTGTCTCTAACAATGGATTATTGACCATATGTGTCACAGTAGCCTTTTCATTCCCACATTGCAGGAATCTCTGTGCCTCAATTTTCCCATCTGTTCAACATGATAGTTATACATCTTACAAGTTTTTATATAGAGTCAACTTACACAATAAAGGTAAAGACATTTGTAGTTTATTCAAAAAGTTTAAAAAGTTAACCATATGTAAATAAGGCATTATTCTTCTTAGTTTGTACATCAGTAGTTCAGCAATATGAATAATGTAGTTCCATGGGCTTTTATTTGTGTTTTTTATAAACATTAAAGCTTTTAGTATTCTAGTTTATCTTCTTCACCTAAAAGTGGACATTATCAAATACATTTTAAAAAATAGTTGAGGAGTCAAATTTTAAGACTCATATAACTAATCAAATGCATACAATTATTTAAAACATTAATTTACTGAAATTAATTAGTATGAATTTAAAAATCTAAACAACACAGTGATATTCAGCTTGATGTGAAAGGCAAAAGCAGAAATTCCTAGTTTTAACTATAATACAATTCTGATTAGAAAATCTTGACTGACAGAATTAGATTCATTCAACGTGAGTACTACTTGCCCAGAGAGGAGTGAGAGGGGATAAGAAAAGGTCACTCCATGAGATCATTACTCAGAATATATCAAGAAGACTGGATTTTATCTTTTATGATTTTTTCTGCGTCTAGTGTCTTCTAAACCTATAGCTATTTTCAAGAAGTCTTTAAGGACAGCCACAGGGTGATTCATTAATAATAGATACTATTCTATTTGTAACTGTTTTCTCGCTTTCTACACTGAGGTTCTGAGGTCCAAAGCACAGGCATTGTTTTATACCTGGTGAATTTTATTTTATTTTTATTTTTTTTATTTTTATTTTCCTCAAGTAGAGTTTCACTGTTGTTGCCCATGCTGGAGTGCAATGGCGTGATCTCAGCTTATTGCAACCTCTGCCTCTGGGTTCAAATGATTCTCCTACCTCAGCATCCCGAGCAGCTGGGACTACAGGCGCCCGCCACCTCGCCCGGCTAATTTTTTGTATTTTTTAGTAGAGACGGGGTTTCACCGGGTTAGCCAGGATGGTCTCGATCTCCTGACCTCATGATCCGCCTGTCTCGGCCTCCCAAAGTGCTGAGATTACAGGCTTGAGCCACTGCACCCGGCAATACCTGGTGAATTTTCTAAGGCTATTTGAAAAACTCGGTTACAAAAGATACTAGTATTGTACTAGCATTGAACAGGAGAAGAAAAGGTGTTCTCATTGAGTACAAATATATATATATATTTCATTAGAAATTTCCAAATACAGCTGTCTTCATCATTTTCCTTTTGTTAAGATAACACTTTCACATTTTATTTTGTATTTTATAATCAGAGTTTTTATTTGTAAAACAAACTGGCAAAGTGTTATGTGGGTCATTCATTCTACCAACATTAAATTCAAGCATTGAAACAATAAAAATAATTTTCTTCATTGTCTCTACTTTTCAAGAAAATGTTTTATCTGAGTCAGAATAGCTTAGATCTCGTTCTTAATTCCTCATGTCAGTCCATTTACAGACAGCTACTTAGTGTGTTTCTTCTAAGCACTTTAGAAATAACAAATCTATTTCTTCATCCTCCCCACTATGTCAGGTATTATCCCAATTTTACAAATTATGTAAGACAGAGAAATAACTAAGTAAATAAGAAAAGCCAAAGCCATTTTGTTAAATTTTTTAAAAGTTAAATGTTACATTAACACTAACAGCTAAATATTGTAATAAACAGTAAAGACTTGACTCATTAGTATAAAGAAAGGAGGCCTGGTATCAAATCCAAATCTGATCAGAACTTACAGAGAGAGCACACTATTGCAGGAAAACCCCACTTTCTATATGGAAAAGCAAAATATCTTCAATTCACTAACAAAATAATATAATCCAGCTACAGACACAGCCTAAAGTTTCTGATTAAATACAACTGATAGCTTCAGTACAAGTCCCAGAGTTTAATCACAGCGGTATTTATTATTTATTCTGTGAGCTGTATTCATAGCTGACTTGGAGGAAAGAGACCGAAAAGCAAATGCTGTATCTGGGCATTTTCCTCTATTAAACAATTGATTTGTGTGTTTTTCCTTTTAGTTCTATTGGTTTCTGTTCTATGTGTTTTGAAGATCTCTTATCAGGTGCATAATTATTTAAGATTGTTATGTCTTGTGGATGAATACTTTATCATTTATGAGCTATCCCTTTTCGCTGGTGATACTATTGTTTATTCTGAAATCTATTTTGATATTAGTGCATCCACTCCAGACTATATATTTTTTACTTTGGCTATCATTATACATATCATGCAGCATTATACATATCATGCTATAATGGGTACATATATCCATTATTTTACTCTAAAACTATGTGTGTTTTATAATTAAAGTGGGTTTTTTTTGTTGGCAGCGTACACTTGGAGTTTTCTTTATATCCAATCTGTCAATCTCTGACATTTAATCAAAGTGTTTAGACCATTTACATTTAATGTGAATATAGATCTGGTTTAGTTTATAACTGCCATCCCGCTATTCATTTTGTATGTATTGCATCTGTTGTCCCTTCTTTGTATATGTGTGTGTGTGTGTGTGTGTGAATTGTTTTCTAAGTTTCTGCAGTTTTTATTTAATATTTTTAATCATTCATCTTACACTCTTTCTGGGCTCATTAGCTCTAACTGTTTTGCTTCCTCAGTGGTTGCTTTAAAATTTATATTATATATCTTGACCTTACCACTATTGACCTTCAGTAAATACTATACCACTTAATAATACATGGTTGATATTTCATTTAAAGTGGGGTGGTTTGGAAGAGGTTTATTTAGAGTGGAGAAAATAATAAGTGAGTTAGAGACTGGCCTGACCAACATGGAGAAATCCTGTCTCTACCAAACATACAAAATTAGCCAGGCGTGGTGATGCATGCCTGTAATCCCAGCTACTCGGGAGGCTGAGGTAGGAGAATCACTTGAACCCAGAGGCAGAGGTTGCAATAAGCCGAGATCATGCCATTGCACTCCAGCATGGGCAACAACAGTGAAACTCTACTTGAGGGAAAAAAAAAAAAAAAGCAGGTATTTGATAAAATATAAGGAGCCAATTCTAATTTTTTAAGTATGATTTAAAAACTGTAAAACCCACCAACATTATATTCAACAAGAAAATGCTAAAACTATTTCATTAAAACCTGAACTAAGACAAAAATAGATAAACAAATATCCTTTAAAGGTTAAAAAAATAATGTGTTGTCTAACTACACAGCAGTTTTGGTGTTCTTCTGTCCTCTGTGTTATTTTAGATATTTAACTGGTATCATTTTTCTTACATCTTGAAGGACTTCTTTAATATTAAATATTTCTTGTAACATCATTGTTCTGGTGATTAATTTTCCATCTTTGTATGTGTGAAAAAGTATTCATTTTGCCATTAAAAATTATTTTCACTGGGCATAGAATTCTAGGCTGATAAATTATTTTCTTTCAGTATTTTTAAGGATGTTCCAACATAATTTCATATATTGCCTTGTTTCCAACAAAACTACTGCACTCGTTCTTATTTTTGCACCACTGCACATAATATGGTTTTTATTTCTCTCTGCTTTGAAGAATTATTTCCTTGTCATGGATTTTATACAATTTTATTTTGATATATTGGTATAGTTTTCATTATGTTTCTTCTGATTGAGAATTGTTACGATACTTCATCAAATTTAGAAGTTTTCAGTTATTATTTCTTTACATAGTTTTTCTTTCTCCCAATATCACCGCTCTCAACTCAGAACTCCAATTAAACAGATACTTTATTTTGTTTTATTCACTTATTTATTTTTTTGAGACAGGGTCCCCTCTGTCACCCAGGCTGGAGTGCAGTGATGTGATCATGACTCAGCCTCAAATTCCTGGGCTCAAGCAATTCTTCAATTCTTCTAACTTCGCTTCACAAAGCGCTAGGATTTGCAGTGTGAGCTACTGCATATAACTCAGTACCACTCAGTCTCTCCTCTACCTTCTTGGATATGTATAATACAGTTATAATAACACTTTCATTGTCCATGTCTATGAATTATTTTATCTGTCTCATTTCCAGGTCTGTTTCTATTTATTATTATTTTTCTTCATTATGAGTTGTGTTTCCTGGTTTTTATGTTTTTATTTTGTTGGGTGCTAGAGATGTTTGTGTTTTTTAAATATTCTTGCATTTTGTTCTAAGATACAGTTATGTTACTTTGAAAAGCATTAACCCCTTTTAGGTTTGCTTTTAATCTATTAGATGTTACTGGAGCACTGGGGATAATTTGTGCCACTACTGAGACAATACCATCTGAGTACTCTACCCAAATTTCTATGAGTTACATGGTTGTCCATCTGGCCAGTGAAGTCCCCACTGAGCACCAAAGATTCGTAACTCTGTTACTATTGCATGGTTTTGTCCTCAGCCTTGGGAAGTATCCTCATACACATGCACTGATAAGTAGTCACATGATGACTTAAGAGGGACAAAATCTCTGTAGATCTTCAGAGCTCTCCTGAGAAATTCTATTCTCTATGGTATTCTTCCCCAACAAACTCTAGCTACTTTAAGTCACATCAGACTTTCAACTTTGTGTCTTCAATTTAGGGAGACTGCTGGACTGGGCTTCTTCTGAGTTGTTCTTTTCTCTTCTGCAACCTGGAAACTTTCCATATAATGAGATAATGAAATCAAAGTACTCACTTTATTTTTCTTCTCTTAGAGGTAGCTGAACTGATCTTCCTCATATCCAATGTCTGAAAATTATTGTTTTACATATTTTGGACTTTTTAAAGTTTTTCCAGGCAAGAGGGATACATCCACTCCCTATTAATCCATTTTGACCAGAAGTTGGAGCTCTTTAATAAGTGATTAAACATTCATTTTATGATTTCAGTATGCCAAAACTTTTAGCTTTTTAAGAGTACCAAAAATGCCAAACTGCATTATATCTATTTCCTGATTTCTGCCGCAAGTCTCATCAAGAATGAATCCTAACTGTCATATTGTATTTTTAGAGAGTAAATTTAACTTGAGTGCTTTTAGAAATAGGTCTTTTATCCTGTGGAGAAATGAACCTTTATAACTCCCAGAGTGCATTCTAAGTTCAGTGAATTCAAGGTAAATTACAATGTTAACTTCAGCATCCCACCCATCAAAAAATCCATTCATGCATGGAATATAGAAGTTTTAAGTTTATGACATGCAAACATTTAAAGTTGGAAAAAATCAATGCACTTTAGCAGCCTCAAGAATAGCTGACATACATGAATAAAAAATGAATAAGCACCATGTAGAGAACATTTATTATTTTTAAACAAAGTGCATTATAGGTATTGGTTAACAAAATTCTGCTTTGTATTTTTTGAAGCAGAGTTTAAGAAGAATTATGTAGAATGATGTTTGACCTAAAATTTAGAAAGCCTGATCACAAAAACCTCATTGAAAGAAGTCATTTAATGGTAAATGAAATTAGAAAGGAGGGTAGATTTACTCCCTGCTTTTTCCCAAAATATCTTACTCAGAGCATTTATGTACAGTGCAGCAATAGTGAACATGGACTTCAGCTGCGTTTCAGACTGCCAGATCAGAATAGATCGTTGAAAATTCATACATTGTATGCTGTATAAGCCATTCTAGAATGAAATTAATTTACCTTGATATTATTTTATAATTTCAACGTTCACACAGATAATTCCTGCTTATTCTTAAGCTAACATCAGTAATTTCTGAGAATATAATTTTATTCCTAGAGTTTTAATGTGTGCTCTAAAATGTAGTTTTATCTCTAATTTGATTATAAATGTTTCTTATTTATGTTATTATTTCTCTGTGCCAGTAGTTTGTCCAGTTACTATGTTCTAAATGTGAGTAGAATATGGAATATAATGAATCCAAAGGAAAATATATCTTGTTTTTTTAGCCTTTCATAAGTGCTTTGAAATTCAGTTTACTGTGTTTCAGTGCTTTTATTTTATAAATGTAGATGAATTCAATATAATATAATGAATTGTTGTCTGAGTTATAATTTTATTTTCAGATTTTCTTGACCATTTGGTTGACATTAATCAAAACACTAAATGGGTAAATTTTCCATATCGCAGGCACTTGCTTACTTAGAAAAAAAATTCTTGTGATAGGTGGTATGCTAAAAGACCAGATAATTTATTATTTCTTATCAAAATTATTTTATAAAATGACTTATCGAGTCACTTTAAGCATAAGAAACCATACTGAGGAAAGTGGGGAATACTAAGAAATATAAGACATATTCTCTCTCTCTCTCTTTTTTTTTTTTTTTTTTTGTGATGGAATCTCACTCTGTTGCCCAGGCATGGTCTCGGCTCACTGCCACCTCTGCCTCCTGGGCTCAAGTGATTCTCTTGCCTCAGCCTCCCAAGTAGCTGGGATTACAGGTGCCTGCCACCACACCTGGCTAATTTTTTGTATTTTTAGTAAAAATGGGATTTTCACCATGTTGGCCAGGCTGGTCTCGAATTCCTGACCTCGTGATCTGCCCGCCTCAGCCTCCCAAAGTGGTGGGATTATAAGCGTGAGCCACCACACCCAGCTGTAAGACATATCATCTAGCATATTCTAGGATACAAAACACCAATATAATAAATATAAGATTATTTCATGGAAAGAATGAGTGTGGTCACATTGTTTCTCTAAGACCAGTGATTGCATTAGTAGTTTGAAAGTTTACTTTGGTATGAGGTTGTTAGAAGAGTTTTGGTAGAAATGTTGGCTGGAGAATTTTTGACTTAAAGATAAGGTGGGATTCATCCTCGTGGGACGATATGTTATATATTGTATATAAGACTGCAGAGTCAAGGAAAAGCAAAAGAGACTCACGGTTCAGTGAACAAACTAATTGAACCATGAATGCAAGTTTATATAAGGGAGTTGCAGGAGTTATAAATAGACAGATAACTTGAGTGCAGGTTTTGGAGGTTCAAAAATTGTAACCTGTGATATACTTGTATTTTCCTCTTACCAAATTATTCCAAGAGTCCATGCTGTATATTTAACAGCCATTTTGCTGCAGTATTAACTGAATCACAAATACTGGGGACTTGTGTGCAAGTCATTAAGCTAGTTAGTAAGACTTACCTGTCAGCTAGCCTTTATTTTCTTTCTTACTTATCCTTTTGTTTTGTTTTGTTTTAGCCTTCTCTTCTTATTTTTCACATATCTATTTTTATGAGAAAAAAAATATTCTCCACTTTTAAAACTGCTGTTAAAACAAGAATCCAGAGTTAAAAGAGAAGCCGCAATTACACTGTAGTTGTATTTGAATAGACTAAGCCTTTCTAAGATGCAATTTATTAATAGGAGATATTAATTACTCATTTTCTGAAAAATGTGAATAATTATTGTTAAATATATCTTCCCCACTTCACAGTATCTGCTCTAAAGAATCAGCCATGAAAAGGAAAGATGATTAATCTGTTATTATTTAATTAATCCTAGTTAGCCCTGGGAAATTGCGCCCTACCTCTTGGTCTCTTTCTTTAAATCCAGAATTCCTCAAGGAGAAGTCCCTTCTATTTTTATAATGACATCCAGAGCCAAATTTGTTATGCTCTTACTTTGGAGAGCCCTGACTTGGTACCCATTTCAGTGACCCCTGACTTATCCATCATCGAGACCTTGTATCCCATCTTCTTCTGCATAACATAGTTTCTTTTATCTGTGTGGTTCAGAATTACATGAATCCTGTTCCCTTCTTAGGACTAGTCATGTCCAGGCATTTAATTGTTTTTAAGGTGCTGGGAGAAGAGCAAGATTTGGGTCAGATAGTTAATATTTATATATAATTAATATTTATATAGTTCATAATTTAAAGAAATTAACATTAAAAAAGTGGCAAATCATTTTATAAGATAGTTTCTATAGGAATTTTCTGTTTATTAGGTTTTGTGTGTGTGTTTTAGTCAGTATTTTGTTAGACAAATGTGGAAAATAAGATAGTATATATCTTATATATACTAGTCATTGTGACTGGTAGAGATATATTTGGTAAGTTAAAGACAGCAATAGAATAGAGTTGATTACTTCTAGCAATGTTTCTTCTGAAACATATCGGTTAATCAAACAGATTATTCATTATATGAGTTATTTACGTATTTTATTTAGTTAGCATAATAATTTGGGAGAGGTCAGTGTTTATATATAGCCCAATTCTTAGAAATGTCTTTTAATCATACTTGGAAGTATTATATGTTGTCTCAAATTTTATTCATTCAATAGGAATGACCTTTCCCTAAACTAGGCATTTACTGTCTCATTAAAATGAGAAAAAAAAAAAAACTGGCCATACAGTCCAGAAATAGCATGTTATAAATCATTTTAAAAATAGCAACTTGTATGTCTAATGCTCCATTGTATATTAACTTGTAATAATAAGAAGTACAAGCAGAACTACAGTAAAGCAGGCCTTTACACCCTTATATGTCATTATGTCATGTCTTTCATTAGGACAGGTTAAATATTTGTGCTGGTAGCATAGAGTATTACTGAAAAGTCATAGTGTTATGACATAAGGGATCATTTTCTTCTACAAGCATTTAGGGGAAAGTCAACATAGCCTCCTTCATAATTAGCAGAGAAGTGACATTTTAGAAATTTTTGATTTCTGAGATACTTCTTTAAAAGGTGTACTGCTTTTAAGGGGAGCCTCTAAGACGATATGTGCATGTTCAAACCTCCAGAACCTGTGAATGAGACCTTAGTTGGAAAAGGGATCTTTGCAAGTATCAATAAGTTAAGGATCTCTAGATGAGATCATCCTTGTTAATCAGGTGGGCCCATGTTAATCATGATGTGTCCTTATAAGAGGCACATGGTAGAGAGAGACAAGAGGAGAAGGTCATGTGAACACAGACACAGAGATGGGAGTGATACAGTCACAAGGAATGCTGATAGCTACCAGGATCCAGAAAAGGCAAGAAACGATGCTCTCATAGAGTCTTCAGGGACTGTGCAGCCCTGCTGACACTTCAGTTTTGGACGTTTGGCCTTCAAAACTGTGAAGAAACAATTTTTGTTATTTAAGTTTGTGTATTCGTTACGGCAGCTCTAGTAAATCAATACAAAATCTTAGTTGTTGTACTTTCCCCCCCAATCTCCTAAACATTGTTTTTAATTTCTGAACCAGCATTTCCTACTTAATAAAGCAGCATAACTAACAAATATATTTTTAATGAAAAGTTGAGAAATAATTTAACACAAAAAACACTATTGGAGAAAGAAAACGTTAGAGTGACAGGGAATGATCACATTAGAAGATTCTTGGCAGTGAAGTTGGATGAATAAGATGGTTTTACCTTTTTAGTCAAAGGAAATATTACCTCAGCTATCCAAAAGAATTGTGTTTTCTGGCCAGTCAACCACATCTTTTATGTTAGTGTATAGCAGATGCAAATTAGAAACAATACCAGTTTTGAATTCATCCTATCTACCATTTTTGTAATGTGGTAAGGCTTTTGCTTTCCAGAAAAAAGCAGAAAATAAATGGAATGGAATACAATGAATACTGCATACTTTTGTTTCTTGTTATGAGAAAAGCATATTTACAGCAAATAAATTATATATTTTTTTTAAAAAATGTAGAGCCTGGAATTTTAAACACAAGAGTAAAAGTAGGTAATTTTTCTTTATGGTAATCTAGTTCCCAAGGCTTGCACAACAATTAATCATTTCTGAGCAGATATTAGGGAATTCTATAAAAGTATTGGACAAAACAGTACTTATGGAAAGCTTGTAGAATTGGGGCAGAAAGGTGATTATTTTATTTTATATTTGGCCCTCTTCTTATTGTTATCTTTTTCTAATATGTTATCTCATGATAGTAATGATACAATAATAATTAAATTCTCAACTGTTATTTTCTGTTTTCTCAAATCTCTTACATTATTGCCATACCATCTTTTATTATTTGAAGTTGCAGTAAAACTTCGGGGACAATTATTTTGATCACAACTGTAGGACTTGTGCCTCTGTCGAATCACAAACAGAAATATAAAGCATGAATAAATATTTTGTCAAATAAAATATATTTAAAGAATATTTGGTAATGAGTGACAAATGTTTGCAACTCTGGGTAATAATAGAGTTAATGTGTCCACTTTTTCTTTTGGTGCTTCTTTTACTTGTCTGAATGGCAGCTGTAAGTGCTTTAAAGTTCCAGAACACAAGTACATGCATTGCAGCGACTTTTCTGTCGTTGGTCAAGTTACTTAGACTCTGTGTCTTGCTTTCCTCCATCTGTCAAAGGAGCATAACAGCCACTCATGGCCTTCACAGGAAAAAGTGTAGGAAGAGAAAACAGATCTTGTCAGTGTGGGGTGGAGGATGAAGTTATTTTTAAAGCAAGTATCTTGTACCTTCAGGAAGCAAAATCTGGCTTAAGGTATTTTTTTTCTTCTTTTCTGAATAGACTGTCATCATAAATATTTTGAACTGCTTTTTAAAGTGAAGGCTATACTTTTGTTTTCTGTGAATTATATTTTATTATTAGACATTGAGGAGAAAACCAGAAAGGACCCTCCTACCCCCTTACAAATAGTGTTCACTAAAAGAAGTAGATATTTTTATTTATGCTGCTGTATTATCTACACCTAGGAAACACACTTAATACATGCATTATGAACAATGGAAGACTTGCATGGCCCATAATAATGATAATGAATAACACTTGTTGAAACTTTACTCTGTGCCAACTCTATGTATTGTCTATGCACTGTCTCATTTGCTCCTCACAGTATACCTAAGAGGAGAGTGTTCTGATTGACGCCATCTTACAATGCATTAACACCAATTACATCAAGTTAAACTGAAGCTAAGAAGGTTTAAGGGACTCATACCAAATCCCTTAGCTAGTTAAGTGACAGGACCAGGACTCAAACAGCCAGACTCAAAAGCATTCCTTACCCACTGTGCTGTGTTGCATTAGGTGACGTACCTTTCACGTGCTATCTCTTGAAAGTCAAATACAACTTTGAAAAATATCTAGCAAGCAGAGCCAATTCTGCTGAAATTCTATAGCAATTTTCTCTTGTCTGTCATTTCTTCACTGGCATTTAGCATCTGGAAAATTCTTCAGAGATTTTCTTTTCTCTGAAATTATAGAAGTTTAATATTAAAGCAAGCAAAATATTAACTAGTTTCCAAAAATGAAAGTTGTAACCAGCTTTTAGAAAGTTTGTGATAAAAGATAATATATTCTTATAGTCACACTCAGAAGAATAAAGGTATGCAAGGGACAGAGCGGTCAGTGAATGTGCCCATGTGGGAACTGCGTTCTTTTCTAACTCTCCATTCTCTCCCATGGCCCTGTCTCTTCCACACCTGCATAAACATTTACACACACATATGGTCGCTTTGAAATTCTGCCACAGACTTCTTTGTCCACTGTCATTTCTATATATTTTCTTCTCAGATAAATTCCATACCTCAGCTCTCCAGAGTCTCCCATAGTACTGACAGAATGTTTATGATTTGTTTTAGGTTTTTCAAATATATTGAATTGAGTAATAGTGACTTGTACCATAACTTTTAAGTAGAAGGATTTAGTCTCTCTAAAAACAAGTTTCCTCCTCTCCAAGTATGAGGCTTCAGTGTTTTGCCTGGCTTCACTGAGTCAGTGAGCAGACTAAGGTTTGAATATTACTATCCATGAGATACATATCAGAGGTGCAAAAATCACAATAAATGTTCAAGATCATTAACATTATAATAACAGCAAAATAGATTTACTTGGATAAGTCTGTTAAGGTAATTAGATAGAGTTGTTGGAGCATAAATATGTTTGGAGTTTAATGCCGTAAATCAGCAATTCAATCAACATATATCAAGTGCCAAAGAGGAAAACACTATTGCCAATTATGGTTGAATAGAAAGAACACTACACTTGGAATAAAAATTGTAACCTAGAATCTGGTCCTTCTTTTTATTATCTGGCACATAACAGACTATCTCCAGCCCTCAATTTCCACACTGTCAAATTAGGGATGAAAATATGATTTATTTAGGTTGTTACAAAGATTAAATGGGTAAAGTATATAAAAGAACTTAATATTTCTATTATTTTTTTCTTTTTCATAATTCGCAAGAAATTGTGCGTGTTTTTTCAGGGAAACATAGCTGCAAAGTCAACTAGTAAATGTAGTCTAATTCTACCATAACATTGGCCCAGCAAAATTTTTTTTTAAGGCTGATGGTATCTATGTTTTCTTTCTTTCTTTTTTTTTTCTATTATTGTACTTTAAGTTCTAGGGTACATGTGCACAATGTGCAGGTTTGTTACATATATATACTTGTGCCATGTTGGTGTGCTGTACCCATCAACTCGTCAGCACCCATCAACCCGTCAATTACATCAGGTATAACTCCCAGTGCCATCCCTCCCCCCTCCCTCCTCACCATAATAGGCCCCGGTGTGTGATGTTCCCCTTCCCGAGTCCAAGTGATCTCATTGTTCAGTTCCCACCTATGAGTGAGAACATGCGGCGTTTGGTTTTCTGTTCTTGTGATAGTTTGCTGAGAATGATGGTTTCCAGCTGCAACCATGTCCCTACAAAGGACACAAACTCATCCTGTTTTATGGCTGCATAGTATTCCATGGTGTATATGTGCCACATTTTCTTAATCCAGTCTGTCACTGATGGACATTTGGGTTGATTCCAAGTCTTTGCTATTGTGAATAGTGCCGCAATAAACATACGTGTGCATGTGTCTTTATAGCAGCATGATTTATAATCCTTTGGGTATATACCCAGTAATGGGATGGCTGGGTCATATGGTATTTGTAGTTCTAGATCCTTGAGGAATCGCCATACTGTTTTCCACAATGGTTGAACTAGTTTACAATGCCACCAACAGTGTAAAAAGTGTTCTTATTTCTCCACATCCTCTCCAGCACCTGTTGCTTCCTGACTTTTTAATGATTGCCAGTCTAACTGGTGTGAG